>NW_026692194.1:4925000-5630000 GCF_021218885.2 Marmota monax
ACAGCCACAGTGCGGTGTGGTCTTACAGAAGTCTATAGACAAGTGCTGAGTAAGCATTTACTCTTATGTTTCAAGTTCTGTGGGGATTAAAGTACAGATGTTACAAAGATCTGGCTTGCAGTTCTCAGGATGAATGGTCAAAAATTCTGAATCACACCTCAACAGAAATCTTTCCAATCTCAGAAAAGCTAAGAGACAACTTAGGGAGAAAAAATAGGTTCTTAGAAGCCAAGACTATCCAATGTTCAAATTCTGATTCTGGATTAACTAGTTAGGGAGCTTGAGAAATAAAGTCTCTGTGTCATGGTTTTCTCATCTGTAAACTGGGGATGATAACTATTTACCTCACTCAGTTGTTCAGAGGAACAAATGGATCAATTCTTAGGAAAAGCATGGAGTATCTGGTGCACAGTAAGGGCTGGATGAATGTTAGCCACTGCTACTGCTAGTGTCATGACTATAGTTGCCAGCATCATACTAGACAACAGATACAGAGAAGGGAAAGACAGGGACACTGCCCCTGAAGAGCTTACAGTCTACGATTAATAACTTTGACATAAGAAGGACACCAAGAACAGTTCTTAGCATTCATGGCATCCTGAAAGCTATCTTCCCCAACTTACCAAAAGGGGTTAATAAAGCCAGATCAACCCAGACATCATGAAGGCTGTCAGCCAAAAGAAAGGAGGTGGAAGGCGGCAGATCAAAGGATAATCTGAACAGACCCAGAGATTTCATCAACCACAAATGCTATTTAAGATCAAAAGGTTTTATATCACCCTAAGGATGTGACCTTAAACCTTTTTTTTAAACACTGTTAAAGAGACTAAAGATAGCAAGCTCTTTGACTAGCTCAAATTCACATCTGCTACATTTAACAATATAAAATTTATGATAACCTAAAAACTATTTTAGTGTCTCATCAGAAAGGCTGTGTTACTTACTTCAATTTGCTGAACAGTCAGATCCAAAAAGGTATTCTCATTCCTCACACCAATCAGACTTTTAGGGCCTTTGCAACCCATGCTGGTTCCCAAACCACCATTGAGTTTCACCACCACCAGCTTGTTCAACACAGAAGATACATTATCAGGCAAGCCCCTGGCCTTTATCTTTTCATAAGGTTGAATCTGAAAGGAAAAATAAAATTATAGGAATAATTCAAATAACTTTGTAAGATGTTAAAGCAAATCAATTCTGGGATTATTTCCATTTTTCTTCCTTTTAAAGTTTTGGTCTCTCTTGTGGAAAGTTTCACCCACATTTCCTTTAATGTCACTAGGCCCTTCTGGTTCAAAATCAAAAACTTAACAGGCAACTTCCTTGAGCACAGTAGGTGAATGGTTCACTTACACTATAATGAAGTATAAAGAAAGGGGGAAAGTTGTCTATAAATATTTGTCTGACTAGTGGGAACATCCAAGGTTTTTAGACTCAAAACTTCCAATTTGCCTCAACAAAGCAAATGAGATACACAAAGCTCATCCAAAGTCTAAATATTTCTGGTGTATTATGATCCACTTCAATTCTGAACAATGCTTACAATCAATACATTATTCTACCACAGGAGGCAAAAACCAAAAAATACTTGTTCTTTGCCATTCTCCTCCATTCAGTCTTAAGTTTGACCTTCAGAAGAAGATGGCATAGGCTTCTAGGTATGCACAGAATTCCTTAAGAATTTTAATTCTTGATTATCCCTGTATAAAAGCCCACACTGGAAAATAAATTCTTCTCATTGTTCCAAGAAATGCCCTGGGAGAAAACAAGGGCAGGGCTGGAGAAAAATCCCCAATCTCCTCCCTAGCATTCTCAACTATTTTTGTGAACAGAGAGTATTAAACTTAACTTCTCCCTCATAGGAAACTTAGAAGCTGAGACTCATTTTTGTTTTTCAAACCAGGCACAAGTAAGACTCGGCATCTTATAGCAAGAATGAAAGCTTTTTTAAAAAGATTACAACAGGTTTTCTACATGTGGCATTTTTGCTATTTTGCTTTAATGGAATAGGTCCTCAAAAGGCTCTTCAGTTACATCATGGTGTAGGACACATAACACATGAGTGGGCCAAAAAAAAAAACAACCAGTAGGTGCTCTGTGAACACTAGATTTTATTTATTGTGCTACCTGCAGGGTTGTGTATGTGTGGATGAGAGGGGCAAGGGGCAAGTGACATTTGTGACTGGGAAAGGTCTTGACAAGCTCACATTTCAGTGATCTAAGCCTGTGGAACAATCTCTTTATGTTTAGTCAGACAAACATACATATATCATACACAGATTCTGATCACAATTCTTGCTCTTAATAGTTCTTTCCATTAAACTGTAACTTAGTTCTTCTAACCTTTAATATACTGTATTAACTGCAAGTGTGGCTAATACACTGTGTTACCTGGTATAAATACTAAGGAACAACAAAGCTCTCTATTGATTATCCCCACTCCCATTATCACTCATGCTGAACTGTTTCCTGATGTGACAGATAGTGTTCCTAGTAAATGCTGCTTAAGCAGCCATTAACATTTATTCCCGTTCATGAACCAGAGGAAGGGCTAATGACCAGAAAAGACAGGAGGAAGAGACCGGACCATGGGCACTCCATCAGGTGCTACCTAACCACTTCAATGCTAACTGCCAAGGACCAGGACAGGGAGGTGGGAAAGAACAGAGACCACACAAGTTGCTTCCCTGGCAGCACTTGGTTTTGGTGAGGAAAAGGCAGGGGTAACAAGAACTTGAACTCCAACACAAACACAAAGTGCCCATGACCCAGTGGAAGATATTCCTTGAAAATGTTTTTATTACCATGAACATCATTCATTCAGCATTTCAAAGAAACTGATAATACTACTATGGAGAAAAAGTCCCAATTTAAGTGTTACACTACTTCAAAAGAGTAGATGACAACTGAAACCTTCTGTCACCTCATATAACATGGTAGTTTATTATTCTTTCTACCTGAGCTGCTGGAATCAATTGGTCAATAGAGGGAATGCCACTGTGATATTATGGCAGGGATTGAACTCAGGGGCATTCAACCACTGAGCCACATCCCCAGCCTTATTATGTATTTTATTTAGAGACGGGATCTAAGTTGCTTAGCACCTCACTTTTTGCAGAGGCTGGCCCTGAACTCAAAATTTTCCAGGCTTAGCCTCCCAAGCTGCTGGGATTACAGGCATGTGCCACGGCGCCCAGCTTAAATATGCTTTTTTAAAAAGTGAAATACACAGAAGCAAGGTTTTTTCCTACACATAAGGTAGGCATGTTTTCCAATTCCACCTAAAATTTTCACTGTGAAACATCAGAAGTATAAATGTTTACAGAATAGACATACAGCTGAAAGAATAACATTTTCAAAAAAGCATTCTTCCACAACTTAAAAGCCTCCATGCACCCATCCCTGCCTGATCACATTCCTCTTCTATCTCTCTGGATTAACAGTATCTGAACTATATATGTATCCCTTATAACAATTCATTTAATTTGTCTCTAAAATTTTAAATAAATTGAATCATAGTATCAAACAGGTACAATATCAGCAATTCAAACAAAGCATTATCACTTGAATGTAGTGTCAATATTTGAATAAACATTATCTAGATGTAATATGAAGCAAAAAAATTCCACATAATATTAATATCAGTTGAAGTCTAAATGCTTATTTTGAGAGTAAAAAAATGCTACAATAACTAATGATTTTGAATGTTATTAATTTTATGTACAATAAACGTTTCCAAGTATTTCAGTTAGTTAAACTGGGAAACAATGACAATACACATAAAAAATTCAGTACATAAATTACTTAGCTCAAAAGGAAATATTTTCCTAAAGACATTTATCAACTATTCCTACACATTTAAATAATAATACCAGGCAGAGTAATCAAAATTAGATTACATCCTTTTTAAAACAATGTTACTGTGTTTTTCATACTTTTTTATTTTTAGTAGTGCTGAGGATTGAACCCAGTGCCTCACACATTAGCCAAGCTCTCTACCACTGAGCCACAACCATAGCCCCTAGACTACATCTTAATTCTAAACTTTAAAGAACTGTTTGGTATACTGTTTGGTATTATTCACAGCATAATACAAAGAGCTTTAGGACACATTTAATTGTTAGCTCTTTAATTAGGTCTATTTTTTCAAGAAAGAAATATCAATAGGAATTTTTCAGCTCCAGTGAAGATGAATTAAAAACCAAATAACAACCTTGTTTCTTTAAAATTTTACAAGAAAAAAGAACTTCAAAATTGTGTACATTCAACATAAATTATCTTTGATTCACACATAAGTATAAAGTTTACAAAAGAAAAGTATTTAGTTATCTAAATACATTGTTTTCCTTAATCAAACTTCAAAATCTGTATCAGAATTCTTTTTTTTATATTTTTATTTCTTTTTTATTTGTTTTTTTTAGTTATACAAGACAGTAGAGTATGTTGACATATTTATAAAAACATGGAGTATATTTTATTCTAATTAGGATTCCAGCCTGTGGATGTACACAATGTTGAGATTCACTGGTATATTCATATATGTACATAGGGAAGTTATTAAGAAGATAATTCCTTATAAATGAGGCTGAGGCCACTAAACAAATCAATTAAAAACATGTAAAAATGATTTCTGTAGATTGCCAATCTTTTTAAATAGTGGAAAACAAGATTCTTAATATTTATTCAAGTTCTCGGTCCTAGGTACAAGGTTCTTTCTAATAACATGTTATTAAGCATGTTATTAGAAAGCTTTGTTCTAAACTTAAGTAACAAAATTTAAATGTGCTGCTGCTTGTACTTAGTCATGCAGATACAGAGCCTTTAAGTTGGAAAGCACAATACATTGATTAATTCAACTCTGCTAAAAGTATAATATCTGATTGAAAAAATACAACGGAAAACAAAAAGTGTTGGACAACACTCAGTGATAAATGGGGTATGAATGATTTAGGAATCAGCAACATTCAATGTTTTATTCAGACTTTTCAATTACTTGTTATGAGTAGAGAAATGGTGGGCCACTCTCATCATTCTGCCTCAAAGATGAGCCATTTACTTAACATGAGATGTTCACAAGAGGGAACAGCAGTTACATTTTATACAGGCTGCTTGAACATAAAGATAGTCCCCAAATTGTGCTTTGGAAGTAACAAAACCAACATATCAGGACCTACTAATATCAGTATCAGCTAATTAGTTCATTTGTCAGATCCTACTAAAAATAACCAACTACACACACCCTGTTATGCAAAGACTTACAGGATATAGCTTTGAACTGGGCATCATGGCACACACCTGTGATCCCAGCTACCTGTGAGGTCTAGAGCAAGGAGGATAACAAGCCTCAGCCTGGGCAACTTAATGAGAGACTCTCAAAATAAATATTAAAAAGGGCTGGATGTAGCTCAGTGGTGGAGTACTTGCCTAGAATGCATGAGGCCCTGTGTTTAAAAAAAAAAGATACAGTTGTGAAGATATTCCACTTTGCTGAAATTGGAGTTCATTCAATTAAAAAAAAAAACAAGATACAGATGGGAAATTCATGACATTCTTGTCTTGAGAGCCATGATTCCATTGCCAAATTTGTAGATCCAAAAATCTAAGACCTTGAATGATTGTGAAAAGCAACAAGTGCATGCAAATGTATATTTAAAAGCACAAAATAGGGGCTGGGGTTATGGCTTAGTGGTGGAGCAGTCGCCTGGCATGTGCGAAGCACTGGGTTCTGGGTTCGATCCTCAGCACTACATAAAAATAAACAAAGGTCAACCAATAAAATAAATAAATAAATAATAAAGATTTTAAAAAAAGAAAAAAATAAACAAAGGTATAAAAAAGAAGGCTTATTTTAAAAAGCACAAAATAAGGCAATATAAGTGGGGAGAAAATCAGAAATCACCTGGAAACATGCAGAAAACTCCAGTTTGGGAATAATGGCTTCATAACTATTAATACAATTTAAAAGGTCAGAATACTAAGAGGACAGTGTAACTTTAGTAGGTTATTATTAGAAAGAAAACTTGACATCACAGCAGTTACATCCCAGTACTAGTAAAGACTTGAAAATACCTTGTTCTTTCACCAACCTTAGCTGCTCCTTAAAACCTTGCTAAGGAATTATTGTTCTTACATTATAATATCAACATTTTAAAGCTTGGGCACTAAATTTATAAAGAAAACTTTAATAATTGTGATTTTTTTTCTTGTATTCCCAAAATTTATTCCATAATGGTAAAATAAGGTTTCAGCCCCATACTGATTAAAACACTAGGCCATTTGGTCTTTAGCCAAAAGATGTTTTAAATGTACTTCTAATTTTAAGACAAATCTCCCAAAGGTTGGTACCTTGAGAATCTAAAAGTTTGATTTTAAACTGTAATTGTGAACATTTTGCTCATATTTTCACAAATTTGGTGTGAAATAAAATGACGTGATTCACACATAACATTAAAATTCCAAAAGTGAGTTAATAAAAACACTTGACCCCAGAAAGCTTGTAGTGGAAAGATTTATTTACCATCAGTGCCCTCATTTCTCTGTGCAGTGTTGTAGCCTAAATTAAAAGGGCATAAACACTGCCACACCTCTTCAAATGTCAAGGAACCCTGGTTCTTCATGTGATGCTTTCAGTAACATCAACTCTTTAACTCTTAACTGTCTAACTCTTAAAGCAGCTAATTAATATGGGTTCTGCTGAAGAATTTGTTCACAAGAATAGGAATCTGAAAAGAACTATATAAGGAAAAAAGCAACAGGGTATGAAGAGGGGAGAATGTTAAGTGATGAGGTTAATACTGCTCTCAGAAACCTCCATGGAGGTCTCTGACTTGTGTTTCATGACTTAAGATCCATATGTACACCCAAAGAAAACAGTAGTTGAATCAAACAACTGTTTGATTCCAGACATTTCATGTCTAAAGCTTATTCAGATTAAATTAGGTAGTAAGCATGGCTTTCTGTCGCATAAAATCTCCTTGTATTTCAACAAGAGTGCTCTCTGTTGGTGATACTGCCATACTCTCCACCAGGGAACCTAACCAAGCAGTCCAACAGCTGAGTTTAGATTAACAAGTCAAAGGGATGCATGTTACAAAGTTGCATAGCAATAGCTGAAGTTGTACTGGACACACCTTGTCCCAGAGACATTTTAGACTGTCTTCCACTTTCCTTTGTACCTCCCCCAAGAGAATGCACAAAGACATTAACTCAGGCAAAAATGAATGGTATTTGCAAACAACTGGGAGTACCATGCACTGCCAGATACAGTCTCAATGTTACCCTGACTGAATCACTTTAGTCAGTCACTAAGTGCAATCTTTGTGTTTTCAAACCTAATCACCCTGTCCCTCATTTTTCCCAGACATGAATAGAATTCAGTGTTCTTAGAAGACCACTATTGCAGCTAAACAAGAGAGCGGGGCAACCTCCACAGGTGAGGTGGGCAAGCCCCAAGAGGCTCATAGCAAAATATTCAGGGCAGGCCAAGCACTTGTGTTCTCTTTTTACGGGTAGAAGAGAATTAATCAAATACCTAACTTCCTCTGAGGAATGAGTGAAAGAAAGCAGTTGGCAATCTACTAAAGAATGTAACTTAAACAACATTCTGCCCTCTAGGATGTCAATCTAGTTTTCCTGCCGAAATGAAAAGGAGATCTTTTAAAAACTGTCTGCCATGATCCGTATCTTGCCAAGTCTGTTCACAACTTAGTTTCCAGTTAGAATAAAAGCCAAATTCATTACACAGTCATGGACACACTGTTCCCATTAGCAATAGTATAACCCAGTTCTGGGTAGCATATTTGTGCTATTCCTGGAGACAGTGCCAAATACCCAAAGCAAGCTAACAGTACCTGCCCTGTTATGGTTCACAAGGGTATTATTATTGCAATCTGAAAGAATTTTTTTTTAAACAAAAGTAAGTTTGCCTGAAAGAAAATGAGCTGTGTAAACAGTAAAACAAATTAGGAATGATGTTCCATATGTACAGAGAGTGTTCCAAGAACACTGACTTATTCACAAATCCTTATGCACCTTGTTTGTGTGCCAAGTTCTGTGCTAGGCACTTTCACAAATTCTCAATTCACATTTCTTAAGTAATGACCAGAATCTAGGTCATTTAAATGATCCTATAAATCAATTTAATAACAGAAAAATCATACCCAGACCATATATTTCATTCCAGAAAAGCCAGTAAATTATATACATGCAATATTATCACATGGTCCACTAACAAGTTTAGGGCTCAACTTGTATTTCACAGGACAAAACCAGATCCTCAGACCCTCCTTGTAGCTCCTCCTTATTTCCTCCCCTTCCTTCTGGCGAAAGGAAGAGCTATCCCCCATCCAAAGGCAACTCTGTCAGTGCCCATCTCAATAACTTATTTTTATCAATCATTCAGTCTCTCCTCTTATCTCATTCTATCCTCCTTTTTCCCATCAGCACCTTTATATTCACTTCCCTCCACTCTCCTCTGTTACACTCTGATTTTTCTCCTCTATCACTAAATGAACTGCTATTAACATGGCATCAACAACCTCCTAATTGCTAAGTCCTAACAACAACATAAATACTTCTCTTGCCTGCATTCACAACTGACCAGTCCCTAAAATCTGGAAATGCTGTCTTCTCTTTGACTTCTCAAAGACCACACTCTATTCTTGTTTTGCCTGTTCCTTGCAAAGCTCATTCTAAGTAGGAACTCTACTTCCCACACAGTAGGCTCCAATCCCATGGCTTCACCACTCCCATCTCTGTGGCACCAAGACATCCAGCTGCTAAGCCAGAAGCCTGATCACATTTGATCAATCAATCACCAAGTACTTTTGGTCTCATGAAATTACCTCACTGCTAAGGTCAGTACCTCACTCACCTCACTGCAGTGATCTCCAAGGTTTCCTTACATTTTTTCTTAAAACCTAACCTCCAACATTCAGGTGGTGATTGTCTTAAAAATACAAAACAAAAAAAACCAGGATTTGAGCATTTTTCTCTATTTTATCTTTCACAAAATAAAGCATTGAAGTGGCCTGGCAGAGATTAGCAGCCTACCCCAACTTTCATCTAGGCATACCACCATTGAAATCAAGACTGCATTTCCCAGCCACCTTGCAGTTATGTATGCCGAAGTTCTGGTCATTGAGATCAACTCCAAGTGAACTGAGAGATTTCCAGAAAGTCTCTATGAAAGGGGAGGGGGCATGCCCATCTCCCTCCCTCCTGTTGTTTGGAATACAGACATGATGATTAGAGTTTATTCTAGTGGCCATCCAGGACCATAAGGTGATAATGCTAAGAATGGAAAAACAGCAATACAGAGAAGCCCAGATTCCTGATGACGGTTAAGCTGCCATACTAACCGGATTACCTTGCTCCACATTTACTGTTATTTTACATTTCTATATTATGTGTAACTGAATAACTTCCTAACTAGAAGACATGGTTTGTAAGGTCCTTCATGATTTGGATCTTTTACCTTTTGCTCTTTCCTTTCACAGTCCCCTAATGCTGTGCTCAAGAAACATGAGGCACTGGATTCTCCAACATACCATGTCATCCCTAGCTTGTAGGCCTCTGCATTTTACCCACTTATGCAACTTCACCAACTATCTTTACTTCATCCTCAAACTTTGTCAGTTCACTTCACTACACTGGAAATTTCATAGAATATAAAAATAATCTTTGGATGGAACCCAGTGCCTCACATGTGCCTGGCAAGCACTCTGCCACTGAGCTACAACCCCAGCCCGCTTGCTTGCTGTTTTTAAGAAAACCAGAAATCCCCAAGACTCAGAGTTGAAAGACTCATGAATTTCCTGTGTTTTGAAACTGATCTTTTAAAAGTCAGTAAAGTCCTACTTACAGAAGTTTGCACCACTCATGAAAGATTGTGCCATCTCTGATACAAGGCTCATAGATACAGAAAAGGATGAATTATATTAATATGTGGAGCTCACTTCCCCCTCCACAGCAGGATTGGACAGACATTAATGATGCCACATAATATCAACAATTCTCTTCCAGTACAAGTTTTGTGTCACTGAGAAACTATCATTTTAAAACATCATCAAAAGAGGTTCACAAATAATTCTTTGAGGGCACCAGCATGCAATAATGAATGAAAAAAAAAAATAGCAGCTAGCTGTACTGAGTTATGTCTAAAACTGCAAGGACATGCTGAAGGGGATATGATGTAGTTACTATTTCCTCCATGACCTGATCCAATAAACTGCACCAATTTCAGCATGAATAGTATTATTTGACAAAAAGACTGCTCTAAAACCAAATAGGGTAGTACAGCAGTTGAGAAAGAACACTGGCTCTAATGCCAGGCTGCCTGGGTTTGGATCTTAGGCTCTCTGCTTTATTATAGTGAAGCATTTAACTGCTCTGAGCAGTTACTTCATTGATTTGGTATGGCGATAAATGAGATCATGTAAACAAATTTCTTAGCAAAGTACCTGGATCACAGTAAGCACTAAGACGTTGGGTGGTATTGTTAGTACATCACTGATTCAGACACACTTCTCCACACCCATCTCACACTTTAACAGTTCAAAAACCAGGATCCATCATTCCACCAACAAAGTCTTATTGGCTGTATTTTTTATTAGTGGTGTATCAACTTACAATCAGTAGCCAAAATGGAAGTAATATGGTATTGAATTTCTGCTCCAATTACAAAGAAGCCAAATGTTTTCCCAGGCATGTGTTTTATTTAAAGTCTCTTGTCAGTCATGTAGAGCTTGAGGATATTAAAGACAAGAGACAGACTGCGAGGCAATCAGTACCTGTTTTCACAAAGTTTTACTGGAACACAAAAATACTCATTAAGTTTACATGTAGTCTACAGCTGTCTCATGGCTGAGTTGAGTAATTATATCAAAGACTGTATGGCCTATATAAGCCTAAAATATTACACCCTTGGGCCTTTTCAAATTTTGCCAAGTCCTGGTTTAAGGCAGGAAAAATCCAAGTTTTGATAATATTTTTGCCTTTTCAAACCATGCTTCTCCTAAAATGACTCCTCCGTTTTGCCTGAGATTTTCAAAAGAGCCAGAAAGAATGGGATTTCCCTTGGGCTGAATGTTGAGTTTATGCTTCCACTGGCAAGAACACTTCCACAGTATAATCCCTTGGGCTTTTTTGTCTTGTCATATTTGTCCAAGAGCAAAGCCAAGGTAACAAAAATCAGGCAACTTTCAAAACAACAGAAAGAAAATCTGAGACCTAAATCTACTTTGAGCATTTGACAAAATATAGCATCCTTTCATGTTCAAAACACTAGAAAAACTAGGGATAGTAGGGACATACCTCAACATTGTAAAAGCTATCTATGCTAAACCCAAGGCCAGTATCATTCTAAAGAGAAAAATTGGAGGCATTACCTCCAAAAACTGGAACAAAATAGGGATGCCCTCTTTCACCACTTTTTTTTTTTTTGGTGTATTTTAAATTTTTATTCCTTTTCTCATCATTATTTTTATTTTTCCATATTTTATTAGTGCTTCATAGTTGTACATATGGTGGGACTTGTTTATCATATTCATGTTCTTACACATTTATGTTATATGTAAAATATAACAATATACTTTGACCAATATCATTCCCTGATATTTCCCTCCCTGCCCCCAGCTCCTCCCTTCCCCTGGTCCTTTTCCTCTTTTGAGTTCCCTCTGATTTTTTAAAAAATTTTTAATTTGTTTTAATTAGTTATACATGACAGTAAAATGCATTTATGCACTGATACACATAGACGGGATATAATTTCTTATTTTTCTGAGTGTACATGTTGTAGAATCATATTGGTCATGCAGTCACATATATAAAGTAATATGTCTATTTCATTCTACTATCTTTCCTATCCCCACATCCCCTCCCCTCCACTCACTTCCCTTTACCTAATCTAAGGTAATGCTATTCTTCCCTAGTGCCCTCCACCTTATTGTGAATTAGCATCTGCATATTAGAGAAAACATTTGACCTTTGGTATTTTTGGGATTGGCTTATTTCGCTTAGCATGATGTTCTCCAACTCCAGAAGTTTACTGGCAAATGCCATAATTTCATTCTTCTTTAAAGCTGAGTAATATTCCATTGAGTATATTAACACACACACACACACACACACAAAAAAAAAATAACCCAATCAATAAATGGGCTAAGGAACTGAACAGACACTTCACAGAAGAAGAAATACAATCAATCAACAAACATATGAAAAAGTGTTCAACATCTCTAGTAATTAGAGAAATGCAAATCAAAACTACACTAAGATTTCATCTCACTCCTGACAGAACGGCAATCAACAAGAATATAGGCAACAATAAATGTTGGCGAGGATGTGGGGGAAAAGGCACTCATACATTGCTGGTGGGACTGCAAATTGGTGCAACCACTATAGAAGGCAGTATGGAGATTTCTCAGAAAACTTGTAATGGAAACACCATTTGACCCAGCTATTCCACTCCTTGGTTTATACCCAAAGGACTTAAAATCAGTATACTACACTAATGCAGCCAATGTTTATAGCAGCTCTTTCACCACTTCTATTCAACATAATCCTTGAAACTCTAGCCAGAGCAATTAGACAGATGAAAGAAATTAAAGGGATACAAATAGAAAAAGAATTCAAACTATCCCTATTTGCCAACAATGTGATTCTATATCTAGAGGATCCAAAAAATTCCACCAGAAAACTTAGAACTAATAAGTGAATTCAGCAAAGCAGTAGGATATAAAATCAATACCCATAAATCAAATGCATTTCTATACATCAGTGATGAATCGTCTGAAAGAGAAATTAGGAAAACTACCCCATTGACAAAAAAAGGGGAGGAGGGGGGAATCAATGTAACAAAAGAGGTGAAAGAGCTCTACAATGAAAACTACAGAATACTAAAGAAAGAAACTGAAGAAGACCTTAGAAGATAGATCTCTCATGTTCTTGGATAGGAAGACTTAAAACTGTCAAAATGGCCATACTACCAGAAGTGCTAAACAGATTCAGTGCGATTCCAATTAAAATCCCAACAACCTCTCTCACAGAAATAGAAAAAGCAATCATGAAATTCATTTGGAAAAATAAGAGACCCAGAATAGCCAAAGTAATCCTTAGCAAGAGGAGTGAAGCTGGAGGCATCACAATACCAGACCTTAAACTATACTACAGAGCTATAGTAACAAAAACGGCAAGGTACTGGCACCAAAATAGACATGTAGATCAATGGTACAGAATACAAGACTCAGAGACAAACCCACATAAATACAGTTAAAGGCATCAAAAACATACATTGGAGAAAAGATAGCCTCTTCAACAAATGGTGCTGGGAAAACTAGAAATCCATAAGCAGCAAAATGAAACGAAATCCCTACCTCTCACCATGCACAAAACTCAAATCAAAGTAGAATTAGACCAGAGACCCTGCACCTAATAGAAGAAAAAGACCCAAATCTTCATCGTGTCAGATTAGGTCCTGATTTCCTTAACAAAACTCCTAAAGTGCAAGAAATAAAATCAAAAATCAATAAATGGGGGCAGGGGCTCAGTGGTAGAGCACTTGCAGGGTTCAATTCTCAGTACCACTTATAAATAAATGAATAAAATAAAGATCCAACAACATCTAAAAAAGAAAAAAAATAAATGGGATGAATGCAAACTAAAAAGCTTCTTCTCAGCAAGAGAAACAATTAACGGTGTGAAGAAAGAGCCCATAGAGTGGGAGAAGATCTTTACAACACGTACATCAGATACAGCACTAATCTCCAGGATATAAAAAGAACTCAAAACGCTTAACACACACACACACACACAAAAAAAAAAAAAAACCAACAGACACTTCTCAGGAGAAGATATATAATCAGTCAACAAATATATGACAAATGTTCAACATCTCTCGCAATTAGAGAAATGCAAATCAAAACTACTCTAATAAGATTTCATCTCACTCCTGTCAGAAATGGCAGCTATCAAGAATACAATCAATGATAAGTGCTGGTGAGAATGTGGGGGACAAGGCACACTCATACATTGCTGGTGGCACTGCAAAATGGTGCAACCACTCTGGAAAACAGTATGGAGCTTCCTCAGAAAACCTGGAATGGAACCACCATTTGACCCAGCTATCCCACTCCCTGGTCTATACCCAAAGGACTTAAAAATCAGCATACTACAGTGACACAGCCACATCAATATGGCTAAACTGTGGACCCAACTTAGATGACCTTCAATAGATGAATGAATAAAGAAACTGTGGCATATATACACAATGGAATATTACTCAGCATTAAAAGAGAATAAAATTATGACATTTGCAGGTAAATGAATGGATTTGGAAAATATCATGCTAAGCGAAATAAGGCAATCCCAAAAATGCAGAGGCCAAATGTTTTCTCTGATCCGTGGATGCTGATCCATAATGGGGAGAGGCAGGGGAAGAAATTCTGCATTGGGCAAAGGGAAGGGAGGGGAAAAAGAGGGGGCACAGGGATAGGAAAGATGGTAGAATGAGAAGGTCATCATTACCTTAGATACGTGTATGACTGCACGAATCGTGACTCTACATCATGTACAACCAGAGAAATGAAAAGTTGTGTTCCATTTGTGTATAATGAGTCAAAGCGCATTCTGCTGTCATGTATAACTAATTAGAATAAGAAAATTTTTTTTAAAAACATTTCATTTTCAATATTTTGCCATGCTCAATGATAATTACAGAATTAAATCCTACAATGATCATCAGCCATCCTTCCTATAATTTCACCTAAGCTTTGACAATCTAATGCCAATGATACTCCACAAAGCCTCCTCAGTCCACTAAATCGAACACCACCCAATGAATACACACCAATCCATTAAATACTCGCACCTCCACACAATACAAAAAATGGTACTCAACAGCTACACTAGTCAGTCCTCTAGGACAAAGCCTATCCCTTACATGTATCTTGCATTTAGTTTATATAAAATCAAAATATCTATTACATCTATTTAAGCATAGATGGAGTTGTTGATTAAAGGCAATTTTATATATATCCCAAGCTTTTACAATTTGGTCTATACACCCTTCAATAAATGCATCAAACAGAATAGAACAGTTGCACTTTTTTCTAATGGACAATATTATGTTGCTTATTCTCAATTAGTTGACAGGATATAGATGTCCTACAATCCTAAAGTTTCAAGAATTTTACCTCCACAATAATGAGTTTGTTAAGGTAGATAAGTCTAATACAACAAAACTGAAGACTAACAACACATCTGATGTAAGACATTAAGATGTAGGAATATAAATTATGGTTCATCTACTTGAGATAATATTTTGTTTAAAAAAACAAAATATTAAAGTATTCAAAATTAGAAATTAAATGTGTCTCAAATCTGTATATTGAGTAAGTACTAAATTAGCCAGTGACAAATAAACATATTTAGAACTAAAGATAAAAATATAAAAACTACACAATATTAAATGTATAGAATTTTAAAAACACACACACACACACACCATCTGTAGAATCTTAATTCAATTCTACTGTTTTTGTTGTGCCCAAATACTACCTGACATCTAGGAGCTATTATATAATATTTGTTAAATGTATAACAAAAATAGCAAACATTTGTTGAGCCTTTATCAGAATGCCTAATACACAGTAAATGTTTTTACATACATTCTCAAAAATCTTCACTAAAATCCTATACAACAGGCTACTTTTATTAACTATTCCTTTTATGAGTGAGAAAACTGAGACTTAAAACAGTTAAATAACCTGCTCAGTGTTATATGGCTAAGCAGTAATGCAGTTAGAATTTAAATCTATAATTTGTATGTTTTACCTCACTACATTACCACCAAACTGGAAAAAAGTGTGAAGTACAAGAATAAATTCATATACATATGTAGCTGGTCTGTGTAATGAATATTTCATTGATTACACTAAGCATGTGGTAGTTTCTGAGATACCTACTGACCATGATGATTGTGAATATTAGAGCTCACTATCATAAAATTAGGGATTTTAAACCTATAAAAATTTGTAAGGGCTGGGGTTGTGGCTCAGTGGCAGAGCGCTGTGAGGCACTGGGTTCAATCCCCCGCACCACATTTAAAAAAAAAAAAAAAACTAAACAAAATAAAGGTATTATGCCCACCTACAACTGAAAATTTTAAAAAAATGTACAATACACCTAAGTATACAGACATTAAATGGCAAGCAGATCAGCAAGCCCTGATACTCCACAAAGCCTCCTCAGTCCACTAAATCGAACACCGCCCAATGAATACACACCAATCCATTAAATACTTGCACCTCCACACAATACAAAAAATGGTACTCAACAGCTACACTAGTCAGTCCTCTAAATAAAATAAAATAAATAAAATAAAAATACCAGAGAAAATTAAAAGTACCCATTTCTCCAATAGCAACCAGGAACCACAAGAAATCTGGATTTCCTATGTACTTTTGATTTTAGAATTTAAGAACTTAAAACACAGCCAATCCCTACTTGTCTCCTAAAAAATATATCCCAATAGCCTTCTATAAGGCTCAGGACCTCCTATCTCTTGTTTTCCTGCATCATCTTAGTTCAATCAAATTCTCCCCCGAGAGATCATGTCTGAGTTTGCAGACATGGCCCCTACTTATCTTGCTTAATCATTTCTATTTTTATGTTCCAGCAGAACTATAAAAACAAGTCCAAGTACAAATCATAAAAAAGTTTTAAGTTTTAAATGTATAAGAATTTCAAAGAAGTGTTTTAGGATCTGTGAGAAGGAGTGATATTTTAGATACATTAACTATTTTAACTATTTAAAAATAAACACATTTGTTCACACAGGTCTTTTCCTTAGGTATAATATATAAAAGCACACACTTGCAAAATCATCTGCATGCAGAAGAATCATTCTGGATTTATGCAGTTTTCCTAATCTCTCACAGCTGCCTCACCAACACCTAAATCAACACCTGGGGGTGGGAGATTGAACCCAACGCTCATACAAGTACACATGCAACCACTGAGCTATTCTCTAGTTACTTTGACTTTTTTTTCCTACTCATCTTTATCCAATTTTCCCAAAGCACTTAATTAAGCTTCCACAGAAGTAATTTTTTAAACACCATTTCACTGGTTTATAATAAAATATAATCATATTATTTCATTACAGTAAAGATAAGTGGCATAAACAGATTTGGGAACAAACAATGATTTTGGGTGAATAGACCACTCACTTTGGTTAGACAAGAATTTATTCCTAATCAAGAGTAGATCCAAGCATTCAAAGAGAATGGAAATATCAGTTAATTTCCCTAGGTGAAAGCCAATTATTTAAGTGTCTCCTCAACCATCATCATAGTTATTACTCATACTGCATATAAACATATTTATGCGCAAACATCTCCCCACTAACCCAAAAGTTTAAAACTGATTCGCTATTATATGCATGTGCTATTGATTCCTTTAGTCCTTAAAGGAAGCTGGGCAGACCTTGAGACAGCAATAGCTTCCACCTGCTAAACTGTTTCTTGCATTTCAACCATATGCCTTTACACAGGAAAAGTTTGGATATATTACAAAATTCTAAGTTCTTAAAAGCAGTTAGTCTTTACTTTTGCATTTCCAATAATTAAAATTAAATAGTGGGCATCAATAGATTTGCAGAATAAAAGTACTCAATAAAGGAGATTTCCACAGCCTTGTCTAATGACTACAGATAAACTAGAAAAAAAGAGTTTGGTAGGGCTGGGGTTGTGGCTCAGTAGTAGAGCACTCGCCCAGCACATGTGAGGTGATCCTCAGCACAACATAAAAAAATAAACAAAATTTTAAAAAGAAAAAAGACTTTGGCCAGGGAGATGTGACTGTCGAGGGCAAGCCAAAGCAGTGACAAGAAATTCGTCTTTAAAATCATTTATCTACACATGTATATTTTCTTTCTACAACTAGAATGCAGCTCCATGATTATTAAGCCATTGCCTATCTCATTCATTTGTATCTCAGTGCCTAGATAAATGCCTATCATATAGGAGCTATTCAATAAATATCTGTTAAATGTATTGCTATAAGAATTTCAAAGAAGTGTTTTAGGATCTATGGGAAGGAGTGGAGCTTAATTAATGGTTCTACTCAAGATACATGGAGAAATGATGGGAAGGCCATAAAAACTTTCAAGTTCCTTTCAAAACTTAGTGGCAACATACCATAGTGCTTAAGAGTCTGGGTTAGGCAAATTTGGGCCTAAACTCTAGCTAGCAAGGAAACTTGCATGGGTAACTCAATCCCTCCCAGGCTCGGTCTCTCATTGTGAAATAGGGTTATTGGCTCTAGAGTTGTTTGAGGATCATATTAAGGAAATACATGTGGAGAACAATGCTTGGCACATTAATGCTGAATAAATGTTTGCTGCTATTATTATTAAAGTTGTTAATAAACACATAAAATATGCCACATTGTATGCACTAGAGATAAAGATCTCCTTTACTGTTAGTAAAGGATACCCAAGAACAGGTCTTTGAGGTCTGACAACCTACATAGTTCATATCAGGACTCCATCTCTTAAGCAAGTTACTCTGAACTTCAGTTTCTTCTTTTGTAAAATGAGTATAATAAAAGGCTTACTTTCCAGCTGTGCTGTGAATATTAAATGAGGTCATGAACATAAAGCATTTAGTACAATGCTTGATATATAAAGCACCCTAATATTGGTGATAATCACTAACTATAAAACAGTTTTGCATACACAGGTCTTTACAAAGTCTTTTTTTAAAAAAAATATCGGGCTGGGATGTAGCTCAGAGGTAGAACGCTTGCCTAGCATGAGCAAGGCACTAGGTATGATCCCCAGCAATGCCAAAAAAAAAATAATAATAATTAAAATTTAAAATACTTAACCCTTTGCTTCATTAAAAGCAAAATCAAAATAAAAATCTTTGAAATGGTGTTTCTTGAAATAATGGAATATATTCTAATCTCCCAAGGGCTTTAGAACTATGTACAATGAAGATACCAGTCTTAAATAAGCCCATTATAAACAGAAATCTGTTAAATGGCCTTCTTCCACATTTAATCTAGCCATAGATAACCTTCTGGCACTTTCATGTTTCTTCTAAGCTATCTTTTATGTAATTCAGTTTGAACTTGGAAAAAAATATTCTATCAGTACCTTCAATAATTATCTATGCTTCTTTTGACTCAGCAGAAGGTTTTCAAATGGGACACAGGTAACAAAAATTAACTTGGATAGCTCTGTAACATTTATAGCTAAAAGGAAATATCTTTGCAACTTTTTCAGTTAATAAACAATTCTAAAATTGTTTATTTTAAAACACACTGTAAATTGCTTCTCATGTATTCAGTTATATGTTCATCTACTTACAGAACTATTTCTTACTCTTGTATTTTTGCCAAACTCTCAAACCAAATGTCCTCCTACTAAAAATTATGTCCTCCCATTAAAAATTGTAGCAATTTCCAAAATGCTGAAAAGGTGTAAGATTCTAATATCCTCCCCCCCCACCACCAAAAAAAAAAAAAAAAAAACTAAACTAAACTTGGTGAACTAGAGAACAATGACAACAAAGAACTGGCAGAAAAGCCAGACCTGGTGGCGCATGCCTGTAATCCCAGCAGCTCTTGAGGCTGAGGCAAGAGGATCGCAAGTTCAAAGCCAGCCTCAGGAACTTAATGAGGTCCTCAACAACTCAGTGAGACCTTGTCTCTAACATAGAAAACAGGGCTCAGATGTGGCTCTGTGGTTGAATGCCCCGGAGTTCAATCCCCAGTACACCTCCCCCCAAAAAAAGAACCGGCAGAAAAAAACAAGAAATAAATTAAAAAGTGTTTACAGATCCTACAAATGATCCTACAAAGTAAAAGGCAAATGTGAAGACATGTTACCAAATGTTCCCTGAACCTTACTGTAGAGCTTTTAATAGAAATTATAGAAATTTCAAAGACTTCTGGATTTTTTTTTAACTGCAATAGATGAAAATAATAAACACAGAAGAAAAAAAATTCAAACACTACAAACAGTATCTTTCATCATCCTTTTATAGATGTCAGAGCTGAGGTCATAAAACAACCTCATGAGGCATTTGGCCTATATTCTTATCAGCTAGAGTGGTAGTTTTCAAAGAACATTCCACTTGAGTATGGATTAGAAAGACAAAGGTAGATGACCTAAGGAGTTGGAAAGAATGTTAAAAGAATGTAAGGTCCTAATGCCAGCATATTCATGTTACAATCTCCCAGGCTCTCTACTAAAATCACCTTGCATCTTTCCTATAAGGCAACCTTCCTGTTGGCCTACCTGTGAATAAGAGAGGCTGCAAAATAATTGTAATAATCCTAAATACCCTAAAAAATAAAAATGAGGCCTCTACATAATCCTGTTTATGCTGTATACTAGCTTTAAACTAAGGTACGGAATAGCCAGTGATTAATGTAAAGTACATTGTGAGTTTAATTATATAATTCATATTGTGGGAGCAGTCCTGGAGAGTAGAAGGTGTGGAAGGGGGAAAAGGGCAGAGGCTATAAAAATAAAGTTATATGGAAGAGTGGGTAGTCAAAAGGCTAAGAGAAAGATACAAATGATAAAACTGAGGGTGGAGGCTAGGCTGACCCCTTTCTTAGAAGCCTGAATGAAGGAAAGGCAATATTTTAGCAAGATACATATTTACTTAGCTTGTGTGTTTAAGAGAAGAGGCAAAGTGGAACCAGAAACCTATAAAGAAGAAGTACACTTAAAAGGCACAAAAGGGAAATACTGAGGTGATGACATAGTTCTGTATGTTGATTGTGGAGGCAAATAACTATATACATTTGCCAAAATTCATAAAAATGTACACTGAAGAGGAAAATCTTTACTATATATAAATTATACCTCAATAATTCTGACATTTAAAAGTTATTAATAGCTAAAATGCTGATTAACCTTATAAAATTCATTTATCACTAATAAAAACAAAAACATCTTTTATGTACCATGTCTTAAAATGATGCAATATCTCATAGTTGCTTTAGATACAAAAAGAATGGTTCTATTAAAGAAAATTTATTGTTCCAACCTTCCACCATCAGTCTCTCTCTTAAATGGAAATTGCAATTTCTAACATTGCCCCATGTAACCCACCTAGAGTGGACAGCAGCAGCAATGGCAGACAGAAACCGTAATCTCCAGTCCTCTCCAGGGCCTTTCTTCTGGTTCTAGACACAAAGAAGCAACACATCCACTATATGCTCTGCCACCAGAAAACAAGCTACGTTACTTTTAGATTCTACTATTCTCACAGCTTTCTTCTCTTTGATTACCCATCTAACCTCAGAGAAGTCTTGCCTCAAGGTCACCTCAGTAGTCTACCTTAATGCCATGAAGTCTTTCTTAAGCCCCCATGCCAGTTAGTCTCCCAGAGCACCCTGTGGACTCTTCATACTGTGGTCCTGAAGTCATCTGTTTCTGGATCATTTCCTCCAAAAACATGGGGCTAAAGAGAATGCTAAAAAGAGACCAATAGCCAGGCATGATGACACACCTGTAATTCCAGTGGCTCAGGAAGCTGAGGCAGAAGAATCATAAGTTCAAAGCCAGCCTCAGCAACTCAGCAAGGCACTTAGCAACTCAATCCCTGGTACAAAAAGAGAGAGAGAGAGAGAGAGAGAGAGAGAGACACAGACACCAAGACTTGTTTTTGTCATCTTAGCATCTAGCTAGTACCTGGCAGGGAGAGGCACCTGATAAATGTTTCTTGAATAAGATTCTAAGATAAGGGGACTGGGGTTGTGGCTTAGTGGTAGAGCACTTGCCTAGCATGTATGAGGCACTGGATTCAATTCTCAGCACCACATATAAATAAATAAATGAAAATAAAGGTCCATCAATATCTTTAAAAAAAAAACATTTAAAAAAAAAGATTCTAAGACAGTAGTTCTTAACCTTTACAGGTTATAAACCCTTTTGAAAATCTGATGAAAGCCAGGGAATCTACTCTGAAAAAAAATGCACATTTACACAATTTGACCTATGATTTTAAGAAATCTTTGAAGGATCTGCAATTCCTACAAAGATCTTCCAAGTCGAGATGCCTGGCATAAACATTCTGTTATATGCCTTGGCATAAAAATTCTGTTATATGCCTTGGCATAAAATGGTACTAGTAGATAGTAAGTTGTTCAAATCTGATCTAAGACAAAGAAAGAATTAGTAAAAGATCCCCCAAGAAATTTCAGGGCAGAAAGATGAGAGGCACTCATGGACCACTCATCTTGCTTTATATAAAAATTCTCCCATTATCAATCCTTTTAAAGGTTCAGGGTATCCTTAATAAGAAAGATAGTGGGAATTCCCTCTCCCTCATAGTTGTACCAGAAACAAAGATGTAGGATAGGAGAAATTCACAAATATATTTTTCTCATCCAAATAAGATACTTAGATAAAAGATAGACTTTCAGGGGCATAATGCTAAAATTCTCTCTATGAAGAGCCACAAGCCCGGTGTCACAAAAGCAAAGGTTCAGAAAGACTCTCCATGATGTAGTAGGTAGAGTGGAAGGAATGGCAACATTCAAAAAACAGTATTTCCAGCTATACCCACTCGATGATTTTTCCAAAGACTATGATTCTGTGGGACTAGAGTGTCCTCAAATCTGGGCACAAGGCAGCAATTAGAAACACTGGTCCAATAATAATACTTGGAGTCTCTCAATTTACACATGGAATTGGTATTGAATTTCAGATATTTACCATCACTGTTTCTAAAGTAAAATTACAAATAAGGAACCAAGATGGAATTAAGAATCACAGATCAACTCAGCTCCTTAATCAAGTCACTGTTCCTGAAATAAAGGTTCTACATAAAAACACGTGAAAGAAGATAGTTCTAGGAAAGAAAGAAAAAATTAAAGACTGTTTAATTCATCATGGAATCAAGACATAGGGAATTACAGTTTTGGCAATATTTGTTAAATATATTAGTATATTTGCTTAGATTAGTATTTTCATACATTATTATTTTAAAACTTTACATCAAGGAAAAGATGAGACTCTTTGGTATTGAGCCACAGGGTCATTTTCTTAAATGTCAGTGATTCCTTTTTGTGACATACTTTACATCTGGATTTCATTTTATTTCTACATACATCCAAAACAAGTCTCTAATGCCATTACCACACAGTTAGAAAATCTTCACACGCTCAAAGCAAACTATGCTGTGTCCTATCATGTCAGATTTTTGGCCAAGAAAACACTCAAACTTTAGATGGATGGTGTAACTTCAGAAGGAAAATAATGTGTATTTATACTCTGCACACGTACATTAACTTTCACAGAATGGCTTATCCTTCAAACATACACATTTTAATGTTTTTGCACTGACAGACAAAAGTAGGAAAAATTTATGTTATGGAACAAAAACTAAAAAAATCTATTGGAGCTAAATACCACTCTGTTGTATGATATTCTCTTGAAGCCAATTCTCTACTGTATACAACTCCTTCCCATTCACAGACACCCTTACTCCTTTGTACATAAATGAAAAAAACCTTCTTTAAATGTTATCTTTCATGGAAATGCAAAAGCATCATGAGCCTCTAGAGGTCAGTGCCAGCCAGATGAAAACAGATTTTAAGTTAGGGCTCAGAAGAATCAATCAGCCCCAGTCCCTTCCTGAACAGGCTCTACAGTTTTTCCACCTTTGATGTATTTCTCAACCCTCTCCACTCACAATGCAGAAGTTCAGTGAGGATGAAAACACTGTCACAGACTTTCTAGGAAACAATGAAAGCTACACATGGTCCTTCCTTATGCCAACCTGGAAACACACACACACACACACACAAACACAAACTTTTTGCAGCACTGGGGACTGAATTCAACCCTTGCACATGCTTGCACACCCTACCACTGGGCTACATCCCCACTTTAAATTTTGAGACAGGTCTTGATAAGTCGCTCAGGCAAGCCTCCAATTTACAATCCTCCTGACTTAGCCTCCCTACTTGGGATCACAGGTATATACCTGCTTAATATATATTTTTAACTTTCTTTTGTGTGTGTAACTAAATCTCAAAATAATCATGAATATTTAACACTCATTTATTTAACATTCACAAAGTTAGGGTAGAGTATTATCCATAATTCCATAAACTTGTTTCTTCAACATAGCTCAAAATATGGACTCAGTGGCCCTTTTTTTTCCAAATCATTTATGTGCTCACTTAGAGCAAAAGTGAGCAAAATGTGACATCATAAAATTTCAATGCCTATCTTTAAATATGCCCTTCATTCTAATATTTATGAAAAAATTTTTTACCTAAAAAGTATTCATCTGAATCAACAAAAGCATATGTGAGGTCAGTTTTCTGAGAGCCAAAGTAGTAAAGAATACTGAAGATCTTCTGAAAATAAACACACTAAAATAGGATCAGCAAACTCTTTCCATAAAGAGTCAAATAATAAATATTTTAGTTGGAATAGGCCATACTGTCTCCATGGTAACTATTCAGCTTTGCCAAGAGATAAATGAATGTGGCTGTGTTCCAATTAAAATTATTTACAGGACTAGGGTTGTGCCTCAGTGGGTTCGATCCTCTGCACCACATAAAAATAAAGATATTGTGTCCATCTACAACTAAAAAAATTATTTTAAAAAATTATTTACAAACTATGTGTCTGACTCTGGCAATCTGCCAATATATAAAAATACAGATCCTGTGTTATAATGGTGTGTATATGCACACCTTTGGTGCAAGGCTGACATAAAAAATGTCACTCTAAATGGTAGTTCTCCCACAATAATTTCTATTTGGCCAGAAAGATGAAATATCACCTACATTTAAGGGGGAGGAGTATAAAAAAAAACTATGTTCACTAAATAAAATTATATTTTGAAATGAAAATTTATCTCTATTTCTAAGACCTAAGAAAGAAGACCTATTGAGGAGAAGAAAAAGAAAGCTAGACATGAGAAGCAAGGTGAAGAAATATTAACCCACAAATTATATTCTCAGATCTATTTGCAAAAGCTGGTAACGAACTGCAGATGAGACACATGTGTATGCTTAAGAAGCTTATGATACAGATGAAGAGCAAATATTTTTTGACTCTGAATTCCAAAACCATCCACATTAAATGCATATGGGATCACAAGCAGTTTTTTTCTCCTCCTGGTAATGGTGATCAAACCTAGGGCCTTCAGTATGCTTGGCATATACTCTACCACTGAGCTGTACCTTGGCCATATGAACACATTTTTAAAAGATGTTCAAAACGTAGGCTTCAAAATAAAAATATTTTTAATGAAGATTTACACTTTTAGAGAGACAAAAGACTAGATAAAATCATTAAGTCCAGAATATATTTTCTATTTTTTCTTCTTTCTATATCGAATTCTATATCCCCAGCAGTAACTATGGCCACTACATGGGCATAGACTTCTGAAAGAATTTATCAGAATCTTCTTGGAGAGTGAGGTGGGAGGTACCAAACTGGAAAAAATCTCAAGGTGATTATGATTCATCTACTTCTTTCTGCATCTTCCAATCCTCAATTTAAGATCTCTACTATATGTCATGATCTCTCAAAATACACTAAGACAAGTTTTTTCAGTGGCAGAAAAGAACCCTGAACTTTAAAATACGCCGAAAATAACAAATACTCTGTGCTTTTCTTCAACCTAGGCTTTAAGCTCAAAAGGTTAAGTTCATATAAGAGAAAACAAAAAATTATCAGGCTTGCAAGCAAAAATTAAGAAATGAGAAAAACCACACCTCCAGACCCAAGTCCACCCTTAACTAGGTAAGTGAGGTTACTTCAGTTAGGAATGACTACTAAGCAAAAAGTATAAGTATTTAAAGGGGAAAAATAAAAAGTACTAAATTTATTATATTATAATCTTAGGCCTGCTCCCAAATAGTTTTAAAACTATGACTGAACCTGTATTTAGTTCCTTTTTAAAACACTGCACCTATCCAGAAAAATTCTCCCATTACTCTTTTTTGGGAGAAAACATTATTTCTAGTATTTAAAAGAAGAAAAATAAATTATAATTCATTCTCTAGGACCAAGGAAATAAAAGACCAAAAACAAAAATAAGACCTAAAAATCAAAGACCAAGGAAATCAAAGATCTAAAATTAAAAAAAAAAAAATTTAAAAAAAACTTTAACTATAATTGTCAAGTACATAGGAAAGAGTAATGTTATGAATTTTAAAAGTTTAAGAACTGAAAGCCGGCACAGTGGCATACACCTGTAATCCCAGTGGCTTGGGAGGCTGAGGGAGGAGAATCACTGAGTTCAAAGCCAGCCTCAGCAAAAAGCGAGGCCCTAAGCAACTGAGACCTCGTCTCTAAATAAAATACAAAACAGGGCTGGGGATGTACCTCGGTGATCAAGTTGCCCGGAGTTCATTCCCCAGTACCCCAAAAAATAAAATAAAGAACTGAAAGACATTTCCCAAATATGGAAAAAAAAGTATTCCTAACTGGGAACTAACTATATTTAAGATTTTTCTCATTAGGAAAAAATATCAGAAGGTCTCCATTTAGTTTAAGCCACCATAGATAGTATATAAATGAGTGAGTTGACCTATGAACCAATAAAACTTCACAAACACGGGCAGTAGAGCAGACTTAATCAGTAGTTTTCTCTAAACAACCCTGTTTTTATATCTATGTAAGATTACCAACACATAAAAGAAAAACCACACACAATTATTTTACTTTTATCTCAGCAAAAGCGAAGCGCTAAGCAACTCAGCAAGACCCTATCTCTAAATAAAATACAAAATAGGGCTGAGGATGTGGCTCAGTTGTCAAGTGTCCCTGAGTTCAATCCCTGGTACCCACCCCTACCCCCCCAAAAAAAAGAGCTGAAAAGAAAGGGGAGAAAAGTCAGTATGTTTAACAAAACCTGTTTCTTAGACAATCACTTCATTTAGACTATCCATTTAACAAACATTTGCTCAGTATACATGCCCCCCCCCCCAAGATCTAATACAGAAGACAGTTCACTCACAAATATCCACTACTTAGGCTGTAAGTGCCACATGATGGTAGACGTATAACTACCAACTGCAAAATGTTTCACAGTTTAACATATTTCCACATGTTATCCTAATAAAATTTCATAAGAAACCTGTCAAGTACATAAAGCACTTGGTATTATTCTCATTTTACACAAAACTGTTAAAGCAGCAGAACTAGGATTTAAATCTCCAGTATTACTGTTCCACAACTCTTCTGTGCAGCTTTCTGCTAGGGGCCAGCAACAGAGGTACAGGCACTTAGATTGTTCCTCCAAGAATGAGAAAAGACTTAATAGGTGAAAACACTATGGCATTCCAAGAAAACAATGCATACAGAAGTCCAGAAGCAGGAGAATACAATATGTGAAAGGAATGCTAGGTTGGTTCATGTGAGGCAGGTAAGATGAAGTAAGGATAGAGAGAATTTAAAGATTCCCTATGCTTTCGATCTAGGTGTTTAAGTGACTCAGAGCAATAAGAAATCAAATGATTTAGAAGGAAGAGGAAACCAACATGAAACTCTTACAGTATGTTTTGCACTAAACATACATTGCAAAAGAATGACCTCATTTATAGTTAAGTTATAAGAGAGTATATTGTAGGGAGATTAGACTTTGGGAAATCTTCAGCAACTCTAAAAGGTCTAAAAGAAAGGACATATTGCAAAGCAATCCCCACTTCTGATGTGACAACTCTTACAAGTCCTCTACACTACCCCACCTCCAAACATAAACCATGTGCAAAATTACCTTAAATTTTCTTACATTTTATCTAAAAACTTACCGAGTCTTCTGGAGGTCTTTGAATTTTCCCCCAATCCACAGAAGGTCCCTTTTCTTGTAAAAATCTGTGAAATAGCTTCCGAAATCCATCAAGATCTTTTTTAGTGTGCTATAAAAATAGAAGTCCTTATTACAATCATCAGAATGCTTAATATTTAATAAAAACAGATATGAAGGATACATTTAAAACACCCTTAAATGAAATTCCTATACTATTAGAATTTGGAGTAGAGCAGAGATTTTTTCCACACCCCAATTTAAAACTAAAAGGGTAAAAGAAAAAGCTAATAGGAGACACATTTAATGGAATACAAGCTAAAAATCTTCTCTACATCCCAGCAGTATCATATAATTTGAACACCACTTGGTTCAAGAGAAATTAACTGGCGCTCTATATTACTAACCAATGTGTTTTTTTATTTCTAAGGGGAAATTAATCTTTGCCAAAAGGAAAAAAGAAACACAGCTAACCTTAAAACATTAAGTACAAACTGAAATAAATATCTCTCAATTCTGGGAAAGTTCTATAATAGCTGTCAAAGTAGCTTTGGTTCTATTAGAATTGGCTTTTTGGAAAAGGCATTGGAGATATATCATTTACAAACTACCTTCTCATAATTCCCAATAAGAACTAGTACCAATTCTCCACAAATGACATCAAACACAGAGTAAATAAAGTATTTATTTTGTTTAGATTGTTTTAGTGACTTTGGAAATTTCCTAGGCTGAAAAAAAAGAAGACTTAATGGTTTTGCTATGGGCAAAGGCTGAAGACCCTTAATTGTTAAACAATGCTTACTTTTTTTATTATCATTCATCTTGCACTTATTTCCAGCTAGACAATCAGCAACAGCAACAACTAAGTATGTACACAGTTGAAGCAAGAAACACTGTAGAGTCCTTACCTCAAATTCATGTGAGGGTGCTGTGGTAAGTATTTTTTCTAATTCCTTTTTCACAGATAATTCTAGCTCTTGTCGAATGACTTCTTGGAACTGAGAGGCACCATCTTGAGACATTGCTTTGCTAAGATCTGAAAACAAAAATATAAAACCACCAAAGTGAAAAATCAGACAGCCATTCAAACAGTTGGGAAGCTACAATGGATCTATTTCTGGTATTTCAGAAAATGAAAAGGGCTCAATTCTATGGTCATGTGATATTCCAAAAATGTTTTCAGCAGGGTCACTAATTAGGACTACAAATTTGATTGTAGTATACCACAGTGTAACTGGTACTCTAATTAAACATTTTGAGTTTGGTTAAAAAAAAAAAAAAAGGTAAAAGTAAAAAGATTTATCCTGCCTGCAAGTGTGGTGGCGCACTCCTGTAATCCCGGTGGCTCAGAAGGAGGATCTTGAGGTCAAAGCCAGCCTCAGCAAAAGTGAGGCCCTAAGCAACTCAGTGAGACTGTGTCTCTGATTAAAATATAAAATAGAGCTGGGAATGTGGCTTTGTGGTTGAGTGGCCCCAAGTTCAATTTCTGGTACCCCCCAAAAAGAAAAAAGATTTATTTGCATTTGAGCATATGGTTTCATTTCTATTAATGTTACCCTACTAGCCATCAAAACTGGAAAAAGATCAAAACAACTGGAATGACATTAATAAGGGTTTGTTCTGTTTTGTTTTTCTGGTACTGGGGATTGAACCAAGGGATGCTTTCCCACGAGTTACAACCCCAGATCCAGTTTTGTTTTGTTTTGTTTAGGGCCTCGATAAGTTGCTGAGGCTGTCCTTGAACTTGCCATCCTCCTGTCTCAGCCTCTGAGTTGCTGGGATTACAAGCATGCACCACTGCACCTAGCTAATAAGGGCATCTTTTATAGAATATGTCCTTAACAGAAATGCTGCCTCAATAAGAGAGCTGAAGTAGTTTAGCAATTTCACAGAAGCAGGAGACTCCTACCTTCTCCTCTCTAGTCAAGATGAAAAATTTTAAGGAATTCTTCCCATTTTAGAAGTGGAACCCACTCCAGTTTCACATTCCCCACTAAAGAACCACCTCTTGAGAGACACTGGCAATTCTAAGGTGCCTCTATTTCCATGCATCAATATTTTTACTTTAAAAGGAGAAGGGTACAGATATGCCTGCCCCTTTCTGGTCCCCAATTTCAGTCAAGACTTGTCTCATTGTTTTTCTGTGTCAAGACTATCAGAGGGCTGGGGCTGTAGCTTAGTGGCAGAGCACTTGCCTAGCATCCATGAGGCACTTGGTTCGATCCTCAGCACCACATTAAAAAAATAATAAACAAATAAAATAAAGGCATTCTGTCCATCTATAACTAAAAAAAAAAAAAAAAGACTATCAGGGCTTTTGGCATAGCTGGGCAACTCCATGACAGATGGAACTCAAAAAGGCAAAGAAATGCCTGTTATATTAATACAAACAAAAATAGTAGAAAAATACATAAAAAGAAAACACCCCAAGCCCAAATACTTTTTGAGAAAAATGCCTACACAAGTTGTTTTATACACTTTACTATCTCTAGAGTAATCATCCTGTCAACTTCTCATAAAATATAAGGGACAATCCATTTATGATCTACCCCTCCCCATTTCAGCTAGTGATGTCTACAATAGTGGTTAATTTAGCAGAATCATAACTCCATAAGGCTAAAAATTTTGTCCCCTTATACATTCCCACACTATAAATTCTTTCATTTATTATCTAGACAGAAGAAGGAAACATTTACATAGAATTAAAGCCAAAACAATCAGTATTTAAGATATTTTTGAGAGCAGACATTAGTAAGCTACTAATTCCTGGGGTAATTTACTTAAAATAGAGAGCCTCTACCTTCCCCAAATATGTAAAAACATTAACAAATGACATAGTTAACATGGCTCTTGAAAAATATTTTATGTATATTTTTCATCATATTAAAACCAAAGAGAAAAAAATCCAAGGAAATGTGGTGACTGTATACAATTCAACCTTAAAATAGCTGTTTTCTGTGTAACAGAAAATCACAAACATACCAGTAAAATTGCCAACATAACCCAAGAAACTGTGGTTCATAAATAACTTCTCTGGGAGGTAAGAGGCACTATACTTCATGTGTGTTCCATAAACAACCTACAGATATGTTTTGACAAGTAACAATTTGGTTATAATCTGTAAAAACCTATGACAATGGATGAGCACATTTGTATAAGCTATGACTAGTAATTAAAGCTACTACAATATGGGTAAAACTAGAGTTAACGTGACATCACCCATGCATGTTTATCCCTAGGCAGACTTAGTGGTAATTTAAAATTTGTCACATGTTAGTCTCCTACCCGTATGCTCATGTGTATCTGGGATGACTCTTCCTCAGTTCTAAGTCAATTCTCATATTAATATTTGTAAAATAATTTGGAAGAAAAAAATCTAAATACAGAGAAGAAAATTTTCTATATTAAAAAACACATGAATCACTTGAGTCTGGGTCACAGGTCAATTAAAATAAACCAAGAAATAACTATACAATTATTTTTAAACTGTGGGTTTTTTGTTAGACTCAAAGACATCTATAGGCTTGCTGTTTTGTTGCTAAAGCTACAGATGCAGGCCAGCATTAAGTCACATTCCTAAAAAATAGTGATGGAAACATTTAGCTTACTTAAACTCTGGGAATATGCCAGACAAGATAAAACCAAATGTACTGCAAAGTTTAAAAATAACTAAAGTAGCTATTTGAGATTTGTCTAAATGAGGACAGTTAAAAACAACTCTAGAGGCTCCCTGTGCAGGACAATGGCCTAAGGCGAAAATACACAGAACTTACTATATCACTGTCAAGCAAGCTTAAAATGGGTGGCTGAATTTAAAAAAAAAAAAAAAAAAAAAAAAAAAGGCTTTATGACTTTTGCCTATAAATGGATGGATCTGGAGACTATCATGCTAAATGAAACAGCCAATTCCAAAAAAAAAACAAAAGTTGAATGTTCTCTCTGATATGTGGATGCTAACACACAATGGGGGAGGGAGATAGAAGTTCAGTGGATTAAACAAAGAGGAATGAAGGATGGGAAGGGGGATGGGAATAGGAAAGACAGTAGAATGAATCAGCCATAACTTTCCTATGTTCATATATGAATACACCACCAGTGAAACTCCACATCATATATAATCAACCACAAGAATGGTATCCTAATTAGAATATAATCCATTATGTATAATATGTCAAAATACACTCTACTGTTATGTATATCTAAAAGAAATTTTTAAAAAAGAATGACTGGCTGAAAGACTCACATTAATACCATCTGTGATCTTTGCCAACCATAGCAGGTTCAATCTTCAGACACATAAGTCAGGCATGGTGGCATTTGCCTATAATCCCACTGACCTGGATAGCTAAGGCAAGAGAATCCCAATTTCCAGGCCAGCCCAAGAAACTTGGCAAGACCCTGTCACCAAATAAACAACAAAAAGGATTGGGGATGTAGCTCAGCAATAGAGCATCCCTGAGTTCCATCCCCAGTTTTGTTTCTTAAATTTTATTCTCCCCCATCCCATGTAAGGGTGGGGGAGAATAAAATTTAAGAAACATCCCTAACCTTCATTTTTCCCATTTGTTTGATAAGCACCAAATGCATAACAGTTCATTCTTTCTACACTGTTTACAAATAAAATCAGCTTATATAACAACAACAACAAAAAAAAACAAGCATGTCACCTCTTCAATCCCATTCTGTTCCAGTTTCACTCCCCCTGCCCTAGGCAAAGTGCTATTATGAAGTTCTGTTCCTAGTGATTAAAGAATAAGGAAGGTCTTTTAAGGAATAAAGAATATTCAAGAGTAAAGAATAACAAAGAGTGCTTAAGAAACAAGAGGAACTATCTTAAGCACCTGGACACAAACCAGAGAAACCATTTCCCTTTACATCTTTCTTACCCATCCTGCGTTTTTAAAAGTCTGGAATTTCTGGTAGCAAAAAAAAAAAAAAAAAAAAAGACAGAACTTAGAAACTTTCTTGGATTTAACATCTCAGGTTAAACTTCTGGCTACGACAGTTGTTTCCAAGGGAAGGTCAACTAAAGAATGCCCTGAATAATTCAAGATTTCAAACCTCAGAAAATGTTTTTGTCCCTCCTCACTTCCTAGCAAAATATAATTGATTCTCCATGACTGAAGAAAGTGGATTAAAAGCCAAACATTTTATTATCTTAGAATAAATCAAAATATTTTTAGATATGAGAGGGAGCAACTAATCTACCCTCCTCATTTTACAGATGAAGAAACTGAGGCTGAAAATAGATGACTTATGCAAGGTCACAGAGAAGGCTAATGTTGGAGCCCTAAAAGAAAGATTTTTTTTTTTCCTGAGCCCATTCTACCACAGTGAGTAAAAGTACCCTGTTCATTTTTTCCCTTGCTCTGGCTCTAATTTTTGACATAAAATTCCTAAAAACCACTCTCCTCCGGAAGCATTTATAGGAGAATCTCTTCTTATATTCACTTAACAGATCTAACTCCCCATCACATAAAACTGGGTTTACTAGAATTACCTTGGTTGATTTCATCACACTTCAATTTCATATAAAAAAAGAATTGTTTTTACCACCCTTTTCTTACCCTCCCCTACCCCAAATTTCCTAATTCTTCCTTGTTCACAGAACTAAAATTTCAACATCACAGACTTTTTGCTCTCCAACTGCGGGGGTGGGAGTGGGGGAAGACCCAGAAAGAAAAAACTGGAAGAAAGCAAGAGGAGACATTGACATTCAATCTGACAAGTGATTCTTTTTGTTTCTTAATTCATTCCCTGCACTTCAGCAGCTCAGAAGTATACACAATATACTTCTTTTCTCACCCTGACAAGCTAGTTGCAGGATACCGGGTCCATGGAGAAGCCACAGAAAAACACTAAAATCAACAAAAGGTAGTAGAGCCACACTCAGGCCACTTCTCACCACTCATGAGGTCTCATCAGTCCCAAACCTTTCTTGGAAGTCCACACTGAGAGGTACTTGAAGTCAGAGAATTAGAGAGCCAACTTAATCTTAAACCAGGAAATGACTCGTGATTCAAATAAACAACACTTCAGAAGTATAATGGCAACTGGAAACAGCCATGAATAAAACTTGAGGAATATACTAACTAGATTTACAATCAGCTTCTTGGCTGACTTCAGTCCTTCAAACTCAATTATTTGTAACTATTCTCCCTAGAAAAGTTCTTCTTTGAGTTCTATTAATATTAATATTATCTTACATCTTCTTTTACCTCTCTGCCCAGGTCTCAGTTTCCCCAGACTATTTTTTCCTCAGTTATTCCCTCACCAATCTTCTTATTGATGATCCTCAAATATGTGCCCCTCATCCCAACTTTTCTCCCTGAGCTCCAGGCTCACCTTCCCTACCACCTTCTATATCTTTTGCACCTGGATACCTTGCTGGGTACCTCAAACTCAACTTTATGTTTATCCAGAACACCACTCATCATTCAAACTAAATTTCACTTCTTGCTATCCACAGCAATTACATTCTCCTAGTCACCTGGGTTGGAACCTTAGTCACAAAGTTGGTTCTTCCCTGCTTTCCCTACACATTACAACCAAATACCAAAATAGTCTAATTGAATCATTACAATTCCATTCACTGCTTTCCATTTCCATTACTAGTACTTTAATTCCTCTAGCATTTTCACTCTCCTGGTCATGACAAAAGACATTTTCTCACTAGTCTGTCTACTATTGTACAACAGATTTCTAACCAGTCTGCCTACTGCTCTAATCTGGTGGTGCCATAACAGAATGTATTGATCCTCATCAAATCACTTCTCTTCCTCATTTGATGGGATTTTCAGGGCCTACTGAAATAAATACAAATCCCTTATCTAGGCATCTTTAAAAGCAAAGCTGAAGTACCTTTTCCAGTAACTAAAACTAATGAAAGTGCTATAAAAATGATCAAAAGCTGCAATTTCCTACTTTTTTTTTTGACTTCTTGAATAGTGCTCCAAAAACTTTAATTTGCACACAAAACATCTGAAGGGCTTGTTAAAACACAGATTCCTAGGCAAGCTCCCAAAGATGCTGACTCAGTAGGTGTGAGGTAGGGAGAATATGCATTTCAAATAAGCATACATTGTCAGTTCTGCTTTGAGTAGCTCTGATAAAGATTATATTCCATTTATCTTAATGTTTATAGAAACCGTGTTCCTTGTACTTTTTCCTGCCCCAACACTCTGTAATCTACTATATACCCCAAAGTCCATATGTTTCAAAGACGGCACCAGGCCCAGGTTGGTCTAAAGCCCTCCTAGTGATTAGTTTAAGCAGGAAACACAATATGATTCTGGCCAGTGAGCCTCAAGAGTATAAGTTCGGGTGGGGAGGGGGGATAGTAGAGGATAGGAAAGGCAGCAGAACACAACAGACACTAGTATGGCAATATGTAAATCAATGGATGTGTAACTGATGTGATTCTGCAATCTGTATATGGGGTAAAAATGGGAGCTCATAACCCACTTGAATCAAAGGGTGAAATATGATATATCAAGAACTATGTAATGTTTTGAACAACCAACAATAAAAAATTTAAAAAAAAAAAAAGAGTATAAGTTCAACAAAGGACTTTGGAGAAACAAGTTCCTCATTGAAAAAGAGATACAGGAGGAAAAAAAATGAGAAAAACTCCATATGAATGCTTAATAAATGCTTTTTGATAACAACAACTATAGAATATCAGGCTTTTTAGAACTGGTATAGCACTGAACATGCAGAACTATGCACTAATCAAGTTTTTTTGTTTTCTTGTTTTTTGTTTTTTTTTTTTTGCTAATCACACATTGCTTACCTTATTTAACATCCAAAACAAAAACTTATTTTAAAAACTGTCACAACTGATACATAAAACAGACTTCCCATTAATAATTAAAACTAACCATGCTTTCATGCAAAAGAATTAGTTCTTAAAAATCTCAAAAAAGGGGCTGGGTTGTAGCTCAGTGGTTTGATACTCAGCATCACATAAAAAAATGGCACCAATTTCTTTTAAAAAAATAAAGGTATTATGTCCATATACAACTAAAATATTTTTTAAATCTCAGAAATAAAGAAAATATCACTTTTGGAAAACAGAAGAGATTTGTTAAATAATTATTAAGTTCAATGGGTAAGAAAGTCACAACAAGGGTACTGTCACACTCATTTGTTGAGAAGGAAAAGAGGTACAACATAAAATCACCACCAAGGACTAAAGAATTAATCGGTTGCTCTATAACTTGATTTATGTGCATTAGATAAAACTTTTAAGTTTAAAAGGGCTTTAAAGTCAGTGAATCCAATTTCTTATTCTGGAGAAGAAGAAACAGGGGGCCAGAGATGCTGATTTGCCTAAGAACAACAGTGGTAGTGCCAAACTGGAAAGCCAAGCCCTGTTGCCTGGCGCCTGCTTCTCCTTTTACTGGCAGAAGGTCTCTCCTCTTTACTACCTCCAGGTGTATGCCACCAAATCTGAATGAAAACTCAACTATGATTAGTACGTGAAGTTATTATGTGACATGAAGTTACCATGTGACATTAATATCACAAATTAGAATAAGCATTCTCTTATTGCATCTTATATTCGAATTTTCCTTAAATATTTTTTTTGTTTCCTGAGCAATGAGAAAAAAAAATCAAAAAAAAGCTTTTCTGCACTTTATAAATATTTTATTACAAAGGCTAAGTATTTCACCATTGGCACAAGTGAATCCAAAATAGTGCATATATCTTTGTTATTCCATTTGCCTATACTCTTTGGAAGTTTTAAAATTCTAAGCAGATGTATAACCCAAATGCCACATTAGCTTCTGCCAGGGCAGCAACTAGAGAAAACAAACTCAATTACTTTGTCTGCAGGTCGTTGTGACCAAGGAGCAAGTGAAGCTAGTGTTAAAAAACATGACCACTAAAATAGTGTTCTAGGGGCTGGAGTTGTGGCTCAATGGTAGAGCACTTGCCTAGCATGTGTTAGGCACTGGGTTCCATTCTTAGCACCGCATATAAATAAATGAATAAAAATAAAGGTCCATCAACATCTAAAATAAAAATATTAAAAAAATAAAATAGTCTTCTACAATTTGATGACTAGCAAGTGAAAAAGTAGACTAAGCACATTATGACTATTTCAGGTCCATGAATATAATGGATTTTTTTATTTTAAGATAAAAGTGAACTCAAAGAGAAACAGGAAAACTCTCTTGACTTACATAGGAAAAACTAACAAAAAAATCTAGAAATGTTTTGGGGAAAATGAAACATTGTGTTGTTCATGTAAGTTAACTTATATAACACAGCCAACTTCTCCATGGTTCTCAAAAACAATCCTTAATTGTCAAAATGGTTTGGGGGCACAATCAATATCTTTTGGCAATGACTGAGAAAAATAAACAATGGAACTATTGGCAGAGGCAGAATTTGAGTCCCAGACAATTCTTTACAACAAACTAAAGGAGATGCCTGCATCACCAATCAAGAGTACTGGGAAACAGTTTTTAAATGGAGTATTATTTCCTTTCCATAAAAGGTGCCTAATCAAAAAACAAAGTTTAATCTTCTTTCAATAGCTCAGGAAGCCAATATCCCAAGAACTTAATAAGTTATTAATAGAAAGATACATGCCCAGTAGAATTTTAGAGATCTAAAAAATATGGTTTCAATTAATAGTCACTATGCCCAGGGCCATTCACCAAATTACTATGACCAAGATGTCCACAACTCCAACAGTATTACTGCAAGTTCAAAATAAGATATTTTAGGGAGGAAATTATAGGTTATATAAAAAGGGCAACAGTCTTTAGAAAACTTCCAGTGTCTAAAGAATCCAAAGCAATCAAAACGGTAGTAAATAAATCACATTTCTAAGCCCATATTAAATTCCAAACCCTCAAAGAACCTCCCATAAAAGTTTGTGTTTTTTTAATATTGTTGGAATTTACTCCAATGGTATAAATGCAATGATATAAATACCCTTTTCTCCAATGATATAAATAATATCAGAATCAACAGCTTATAGAAAGATAGTATAGCTAACTCTCATTTTCAAAGGTGAGAGTTTTAACTTTCAAGTATTGGTTTATATATTAACTTTTCAGTAATTAATAAGTCTTTCAGAGAACTCATAATACCCACATTTCTGCAAAAAGTATCAAATACAATTTGGTGAAAACTGGAAAACTATGGTATCTTGTATTTTTCATCTAGAACATTTTTTAATTAGGCCAACTAAATAGTCCTCACAAAAACTAAGTACCCCATTACTTTAATTAATTATAAAAGTTGCTACAATTCATCTCTGAAGAAAAATAACAGAAAGAATGGTCCCATAAAGTACTATTGTTTAAAAACAAACAAAAAACTACCAAACTCCTCAATGTATCTTCACAATATAAAAATGGACTTCCAAGAAGTGAACAAGTTACTATTTATTTCTGTGATGTTCCTTGTTATTTTTTTTTTCCTTTAGTAGGCTTTTACAAATGAAAATCATCCCTCTTATTAGAAGAAAGCTGACTTAGTAAGAACAAGGAAAATTTACCCACAAAGACTACACAGTCCATGATGGAAACAGTTTATAAAGTTTTTATCAGCTCAATGCTTCACTTCAAATTTCTTTTAATTTTACATTTATAACTCTGACTAGGAATTGAACTAAATTCCTTTCTCTAGCAACATAATAAATCCTGAACTACAACTTCAAAAATTGATGGGTATGTCTTAGTTATTACTTTGCTGGTGCTAGTCCTGACTCAAATCCATGCCACAATCCCCCTGAATTAAAAGTGTCCTAGTCATTAAAAAATCAGCAATAGGCTAAATTTGGTTTTAGGATTTGAGAAGAACCAGGCCAAGGCCTGACTTCAACAATCAGGCCCCCAAATACTTCTCATCCTTGTATTCATCTGAGCCCCTTCCAGTTATAATTAGCTCAGTAATCTTCCCTGGATAGCTGCCATCTACCAAGCAGGAATTACCAAAAGAATCACAAAAAGAATTCCAACAAATGGGACAGTTAATAGGCTTTAAATATTTTTTAAGTGACCCAGAGGTACTGAGATGGCTTTCCCTGAAATATAGGAAAGTACCTTAATTTCAGAACAATAAGAGACATTTTACAGAACTTATACAGATAATGGTACTTCAAAATAGTTTTTTAAAATGCCTCTAGTATTACAGTTATAATACAGTACATAATATGGCATGAGCTAGCTAGACAACATTAATTCCTTCACTATAAGTTTAAAAATATGGGGATATAACTCTCAGAACTTTTTAAAAGTAAAATTGCAAATGGCACCCACTAACAAACCTGGCAAAAAGCCACAACTACTGATGACCTCCAGTACCTCTGAATGGCACAAGCTAGAAAAGAGATATTGCTCACATTTATTTAGAATAACTGGAGGCCCTACAACAATCCCTGGGACAGGAAAAAACTGGAGCTGGCAGGCAAAGAGTGACTTGAAGACAGAATACACTAACTAGGAATTATTCAGCAGATCCAGTAAAGAAGGGTCTTCCTGTGAGAAAGAACCTTAGGAATCTGAGAAACACAAACTTGGTAAGATGGCCAAAGAATAAAATACTTGGGGCTCTCCTGCCTATCAACATTAAGAATTTTTATTAACTGAACATTTCCAGCTAACAGCTTATGGTCAAAGTGCTTAAAGATAGAAATGTGCAACTTTCCCATAAAGTACATTGCCTGGATTTAGAGGAAAAGATTTAAGCCAAGCACAGCAATTTCATGCTCTATGATATTTAAAAACACATGTACACAACACATAGTTAATAATATTCAGATGAGATAAATTTTTCAATTGCCCACCATGAGGATACACCAGAAATTCCAATACAGTGTACTGCACATAGCACTAAATTTTTGGTTGACTAGATTGAAATAAAACTCTCACCAACTTGAAATGACACTCTCCAAGCTTTACCCTATCCACCTCTACCTACCCCTGCACTTTTTCTTTCTTTCTTTCTAAACATATCAACTCCTAAGTGCCCAGACCTGAACAATGAACCTGGAATAGGAAAATAAAGAGTTGTCATACCTGCAATACTGTTTATTTCTGCTGATGACAGGTGGTCATAATCTGGTAGCAATGCTGATAGGCCACCATCATCTTTTTAGGGAAAAAAGAATTCCCTAGCCAACTAATGTGCCTAGCACATTTGCATAATCAATATCCAGTGTTTGTTTTTGGTGCTGGGGATTGAACCCAGTAACTTGAGCATGCTGAACATGTGCTCTACCACTGAGCTATACTCCAAGTCCAATACCCATTTTTTATGTAAGTAGAAACTGGAGTTCAGAAAAGTTCTGTCAAAGATCACCTGTTAGTAATAGGACTCAAACCTAAGTCCATACACTTATCTCTTTCTCACCATTTATGTAATCTGAGGTGTTATAAAAGTACAACCAAAAATGTAAGCTAACCTCCTAAGTAGTAATGGGAAGTATTGAGTTGTATGTTTCTTGTTTATTACCTACAACAAATTCTTCTAGAGCATCCACTACTCATTAGACACTATATTCCCCCAAACTATATAAAATTATCTTTGCTGACAGAAAACAAATGTCTAATTGGAGAAACAGGCCATTTCTATAGTTTTTAATGTAAGAAGCAACAAAATAAGATATTGGAAAGGACAAGGGTTTTAGATACATTCATATGAAAATTTCAGTTCTTCTTACTAACTGTGAACTTTGGACACAACAAGTAACTTTCATCAGCTATAAAGTGGTGATAAAAAAAAAATCTATATCTTAGGGCACTTAAATTTAGATGAGACAAAATACGCAAGTAGTTAGGGGTCTAACATTATTTCCCCAATGAAGTTACACACACTTAAGTACCAATAAGCAGAAAGTTTTACACAAAAATCAAAGAATTTGATTTGCTTTTCAAAAATTCAAAACCAAAAATCCCAAACCCTGACACCTGACTACTGATGTGTGAAGACACTGTGCAATTAGCCAATTAGGGTATCATTTATAACAGCAGCAGTTAAACATACAGAAGACTCACACCTGAAGCACAAAATTTAAACAGTAAACAGGGGCACAATCATGTTTAAAAAGTAAATAGGGGTCATTTTTTTTTAAAACAAAACTGCCAGTTAAAAAGGTAACTTACTACCAGGACTGGGATTGTGGCTCAATGATAGAGCACTCACCTAGCATGTGTGAGGCACTGGAATCAATTCTCAGCACCACTTAAAAAATAAAGGTATTGTGTCTATCTACAACTTAAAAAAAATTTTTTTTAACTTTCCTCTTACTGAAAAATATACTTATTTTATATATTTATTATATATAAATTATATATATATACTTATTTATATACTGTTATAAATAAAAAATAAAAAGGTGCCGGGTGCGGTGGCACACACTTGTACTCCCAGTGGCTCAGAAGGCTGAGGCAGGAGGACTGCCAAGTTCAAAGCCAGCCTCAGCAAAAACTAGGTGCTAAGCAACTCAGTGAGACCCTATCTCTAAATAAAATACAAAATAGGGCTGGGGATGTGGCTCAGTGGTTGAGTATCCATGAATTCAAACTCCAGTACCCAAAAAATAAAAATTAAAAAATTATTAAAAAAAAAAAAAGGTAACTACCATTTAAGGTAAAAGTGAATGACAAATAAATGCAATGTGGTATCTTGGACTGAATCATAGGAACAGTAACCTGAATGAAGCCTACAGTTTAGTTAGTAGTAATGCATGTATGTTAATTTCTTAGTTTAACTGACCAATGTACAACTATTCTATAGATGTAGACAAAATCCAAAGTAAAAAGCTTATTTTTAAAAGGTGGATGACAAAGCAATGACAGATACACACAGCCACTGTTAGGTATTACCTCTTGATTTAGAATTTAAGAACAGTTAGCCTTAAGAGCAAAGGTCATTACAGTATACTGATTTTGCAAGCTATTTTAAAATATATGGAATATCTTGAGTTTAATGATATTCCTTTCTTAAAAAATAATTTTTAAAAATTTCTTTTGTAGTTATAGATGGACAGAATGCCTTTGTTTATTTTTATGTGGTGCTGAGGATCGATCGAACCCAGTGCCTCACACATGCCAGGTAAGCGCTCTGCCAGAGACTTCAGCCCCAGCCTATATTCCTAACTTTTAAAGAGAAGGGACTTGTCTTTTTCCTAGCGTTCTTGCTTAAAACACTGAGTTTACGGTATTGAATACTGTCACTGTTACAAACCAGTAAAAGTTTCTAAGTTATCTCTGCTTTTCTAATCTCGAATAAGACAATTATTCAATCAGAACATAAAGAAGCATTTCTCACCACATATAAGGTATAATATGAATTTGAAAGTCTAATGATAAGTGACATTTCCGAGTTTGGTGCTGAAGGCAGGCACAGGTCCCATCTGTTTCCATAACACAGATTCTCTTAATCTATTACCCAAAACTGAAAATAAGAGTTAATAAAGTGATGTAGAACTCACTAGGGAATTTTTATTTCCAGGGCCAAATGATGGACATTAATACCACAACTTTTTAAATAAAGTACATGGACATTTGTTGAGAATCATATTAAGTGACTCTGAACTTTACTAGCTATGTTCAGCAAGATGGCTGATGCTTTCACCAGCTGGGGTCTGCAAAGAAAGGGTTTACTTGCATACCAGAAGGCAAATCCTATACTACAAATTGGTGAAAGAGGTTTAAAGCAGCATTAAGTTCAACGTGTACACCACACACATATAATCACATGAACAAGTATGCTCAGCTCAGCTGATGGGCATTTTCTAACGCTTTAATATACATGTGATTTAGAGGGCAATTTTCAAATTTCAAAGAAATCTTAATAATCTTTTCTTATTTCAAAGAAGGAAAAAATAAACACAGCAATGCAGCAAAGTCATTTCTCCAGCTGAAATGACCTCCAGCTTCTATGGGCTACTCCCGGTTTCGCAATAAATGAATCTGAGACTCAACCCACGTACACACAAACAGCAGAAGCAAGGAACACTAAAGCTTTCTCAAGTCCTGGAAAACACACCTGCTTCCCCCCACCCTCCAAGTTCCCCTTCCCTTCCGCCCCATACACAGTTACCTTGACATCGACCCCCCAAAAGAACGAGGAAGAGAGAACAGCGAACGAAATCCTGTTTTAAATCATTTGCGGTCACAATCCGGGGAGCCAGAGTACTACTAACCTGATTTCAGGGAGGCAGAACTAAACCCAAGAAGGCACCGGGGCATAGTATACGTATCTGAACCGCCAACCCAGCTAACTGCTCAAGGAAGCTCAGATGTCAATTTACCGAAAAGGTTCTGGCAAATGGTATCTCAAATGAACAGTTCCACCCACCAACCTCCCGATTGCTAGTACCCATATTCGACTGAAGCAACCCGGGAGATAAGAAGCAACATGCCTTACCTTGTACAAATCTCGACATTTTAAGGTTTTATTAAAATATTCTGGCTTATATATTTTTTTTTAATTTCTAGAGGAGTCTCGCTATAGGGCAGGTCTCTCTTCCTCCTCCCCTGCTTTTACCAACCGACGTGTTCTTGCTCCTCGAATGTTTGGATACTTAAGGGAGTATTCATTCAAAGCGGTTAAAAAAAAAAAAAACCCTTCCCCAATTCCAAAAGACGGAAACTTGGTGCGACGGAGTCTGCCTAGAACTCCTGGCTACACTGCGCTCCTGACACAAACCAGGGCCAGCTGGAGACTCCCGGAAAAGGTAAAAACCACACGAACTTAAATTTCATCAATGAAAGAGGCGGACCCAGAGCAGCTATTTCACCGCCCCTCGGTCCCCACGCCCTCTGGGGCTGGACTGCAGCAGACACCAAGGGCCGCGCCCCCGCGGGCCCCCTCCCCAGCGCCACCGTCCAGCCACTGGCGGGTTCCCCGGAAAATCTTAGCCAACAGTGGCTCCGGCCCGAGCAAGGGTCAGGGAGGCGCGTGAGGCCGGCAAACCGGGCGATGCAACCATTTTTACCAGCCCATAAATATCCTGGGACCAGGAGGCGCTGTGAATTCCGCACTCGGGCAAGCCAAGTGACCCGGGCCTCTCGGTATCCGCCTTCTCGCCCGGAGCAGCAAAAGCGGCTGCGGCTTTTTTCCAGGGAGACAGAAGGCTACGCCGTCCCTCCCCCCAGGACACTAAGAGACCCCGGGCTAGCGGCGACCTGTGCACCCGCCTGGGACTCCCCAGGGAAGGCCCCCCACCCTTCCTGCATATTCTTTTCCCGAATTCGGCCTCGGGGACCACACAGCGGATGAGGAACTGGGTTCTACACCTCTCGGAGAGGGAAACGCACATCCCCCCGGGGGTCAACAGAAGTCCAACTCCGCCCCTTCCCCAGCCGCCAGCAAGACCCACCTTCCCGTCTTCCTTCAGCCGCTGGGAAATTGGGGGCGTTTATGGCGCCCCGGGAAGAAGACTCGCAGGCTGAATGTCACCTCTGAGGCACCCTTCTCTCTCCCTCTTTTCCCTCACACATGCACACCTTGGGTCCTTCGCTAGCAATCGCAGCCCAGTTGATGACCCCCTTTACCCACCCGACTGCGGGATCCCGGCACCCAAAACCCCCACTTTCTCCCAAACACCTCCCCTCCCCCTCCATTCACAGCAGCCCCCCTCAATGCGGAAATGTACCTACCAAGCAGACCGACATGCGCAGCCGCCAGTCCGGAGCTGAGGTTAACGCAGGGCCTGGCCAATGAGACTTGCGGAGGTGGCAGGGGGCGGGGCATTTGCAGCCTGTGCCGCCTGAGGGAGCCCAGCGTGGGCGGGCGCTGTAGCGGGCGCGGGAATCCCGCGCGTGGAAGCCGCGCCTGTAGTAGTGGTAGGGCAAAGGCTATTTGCCCAGTAACACTTCCTGTCTTCTACGTATACTTCAGCAAAGGAGAGAACGTAAGCACCAGAGGATATTTTTTTCAGTTAGTAAAAAATGCCCCTCCTTACCAAGAATTGAAGAAACCTGGGAGGACGGAGCTAGAACTTGCCAAAGCAGCTTCTCAAACCGAGAGCCCTGAACCTTCTCTTTAGACCCTAACTCTACTCAACGCGTCTGGTTTGAGAAGGGTGAAGATGCGTTCAGAAATAAGCAGCGGGATGTGTGTGGCCTAACAAGAGCAGGGCTTTAGGAGTCAAGGCTCCCTCACCAGGATCACTACTATCTCCCTTGCCCCATCCTATCCTTGTGGAGATTTGTGTTGTAATAGGCCTTTACTTTTCTGATCAATGTGGAAATGGCTCAAGTTATCATCAAAAGAGATGCTTTCCTTTTGGTAGATCCTTGAAGTCCTCAAAGAGAATGTTAAACAATGGAATGTTGACTCTAGCCTGGGGACTGTGATAGGGAGCTCCAAATCACACCTGGTATTACTAACCCCACCTACGTGTGGGGTTAAGTGTCTCCAATAAATCAAGTACTTCCAAAAGAATCTAAGACTTTGGGCAACATTATTCAACAATGGTAAAGTGAGAAATTTTAAATGATTCATTCTCTAAACAAAGGAACTTTATAATTTTTTTTTAGTTCCACACATTCATATGGAAATGTTCTTAAAACAACACAAAAGACCAGTGAGCATTGGTACTGTTTCTTTTCTTTTTTTTTTTTTTTTTTTTTTAGATTTTTTTTTTTAAAGAGAAAGAGGGAGGGGGAGAGAGAGAGAGAATTTTAATATTTATTTTTTAGTTTTCGGCGGACACAACATCTTTCTTTGTGGTGCTGAGGATCAAACCCTGGCCGCACATATGCCAGGCAAGCATGCTACCGCTTGAGCCACATCCCCAGCCCCAGTACTGTGTTTCTTAATGAGGAATCCAAAGAGAGTACATCCAGAATCTCTCAGTTATAAAACTAATTACCCCCAAATGAGACCAGAGAAGTATCTAAACTACAACTTACTAACAGCATTGGAGACGTCTTAGAATTTCTACGTCTTTTGTTAATAGTACAGAAATTATTCCAGCCCTGAATGAACTGCATTTATCAATTAAGAATCAAATACTACCAAAAATTAAGGATCCCCCCCAAGGGTTACTTAGCCTATTGTCCCCATAAGGGACAATGAAGAGTCTCTTAATATACAAGGGTTACGAATGATCAATTGTTTTCTACCTTCACTGATGATTACGGGAAAGGAAATAGTTTTTAATGGCAGCAAAAGTGCTTAGTAATTCCCAAGAATGACATCTTGATTTATGAGTGATTATATATCAAGATATAGTACCAAAGGATGTTGTATATTAATGCCTCAAGAAATCCCCAAAAAAGGAGCTATTCATTTTTAGTGTTTATAAACACTAAGAGAAGTCGCTCTCTAGAAGCCATATTCCCAAATATTACTTTCAAATAATGTCCTGCTAATGGAATTTCTTTATACAGAGACTTAAATTTAGAACCCTTGAAGTCTTTGTAAAACAGCTTCCTACCCCCCCCAGAGAACTAATTCTTCAAGACCATGGAGCCATGGCATGCTTAAAGGCAATTGCCTATTTCTCCTCATACAATTCAGCCCCTGAAAAATTACCTACTCTGGGTATGTCTCTCTGTATGTGTTTTTAATTTTTTTTCATATATACTATTATGTAATATCCCTACAGGGTACAAACCTTTGCAGAAACCTTGGGAGGGACAATCTCAAGAAGGATGAAAATGGAAGGCTAGGAAGAAGTATGTGAGCAGGGATAAGGAGTTGGAATGAGATGGATTGCAAACTAAAAAGAAGCCTGCAAGCCAATTTTTCTCGACCATATGCTACCATCCAAGGATGATATAAATTCTGCCTCTAATTTTCTTCATTCCTCTTTCTACTTCCCCATAGAAACATGAGAAAATTCAGATTGGTTTAACCAGTCTAGTGTCCTGGGATGTAATATAACCTCACCATATCTTTTTCCTTTTCTCTAGATAAGAACTTTCTATCAACAACAAGAAAACAATATCTGCTGCCATATTTCTGAGCATTCTTTTTTTGTGCCTGTTTAGATTTAGTGCTAGACATAGTGGCACACAGCAAGCAATCCATTAGTATATATTGAATGACCATTTTAGTGCCACTAAATCTTTTTAACTCACAGTATTGTATCCTGCTCTTTACTCTCTGGGAACCATAAATAAAACATTTTTGGAGGAAAAGATTTTTAAGTTTCAGTTATTTCCTCCCAGAATTTAAACCTAGTCCAAAGTATAAGAATACAATAATAACAGCAAATACAATGCCTTGGTGACTTTACAGTAAGTTTTGCTAACTCTCCACCTTTAGCATTATCTAGTAAGAGGTGGTTTAGAAATTGCTAAAATATGAAATAAGTATACAAGTCAGCAATGTGTGTGATCTTTTATTTTTTTCTTAACTACCCTTCCCTATCCTCTCAAGAAAATAAAATAGTACATTATTTTTTTTGAGGAAACATGTCATAGACATAAAATTTTCTATGTCATGCCCAAAGTGTTGCGCCAAGAGACCAGGCAACAATTATCTACTGGACTGCTGCCCACACTCAATATTGACTCCATCTAAAATCCTAGGCCACCCACATGAAAGAAGCAAAAGGGACTACTGTTTTGTCAGCAGATGCCAGTTACTGACTAGATTTAACAATAGGGCACTCTGCTTGAATCAAAAGGTAACCAAACAGGGCTTACTGTAAAAGATACCAAATTATACCTATGAGATGGACTGCTGATGAACAAGTAATCTAAAAATGAATGGGGTTTCCAAATACTTGAGGAAGAGAAAGACTACATTCTTTCCTGTTGCCAACACCCTGTTGGTAATGAATCAGGAAGTTTGCTGAAACAAGTTTTGAATTTAAATTGTGACATGTCCTTCCATTTGTTCACAGTGTGATTTTTAAATTATATTTGAGAGTTATATAACTTTTATATCAAAACAGTATCAATTATTTCAAACTGAGTTGCTTTAAAAAAAAGGAGTTATTTCATATTACTGATAGCTATCTGAAGAGTTGATAAGCCTTTCTTCTCAGTGGTTTTAAGTCATTAGGCTCAAAAGAATGCAGTTTAACCACAATACACATTATCTCATTCACATTTATCAATAATTTCCCTCTAGGTTTTCCTTTAAGAGTTGAAGAAGGGGGCTGGGGATGTGGCTCAAGCGGTAGCGCGCTTGCCTGGCATGCGTGCTGCCCGGGTTCGATCCTCAGCACCACATACAAACAGAGATGTTGTGCCCGCCGAAAACTAAAAAATGGATATTAAAAAATTCTCTCACTCCTTCTCTCTCTGTCTCTCACACTCTCTTAAAAAAAAAGAATTGAAGAAGGCAGGTCCTTGCTATGTCTTCTGGTGGTTCTGTCCTGCATGTTCTCCAGGGGACAGTGTTGGTGAGAAGTAGTGATGCCATTGTTTTATTTCAGCCATGTGCCACACTATACCTTCAGATCCCCTTCTGATTATAGAGGCAGAGAATTATTTTACTTCAGTGACTAGGCCAGAAATAAACATAAAAAACATATTATATACTTTTTAATAAGCATGGATCATTATGTGAACACAGTTTAGAAATATAAAAAGAAAACTCAATAAGAAATAACACATATCTTACTAAAGTCCTAAGACAGAACAAATATTCTACTTTACTGTAGTGATATATGTACAGATAATGAGGTTACTTATTATTGACTTTGAAATCCTCATAGAGAAGAGCTGTGAAATAGACGAGATTTCAGTTTAATCCTATTTTTTCCTCTTCTTTCAACTATATTCAAGATTCCCTGTTGTGCTTTCCATCAAATGACTTTTGATAGTTTTCCAAATATCTCTGCCGCTGGTCTAGCTTATTAAGTTTCCTGCCACTGGGAAGCAAAGGATAAAGAATTTCTATTTCCTAACTTAGTCTTAGGGAATTCATTTTAAGCATTTTATACCTACCACCATAACTAAATATTACAGAGAAGATTCTCAGTACTGTTCTTTGGATGAAGCTTAGATAATTAAGTAATTATATGTCATTAAATGAGAAATATGATTAGAAAATAAAAAGTAATGGTGTTTCCTCTTTAGAATGAAAAAGAAGAAGAATGTTATATAGAGAGAAAAGACCACAGGAAAAAAATGTGATATATTAACATCAAGTTCTGGTGTCATTTTATATTAAATTTTAATTTTTTAATTTCACTAGAGGTACATATCTTTTTTTAAAAAAAATCCAAATACAGTAATACCAAACTGCACATAATGAAGAGCAGTATTCTCCTGCCCTGCTTGTCTTTATTTCAAACCTATACCCTAGAGGCAACCATTTTTCATCTGATAGTTACTGCTATATTTCTAAACGTTTATATTGCATTATGCTTCTTAAATTACATTTCTTTGGTTTCTTGATTTTAGGCATTATATTTTGGCTTCCTATCATAATAGATAAGGACTTAGTTCACACCTCCAGTTTTTCTTTTCTGCATTTCTACTAGTTTTCTAAACTTGTAAAGCTATGTTTCCTAACCTTTTCATCATTATGACTCAGAGAATAAATTATAAAATTTATATAGCATATTGGGATAACTTAGAGAGAATTTTTGGACATTTATATTGGGCACATAAAGAATTATTTGCTTTATGGGGCTGGGGTTGTGGCTCAGTGGTAGAGCACTTGCCTACCATGTGTGAGGCACTGGGTTCAGTTCTCAGCACTGCATATAAATAAATGAATAAAATAAAGGTCCATCAACATCTAAAATTTTTTTAAAGAATTATTTGCTTTGTAAATGTATATAATGTTATGAAAATAAAAATGAATGCAAAGTAATAAAGAAAATATTAAATTTATATAAAACTCTAAGGTAAAATCTTTTCAAGTATATAAATGGGAAATTTGAACCTGTCTGAAGGAACATAACCCTTTTTAATCTGATTTTATGCTTGAATAGTTAGTTACACATAGTTTCTGATCAAGTTTTCCAATAATAACCTTTTCAAATTTTTGGTTGTCACTATGGTAGGCTAAATAACAATCTCCAAAGATATCTATTTTCTTTTTTTTTAAGTGAAGATAACCTCAACATTTTGTTATTTTCATAACAAAACAAACAATGAAGCTTAGAACTGCATCACTTGGTCCTTTCTCTTCTTATCTCCTCCTAGTTCAAAATGCTTGCATCTCTTAATAGCCAGCATTCTCTTAGATCTGCAGTTAGGCTCAACATACTCAAGCCTCAGCACAATCTTCTTTGTAGTTTTAGCCTTTTTCCTGAAAATTGGCTTAGTCTGCCCACCATAGCCATTCTGTTTCTTGTCATACTGCCTCTTTCCCTGTGCATACAGAGAATCCTTGCCTTTCTTGTACTGTGTCACTTTATGGGGTTGGTGTTTGCCACATTTCTTACAGAACATCTGGCGGGTCTTAGGAACTTTCATCATGTTTGTGAGAGCATTATTGGCAAGGAAAAAAAGCAAGACATCTATTTTCTAACCACTGGAACTTGTGAATGTCATCCTTTATGGTAGCAGGAATTTTGCAAATGTGATTAGAGATATTCAGATGGAGAAATTATCTTGGACCGTCTGGGTGGACCATAAATGTAACCACAAGTCACTCATAAAATATAGGCAGAGAAGATTTGAAGACAGGAAGAAGGCAGTGGGATGGTGGAAGCAGGGGGAGAAAAGGCGATGTCATGAAGGGCCATGAGCCAAGGAATGCCAATGTCCTCCCAAAACCAGAGAAGACAGTGGAGTCTCCTTGAGAACCTCCAGAGGTAGCACAACCTTGCAGACATTAGTTTACATCAAGAAAAACCTATTTGGGATTCATAAGAGCATGGGTATATGTTATAAGCCATGCATGGTCATATTTATATGTAGAAAACTAATATTGCTACTATTCATGAGAAACTTTGCACAAATAGGTGATAAAATTTGCAACCATTCAAAACTGTATGATGGTTGAAATTATATTCAGAGTCCAACAGATCATTCTCTTTCTTTTTAATTGACAGATGCAATGGAGAAATTGAGTGTGATAAGGCAAATGGATTTTTAATCCAGTTGAACTGTTTTCGAGAAAGTATTTTAAAATAATGATGAAGCTTTCATTTGTAAAATATTCATGCATTCTTGGATTAGTCAGACCAAAACTACTTTGGATGCTGTTAAAAGGATATGTCAACTGGAAACAATCAGAAGTATCTGGTGTCAGTGAGGTTAGAGTTTCAGAGCTACCACGGTTCCACCATCCAGGAGGTCCATTGCGGTTGGCAATCTATTGAGCACAGCCAAGGATGGTTGTGCTCCAGAAACCAGCTCCCAAGCACATTGCTATTCACCTTGGATAAGACGCCTGTGGAACTTTTGGACGTTTTTCACTGTCTATGACACTCTGGAGATTTTGCTCTTCTTTGGTCACCCTCCAAGATGCTCTAGTAACGGCTGCTAGCAGCTAAAGTAATCCAGGCCAGGTGCTCCCAAATTGTCTGCCCCAAGGCCTGAAAGGATTAATCAGTCTTCACAGCTGTAAAGCCAACAAAAATACTATTAGAAGATTCTGGTCTGTATTGCCCTTCCCACCATTAGCTGGGCAGCACATGAGAGAGAAAGAGGGAAAACTTGGAGCAGAGAGTACTGCCAGGAGGCAGGCCATTCTCAATTATCTGTGACTTTCATCCAGAGTTTTACCGAGAAAGCATTAGAGGTCAACAAAGTTCTAGCTTTGCACAGATCAGTACAGTAATGAATTAAAATCAGATTATTCAAATAATAGAAATAAACTTACTGAAGACTGGCAGGATTAGAAGCATCACAGACAAATTTAGAGACTTTCAGCTATTTGATATGTAGGCCTTTCTAAAACCAGCATGGGATGGAGATCAGACACAGCCACAAATAGAGTAATAGAATAATGAAAGAGAAAAGGATACAGATAGACCAAAACTTTCTTTAAGCCCATGTTAGACTAAGTGTGAAGGAATAAATACTAAAATTGCACTGATAATTATTTTAAATTTTTGTATTCATGTACTTTTATATATGTATTTTGACACACATTTGTATGTGTTCATAAATTCTTGAGCGCAAGATATGTATATTCCTGAGGCCAAGTTGTGTATATATCTGATTAAATTTTCTGCTTAGTAAAATGGGTATAGTACAGTTCATTCTGTAGTGGAAATTGTTATAATCATTTTCATCTAAACCTTTTTGTTGTCTTTAGATATGGAATATTATGTCATATTTTTAAAATGACTCTTTTTTTTCAATCTGATGAATCCAAATGACAGTCTAGATTCTGAGTCCAGAAAGATTTGGGAAATAAGCAGCGTTTCTTGTTGTAGATGGTGCTCTACGTAAGGTAGTGTACATTATATGATCAATCTGTAAAGCTGTAAACACTGAAGTCCCTTCAGCAGAATCCCTACACAACATATACCATTATCTAAGCATTTGTTTATTTGTCGGAGTTTTTTCTGTTTCTCAGTTACTCATAACAATATATGTGTCTAATGAGGCAAAAGAGTATATTGGAAAAAACAGAGTTTCTAAAAGAGGCCTGTTTTTAAAATTTTGAATTCTGCCACTTACTACCTGAGTAATTTTGGTTAAGTTACTTGGCTAATTTTATGAGCCTTAGTTTCCTCATATAAAGATAAGGATAATGATTAATAACCTATCTTGCCTCTTATAGAGTTATTTTTTTTAATATTTATTTTTTTTAATTGTAGGTGAACGTGATATCTTTACTTCATTTTTATGTGGTGCTGAGGATCGAACCCAGGGCCTCACATGTGCTGAGCCACAACCCCAGCCCTCTTATAGAGTTATTACAAAGATATCTCAGGGTTGGCAGAGGGTATGAACTCAACTAATGATTTACCATATTGTCCTGTTATAATATTAATCTCAGATTATTGCCATTTCTTGATTTATTGTTGTTACTTTTTCAGTACTTATCTCCACAGTCTGTAAGCTCTTTGAGAGCAAGCACCATGTCTATCTTTGTGTCCCCAGAGCAAATCACAGTGCTTGGCACATAATAGGTACCCAAAAGAAATTTGTTGAATGAGTTATCAACTGAGATACTTAAAAATCAGCTTTAATAATGTAGACTGCTACATAGGTGTGTGATTTTAGATGTTCCCCCTATTATTTCTAAAGGAAACAATAAATTGGCAAATAACCAACTTAAAAATTTACTTTTGTAACACAAAAGGAGGATTTCTAAGTTCTGCTACAATAGGTTGTTTACAAACACCATCACAATTCTTTCCATCCCTGTGTCTTACCTCTTCTGCAGTGCGACTTTGTCACTCCTCCCATTAAGAAGTGGAGTCTGGGCTGGCTGGATGGATTTCTTTATTCAGCAGTATCATGCAAAAGTGATGTTGAATGACTTGCAAACCTTGGCCTCAAGCTTTTCAGCTTTCAGTCTCCTCCCTTGGAATACTGCTCTGAGACTGCTGCATGAAGGAGCCAATGTTAACCTACCAAAAATAACAGGCCACATGAAATAAATGTAAGTTTTTCCATTTGAGGCCCTTTAGGACAAATGGTACGAATTGACAGATGTGTTGGGGCCCATCTTAGGCTATCTAGTTCTAGTCAACTGCTTAATGGATCAAAATGACCACATGAATGACCCATGTAAGACCAGTAGAAGAATGGCCCAACTGAGCTATGTTCAGTACTGTGTACTGCTACATAGTAAAAGATAACTAATATACCATAATTGTAGTGCCAAAGAAAAAGCAAACCACACTTATTTACTCTTTGCTTGGTTCTAGAAGTGCCCTTAATCTTTTCTCACGGGGACTATATTTTTTAAAACCACACATTTCTCACCTTTAAAATGAGAGATACTTACCACCTAATTTCCAAATCCTTCTGAGGAAGAAGTTTCCCTTTATCACTTTACTTGTCAAATCAATGCTCCAAAAACTTAAAGATCTGCTTTTCAGCTAGAGCTTTTGAAATTCTCCAAATGGAATAAAATAGTGTCTGGTTTTAAAATATATTTTTACACAAAATGTAAAATAAGTTGCTTTGAATATGCACTGTATACACAAGAATATTCCATGCAGTGTTTTAATTATAAAAATGAAGATACAACTCAAATGCCACTAATAGTGGAATAGTCAAATTATGATACATTTAGAATCAATATAAAAGGATATTATTAGTCATTCATTAAAAGATGTGATGGCAATATATATAATGACAAGGAAAAATAGTCTTTTCATCCTAAGTGGGAAAAAAAGGTGTGTGTGTGTGTGTGTGTGTGTGTCCTCTTTTTATAAAAGAGTTTGCTTGGGGGCTGGGGATGTGGCTCAAGCGGTAGCGCGCTCGCCTGGCATGCGTGCGGCCTGGGTTCGATCCTCAGCACCACATACAAACAAAGATGTTGTGTCCGCCGAAAACTAAAATAAATAAATATTATTTAAAAAAAAAAAAAAAAAAAAAAAAAAAAGAGTTTGCTTGTTTTCCCCCTACCCCAGCTCTTACAATTGGCAATACATCCCACAAACTCTTGCTACTAGAGTCTTTCTTTCCAAACATTGCTCTCTTAGGTGGAACATTAGCAATTTGGCTTATACTTTATAATTATTAGCCGAATAATTATCTTTCACAGAATTATTTGGCTAATGAAAAATTCCTACTTTCTTTCTACCCAACATGGACAGAGTAAACACTACTTTGCTTCCCACACTCCACCCTACTATCTCTTTTTATTTCTTCTTTCCGAATTTAAAGTAGTACTGGGCAGATCAGTAGGGAGCCACTTAAAAAATATCCAGCAATTGAGATTCGTATTCATATGGTCATATGTTCTTGTAAGGGGTGATTTTCAGCCTTCATATCTTACCTGGTTTTGGAGGTAGGGTGTGGTGAGCCGTGTTTGTAGACCGTTGCCGCCATTAGAAGATGGCGCCGGTCTCCGTTGCTGCCATTAGAAGATGGCGCCGGTTTCCGTTGCGGATCTTGGTAAACAACTCCTTATTAGGGAGAGTTGGCGCGCTGTCCCTCAGTACCCTATGAGAAAACCCCGCGTGGCAGCTTTGGATTGGACTTGAGTAAGCTTTATTAGGCTGTGTGTGGGTGCGTGGGGGGAAGAGCGCTTGAGAGAAAACTAGAGTTAAGGCCTGAATAAACCACTGAAAGAAGAATCCTGTGTCGTGTCTTCCTTGCTGGCGAGGGGGTCGCGACAATTGGTGACCCGTACGGGGAACCGAACACCTCTCAATCCCAGGATCCAGAACTTTTAGCGGTCAGGGTGGTGCACCGGTAAGTTCCCAGGTAAGTGGGAATCCGCAGAAAAATTAGCGGGTCGCTCCTCTGTAAAAAGAGAGAGCGGGGATTTCTTGGACTTTCGCTTTGTTTCGCTTTATTTCTTCGCTTTCGCTTTCTGCATTAAAGCCATGGGCGCCTCTGCTTCTAGCCCTATTCTGTTAGCCCTGGATGGACTGCTACGATCTAAAGGTTTAAAAGTTAAACAGAGTACCTTGCAGATGTTCTTAAAACAAGTAGATCTGGCGGCCCCGTGGTTTGCTTACTTGGGCAGTCTCACGACCCCCAGTTGGGAAAAGTTAGGCAAGGATTTAGATTTTGCACACGAACAAGGGACCCTCGAAGGTGGGGTGATTCCTTTATGGAAGTTAGTAAGGGGTTGTTTATCTGACAGTAGGTGTCAGGATGCCCTAACCAAAGGACAGGAGGTTCTTGAACAATTGCATGAGGAGAGGTCCGAGGGAGCTGAAAGTATCAAGAGTGGGGGAAGTGATAGAGATGATAAACGTTCAAGTCAGCCAAAGACTAAACTTTATCCAGATTTGACTGAATTGAAAGCCTTTGAGGAAGACAGTAGTTCAGACAATGAGGAAGTATTGGAATTGCTGTCATGGCAAGCTAGAGAGAAAAGGGGAAAAGGTGAAACTCAAGGGCGAGGTGATCCCCGTAAGGCTGTCTACACAGAACATAAGTACCCAAAGACAGATGTGGGATATGAGGAAGAGGGGGAGGATGATTTGGAGATTCCTCCTGACCCTCCACCCTATCCTAACCCAGGACTCAATAGGACGTTTCATGCACAAACATGGAGAAAGGTTCATTCGGACATGGGTCTAGCATTCCCTGTGTTCCAAGATGCCAATCGGGGGCGATATCATGAACCCCTTGACTTTAAAATTGTCAAGACATTGGCTGAATCAGTCCGAACCTATGGTGTGGATGCTGCATTTACACTTACCCAGGTGGAGGGCCTTTCTCGCTTTTGTATGACTCCATCTGATTGGGCGAGCCTGGTGCGCGCCTGTGTTTCTCCAGGAAAGTATCTGGATTGGAGAGCATTTATGTTAGAGGGGGCAGTAGAGCAGGTGGCCCAAAACCATGCGGCGGGATGCCCTGCCTGGGATAAGGACATGCTTTTGGGACAGGGCAGATTTGCCAATCAACAAACAGGGTACCCACCGGAAGTATATGAGCAAATCAACAACATCTGCATCCGAGCCTGGAAGTCCTTGCCTAACAGAGGGGAAGTATCTGGTAATCTAACTAAGATCATTCAAGGCCCCACAGAGCCTTTTTCTGACTTTGTGGCTCGGATGGTAGATGCAGCGGGGGAAAATATTCGGGGACCCTGATAGAGCTATGCCTTTGATCAAACAACTTGTTTTTGAACAATGTACTAAGGAATGCAGAGCAGCTATAACCCCATATAAAAATAAAGGAATAGAGGCATGGATGAAAGTCTGTAGGGAAATAGGTGGGCCCCTTACTAATGCAGGGTTGGCTGCTGCCGTTCTCCAGCTAACCCGAAAACCACCCCCTCATACAGGAAAGTGTTTTAGATGTGGCCAGGAGGGACATTTTAAGCGTGATTGTCCCCGAACATGTCAATTACAGGACAAAAAGGGGTCATCCTCAATTGTTCGCCAGCCAGGACTATGTCCTCGTTGCAAGAAGGGTAAACATTGGGCTAATGAATGCAGATCAGTCAAGGACATTCATAGACAGCCAATATCAGATAGACAGATGCCAAAAAACGGCCGGAAGGGCCCTCGACCTCAGGGCCCACAAATATATGGGGCAATGGAGAATGGGACAATGGAGGGCGAAACATGGCCATCTCTATGACATCCCAAAGATCGCGGAGAACCACTACAGGTGCCGAGGGGCTGGACCTCTGTTCCGCCTCCCGACTCGTATTAACACCTAAAATGGGAGTCCAATTGGTGGAAACTGACTTTAAAGGACCTTTGCCACCTGGTACTGTAGGGTTGTTAGTTGGGCATGCTTCTTCCGCTTTACAAGGCCTTTACATCTTCCCTGGAATTATTAATCCAGATACTGTAGGAACAGTAAAGGTTATGGTAGAAGCTCCGAAAGGTATTGTGTCCATCTCCCCAGGAGACCGGATTGCTCAATTGTTAATTCTACCCAGTCTACATACCAGTTTTCCTGCTGGCTCCCATTTGAGATTAAACGATAAGATTGGAACAACGGGGGGGAAATTGTGTATTTTTGTCCTTAGAAATGGATGACCGTCCCACATTAAAATTAACTATAGAAGGCAAATCAATTTTAGGATTACTGGATACTGGAGCAGATCGTAGCATAATAGCAATGAAGGACTGGTCAAAGGAGTGGCCAGTGCAACTCTCAGATCAATCGCTGAGGGGTTTAGGATATGCTCAAGCTCCACAAGTCAGCTGTAGACATCTATCATGGAAAGATTCTGAAGGACATTCTGGCATTTTTCAACCATATGTGCTTGATCTTCCAATCTCCCTATGGGGACGTGATCTTATGAAGGACATGGGGTTTCAACTTAGTAATGAATACTCAGCAGTTGCCCAAAAGATAATGCAAGACATGGGATATAGACCAGGTCTTGGATTAGGTAAAAATTTACAGGGACGTAGACGTCCCATACAATCAATACCAAAACTTAACAGACATGGGTTGGGTTTTTCTTAGGGACCGCTGAGGAACAGGTGCCCATTACCTGGAAGTCAGGGGAGCCGGTGTGGGTGCCTCAGTGGCCACTCTCCTCTGAAAAATTGACTGTAGCTCATACTTTAGTTCAAGAACAGTTAAAGTTAGGACATATAAGGCCATCCACTTCTCCTTGGAATACACCCATCTTTGTTATAAAGAAAAAGACTGGAAAATGGCGGTTGCTGCACGATCTACGGGCTATTAATGCTCAAATGCAACTCATGGGATCTATTCAGAGAGGGTTGCCTCTGATTTCTACTATCCCTAAAAATTGGCCAGTGATATGTATAGACATTAAAGATTGTTTCTTTTCCATCCCATTGCATCCTCTAGATTCAGAACGTTTTGCTTTCACCTTGCCTTCGTGTAATCACGAGGAGCCTGATCAGAGGTTTGAGTGGGTGGTTCTGCCGCAGGGCATGGCAAATAGTCCTACCGTGTGTCAAATGTTTGTAGGTGCGACTATTGCTCCACTCAGACAAAAATATCCATCATTAAGGTGTGTACATTATATGGATGATATTTTGTTAGCAGCAAAGACCCAATGTATGTTGGAGGCCGCTTATACTGACTTGGTACATTTGCTACAGTTAAAAGGCTTGCTTATTTCACCTGATAAGGTACAGATGGGGGACTCCATTAATTATCTTGGTGCTACTATCTCTTGTAAAGCTATCACACCCCAAAAGATAACTCTGAGGACTGATAAATTACAGACACTAAATGATTTCCAAAAATTATTGGGTGATATAAATTGGATTAGAAGTTACCTACATATTCCCAATGTTGAATTAAAACCTTTGTATGAAATTCTTAAAGGTGATTCAGATCTTACTTCCCCTCGACATCTTACTGAGGAAGCCAGGTCAGTGTTGCTTAAAGTGGAAGAGGCTATACAACATGCTAGCCTTTGTAGGTTTCAAGAGGATAAACCTCTTCAATTATGTGTGCTCGCCACTGAGCGACAACCTACTGGAGTTTTATGGCAAGATGGTCCTTTACTGTGGATACATCCACGTATGTCCCCTGGAAAATCCCTTGAGTATTATCCTGATGCAGTTGCTTCCTTAGCTATGTTAGGGATACAACAAAGTGTGCAATTTTTTGGTTTCTCTCCAACGTCTGTGATTGTTCCTTATACATGTCAACAAATTCTGGTCTTATGTGCTAACTTAGATAATTGGACTATATTACGATGCTCTTTTTTAGGAGAGATAGATAATCACTATCCATCACATCCTCTTATTACATTTGTTAAGGAACATCCTATCATTTTCCCTAAAATCACTTCTTCTACGCCTATTCCAGGCGCTGCAAATATCTTTACAGATGGATCTAAGACTGGTATTGGAGCCTATGTGGTAAATGATCAGCCTCCTATTCAACATCAGTTTGCTCCTGGTAATCCACAATGGGTGGAACTGCAAATTGTCATAAAAGTTTTTGAACAATGTCCATTTCCTTTTAATTTAATCTCAGATTCTGTTTATGTAGTTCAAGCTTTAAGGGTGTTGGAAGCAGTGGGTTCCATACACTCATCAGGAGTAATGTCTTCCCTTTTTCTTCATCTTCAAACATTGATTTGGAATCGTTCCGCCTGTTTTTACCCCTTGCATATTCGAGCCCACACAGGTTTACCGGGTGCTCTTTCTGCGGGCAATGCCCAGGCAGATCTTGCTACTCGTCCTTCTTGGGTGTTCCCTATTTCCTCCTTAGATCAAGCTAAAAACTTTCATAGTAAGTTTCATATTAATGCACGAGCACTTCAGAAACGCTTTACCATCTCCCGTGCTGATGCTGGACAGATTGTGTTGGATTGTCCTAACTGTGTGATTTTACATCATCCTCCTTCTATAGGCTTAAATCCTCGTGGTTTACGGCCCTTAACTATATGGCAAATGGGTGTTACTCATGTTCCTGACTTTGGTAAACTTAAATATGTCCATGTATCTGTAGATACTTGTTCTGGCATTATCTATGCTTCCGCTTTGTCTGGGGAAAAAGCTGGAAATGTTATCACACATTGCTTGGAAGCTTGGGCAGCCTGGGGATTACCACAGTCCATTAAGACGGACAATGGTCCAGCATATACTGGGCGACAATTTTCTTCCTTTTGCAGCCAGATGGGTATCCAACTTGTCCATGGTTTACCTTACAATCCACAAGGCCAGGGTATTGTAGAGCATGCTCATAAGACTCTAAAAGAGATGTTACTAAAACAAAAAGGGGGAATTGGCTTAGACCACTCCCTGAAAGAGCGCCTCTCCCTGGCTCTATTTACTATCAATTTTTTAAATTTGGACATTCAAGGGCGCTCTGCTGCAGATAGACATTGTTCGCCCTCTGCCCCGAATTTTGGGTATGTTAAGTGGAAAGATGTCCTTTCCAGGCAATGGTATGGGCCTGATCCCGTGCTGGCATGGGCACGAGGTTCTGTCTGTGTTTTCCCACAGGACCGAGCGGAGCCGGTGTGGATCCCTGAACGACTAACGAGAAAAGTCTCAAAGATAACTGACCAACAACGGGGGACCCTACAAGAGTCCAACGATGAGACTCTTCATTCTGCTGAGTATCCTGGCCCTATCACAGACGATAATGGTCCAGATGTTACCGATGCAGTGGTGGGCGGTAGCTCGGACATGGCTGATGCCGATGCCGGTCCATAAAAATTCTAGTGTCCTCCCCACTCTTTTTTCTACTTCATGTGAGATGTCTGCCCCTTGTGTCTCCCCTAGAGGAGACGGGGAACGGGTTTTCAACCTTTCTCGTGTTAATCTCACGGGAGTTTTCTGCTTCAGTTTCTTGAGAACCCGTTGTATTCGCTTACAGCGCAACAATTTGACCAATTGGGAGGACCCCTTACAGAACAGTAGGGTCTCACTGGGAATCTTGTCTGGGGTGCTTGACCAAGTGGCAAAAGGGAAACAGGAGGGCTCAGGAGAGACTACAAATTCGACCAAAATGAATATCACCACTTTGGCTATGATTTCCCAGGTGTCACTCCCGGTGGCTTTTTCTAATGCTAGTAATGCCACTTATTTTAAGGCCTCTCCTTATTGTACCCCGTACTATTCTTTCCCCCCCGACATTCACGCCTTGTCAAGATCATTCTTGGGAGAGGCGCAAAGTTGCTGTGGGTTTTTCTCTTTCTCCTTCTCTTAAAAGGTATTTGTATGATTCTTCCAAGGAGAATTCCACTGCAGGAACAGGCTGGTCTTGGTTTCAATGGTTGATTTCTAATGAAAAGGGGGCCACAGCCGATGTCTCTGCTCTGGCCCAATTGAGAGGAGTCCAGAGCTGCCTGTTTAATGTGTCTGGCTCTGTACAGGACACTGCTAATGGTAGGAGGCTTAAAATCATTTCATACAATTCTCAGGTGTCCAATGCTACACTGCCCTCTGCAGCAGTCTGCCTTCATTCTCCGTTTCTGTTCCTTTTGACCAATGATACCAATACTACAGGATCGGATATGATTGACTGTTCTAATTGTACATGTCTCCTGTCTGAGTGTTGGAATGGATCCTGGAGCACGGCAGTTGTCATGAAGGTCCCGTCTTTCGTCCCGATTCCGGTTACTGCGGATCCGGACTCCTTCCCTATTATTGAGGTGCTCAGGAGCCGTAGGGATTTTGGAATCACGGCAGCTATTGTAACAGCGGTTGCAGTGTCTGCTGCTGCAGCGGTCACTGCTGGAGTGGCCATGGCTAGTCAAGTGCAGACTGCGGCCACGGTTAATCAGGTCATCCAACAAACTTCCAGCATTTTAGAGTCTCAAAGTAAAATCAATCAACATATTTTATCAGGAATTTTGGCCGTTAATCAAAGGGTGGATCTCCTCCAAGCTCAGATTGAGGAATTGTCAGACCTAGTACATTTGGGTTGTGTTGATCATCGTGCACATCTATGTATAACATCTCTCAGATTTAATGATTCCAGAAATACCTCTCAGATTATCGGACAGTACCTGGCCGGAAACTGGTCCATGGAAGCAGAGAAGTTGATCCAGACCCAACTGACACAAATTGCCATGTTGAACAACACTCGTGTGGACCCTGTGACATTGGGCCAATTTACGAATTGGTTGTCTTCTGCTTTTTCTTTCTTTAAGGAATGGGTGGGAGTAGGCATTTTTGGAGCGATGTGTTGTTTTGGGGTTGTCCTTTGTCTGTGGCTTTTCTGTCGCCTAAGAGCTCGACATAGCCAAGAAAAGGCTATGATCGTCCAGGCTTTTGCAGCCCTAGAGAATGGTATCTCTCCACAAGTTTGGCTTGCGCAACTTAAGCAATAATTTCCTGGGTTTTGGCCATTGCACCCCAAGTCATCTTTGACATTGTACTGGGATTGGCATGCCCTCCGCTTCCTGCCTTCCCAGTTATGGAAGGCCCATGCACTCTGCAGGCCTTGTTGCCATTGCACGCAGGTGGGCTTCCATGCTGGTGCTGCACTTTATGCTTTGGACCCTTCGTTTTCTCAGGGGCTGAGAGATGGTATTGCCACTTCCAACCACATAGTCACTGACCGGCTACTTGTAAATCCCCTTTCCTTTTCGCCGTCATCATGATGCAGGATGCGAGGCAAGGCACTGCACTTGAGTGATCCGGTCTCCGGACCTCAAGGGAAGCATGTCCTATTGCATACGGGTTTGGCGTCCACGCCCTGTCCCACGAAAAAAGGCATCGGCTGATATGGTGTCAGATCTAGGGAAGGCGCCTCCTTGGGACTGAGCCATACATTGCAGCCATGTTTGCACAGTGGGATAGGACCTCTACTTTCGCCTGCATTGTTTTTTAAGAAATAAGGGGGAACTGTGGTGAGCCGTGTTTGTAGACCGTTGCCGCCATTAGAAGATGGCGCCGGTTTCCGTTGCGGATCTTGGTAAACAACTCCTTATTAGGGAGAGTTGGCGCGCTGTCCCTCAATACCCTATGAGAAAACCCCGCGTGGCAGCTTTGGATTGGACTTGAGTAAGCTTTATTAGGCTGTGTGTGGGTGCGTGGGGAGAAGAGCGCTTGAGAGAAAACTAGAGTTAAGGCCTGAATAAACCGCTGAAAGAAGAATCCTGTGTCGTGTCTTCCTTGCTGGCGAGGGGGTCGCGACAGTAGGGAACATATAGAAAAGATGCTGTACTGTGGCTTATAGCAATGTTGACAATTTCTTTTTTCACTACCCTTCCTCATGCTTCTACTCCTACACCCTGGGAATAGATGGGGAGGGTGTTTGGGTATGGTTGGAAGCAGTAAGACTTCAATTATTGGGAGTTTTTCTTTAAAATGAGAGATACTTACCACCTATTTGTACTCAGCTTGACTTACCACCAATTCTAGAGCAATGAAATAAGTCCTATCAAGTTCTGTGCTCTGTCAAATAGAGGTTCCAGGAAGTAGAAAACAGAAAAATTCAAGTGGTAGAAATAAATAGAAAATATATAGATATATACATATATATATAGAATATATATTTTATGTATAAAGAATATATTCTTGGGCTGGGATTTTGGCTCAGTGGTACAGTGCTTGCCTAGCAACCTCAGCACCACATAAAAATAAACAAAATAAAGGTATTGTGTCCATCTTCAACTAAAAAATACATAAACTATCTAGATATTCTTATATAAAGAATATATATGAACAAAAACCTAGTTTTCAGATGAAGTATTCCCACAAAAATGTAAACTGGAGGACAGAAACTATTTCTTTATCACAGTCTTATAAAATTTCAGAGCAGAGTTTCTTTCATCTATTTATTTATTTAAATTATTTATTGAGGGCTGGGGCTCAGAGGTAGAGTGTTTGCCTTGCAAGGGTGCTCCTCAGCACCTCATAAAAATAAATAAATATATTTTTAAAAAAGATTATTTATTGAACACCTACCATGTACCAGGCATTAGGCCAAGCCCTAGTCATAATACTGAACTTGACACAGAACTTACTGTCCTAAGTGGGAATGACAAGACTAACTTTTAAACTTCAAGAATTAAAAATTGAATATAAATCTATAAAGAAGTGCCATAATCTAGAATAACAGGGAGCATTAATATGACCATTAAGATGGTTAAGAAGAGCTTCCCTGAGAGGTGTCATTTGAATCACGTCCCATTTGGGGCTAAACTCCAATCCACACTGTGCTTTCCAGAAGGGTAACTTTTCCCAACTCACATACAGTCCATGTATGAGTTAACATGGAAGCCCTGAACATGTAAGCTAAAACCTGAAGGATGAAAGAGTTAGCCATAAGAAGACCTGAGAAGAAAGTACACCAGGCAGAAGAGCAAGTACAGAGGCTTTGAGCATCATGTATTCTGGGACATGACAGGAAGTTGGAGTAGGGAAATGTGAGTGGAGAATGACAAACAGAAAGAAATGAATTTGGATAGGTAGGAAGAAATCAAACCCAGAGGGCTGGCTGTATAGGTTTTGGATTTTATTCTAAATGCACTGGAAAGCAACCTAATCATTTTAAGCAGGGAAATGACATGTTCTAGTTTACATTTTTAAAAGCATATAGAGATTTTGAAGGTAGAAATAGCAGGAATTGATGTTGGATTAGATGCTGAATTAGATGCCAGATTAGACGCTGAATTAGATGAATTAATTTCTTAAGGAAATATTCTAGAAAAATGAAAAGAAACTCAAGTGATGAGGAGTGAATGAAAGAGAAGAGTCAAGGATAGTGAATCATAGGGTTTTAATTACAATGGTAAAGGCTGAGGTAGATCTAGAGGTATAGAGAGAAAACCATTTTGTTCATTTTAAGTTTGAAATGCCTACAAGACATAGAAGAGAGATGTCAAGTAGATATTTAAAGCTGTAAATTTAGAGTTCAGAAATAGAGTCTACCCTATTGATATAAATTTAGGAATTGTCAACAGATGGTTTTTAAAGCATGAGAACAGATAAGATCATACAGAGAGAATAGAAAAGAAGGTACAGAAACTCTAATATTTAGCAATCACATAGTAAAGGGAGAAATGTATAAAGGAGAATAAGGAAGTGAAGGCAATTATTGAAGAAAGCCAGGATAATGCGTGATATAGAGCTCAGAGAAGAGAGTATCAGAAATGGCCAGTTATGAGAGTTCTGTTAACCCAAGGAAGGAAAAGAGAGTCAACCAAATAGAAGTTGTAAGTTTCCTTTTCAAGAGAGATAGCGGGGCAGGGCATGGCAGCGTATACCCGTAATCCCAGTGATTTAGGAGGCTGAGGTAGGATCATTTGGAGTTCAAAGCCAGCCTCAGCAATTTAGCAAGACCCTAAGCAACTCAGTGAGACCCTATCTCTAACAAATACAAAAAAGGACTGGGGATGTGGCTCCAAGTGCCCCTGGGTCCAATCCCCGGTAATAAAAAAAAAAAAAAGGATTGATAGGGAGATTGAAGTAGTCATTCCTCATTGCTATTAGAAATGCAGTATCTTCAAAGTTTTAAGAAAACATTATTCTGAACCTAGAATTCTGTAGACAGACAAAACATTCCAGGATGAGGACAAATCAGGGACTTTTCCACTTGTTTTCAAAGAAGAATTAATTATTTAAGGAAATGGTCTAGAAAAGGAAGGAAGGAAGGAAGGAAAGAAAAGAAAAGTAAAGTGAGCTGGGTGCAGTAGTGAAGGTCTGTAATCCCAATTACTCAGGAGGATGAGGCAGGAGGATCACCAAGTTCAAGGCTAGCCTGGGCAATTTGCAAGATCCCATGTCAAAATAAAAACTAAAAAAAGGCAGGGGTGCTGAGAGTGTAGCTCAGTGGTAGAACACCCCAGTCTCAATCTCCAGCACTAAGTTGGGTTTATACATAAATTAATAAATAAATGTGAGAGCCCAGTAATCAGATCTTAGTAAAAATATGCTCTAAGAGTACAAATGAAAGATGTTCCAGAGCACAAATATTAGGCCTTCAAAATAATTAATAATGATAGAACAAGAAGTTAGGTGATTTCAGAAGAATGCCTTTAAGAAAAAGTAGATACATTTTATGAAATAGCATGATTTAAAAACCTTCATAATATTTATGATATGTAAATAATATTTATCAGAATCCAGGCATGGTGGCACATGCCTGCAATCCCAGTGGCTCTGGAAGCTGAGGCAGGAGGATCTCAAGTTCAAAGCCAGCCTCAGCAACACCGCTGGGGCTGTAGCTCAGTTGGTAGCAACAGTGAGGCGCTAAGCAACTGAGACCCTGTCTCTAAATAAAATAGAAAAAAGGGCTGGGATGTGTCTCAGTGGTTGAGTGCCCCTGACTTCAATCCCTGGTACCAAAAAAAAAAAAAAAAAAAGACAAGATCAAAGATGAAGATCCAAGAAAAACAAGTAGAATCTTTAGTAAAAGCAAAAATTTGTATCTTGTATAAGCCATGATAAAAATTTAAAAATAACCCCTAAAAACATGACATTATTATGAACAATCAGTTAACATATAAGAAAATGTATTTAACATGCATACCTGTAACATTCTCCCTCAGGGGCTGAGACAGGTGAATCAAAAATTGGAGTCAGCCTCATAATTTAATAAGGCCCTAAGGAACTTAGGTAGATCCTGTCTCAAAATAAAAAGGGATAGGGATGTGGTATAGTGATTAGGTGTCCCTGGGCTTAAAAAAAAAAAAAATGTCCCTCAGTAAGTGTAGATTTAACCCATTAAGTCCCAAGTTTTCAATTCTGTGAATGGCTCAGTGAAGTTGACACATGTGCACTGAAATAGGTTGGAAATTATAATCTATAGCTTATGTTATCATATTAATTAATGTCAATTAACATTATTATAATTGTATTATTATTACAAATTTATATTATGTAATTCTAGTATATATTACATATTATATACTATAATTAAGTTTTTATAGGTGTTCCACATCTGGGAAAATGGGACAAAATGGGTTAATAACATGGTTTACACTTCCCTTTCTACAGTGCATTTATAGGACTTGATTCTATAGTGTGTATGATTTACAAAATGATGATACTGAAAAAAATCTTCAGTTTTCAAGATAAAGTTAAAGACAAAATGAAGAAGACATTTATTCTAACAGAGCAGATATTGGCAATATAAAATTAGCTAATGGTAGTTGAAAAGTCAGAGACACTTTCAAAAGTGGGTGAACCAAAAAATAGAGGTTTAAGTATATTCTTTAAAGCAACAAAATAATAAATAGAACTCAATATAGTATAATAAAATTGGAAAGAGTAGATGAGGGGAAGAAGAATGTAGAGAAATATAACTAAACCAAATCCTAGTTGTTTGTTTCAAAATGTGTAATCATTACAAAAAAAAAAAAAGTCAGATGTTGACCAAAAATGTGGCAGCGGCAGTACATGTATATGGACATAGCTATCAGAAGTACTATAAATAGTTTGATATGTGGTATATTTTTTAGTTGTCAATGGATCTTTTGTTTATTTATTTATTTATCTGTTTATTTATTTATATGCAGTGCTGAGGATTGAACCCAGGACCTCACACATGGCAGGCAAGTGCTGTACCACTGAGCCACAACTCCAGCCCCAGAGCAGTGTTTTTCTAATGGTGGGAGTGAAATTAATTTAGTGGGTTTCAACCTATATTAGAAAGCAAAAAGGGAGATATATCAGATTGCATTATGTCAGTAAGGGTAAGGAAAATCTTTGAAACGGTTTTTAGCTCTATACATGTATGTAAAATGTATTTCCTACTTGGATCCTGGTCACAAAGGAGAAGCTGAACTTGGTTGAAAGACAGTGATTAGGCTACATTTTTATCTTTCATTTTTCTACTTAATTTTACTGCTTGAATTTTAAAACTCATGCATGTATTACTTTTTTTAAAAAAATGTTTTTAGTTATAGATGGACAAAATACCTTTGTTTTATTTATTTATTTTTATGTGATGCTGAGGATCAAACCCAGGGCCTCATATGAGCTAGGCAAGCACTCTACCACTGAGCCACAAACCCTAGTCCTCTCATGCATGTATTATTTTTTTATCAATAACTTAAAATATGTATTTGTTTTTAATATGAAAAAACACAAATTCATAAAATTCCAAAAAACAAGTGGTATATTTCCTGGCAATAGTGAATATTAGGCAATTTTCTTCAGTAACAAAATGACAGGCCACCTTACCATTACTTAGCAAGGAAGGAAAGTTACTTTTTAAAAGATTATGAAAGGCTCAAGGGAGGGAAGGCAGGGGCAGGGGCAAGAGTTTAAAACATCAAGAATCTAGGCAATGGATTTAGTAAGAAGAAGACAACAAGAGAAATAAAAAAATTTATGCTTTCCTTTGTGACAAAGATATTTAAACTTTTTGATTTCTTTTGTTTTGTCTTGAATCAAGAAACATTTTTAGTTTATTGATTCCATGTAATAGTATTTCATCTTATAGTGAACATATTTGGCCCAACTGTCACATGCATAGAAAAAACTCATCTGCCTAAAAAGGAGAGAATAAAGCAGAGAGGAGGAGCCATTCACTCATAAAGTTTTTAAAAAAATAAGTATTATATACTATTCTAGGTAGTAGGGATGCAGCAATGAGTAAAATTGAGTCTCTGCCTTTGGGGCTACATATACTTGGTGGAAGGAGAAGGATGATCAAAAAATATTTAATACAATGTCAATCTAAAATTTTATATCCAGCTAAACCATAGTTGGAGAAACCAAACATTGAGACTCCCTACTATAGAAGGTACTTCATAATTAAATGACACTATAAGAAAGTAATGAGATACAAAAAATAAAATAATGATGAAGAGGTACATACATGTGGAAAATCTAAATTAATATTAATTATATAAAGCAATGATAATAATAGTGACTCTTGGAGAGGTATAAAAATAACATGTGGGGGTGGAGCTGTGGCTCAGCAGTAGAGCACTCGCCTAGCACACGCCAGGCCCTGGGTTTGATCCTCAGCACCACATAAAAATAAATAAATAAAATAAAGGTATTTGTCCAACTACAACTAGAAAATAAATATTAAAAAAAAAAAAAAAACATATAGGGCTGGGGATGTGGCTCAAGCGGTAGCGCACTCGCGTGGCATGCGTGGGGCCCGGGTTCGATCCTCAGCACCACATACAAACAAAGATGTTGTGTCCGCCGAAAACTAAAAAATAAATATTAAAAAATTCCCTCTCTCTCTCTCTCTCTCTCTCTTTAAAAAAAAAATTAAAAAAAAAACATGTAGCAAAAATACTAATGGTAATAGTGTTGTAGGGACAAACGAGGCAAGGCACCAAAGATAGCAGGAAACAGTTTTATTTGGCTGCAGCCAGGTTCAGAGGGTACAGCCTTTGCTGTAATCAATCAATCCCCTGAACCCCGAGTTTAGGGAGTTTCAGAGTTTTATACCCAGTGTGTAAGGGGAGGGGCTCAGAAGTTCACAGTCTGCAGAAGTTCACATAAAAGCAGCTTTTGCTTTCACTGATCTGGGCAAGTTAACTCTTCAAGGACAACACCTGAGAAGGGGAGAGCTTCAACTCCCCTTTCTTTTTTCCCCCTGCCAGCTGTTACCATGGGCCCATTTGTAACTTATCTTAAAAATGTAGACATCTCTGTGAAGCCCAGCTCAAGGCCAGAGGCCTTGTTTGCACATTTCTTCAAAGTACTATACTGGATACATTTGTGAAAACTAGTAAGGGGGTGTCCAGCACCTGGAGTGCTGGTATCTTCTCGCCCAGTGGCCAAGTAAACAGGGTGACACGAAAATAGGAAGTTTATCTACAATGGACTCTTTTTCTGACAGTCCTAAAATTAGCCATGGTGAAGAGGGCTTTTCTGTGGAGAAAGGGGGTGCCACTTCAATAGCATGTGTGATGAAATAAGGTGATCTTAGGAGAAGTATCCTAGGTTATTGTTGTATTCAAGGTCATGGTATACACATTTATTAGCTTTAGATGTTCATGTGAAGGACATCCCTAAGAGAATATGTGTGGAATGTGTTATTCCCAAATGCAATTCACAGAGGAAGAAATATATGAAAGTTTATGTAATGTAATAGACAGCAGCAAAAGAAAAAAAGATTTTAAAAGAGAAACATGAAATAAAATGGTAGAAATAAATCCAAATGTATCAGTAAACACCAACAATATAAATAGGCTAAACTGAAGGAAAGATTATAAGATTGGATAAAAAATAATAAAGTGTACCTTTATGGAATTTATAGGAAACACATGGAACGTGAGGACACAGAAGAGTTGTAGGTAAAAGAAGAACTTTTATAGTAAGACAAAAAAAAAAAGTAAATAAAATAATAGGATTTAAATAGAAAAAATAAAATTATTATTCACATATATGATTGTCTACATAGAAAAATCCAAAGGATTTGACCTTTAAATCATTAGATTTAAGCAGAGAATTTGCCAAATGTCCAATATAAGATTAAAATATAAAATTTAAATTTAAAATATACTTAGGAAAGTAAGGTTTTAAGAGATACTTTTTACAATAGCAACAAAAATATAACATCCTTCAAAACATTACAGAGAAAATTATAAAACTTTAATGAAAAATACAGCACATTGTTGGATAGAAAGACTCAATGTTATACAGAAGACAAGTTTCTCCAAATTGATCTATCTGTTCAAATTAGTTTCAGTTGAAATCCTTTTAGCTGGATTTATTTAATTTGACACATTTGACAGAATTTGTATGGAAAACCAAAGACTCAAGAACAGCAAAATACTTCTCAAGAAGAAAGGAGGAAATTTTGCTTCACCAAATGCCAAGGTTTCTTATAAATTTATATTAAGTAAAACACATTGGCAGTGGTCTAGGGACAAAAATACTGACCAATGGAAATAGAACAGAGTCAAGAAACTGATACATAGATATATGGTGATGTGAGATGATGATTTGCAAAAGATGAGTTTCAACAAATGGCACTAGCCTTTGTACTGCCTGTCTTTAGTCTTCTTGTTCATGATATCATAAATTTCTACATTATTTAAATTCCTGTAGCTTAGATTTTTCTGTCACTTGTAGTCCAATGAATTTCTGATATAGGTCCTAGCACATTTGTAGCCAAAGATACAGATTAAAATGGTCCAAGCAGGTATGAAGTAACAGAGAAGAGGCTATTACTCTTCTCCTAAACTTGAATCTGAGTGAAGGTGTGTTGAAATTTCTGGGCACTGTCACATGGAGCCTGGAAAGGAAATCAACAGAGTGGAAGGCAGAGTGGAGAATGGACAGAAACGTACTCAAGCGTTCAAACGATGACAAAGTTTGAATGCTTTAACTGAGACTCACTTTCTGCTTTCTACCCATGGACTTTTCAATTATTTAACCCATTATCCCACCATGAAATCGTCATGAGTAACAAATATACCACTTATGATCACTTTGAAATAACTAATATTATGCTTTCAGAGTTTGTTTTTTTGAGAAAAGTAATAGGTGACTGATTAAAGCATTTGAAAAAATATATACATTCATATACATGTATGTACATATATATGTTATGTAAGCTCTAGATTATGGATTTTTTTAATCCATTTTAAAGCACCTGTGCCAATTTCATTGAAATATTTGCAAAATTGAAAACATGGGACTTAATGGATTAAGCCAGTAAATTCATTTTTATTTGTTTGAGACATTTTAAGTTGACTCTGAAATGATCTTACTGGAGACAGTAGGCTCAAGTCACATTATCAGATAGATTGTTATCATAGAAACCATGATCATACAGTGAATTTCTTAAACTATTGCTGTCTGTAAAGATGGAAGTGACTAATAAAGCCCATGTGCAACCACCGTCTACGTGAGTAAAAAAAAAAAAAAACCTGTTATGCAGCTTTGATGGAAACATTTGAATCACAGTAATATTTATATCTTTTAAAAATTTTAAGAAATGCAAAGAGATTCTTCTTTCAATGTTTTGTTCAGTAGAAACAAAGCTAAAGGGCTAAAAAGGGGAAATGATATAGTGTCAGAAGGGAGGCTGAATTTTGTTAGCCAACTACCAAAGTTGCAGGGGACTATACAAAATTAACTCTTGCTTTATCCTCCAGGTTTATGGAAGCATTTTAACAAATAGTGGAAACTGTTTAAAATTCTCTTATTTTATTCACTAAAGAGTTTTGCTAGAATAACTTACAAAGAAGAGAGATTCAAGAGAGTCTGAAAGCCGGGAGACACAAGACATTATGTTTTGTGTTTTAAGAATTTTCAAAACAGGAGAGACCAGCTGAGTGGTTGTGCATGTGTATAATCTCATTGACCCAGGAGGCTGAGATGGGAGGATGCAGGATCACAAGTTCAAGGACAACATAAGCAACTTACTGAGGCCCTGAGAAACTTAGTGAGATCCTGTCTCAAAAAATAAAAAGGATTGGGGATGTGGCTCAGTGGTAAAGCACCCCTGGGTTAAATCCCCAGAAAAACCCACAAATTATCATTCATTCTAAGAGTAAGGTTTTTAACCTATAACTCAATCAATGAATTTAGATTTTATTTATTTATTTAGTCTTTTTAAATTTTTTTTTTTTAGTTTGTTAGAGACCTTTATTTTCTTTACTTATATGCGGTGCTGAGAACTGAATCCAGTGCCTCACACATGCCAGGCAAGTGCATACTGATGAGCCCCAGCCCCAGCCCATATTAATTTAGTCTTATAGTGCTGGGGATTGCACCCAGGACCAGGTGCATGTTGGGCGAGTGCTCTACCCCTGAGCTACAACCCCAGCCCTTAGATTTTACTCTGATATACAGTATAAATATAAACTTAATTAATTCTTTTTTTTTTCCAAAATGGCTAATTATCCTGGCATGCTACTAGATAATCTTTCCTTTTCCCACTAAGTTGTTATGTATTTTTTTTAAATCATCATTATTACTATGGTGCTGGGATTTGAAACCATAGGTGCTTAATCACTGATTCATATCCCCAGACCTTTTTATCTTTTTATTTTTGAGACAGGGTCTCGCCACGTTTCTTAGGGCCTCACTAAGTTGCCGAGGCCGGCTTTGAACCTGTGAACATCCTGCCTCAGCCTCCAGAGTTGCTGGGATTATAACCATGTGCCACCACACCTGCCACCACACCTGGCTCATTATTATTTTTGACCAAATATAATCGAGTCTTTATTTCAAAGTATCAATTTTACATTTATCTGTTTCTTTGCTCCAGGATGATTTTTGAAAAGATAAATTGAATATAACACAATTTGCTTATCAAGATACCCCTTAAGTTTTGCTGCTGTGTGTTTAGGGAGAAAGTGTCAAAATGTCTATGATATCTGCAACTGACTTTCAATTGGTTCTACAAAAGAGAAAGAAGGTGAACAGCAAAATGTTAATATGGTAAATCTAGTGTTCATCCTTCTAGTTTTTTAACTTTTAAGTACGTTTGAAAAGGCTTTTTGGAGGATGAATTTTTTTACACTTTTCCTTAATGAAAATTTAAAAGCAAGTATTACTTCCATGTAATAAAGTAAGTTTGTAATTTTACAGAATAGAAGTGTAGGACATTAAACGCAATACATTTCAGGGCTAAGGTTGTGGCTCAATGGTAGAGCGCTTGCCTACCACACATGAGGCAGTGGGTTCTATCCTAAGCACCACATAAAAATAAATAAATAAAATAAAGGTATTGTGTGCATCTACAACTAAATAATTTTAAAAAAGCAGTACATTTCAAGTGAGGTTTGAGATTTGGTTTAATGTTTAAGACAAAAAATTGGTATCAGATTTTTTTGTTGTATCATTTTCTAAAAGATTTGGGCTAGGAGTGATCTAGTGTACTATGATCAATAGTAGAGAGTTTGCCTAACATGTGTGAAGCTCTGGAATCAATCTCCAGCAAAACACACACACATACACACACACACACACCACACACACACACACACCACACACACACACACACACACACACACGATATTGGTTTTGTTTTGTTTTAACAGGCCCCATGAGAGATAGGTTAATGATAATCAGAAGCAGATCTGACTTAATAATTTCCCTTGTCACTCATTTTTGGGGACCTTTGTAAGATAAGAACTATTTAAAACTAATATTTGATTTCTCAATTCTAAAAGTTATACGTTGTTATAGTAAGGTGAAGTCCAGATTTAGTGTGTACATAGTAATACTTTGAAACCTTTAAAATAAATTTATGCTGAATTTTAATATAAAAATAATACAAACTCAATTATTTTTGAATTATGTAACAATAAATAAGTAGCATGTTGCCCAGTGCTTTGTTAGCATTTCCTATGACTCCTTAAAGTATAAAATATTATCCTAACCACTTTTGTGTGCTATGGCAATTGACACCTTTCATACATGACTATTAATATTATTCCCCTTTGAAATTCAGATTCATTGATCCACAAACTCTAATCTTTTTTCAACCTTCTTTAATAAAATATTTGTTTTTATAGTTTATCCCAGCAACCACAATTCCTCTGTCCTCACACAAAAGTGATTTGGATTTTTTGTCCTATATTAATAATTGAGGTGCTGAAAAGTTCTGGAACCCTAACATTACTACTTAACTTCACACCTCGTGAGTATTGGTGTGTGTTTCTGAAATCCTTTAATATTCTCAATTTTGAACTTTTGTTTTGAACTTTGAGCCTTTGGGTAGAGCCTTTAGTTTTAGTTCATTTTCAGTAACTCTTCCATTTTTATATAACAATTTAAAAACAGAATTTATGACTAATGTTGAATCTAACATTTAGAAATAGCAACAGACAGCATCTGGCTTCTGAGGGTTGTCATACCACAACCTAACTTGACTTTTTGTTCACTATGGTCCACCCTCTGTACTGTTGACCCTGACATTGTTGCCAACACACAAATCTGATTTGTAATTCTTCCATGCCTCCCAACCACCACCTAAAGGTAAAACCAAAATTCCTTAGAGGCAAAAAAAAAAAAAAAAAGAAAGAAACTTCTATCATACTGGCCTCATCATTCTCATTTACACCCCTCTCAAAATGAACACAGACACTGGAACCACACAGAGGTATCTGCCAATCTCAACAATTATTTTCCCTGCCAATGCTTTTGCACTGGCCTGTCATCTCCATTTAGAATGTCCTGTCCTCTCTCCACCTCCTCACTCCAATTCCTTGTATCCTTCAAGAACTAACTCAAAGTTCACCTCCTTAATGACACCTCCTCTTTCAGAGTTCCTGGCAAAATTAGTCACCTCCTCCTCTAGGAACTAGATAATCATAATATAGTGGGACAGAGAGACAAGGAAACAAATTGTCAAGCCTATGATCAAAAACACTAAGAACTCCTCAAGGACAATGACATTGTTGTTTATTCACTTCTGGGTTCCCCACAGAACCTACCAAATCACACAATAAACAAATGTTGAATTTAACTGGTTCATAGGAAAAAAGTTTAAAAATTGCATTTTCACATCTAAAATAGTAATTGTGTTTCTTTGTAAAGCTATCAGTTTATAATTTGATCTTTTAGAAACCCACAAGCTGGACATAGTAGCCTACACCCATCGTCCTAGCCACTCGGAAGCCGGAGGTAGGAGCATTGCAAGTTCAAGGCCAGTCTGGGCAACATAGTAAGACCCTGTCTTCCCACTCCCCAACCCCCCTACCCCACAAAAAAGAAAAGAAATAAAAACCCTCACAAAGTGGTTACTAAACTTTTACAAATAAGTGATATCCCATAATTTTTAATACATTTCAGTTAAATTTATATAGGTTTTTCTGTCTCTTTTTTATTCAAGATGAGTTCTGTGCAGCCCATAGAACCTATGTAAACATATTTGGATAATTTGAAAGTATAATTTCACAGTCAAGCAGGCTCACACCTGTAACCCCAGCAATTGGGGAAGCTGAGGCAGGAGGATCACAAGTTCAAAATCAGCCTGAGCAAAAATTAGGGAGACCCTATTAAAAAAAAAAGTGTGGGAATATGGAGTTGGGGGTGTAGCTCATTGGTAGAGTGTCCCAGGTTTCAATCCCAAGTACCCTCCCACCCAGAAAAAGAAAGTATGTAAATTATAGAAATAATTTGAATGGCTAGCTGAGATACAAACATTAAAGAATAAGATGGTGCTTAAAAGAAAAAAAAAAAAACTTGCCTGAAAGAAACATGATTTTGTGTGTGTGTGTGGAAGCAAAACCATGAAATATTTAATGAGGCATTGCAAAATAAACCACTCCACCCCATCCCCAGGGAGGCAGAGTCAAGGTTCAGACTGAACTTTGTTTAGCAATGCTGGAACCATGTGTTTTAAGAATGAGAGAGGTTTGTCAAGACTTGCTGCCAAGGCACATCACAAGCTCAACATGTGCTTACTGCCTGCTCTCAAAAACCAGTGTCCATGAGCTGGCCAGCTGCTAGCAGTAGGGTACCCTTTGGGTCACATCTTCACTTCCTGAAGGAAGCTCCAGAAACTTTCTCCTGTCTTCTCTGTGTCTTGGATTATTCATCAGTTCTGTTTTATAAAATACCTCATTTTTTTTAAGAGAGAGAGAGAGAGAGAGAGAGAGAGAGAGAAGTTTTTTTTTTTTTTTTTAATATTTATTTTTTAGTTTTCGGCGGACACAACATCTTTGTTTGTATGTGGTGCTGAGGATCGAACCCGGGCCGCACGGATGCCAGGCGAGGGCGCTACCGCTTGAGCCACATCCCCAGCCCCAACACCTCAGTTTTAACAGTAGAGTCATGACAAAAATTTATAAATATGAAAATAAATATAATATTTGTAAACATTAAATGTTCCTAGCTAAACTTTTCATTTTCCAGAAAAACTTCTCATCTCGTGTACTCTGTTTCTGTTTTAATAACCATCTTTGCAAACATCCACCTCAAAAAAGTTGAAGTCTTAGCAGTCATAGCTAACATGTATTATGTGCTTCAATATGCCAGGCGCTATGCTTTCTTTTTTTTTAATCTCCTTTAATCTCACAGGAGTTTCTGGGGGAAAAAAAATGACTTGAACACATTTTCCTGACCTCTACCTTCCCCCACTCCTATTCCTTACTGGAGCAAAATTCAAGGACAAAAAGCAACTAACAAAAACCTCTGGAGTTAATCTGTTCTTCTGAGGACAACTGTGAGTTTTCCAGAGGAGAAAATGGTGTGCGACATGTGAAGTCTGTTGGCTGGGAAAGCTGATTCCTGTCTCAGAAGAAAAGGGATCTACACAGGTAGATGCAGTCATTCTCTTTCCAGGTGTCTGCGGGGGAGGAAGTGTTTCTCTCATACTTGGACAGTCTGAGAACAAAGAAGTTCCTTCTTCCCTCCTTTCAGTGAAGGGGTCTCAATTTGTCAGCTTCTCTGGCTTTGGGCTAGAATATAGTTCTTGAAATATCCTAGGACCAGAAGCAATGACATCAACTGGGAACTCAGAACTTATTAGAAATGCAATTCTCAAGCCTTTCTACAGGCCCTTAAATCAGAAACTGGAAGTGTATCTTAATAATATTTAATAAGAGTGTGGTAAACACTCAAGTTTGAAAACCACTGGGTTATCAGAGGGGAGATCTGTGTGTGTGTGTGTGTGTGTGTGCGCGCGCACGCACAAGCACACCCACACACTACTAGGGATTGAATCCAGTAGTGCTTTACCTCTGAGTTATATCTCCAACCTCCACCCCCTTTTAAAAAAATATTTATTTATTTTAGTTTTAGGTGGACACAATATCTTTATTTTATTTTTATGTGGTGCTGAGGATCAAACCAAGTGCCTCTTGCATGCTAGATGAGTGCTCTACCTCTGAGCTCCAGCCCCAGCCCCAGTCCCATCTCCAACCCCTTTTTATTTTGTATTTTGAGACAGGGTCTCCCTAAGTTCCCCAGGCTGTCCTCCTGCCTCAGCCCTCGGCCACTCATTCCTAGTCATTTCGATTACAGGTTGTGCTACCACACCCAGCTTGAGTAGACAGTTTAATTTCTTCCATTTGTCTGGTTTATCAGTGTTAGAGAAACCAGACCTCCTAGCCTCTAAAAATGTTGATGAACTCATAACATTAGTAAAGCACAGGAAATTATAATACATATGAGTTTATTAATTTGACGGAGATTTGCCAACTGATCAATTGGAAAGGAGCAGAAAAATAGTCAAATATTATAACTTCAATAATAATAACAACTTTCTTAGTGCTCCTGATAAAAATTGAGGCTTATAAAGGTTAAATAATTTGTTCAACGTCACACCACCCAATAAGTAACAGAATCAAAATTTGAATCCAGGGCTGTCTGATTTGATTCTAAGTCCTCTCTCTCTCCCTTACCCTCCATTTCCTAATTGAGTATACTTCAACTGTTTCTATAGAATCTTTTTTCTTTAAACTTTGTTTTAAATTGTGATAAAGCATTGCAGAGGATACATAAGAAAAATGAATGTGTGTATTTATTTGTATATTTTATACATATACATATATACATTTACATATACCTATCAAGAGAGATAAAAATTTATGTTTATATGTATTTCATTAAGTCGCCAACACCTATAAAATAATCACCATCACACAGAACAAAAATAGAACATTGCAGCAAGCCACTAAATGCCTCTTTATTCCTCCTGAAGGTCACCATAAACTTGACTGTTTTATAATTGTTTCCTGCTTTTCCTTATTAAATCACCTCTATAATTATTTTCAAAATAACATAATTAGTTGTTCTGTTTCCCTCTTTTAAACTTTATGTGAAAGAAATAATACTGTGTATATTTTCTTTGGCCCTACTTCTCTTGCATAACTTTATGTTTGTGACATTCATCCATGTTAAATGTAGCCATGGTTCGTTTCCATTGGTATATAGTGTTTTATTGAATGAATAGTAGACATTTTATTTACCCTGGAATTCTTTTTTTAATTTGTGCTATCACTCTCATAATTCAGACATTCATTAAATGGTTTCTTAGTACTTTAATTTTCTCTGGGGCCCCTAACTATTCTGATCTCTAGGCTCTCCCCTGCTGCTGCCAGAGGAAACTTTCTGAAGGTCAACACTGATCATGTCGATCCTGTTAAAAGGAATTATAGAAGAAGAAGAAAAAAGGCTGAGAGGTAGGCCGTGACCACATTATTCAGGTTATTGAGAACTATTGTAATGATTGCAGTTTTTATTCTAAGGGCTGTTGTTGTGAGCAAGCTATGTATGCTGTTGACATAGACTGGACATGTGTGTTCTCTCCACAATATCATAATTTATTGAATAACAATAAATTCACAAGCTACATCACTTCACCAAGTATTCATGGTTCACTTGGTAGCCATGAGCAGGGTAATCATAGGTTCTTTTATTGCATTCCACTCTTAATGACTAAGGTCTGTAACACTCAAATCACACATCACACTTACCCAATGATATATGGTTACAGAACAGTGAAGAAAGGGTCAAGGTGGCCACAGTGTTTCAAGTGCACTGAGAGCTAAGGCAGACAGCAAGTGTAAATGCAAAAGAGTCACTGCAGGTAGTCAGATAAGATTTTGAACTAGCTAAGAACTTGTTCACAGTGTGGAGTGTTCAGGGCATAGAACTTGTTCCAAGTGAGGGTCCAGGTGACAGGCAGTTTCAAAGTGGACTGCATCAAGCGAGGAGATTGAGCTAAGCCAAAGCCCCAGGGATGAAGTTGGGAATTTGTGGTCTGTTGCTCATGTGAGGAGTTTACTGGATGGTCTAAGATGACAGGTGGTGTGTGCTGCTGTGCCACCATCTTTGGTGCCTCTCCCTTTATGTATCTCAGGTGGGGGGTGTGCATGATTCAGTGGTCTGGTACATTTTAAAAGCTCACAGGCCTGGTTTCTCTGATATGGGTTTGATATCCTTATACATCCATGTGCTTCTAATTTAATTTGTTAAATTCACAGGTGGTCATTTTTTTTTATTAGCATGAATAATTTATCAGTTTGTGCCTTGATAATTGTGCTGTGCACCTGGGGTAGTTGTTATTAATTATTATTATTTTGATAAATTCTGTATGTATAATTTATGGTGGTTATCTATTTGTTCAGACAAGTCCCCAAATTATTCTGCCTTTGCATTTGGTTTCAAAATATAGTAACTCAGGACTAGGCACTGCTGTTCTATATAACGTGGAGTAACTCAGAGCTGGGCACAGCTCTCCACAAAATAATGAAAAGCTCTTTATGGCTGATAGCTTTGGCTTTTTTCTAAGTTTGGAGGACTCCTGCTTTAGAGTCCCCAAACCATCCAATCCGACTCTTTTGATAATTATGCCTATAAGAATCCAACCAAGTTTTCTAGGCCCTTGTTATGCTCTGGCCCACAGTCCCTTGGGATTATAACTGAACACAACGGGTTCACCCCCAGATGAGTACAAAGCCAATAAGCACAACCAAGAGATAAAAGAATGAAAAGAAGTTTATCACTTGCACCCATAAAGGAGAGCATTGAGGATAATTTCCAAAGCAGTGTCTCTCCCAGAACAACAACAACAAAGCAAGAGGCTTTTTGGGGGAAAATGCATGTATATTGATTTTGGAAAGTCTTATCATCATGTGTGGAGATGGACACATTCCTGAGCACGTTGAATTCAAGGTCATACTTCTTCATACGACACATGTTGAAAATGGTGGGCAGGAACAGACCCTGGGTAGGCAATTTAGCATTGCAATGAGACTATAGTGAGCAAAGTTTAGGTCATGGAGAAGAGTGTGGGTCAGAGTAACATGTGGCTTGTTCCTTGTGGTCTTCTCTGGAGGGCCTTACCGGAAACAACATGAAGAAATGTTAACAGTCACTTAAAATGACAGCAGTTTTCTCTTCACCTTCCACCCCACAAGTGTAGGAATTTGCTCCTAAAACGTCCTGCTCAGCAGCTAACAGAATCCCGTCAGCTGCTGGTTAAGTTCTCTCAGGCCTGGCCCCACTTTTTGCCAATTCTCTTTCATTTCTTTGTAATCAACTGTTAAGTGATGAGCATATCTCATAGGAGGGGCTTATAAGCTAGTGCCCTTATGGATGAAATGCCAAGACTATTGATAGTATAACAATCAATTATACTAAAAATGGCAAGTGAAACAAAAAATGAACTAATGAACAGAGAATCCTAAGATTTAGTTCAAAATATCACCCGAGTGCTTAGGATTCAGGACTTTCAAGTGTCTTGACAAACACCTCTGATTCATACCACCATTAAGAGTAACGAGAATCACATGATGTGAAAACGAGAGCTATAGACATAAAACACACACTATCATTTTAGTGTAGGGGTTGCTGAAATTTTTCTGTAACAGGCCGGAAAGTGAATCTTTTCACCTTTGCAAGGCATAGCATCTCTTCCAACTTCTCTTGCTTTGCAAGGTGAAAAAAGTCATAATTGGGCTTGGCAGTGGTTACATAAAATTGTATTGGTGGCCAAGATTTGGGCAGAGCCTGTAGTTTCTCAACCCCTGCCTTCATATCCAGTTTCACCTCTTGCTACTATTAGTTGTTTGGGTTTTTTCATCCATATTTTTTATTAATATCTAATTTACATTCAATAAATGCAGCAGCTCTTAAATACAGTATTTGATGAGTTTTTGACAAGCCATTAACCTGTATGATCAGCATCCTTGTCAAGATTTAGAACATTCCTACTGCCCCAGGAAGTGCCTTCTAGTCCATCACCTCTCTGCCCCCAGAGCTTAACCACTGCTCTGATGTTTATGCCCACAGATTTCAATATGCCTATTCTTTTTTTTTTTAAAGAGAGAGTATGAGAGAGAAAGAGAGAGAATTTTTTTAATATTTATTTTTTTTTAGTTTTCAGCGGACACAACATCTTTGTTTGTATGTGGTGCTGAGGATCGAACCCGGGCCGCAAGCATGCCAGGTGAGCACGCTACCGCTTGAGCCACATCCCCAGCCCTCAATATGCCTATTCTTAAGCTTCATTTAAATAAAATTACACACTGTCTACATCTCTAAATATGTCTTTCACTTTTTGTAGATATGTTTCATCCTCAGTCTTTGAATGCCTGTTCAATGTCCGCTCATTTGTGAGAGTCACCCATGTTATTGAGGATACCAGTATTTTGTGACAAGTTTACTCTTTATTGCTGGGCAGTATTTCATCGTATGAATGTGCCACTGTTTTATGAATACATCTATATAAGTTTCCTAGGGCTACCTTAACAAATTACCACAAGTCTGGTGACTTAAAATGACATCTCACATTTCTGGAAGTCAGAAGCCTAAAATCAAGGTGTTGGCCAGGCTGTACTCCCTCTGAAGAGCCTGGGGGAGAATCTTTCCTGATTTCTTCCAGCTTTGGGTGGTTTCAGATGTTCCTCAGCGGTGGTAGAATAACTCCATTCATTCTCTGTCTTCTCACAGCCTGCCTCTTCATGTCTCTGTCTGTCCTCTCCTCTTCTACAGACAGTGTCAGGGGACTTAGCACCCATCCTATTCAAGGATGATCCCATCTCAAGATTCTTAATTGTATCTACAAAGATCCTTTCCCCAAATAAGGTCACATTCACAGGTTCCAGATGGACACGTCTTTAGCGAGCCACCATTCAACCCACTGTAGAATCACAGTTTATCAAGTCACCTAATGATATCATCTAAACTATGTCTTTTTTTTCCTTTTCTTTTTCTATTTTTAATAAAGCTGCTCTGAATATTCTATACAAGGCTTTTTGTAGATACATTTTCAGTCTTACGGTCTTTGATTGCCAGTTCTAATTATTTTTTTATATAAAATGTGATTTTCTTTTTAGTAATAATTATTCATAATAATGTTTTTCATTTTGGCAGGAGTTTCTGTAAGAATTTATCAGTCTGCATACATCTGTCTTCAATATTTTGTATAAGTTGAAAACACAATAATGTCAAGAGATAGGATATGGAATTATACTAAGTTTCTTCATTTTTGTTTCTTAAGATACTATTAAGAAACAAACAAGTTTCAGCTTTGCTTTTATTTAGCTTCTTAATGTAACAATGCCTGATTAAAGTGAAAACAAAACCAAAAACAAAACAAAGCTTGTTCTCATACTGTCATTCCTTTCATTTTGTTACTTGATGAGCGCTTGCAATCGTTACCTCTAATAAATTTGATATATTTATCTTAGTTGAGAATGACTGACACTGACCATTCCACTGGCATGAAATTAAATGCAGCTCTTTAATTAAAAAAAAAAAAGCCATCCATCTGGGTTATACTCCCACCCTTCTATTCTGATAGACCCAGCTTTAACAGAACTGCTGGGATTTGGGTTGGATGGAGGCTTTTGCCTGTCAGGCTGCCCCTCTACATTGAAAACTTCATAGAGGGCAGGGCCTCCCTCATGCCTCTGTGTATCTTCTAACTCCAGTCGCAGCCCTGTGCTTTCTTAACCTTCCAAGAGTTTCCTGAAAAAATAGTGCTGTGGGAAAAAAAGAAGGAAGGGAGTACCTTCTTTGTAGTAGAGCAATTCTACTAATGCAGAACAGCTCCAGCTAATAATAAATGGTTCCTTTTTAAATCTGTTGGAAAGTCTCCAGGACAATTATTTATTACACAGGTGGTTTCTTATTGAATTTGCTTCCTTTATTCAAAAATTCTAGGAACTGATGATTGGGTACACTACTCACTTACGAAAGCAATTTAAAATACTACCCATGTCCTGTTGGCACTTGACAAGTAAAACAGAGAAAATCAGAGAGTTCTCATTATACTTTTTGATAGCTGCAAGAAACAGTCCTATGAGTGGTTTGGAGGTTTTTTTAAACAGGTACAGAATAATAGGCTTTATCATACTACCCTAGTCTTTTGCAATGTTTGTAAATCAAAAATCTTACTTTATCTTTTTGAAAAGTGTAGCTCTGGGGTTGTGGCTCAGTGGGTACAGCGCTTGCCTAGCATGTGTGAGACTCTGGGTTAAATTCTCAGCACAACATATAAATAAATAAAATAAAGGTCTAATGACAACTAAAAAAAAATTATTAAAAGAAAAAAATTTTAAAAAGAAGTGTAGCTCCAACTTTACTCTTGGAATAGAATTACCTTGAAACATTTGGGCTAATGACTGGAATTTTACTAATCCTAATTTCCATTGTAACTTTATTCTGTTCCTTTGATTTTCATTTTAATTTTAGTAGTCCTATCTCTGAAATTAGAGTTGACAAACATGCTCTTTTGAAACCCTAATTTCTTCATTTTTGACACAATTATCTACAGGTTGAGGTTTAACAGAAGAGACAGTGAAGATATGCTAGGTAGTGTAACTCACATGTTTTTAAAGATATATAAATGATATTTTTAAAAAACACAATTTAAAATCAATGAGCATTTAAAAATCATTTTATAAGTAGCATTATTTACCAGATTTCTTGTATTGTTGGCCAGTTTTTTTTAACCTCTTCTAGTTTGGAGATATTTTCAGCTATAATAACAAAATAACAGACTAATAAATCTGAACCAAGAGGGATCTATTTGTCTAACATAAGAATTAGGCACTTGCTGGAACTGATTTAAGAGTTTAATGCCAGGTCTCTAAATTGCTATCCCTGTGATTCCCTTTACCCTCTCTTTATGGTCACAAGATGGATGAAAAATCTCCAAGCATCACAGCTGTTTTCAAAGACAGGAAACTGGAAGCACTACTAGACAGAGCTTTCTACTTGGCTCTTTTTTTCTCCTTCCTTCCTTCCTTCCTTCCTTCCTTCCTTCCTTCCTTCCTTCCTTCCTTCCTTCCTTCCTCCCTCCCTCCCCCCTCTTTCTTTCTTTCTAAACCAGGAAAGACATCTTTCTCAAATTATCCATTTAGTAGATTTTCCATTGAAGAAATGTGTCACCTGAGTATCCCTAGATATAAAGGAAGATGAGGAAATGAGTATCTACTTTCAGTTATGTAACTGAAGGCAAGGAAGAAAAGGTTGGAATGGCTTTTGGGGAAACACATATTGCATATACTAGGTGCTTGGTAAGTACATGTCAAATGACCTGTAGTTTTAAACAGAGCTAAAGTTCAGGTATACACCTGCCCTTTTATTATCTGTCCTACTAAATTTACCTTTTCTTTTCCTCATTTTCATAGCTGTGCTGATTATCAGCAAGCAATTTGTTGAGTGTCTATGATATGAAATACATTAGTATTTACTCTGTGACTGGAAAGAGAATGAGGACTGACTTTATAGACATTTATCCATTCACTCAAAAAAATATTTATTGCATGACTACTATGTGCCAGATACTATTCTAGGTTTTTGAGATATATCTGTAAGCAAGACAAAGAACCCTGCCCCGAGGGTGACTATATTCTAATAGAGCATATTTATATATTAACACTTAAGTTGGATTTTCATTAATATGAAAGGGAAGTGTATTTCATTCAAAGGTAACAGCAAGAGCACAGACAAGGAAGTGGGAGTACACAAGTCATGTTTGGAGAGCATCGAGTAGCTCCGGAAAGTATAGAATACATGAAGAGGAATCAAAGCGTAGGTTGGTGTCAGGTTGTGAAGGGTTATAATGGGGCAAGTGAAAGTTTTGCCAAATGCACTTATATCTTGCAAAGTTAGTACCAAAGCTTACCTGATGGCTTCACCTGGAGAATCCACAGACACTTTGAAATTGCCATGTTTCAAGTGGACTCATTCTATTTCTGCCAATTCCCTTTCTTCTTCTGTATTTCCCAACTAATTTGGTAAATGGCACTGCTACTTCTTTAGCTTAGGCCTTCATTGTTTCTTACCTGGGCTGTTGCTATTCTCTTCCCCCTGTAATCTCACATTCCTTTAATCCATTCCTCTCAAACTGCTTTGAGAAAAAGTTATTTTCCCTCCTAAAATTTAAGTAATCCAGATGTCAGATGAGGGGAGGAGGTACAGATTACATAATATACAGATTACAGAACTATAAACTTGGGGAGTAGGGGAATATGGATTTATATTTGAATTAGTTTTGTATTACCATGTAACAAATTTAGAGGCTTAAAACAATATGCACGTGTTATTTCTGCTTAGGATCTCACAAAGCCAAATCAAAGTGGGGATAGGGCTGTGTCCTCATCTGTAGGCTTGACTGGGAAAGTCTCTACTCCCAAATTCACTCAGTTTGTTAGAAAAATGCATTGCCTGTGTTTGTGGGGGTGAGGGTCCTGGTTTCCTTCTGGTCATGGCTGGGGGCTGCCCTTAACACCTAGGGGCCATCTGTAATCCTAGAGGTCACCTACAATCTGTTGCCACATGAGCTTTTCTAACTTGGCTGCACAAACACAGGCAATGCATTTTTCTAACAAAATGAGGGCTGGGGATGTGGCTCAAGCGGTAGCATGCTCGCCTGGCATGCGTGCAGCCCAGGTTCGATCCTCAGCACCACATACAGACAAAGATGTTGTGCCTGCCGAAAACTGAAAAATAAATATTAAAAAGTTCTCTCTCTCTGTTTAAAAAAAAATTTTTAAAAATAAATAAATTACCTTTTTGTCTTGACAAAATAGATTAGTGAAATGTTGCAGAGTAGTTTGGATTCTCACTACAGTGTAAGTAGGAAATACTGTGGATGAAAAATTTCATTTAAGAAAAAATATTTCTCATGAAGAAATTAAAGGAAACAGATTAAATACTCTATATTTTGCCATGTGAGCAACTGGAAAATTTTTTTAGTATGATGTTAGTGTAATTTTAGTAAACTCCTGTCTAAAATAGCACTTCTAATACAGATCATAACACATAGCTCAGAGCCTCATAACCACAGGTATTTTATTGACATGATGAGCTTTGAGTGAATTAAAAGTCTTAATGTTCCAAAATGAAAGTTCAGTTTCCTTGGATTTTATACAGTCACTGCTTGTAATAATTCAGCAAGAACACTGAGTACCTATCATATGGATATGTTATTTCCTTTGTTGGTTTGATTATTTTCTGACAGATGGCTTCCATAAGATATTTGTGAACTTCATTAATTTAGTATAATGTTGTTTCCTGAGATTTATTTTTTGGCTTTAAAAGTACTATAATTTAGAACTGAATTACAAGAAAACTCATCTTCTTTGTTTTAATCCTAAATTTCTTTCTAATAAAGCAATTCTGTTTCCAGTATTCCTTCCTGCAGAACTTTTGTTGTTAAAACTATTCACAATTTGAGATAAGAGACAAATTATTGTGATAAGACTTGGAGAAAGAAAACCATTCTTACAGTGGTTTTAAACTTATTTTTTTTTTTACTGATATGTTTGTAAGAGATTAGTAGAAGTCTTTTATATATTATTGAGAATAGGGTTCTGTATTAATAATTTATGGTACATTTCTGTTAAACTGCTTTCAAATTATTTTGAAATGAAATGAAGGATTTTATTCACTAGAATAGCTATGGCATTGCCTCTTCTAAATGCTGGGAGGTAGTGTACTTCTTCCTACTCTTTGTGTTTCCATGTGGAGGGACTTTCCCAGAAAAGGAGTCCTCTGGCCTCTTACCCAACCTGGTTGGTGACTGTCAGCCATTAATGCACAGATCATACTTAGGTAGAACTAGTCTGTTAACATGACAGACTAGTTCTACCTAAGTATTACCATGTAACAAATTATATATATATATATATATATATATATATATATATATGATATATATATTATACCTATATAAGCCAAGCTGAGTCCATTTCAAGTTCTCTTCTAGAATCTAGTTTAAGGGAAGGGATAGGTGTGAGGAAGGGCAGAGAATGTCAGGAAACATTGACAAGTGTGTTTGGCCCTCAGCCCTAACCCTCATTCCACAAATAGCTTTATCAATAATAAAAGTGATATTTTGACCTCTAACTGTCTGACTGCAATTGGGGTCACTGAGATCCCTTCTAGTTCTGAAATGTAGTGGACTTAAATGGGATTAGATGGATGAACTCACTGAAGACTGATGTCCCCAACAGAAGGTAATATGCTTGTCAAAATTCCTCTAGGGCTGGGCTGTAGCTCAGGGGCAGAGAACTTGCCTAGCATGCTGAAGACTGGGTTCGCTCCTGAGCACCACATAAAGATAAACAAATAAAATAAAGGAATTCTGTCTGTCTACAACTACAAAAAATATATAAATAAATAAAAGTACCTCTACTTCTTGATTTAAATTATGGCCCCTGACACTTTTCTTTCTATAAGGGAGAATAAAACTGAATAAACTTGGCATTACTTGGGTAGATAAAAGCAAAATATTTTATCTCCAGCCAAACATATCATGGCATAGACACTGTAAATGGCAAGGCTGGACCATCAGGAGACAGGCCTGAGGAAGAGAGGCTTGAAGGAAGAGAGCTATACTGCCATGAGTTTTGAGAATTCTCCTAGGTTATTCTCCAGATGCTCACCAATGCTATTTTGCAAAGGTGGAATCTAGCCACATTGCAATTTGAAGGAAAAGGGCACCTTCTTGGAGTTAGGATATGAGCATCTAGCTTGTTCTGCAGGACATTTCTATGCTCCAAAAGCCTGGAATAGGAACTAAGAAAACTACTTCTCTTTTAATTTGCTTGGAAAAGTAGGCTACCAGTCCTTCTCTGGGTATGAAGATGAGAATTAACAGATAAAACTTCATAGTTGGTCACAATTGCATTACCAAGTGAAATATCACCTAGAGAAACCTGTTCTGAAGGAAAACTCAAAGGAAGCTACAACTCAATGTCAGTTTTTCTTGCTCTGTTAACTTATAGTTTTCTGGTGATAGAAGAGATTTGGTAATAGAAAATTGAAAGAACTACATTAAATTAAATATAAAAGCATGATGTGTGATTGTCATTAATGTCAAGTACATATCTGAAATTAAACACTGAAACCATGTGTACTTTTGTTCATTTCTTTTTTCTTTTTCTTTTCTTTTTTTGGTACCAGTGATTGAACTCAGGTCACTCGACCACTGAGTCACATCCCTAGCCCTATTTTGTATTTTATTAGAGACAGGTTCTCACTGAGTTGCTTACCACCTTAGTAAATTGCTGAGGCTGGCTTTGAACTTGCGATCCTCCTGCCTCTGCCTCCGGAGCCACCGGGATTACAGGCGTGTGCCACCGTGCCCGGCCTGTACTTGTGTTCAATAATTTAAATTCCCAAAGTATGTCTGAAAATGCCTTGATGTAATTGAATATTGAGTTTCATATATAGTGAGTGAAATTAAGCAGAGCTCAGGCCCAAGCTCAACCTCCTCAGTGGGCAAGTTACTAGGAAATAATCTTTTTTCTCTTTTCATGTTGGTTTTGTACAAATAATGAAACATAGTAAATAATTGTAATATCTTAATAATAATTTCTATAGTATGAGCTTTAAGAATTACAAAAGAAAAAAAATTTTAAAAATAAAGAGGTAGGGAGTTCCAGCAGATGGCAAGTGCTGATTAATTATGTAACTCAGTACTTAAAGTTACTTAGGCAGGAAGCCAAATTTTTCAACATTTTTTATGTGCTAGTTCTATATTATTCAATAATATAAAAAATAATACTTTTCTGGTTTACATGGTACAAATTCTGTGAAAAAAAAAATACCATACAATTTTTAGCATGTATTCCATATATTTATTGATTGAAAATAAAATAATACTTTGAAAACTTATTCACTGTACCTAGACCAGAAAATATATACGAAAAATTTTCCTATATTGTCGTTGGCCTATACAGGTTTAAAAAAATATTAAAAAAATGTATGTGGAGCCAGGTATGGTGGCACATGGTTGTAATCCCAGTGACTGAGGCAGGAGGATTGCAAATTTGAAGCCAGCCTCAGCAATTTAGGGAGGCCCACAACTACTTAGCAAAACTCTGTCTCAAAAAAAAAAAAAGAGGGGCTGGGAATGTGGCTCAAGCGATAACGCGCTCGCCTGGCATGAACAGGGCACTGGGTTCGAGCCTCAGCACCACATAAAAATAAAATAAAGATGTTGTGTCCACCAAAAACTAAAAAATAAATATTAAAAAATTCTCTCTCTCTCCCCCCCCCCCTTAAAAGAAAAAAAGAGGGGCAGGGCTGGGGATGTGGCTTAGTTGTTAAGTGATAAAGCACCCTTGGTACCAGGATAAAAATTTAAAAATGTATGTGGAGAGGAGACACATTGCTTCAATCTAAAAGTCATCAGCAAGAGTTCTGCAAAATTATAATTCTTCTATTGTTTTTAGCACAATCTTAAGAAATTATTGGAAGTGACTTGGGGCATTGCTCTGAGCATGGAACATTCTACCTAAACTCTACTTACCTGAAGTACTAGGTTTACACCTGTACCTGTTCAAGAAATACACCCTTTTCAAATGGTAATAAGAAAAATCTCGGGATTTTCACTTGAGTTAACCTCCCAATTTCTCCAGATTTATATCTGCAATAGGCAGTAATCTTTCCAACCTACTTCTGAACTTCTGATTGTCTTGTTTGCTTGATTATTTACTTATATACAGGAAAATATACATGGTTTTCACTACCATGTTTGATGCTGTAGAAAGATAAATATTATGAACAAAATATGGTCTCTGCCTTTAAAGAATTTATGATCTTTTTTTTTCTTGCATGATACCATAACAGGAGAGAGAGGTCTCAAGAAAGGCTATTTCCATAAGTCAAGATCCAGAAATGCAGCTGCTTTGAGCTTTGTAACCGCTATACAAAGTAACATTCTGTCATCCAAATAAAGGGAACCCAAGAGCTTGTCAAATGGCTCTGAAATATTTACCAGACCTCAATTAGAGTTTTCTTAGGAGTAAGTTATATATTGCATTCTGTTGTGAATACCATTTGGATACCTTCTAAAAGCCTAAAATGCCTTCTTTAGGAGCAGTGATCCCATAAAGAGTCATTAGACTTTGAGATATCAAGGACTAATAAAATACATGTAATTTTTTATTAAGAGCTAATATTTTTCTTTTCTTTTATTCCTCTTTTTAAGTCAAGGAAGAACATCAAAAACCAAAAAACAAACAAACAAAAAAACCCCAAACTAGAACAATTTTTATCCTCATTATTCCATAAAAAGAAGAAAATTTTAATGAATTTATCTCTTCCAAAATGAAAGAAAGATATGTCAGAGCTGAGGGCAGTCCTTTAAACTGAATGAAGTTAGCTCACCACATTGCCCTTATTTTTTTCATTTTTCCCAAGCCAATGAAACTGCTATAGTTTGCATCTGGAATGACCCCCAAAGGCCCATGTGTTAAAGGGTTTGTTCCCCAAGCTTGGCTCTATTAAGAGAGGAGAAACTTTAAGAAGTGGAGCCTACTGGAGATCTTTCAGTCCTTGGGGTTATACCCTTAAAGGGGATTATGGCACCCCATCCATTCTCTCTCTTTTTCACTTCCTACCGTGAGATGAGCCGTTTTGCTCTGCCATACTCTCCTACCATGTAATGCTGCCTTGGACTTAAAAGCAGCAAGACCAACTGATGATCATGAAGGGGAACTTCTAAAACTGAGACAAAGTAAACATTATCCTTTTTACAAACGATTACCTCAGGTATTTGTTACAGTAACAGAAAGCAGGCTAACACAGAGACCTTATTTACCAACACTCTTGGACCCATGAGAGTGCAAGCTTGGGATCAGCAAGCTTCTGGCCCAGTGGCCAAATTTGGACTTTAGCCTGTACTTTAACTGAAGTTCAATCTAATAATTAAAAAAATATATATTTGTAAAGGGTTACAAATAAAAAAGAAATAGAAAAAGAATATGAGACAAAGGCTCATATTGTGAGTGGCCCATGAGCTCTGAAATATGTACTATAGAGCCTTTTACAGAAAAATGTGCCTCTTGCTAAGCCTCTTGCCTAATCACCCTGGAATTAGATCTCTTTAGAAGGGACTCTGATGCAAATGATTGAGGTTAGTATTGAATCGCTGTCATCACTAGGGGTAACATTCAGGAAAGACTGGAGTCAAAGATACTTTGGTACATTTACTTAAATTTCTACTGACTGAGACCTCGGGCAACTACTGAATCCCAGTCCTCTCATTGGTAACTTGATAATTGTTGAGGTCATTTCCAAACCTAAAACTCTGTTTCTAAGATACAACTAATCTTCTGTGGTTTAGCCTCCTTGATACTGAGTTGTTCCTCTCGAATTCAATAACTAGCAAGATACTTGTGAGCCTTCTTACTTATTCCTTATAGGCTACATTTCTTGGACATCTGTGTTCACTTTGACTAAAATGAATTTTTTTCTTGATTAATTTTCCTGACTAAAGATCTCTTTTGGAATGCAAGAGACAAATGGTGTTTTCAAATATTTATCTTTTTACAAAGAAGCTCAATTTTTATTATAATTATTAATGTATATTAATTGTACAAATTATGGGTTTTACTGTGACATTTCCATACATGCACATACCGTGATTTGCTCATGTTCCCCCCACTTTTGCCCCCTTACTCTGCCTCTCTTCCTCCTTCCCACTCCCCTTTCCCTTTCCTAATAGTACCAAAAAAGCTTAATTTTAATTTTCAACATGAAAGAATCAAAAATGTCATATTCATCCAAGGTTAGACATGTTATTTACCATGAATTCAGTTTCTAAAAAACCTCATATGTTAAAGAATCATCCTAAGACTTCCTATAAGTAGGTAACAGGTAAATTATCAAGGAAAACTTAGAAGAATTCAGGATAGACTTTACATTAAACTTAAACATTTTTTAATATGTATGACCACTTATTAGTTTGAGAACAGTTGCACTGTTTTTTGAAAAAGCAGCTGAAGTCAATTGGACTGCAAGAATTTTAGAGCTCACCATAATTTGCATCAAGGAAGTTGGTAGAAAGAGGAGCCTAGCGGTGAAGTCACCGTGGTAAAGGGAGTCTGGTGCTTCCCAGGCAAAGTAAATGTGGATCTAATTCCTGTCTGAAAGCAGGAAGGAGAACTAGAACAATACCCAATGATGACTATAGGAAGTTCCCTCCTTTTCTTCAAAACCCTGCCTGAGAAATACCTTTCTGCACAGAAATACTTTTCCACTTCCTCATACTTAGATTTTCTTTTCCTCAAACTTACTTTGTAGGTATAGTTCTATATTTTTTCAATGGGTTGGTATTCTGTTAGATGATGTTAAGTGAGAACAAGATCACATTTTAAATATATATATATATATATATATATATATATATATATATATATATATATATATATATATATTACTATACATCTTCCTTTATAATCTCCACATTTTAGAAATATTTTTTAAAGATAGAGAGAGAGAGAATTTTTTTAATGTTTATTTTTCAGTTTTCGGTGGACACAACATCTTTATTTTATTTTTATGTGGTGCTGAGGATCGAACCCAGCGCCCCGTTCATGCCAGGAGAGCGCGTTATTGCTTGAGCCACATCCCCAGCCCCACATTTTAGAAATATTATTGATAATTCTGAGTAACTTTTGTGTGTGCGCGCAAGAGTCATTATTTTACTTCTTTGAATTTTTTTTATACTGGGGATTAAACCCCAGAGCACTTTAGCCCTGAGCTACATCCCCAGTCCTTTTTATTTTATTTATTTCATATTTTAAATTGATTTTTTATATATGACAGTGGAATGCATTACAATTCATGTTACACATATAGAGCACAATTTTTCATATCTCTGGTTGTATATAAAGTATATTCACACCAATTTGTGTTTTCATACATGTACTTTGGATAATGATGCCCATCACATTCCACCATCATTTCCTTACCCTTTCACCCCTCTGCCCTGTCTAGAGTTCATCTATTCCTCCTATGCTCTCCCTCCCTACCCTCTATCAATCACCCTCCTTATATCAGAGAAAACATTTGGCATTTGTTTTTTTGGGATTGGCTAACTTCACTTAGCATTATCTTCTCTAACTCCATCAATTTACCTGCAAATGCCATGATTTTATTCTCTTTATTGCTGAGTAATATTCCATTGTGTTTATATGCCACATTTTTTTATCCATTCATTTACTGAAGGGCTTACAGGTTGGTTGTACAGTTTAGCTATTGTGAATTGTGCTGCTATAAACATTGATGTGGTTGTGACCCTATAATATGCTGTTTTTAAGTCCTTTGGGTATAGACTAAGGAGAGGGATAGCTGGGTCAATGGTGGTTCCATTCCCAGTTTTCTAAGGAATCTCCATACTGCTTTCCATATTGGCTGCACCAATTTGCAATCCCACTAGCACTGTATGAGTTTACCTTTTTCCCCACATCCTCGCCAACAATTATTGCGGTTTGTTTTCATAATAGCTGCCAGTATGACAGGAATGAAATGAAATCTTAGAGTAGTTTTGATTTTTGAGCAACTTTTAAAAAATGATTTATTATAAATCATTTGGATAATGTCTAAGTAAGCCCAATTAGAAAGGCCAATCTGAATTGTCAAATATTTTAAGATTAATAAAATCTTATTCATCTCATGAACATAATATTTATTTATCGGGTTCATTTATAGAAATCTGCTTTAATGCATTCACAACAATGGTCTGCAATTGGCATATGGCTTATTGAATAATATATAGTTTCTTTTAAAGGTTTTGATAATAATTTTTTCTATTCATTAGTTTAAATTAATAACTACACAGTAGACTATATGCCACTGAGATCTTTGAGAGCAGAGTGTAAATATTTTATTTGTCTCTGTTAACCTAGAATTTAATAAATTCTAGTATATAGTAGTCCCTTGCCGCAGTCTGGCTGGGCACAAATCACTAGCCACTCAAGCAGGAACAAACTTTATTTCCGAACTCCTGCGAACGCCAGGCACGAGGCCTTTCCCCGGGAGACACCACACACCAACCGGAAATCCCACCACCGGAACTTCACCAACAACTCGAACTCTTCAGGAATCCCCGGGAGAGCTCAACCGGAACTCAAGGGGAACTCCGTGAGAACTCAAAAGTCATCATCTTAATGGTTCACTGGCGTCACCTCTCAACCACTACTTCTGGCAAAAATGCCATGCGTCGTCCCGACTTGGCTGTGGCCCTCAACAGTCCCTCAATAAATGCTTATCAAATTAAGTTGGATAATTAAGTGAACAAGAGGCATTTTAACATTGGATATGCTATTTGCTAAATTTGAGAAAGAAAAACTTTGTTCTTGTTTTGAGAAGCAGTGTCACAAATACATATTAGTTTGCTAGGGCTGTCATGACATAGTACCACAAATTGGCTTAAACAACAGATGTCTGAGGCCAGATGTCTGAGATGAAGATGCTAGACTTCTTCTGAAGGCTGGAGGGCAGGATCTGTTCCATGCCACTCTCCTAGGCTTGAGATGGCTGCCTTCTCTCTGTTTCCTCACAATGTTTTCCCTCTACGTTTCCTCTTCTTATACATACACAGTCATATGAGGGCCTACAATAATGTCCCTGTTTGGTTTTTTTTAGTTGTCAATGAACTTTATTTTATTTATATGTGGTGCTGAGGATTGAACCCAGTGCCTCACTCATGCTAGGCAAGCACTCTACCACTGAGCCACAGTCCCAACCCGGGCCTCATTTAAACTTTATTAAAGTTAATAAAGAACCTATAACCATTTTCTCCATCTACTGGGAAGGACATTGGTGTGGAGGACAGTAACTGCCATGGCTTCCTGCGCTTTGGTGAAATCTCAGATGTGGGGTCTTCTGGCCAAGCGTCTGCAGTTTCATATTGTTGGAGCATTCACGGTTGCCCTGGGGGTTGCAGTTCTCTATAAGTTTGGTGTGGCTGAACCAAATAAGAAGGCATATGCGATTTCTACAGAAATTATGATTCCATGAAAGATTTTTTTAATATTAATTTTTTAGTTTTAGGTGGACACAATATCTTTATTTTACATTTATGTGGTGCTGAGGATCGAACCCAGTGCCTCGTGCATGCTAGGCGAGTGCTCTACCACTGAGCCACAACCCCAGCCCCCATGAAAGATTTTTGAGGAGATGAGGAGGGGTGGAATCTTTCAGAGTGCAAAGTGATTTTAGAATATTAAAAATTTCTTTGGATTGAGGTCCTTAGAAGTTTGTACTGACTTGCACTCCTGAACTATAAAACATGAATATGTGAGCTAAGGAATAGTTTTTCTTGGTAAATAAACAATTAACAAACACTGTAAAACAAACAAAGAAATGAAAGACCCTATAACAAAATAAGGCCACATTCTGAGATATTGGGATTTTAGGATTTCACCATATGAATTTTGTTGATACAGAAAGATACAACTGAACCTATAACAGATACTAAAAAACTAGAGTCCGAATTACTATTCTTGCAGTATAACTGAATAAATGCATTCATGCTCTAAAAAATTACACTTGAATCCAGCATCCAAGTTAGTGTCCAGGCTTCAGCTTCAATGAGCTGCCTCTAGGGAATTTTATATTGAAAAAATTAATCAGGTTGAAACAGCACTCAAAGGGTGAGACAGATAGATCCATGAGAATGCTTTGAACTGCAAAAAAAGATACCCTCAATTTAGACAGAGTTAAGTAATAGGATATTTATGATTACACCTGACCAGAAACCCTGAGGTAGAGAAACTTTAAGACTATTTAATTCAACATATAAAGGACCCTTTTTTCCCCATTGTTTCCCTCTCCTTAATAAAAATTCTCCTTATGATGTAATAGCTGTAATAGCTGTAGCAAATGCATGCTTCATAACTCGACAGGATAAATTTCAGCATACAGCAAGAAGCTGTGGCTTTCTTCTATTTTTTTTTTTAAGTAGGGAAACATTTATCAGAAGACTTTCAACAGGCTTTTCCTCCTGACTCAATGCTGAGCAGACCCATGTCTACAACAGCTACCAGCAAAGGCAATGGGAGAAACTTGTTTGGGTTAGATGAATCAGGATTTACTTTTTGGAAGCAATCAGTGCCTCCTGATGCACATGGACACAAAGAGAGAGGTGAGTATCTGAACAAAAGTAGGGTTCTTTCAACAATAAAGATGAAGAGGAAATGGAAGCGGAGTAGACAGCCAATAGTATCATATATGGTTAGTCTAGCTTCATACCTCCCACACATAGAATCTGAAAAATGTCTACATGAGAACATGAGACACATTCAATTCTTCCCCACAGGGAAGCAATCCAAAGTCTCAGCCAGCAACTACATCCAGCTCTAAGATCTCTCTGCCAGGTTTGGCCTTGGCTTCCTGTGAACCAGGGTCCCATGACTTAACAACAAGTTTTCCATATAAAACTCATTTAAAATACGATATCGGGAAAGGATAACAACAATTAAAACTATCATTTGAGAAGGTGAAAATGGAAAGTGACACTGGATGGACATTGATCTGTATGTATCTATATCATGTCCTATTAGAAAGAAGAGAAATTTGGTCACCTCTGATTCTGTTTTCTAGAATCTATTGCTCTCTGAAACCCTTAGTTCAGTCCTCTGGGAACACCTTCCTTTGTTCATTGCCTTCTTTGGCCACATTTGAGACAGTGGTAGAAATTTTAACCCTTCCTGTTAGTATGAGTTTGGGGACCTATAAGAGTCCCTTAGAGACTGAATTGTCACAGGGTGGGTCATTGTTGTGGCTTGTTCAACAGGCTTAGAATTTATTTGTTAGACAATTCTCTTTAAAACTTAGTGAATTCCAATTTCTTTTCTTTTAGGCAATTCCATAAACCAGGAAGTACTGCTAGGGAACCAGTCTTCAGGTCTGGCAACCCCAGTGTTCTAGCCACAGACACCTCTCTGAGATTTATCTATTTCCCCTGGTCCACATTTTGATGACCTCTGCCTCAGTACATTGAAAACAATGGATTCAAGTGGAGATTTGTAATCCTATCTTGGACAAAAACAAAACAAAACTAGTTACCTTTGTCCAGTGTAGATTTTTAAAAGTTTGGCAAATAAGTTTATCTTCTATAACTGGCACCCATGTCCTTCTCCGTTTTTAGCCTAAGCTTTTCTATTTTTGGTTTTTAGTGAAAGAGGCAGTCCCCACACACCAACATTCTTGTTCTAACTACCATTTTCCCTAACACTCAAATCTCAGAAGGTTTTGTCTCAGGTGCTAAGTGATAATTCAGTGAAATATTTTCCAACCACCATTTCTTCAGCCTGAAAGAATGGCACCCTCCTCATTGTCCTCTGATCTACCACTAACATTCATCCAATTCCACAATTTGGGGAGTGTTATTTGCAGCATTTCACATTCTGGTAGTAAATTCTCTAACAGGTTGTTTTCAAAAACAATAGCAGAATGCCCCAACTCAAATTTCAAATAATGAGAATATTTGCTAGTCAGATGATAAGAAGACTGAAAGTAGAGTCCTCCACCAATTCAATGACATTAAGAAGCAATAACTAACATCTCTGACTTAATATTTCATCTGTATGATTGATACAACGGTCTCCTTTAATTATAATTCAGTTCCCTTAAATTATTTTACAACCAACTGCTCAAAAATTAAATATCCTGCCAACATCCAAAAAATGGTAGTGTGATATTCCTATCATATACTATGTGAATAGTAGTTTATAAAATTGAGAATTTTAAGAATTTCTTAAATTGTCAATATTTATAGAGTTCAATGTACACATGAATTTACACCGGTTCCGGAAAGACTAAACATTTCACATTAAATGACTTTTATTTATAAAGTAATTTTCAGCCAGCCTGTGACTACCTGGGTTCCATGCTTAGGTGTTAAGTTCATAGGTGTGGGAATACATGTGGGGATCCTGGACTTTGATTTTACTCATGTTTAAAGATGTTAAGTGATGTCTTTTAATAAATCAGAAGCCCAAACTAAAATACATTTTATTCCAAAACTATTTTCTTTTCATTACTTTAATGCTTTTAAGTCATTTTAGCATAATATTTTCACTACAGGATTAAAATAAAAGAATATGCTTCTAGAGTAGCACAAGGGCCTCTATCATGGTGATTCTGCCTTTGTTTTCAGTGTTATTTTAATTCCTGATGTCATTCATGGAATGGAGTCTTTCTCTAAAACACAAATCTGATCATGTTGTACCTCTGCTTAAATCTATCATCACCCATTCAGAGTTGTTAGGTTTAATCCCAAATTCCTTAGCCCAGCCACAAAAGTCATCATGAAAGACACCCGTTTTCTTTCCATTTCCTTTGGTGACTCACCTCTCTGCTCCCAGTCCATATTCCAGCCACTACTTGCAATTTCCCAATGCGCCAAGCTCTTTCACACTCTTCCAGGAGCACATTTCACAGAACCCACTTCCAGCTCTTTTTTTTCTTTTTTTTTAGGATGTTCTTCTAGAATCATCACCAGTTTAGATGCCCACTATTTTCCAACCACTATTTCTTCAGCCTGAAAGAATGGCACCCTCCTCACTGTCCTCTGATCTACCACTAACATTCATCTAATGTAGATCTGTATCACCCAGGCTAAAAAGTGTCATTGCATTATCCATAGCATATTATGTTGAAGATATCTATTTATTGATTAGAAGACCATGTCTTTATTGCCTTTTTACTTCCAGAGCTCAATATAATACTTGGCAGCAAATAGGCACTAAATATTTGTTAGATGAATTAATTTAGTTTTTTCCTTACTTTTGCTAGTAATTATGATAGCAGTCATTTGTTAAGTAACTTTTATATGCAGACACTATAAGAAATGCTTTATATTTATCTCATGTAATTTTAACAGTTGGTCATAGGAGTAGGAATCATTCTCATTTTTATACATGAGGAACAAGCTTACAATATTACCTAAAATTAAGTGGCATAACTAGATCAACTCTAAGTCTGTCAGTTTCCAACTCCTTGCCTTTCTTTTTTTTGTTTGTTTGTTTGTTTATTGTCTCACCATACAACACATTATGGAGATCCTTTCTAATACTCTAGGTGAAAAAAATGGACAAGGGGGTTCAGGCATTATCAGGTCATAGCCTTCATGATCATGATTCTTTTAAGTGTCTAAGTGTGAGAGGTTGCCAATCTCAATGTTATTGCAGGCAGATATTCAGGCACTAAGTAATGCTCCAAAATAAACAGACACCATTTCCATGGCTTAGGGTTATCATTCATCTTCAAAACAGAGCCCTAGGCAGAAGCTGGAGGCATAAGAAATAGGATTGTCTTTTAGAGGCTAAAATCCAGAGATAACCATGTATTAACTGCTCAGCCAACTAGACTGGGTCTCCATATAAGTCTCCATCCCACAAGGAATTATAATATTAACTGAGGAACTGAGGTTAATACCCAGTAATAGAAACTTAGCTTACACACAGGGTTAAGGGTTAACTATGATCAACCAGAGCTCATCATATAACCAGGTCTATGGCTACAAGCCTAATTCTAAATTCCATTTATGATATTTTGAATTTTCTGGTGTCTTCCCTCCTTGAGTCCTAGGAACTGAAAATGGTATGAAGGGGTAAATGATGACCCCAGTGACATTCAGAATTGGTATAGCCTATCTCCCTGACAAATCAGGCAGTGAGTCAAGAGACAAAAAAATGTGCCAAGCAGCTTCCTAGGTGATGAATTTGTGTCAAACAATTGCTAAATCCATGTCTTGGAAGAGAAAGTAGCTTTCTCTATCCTAACTTAATCAATTCTGAATTTGCAAAAAAAAAAAAAAAAAAAAAAAAAAGAGAGAGAGAGAGAGAGAGAATTCTTAGCTATAGTCTGTTTTAACATTATTATTATTATTATTATTATTATTATTATTATTAAGGAAAAGCTGAAAGAATGCTTTAAAAATATGAATATTTCTCCCACCAAAAATATTTCTCCATATTAAAAGGCCTTCTTTTTCATAGACGTAGCACAAAAGATTCACAAATAATTTTCCTTTTGTTTCTAAATTTCAATGAATTATTCCAAAAGCCTTGTACATGTGTAGGACCTTCCTTTACTTCATCATCTGTCATCCATCAGGCACTACCTGGTTCCAAGTCTCTGCAGCCCTCTACTTCCCTCAGCAAAGTCCCCTTGGTCCTAAGCATGAGGTCAGCTCATCCTGCTGTTCAGACCTCCATCAGAAGAGATACAAGGGACTGTAGCCAATACTGTGAGATTCAGCATCAAGTTACCTTTGTTGCTGGTCCAGCTCTTAAGCTCTGATAAGTTTCTGTCATAGTCTCTAAGATCCACTTGTCTACCTGCTTATGCTTTAGGTTAGTTAATAGAGGTTCTGCCTTGCTCTCCTGTGGCTGGTACCTGATTTCATATCCTCAACACAATCTTGGTTTGTTATTATCATTCTTTACAATCACCCCTTCCCAGGGACTGGAGCTTGTCTCTGAATACCAGCCAGGTAGCTATTATTTCATTACCTACTAATAGGCATCCCTGATACTGAGTCTCTGCCCATTTGAATTTCTAAACTGCTTTCCTCTGGGTTCCACATTTTCTCCTTTTGGGGATACCGTACTCTGAGTATCAAACCCATGACATCAGCTGTTTGACTCATCTATTGTCATTTCCTTTAGATATTGTGTAGCTCTATGCTTTCCCCCAACACCCTGAGCAAGGACTGTCTTTTCCCATCTCTCCCATCGAGATCTCCTGGGCTGAGAGGTGGATCTAGTTCTAGTTACTGGTGCCTTAGACTACATCAGGAAGCAGTTCACCCAACCATGTATCTAGACTTTGTCTTCAGTTAAGAGAATTTGGCTAGGCAAGGTGGCACATGCCTGTAATCCCAGTGGCTGGGGAGACTGAGGCAGGAGGATTGTGAGTTCAAAGCCAGCCTCAGCAAAAGTGAGGCGCTAAGCAACTCAGTGAGATCCTGTCTCTAAATAAGAGAGAAAATAGGGCTGGGGATGTGGCTCAGTGGTCAAGTGCCCCTAAATTCAATCCCCAGTTATACCCTCACACACACACATACAAAAAAAAAAAAATAGAGTTTCCTAGACTTCTGGCCTTGGTGCAAGTGAAGCAATCTAGAAATTTTGAGGTTAAATATTCCTTCGGGCTGGAAATAATTGTCAAGTGGGAACATAAGTAGAATAACAATATCAGGTCACAATGTGCATGTTAATTCAAGTTAAAGTATTTTAACTTGGAACTCTATATGGAACACTTCAGTCACTTCCAAACATTGATATCTTGGGACTTGATGTAATCCTACTCACATATGTTTCACATTATACAGTTTAAAGGGTAGTAAGAGTAACTATTTTCTTCAAATGAGAAACATAACACAGAGGAATACATTTCCAAACACATGAAAATTAATTTGCATACTCTTTGGAGACAGGGAAGAATTTCTTTTTATTAACTTCAGTACACATCCAGAGTGAAAACACAACTATATTTCTTGACTGTAAAACCATATATTAGTCTGTAGCCTCAATTTCTCTGTCTCTGCCATCTTAGCTTCCCACAGGATAGATTCAGAATCTCTGTGGCAGGTTGGTACCACCAGGATTCCCAAACTGATCAAAGATAGAGGCTGGATGCACTAAAAACCCTCAGCACAGGCTGACCTGAATCATTAACCTTGGGTCCACAGGAAGAATGATTCTGCCAACAAACACCTAATTTACTAGGTTCTGAACTGAGCACAGGACAAAGGCAACTCTAGGCTTTGTATGACCTGAAGCTTGTGTAATCTGGGAGCCCTTGTTAAAAAAATTAATTACAGACCCAAACTGGGTATAATAGCGAGTAGAAAAAAGAAATTGTAACAAATTAAAGCTTCTAAAAGCTACAAATATCTCTAAATTTATAAAACCCAGAAAAATGACAGAATATTCTTATTAACTTTTCTGACATCTTGAAAATATTTCCCTATATTTTCATCTACTTATTTCTGGATCATCTTTCCATGTGACAATAATATAAATATTTTCTATAGGGGTTGGGGTTGTGGCTCAGTGGCAGAGCGCTTGCCTTGCATTTGTGAGGCACTGGGTTCGATCCTCAGCACCACATTAAAAAATTTTTTTTCTATACAAATAAAATAGAGGAGAGTCTCTAGCATGGCTAGAAAATGTATACTCATACATTGCTGGTGGGACTGCAAATTGGTGCAACCACTATGGAAAGCAGTATGGTTGGAGTTGGAGAATATCATGCTAAGCGAAATAAGCCAATCCCACAAAACCAAAGGCTGATGCTAATTCACAATAAGGTACGGGTTGGGGGGAGCACTAGGGAAGAATAGCGTTACCTTAGATTAGGTAGAGGGGAGTGATGGGAGGGGAAGGAAGGGGATATGGGGATAGGAAAGATAGTAGAATGAAACAGACATTATTACTGTATGTATATATGTGATATGACCAATATGATTCTGCAACATGTACACTCAGGAAAATGAGAAATTATATCCCATCTATATATGATATATCAAAGTACCTAAATACATTCTACTGTCAGTCATGTATTAGTTAAAACAAATAAAAAATTTCAAAAAAAAAAAAAAAAAAGAACAACTTAAAGAAGGAAAAATTTATTTGGTGCTCATGGTTTCTGAGGTCTCAGGCCATGGTTGGCCAATTCCATTGCTCTGAGCCTGAGATGAGGCAGAACATCATGGCAGAAGGGTATGGCAGAGGAAAATTGCTCAATTCATGGCAGCCTGTAAGCACAAAGAGAAAGAAAGAAGGGTCCAGGGACTAGATAAATCCTTCTAGGGTGTGCCCCTAGAGGCTTACTTCCTCCAACTAGTTTTTACCTCCCAGTAGTCTATTCAACTATCAATGGTTTAATCCCACTAATGAATTAATCCATTGATGAGGTCAGTGCTCTAATCATTGGCTATAGGACCCACCTCTGAACCTTGCTGTAAAATTGAGGACCAAGTTTCCAACACATGAGCTTTTGGGGACATTCCAGATCCAAACATAAGAATAATGCATTTATCATTATAAAAGAGATGTAAGTCAAGTTCATTCCATGCAGAAGAGAATTTTTATTTTGTTTACCATTGAAAAGAAATGAATTCTCCACTTGTAATTCTAGTATATACATATAAAATTACCAGCTGAGCTTCTGGTTCTATACATTTCAAACTTAGCCTCTATTCCATTTCTCATGTAATTTTATGTTATCTTTTACAGGATATGTTCATATCATAATACAACCTCTGCCCACTTTGTCTTTGGGCCATAACACATCCTATGTCATGGATGAGTTTAGTCAGAGGAAACTACAAACCCATGAACATTCCCACTAAACCCAAACTAGATGTATTTCCAACTCAATTGTCCCTGAGCTGAATATACTTGCAGTGACTCCCACTTGTGCCATGTGGAGAAGTATAAGCAGCTCAGTGGGGGGCGGGGACATTACATGGGTTATGACTGCACTTAAAATATCTTACTTTTGCAAATTTTACAAATGTATTCGACCATGTGAACACAGTGCTAGGGCTTTCCTAGGTCCATATGAATAAAGGACACCAAAGCTTAAATTTCATTAGCTTCACAAGAAAATTATTTTCATCACCAGACATAAAACTGCAAAAACAGACACAGCCTTTGCCCCATGCCTGCCCCACCTTTTCTCTGGGGCTTGGGGATACATGAGGTAATATTTTAAAGGAATTAGGCTTCCATATTTGTGATTTATATTTGCATCCACTGTAATATGAGAGAGTGTTCCAGTGCCAACATCTGGACTCCTGTATTGGGCTCCAGAATCACAATTCCTTTGCTTCCTACCCCGTACACTCCCACCTTGCTCTTTTTGTTTTGTTGTTGATTTTTGTGTGTGTGTGTGGGGGGGGCAGGGGGTCTTTGTCTTTGTTTGCTTTTTGTTGTATGAGGATCTGTGTTTAGGGTCTGAATGGTCAGGATTATAAACATGCTATATAGACAGATGTGTATTCAAGTCTGGTGATGCCAGAAGCAGAAAGCAATGTGATCGTAGAGTAAACTAAAGAAATGGGATTTGAAAATGTGAGAATAGCAAAGGAAGATAGAACTTGTGCACAACTAAACCTGATTTTTTGAAAACCATTTGCCGAATTGGTGCAATAAAAAGTAGGAGGACCAGATTTTTTTTTCTTTCTTCTTTTATCAGTTGTACAAATGGTCTGTGGCAGTTTGTTTTTCTTGGTAGAAATAAAAATATCCTTTAATATTCACATTGATTATAATGAAAAATGATGCAAGTGAATAAAATAGAACCCCATCTGTATTTAGCATTAGAAAGAGAGGAAGTTCTCAAGTAAGTTCTGAAAGAAGCCCTAAAAATGTGCTCTAGGTTGTGGCTGCGAGCAGTTTTCACAGGCCTCCCACTACTGCTAAGTCTGTAAGGACTGAACCATATGTTTCTCTCAAGTGTAAAGATATGAAGTTGGAGATTTTACTAAGGAAAATTCTGTTTACCACTATGTCTGTTGATTAGATTCCTTACTGGAAAAGTGCATTGGCTAATGGCCTGCTAGTCATACCATCAGTGAAACAGCCCTCAATTTTTTTTTTAAAGAGAGAGAGAGTGAGAGAGAGAGAGAGAGAGAGAGAGAGAGAGAGAGAGAGAGAGAATCTTTTTTTAATATTTATTTATTTATTTTTTAGTTTTCAGCGGACACAACATCTTTGTTTGTATGTGGTGCTGAGGATTGAACCCGGGCCGCACACATGCCAGGCGAGCATGCTACCGCTTGAGCCACATCCCCAGCTCTCATTATTTATTTATTTATTTTTATAGTACTTTGACTATGCTGGAACATCATGGTATGGAAAATTACATGACTTGTTCATTCCTGTGTCTTCTAGAGCTGTGTAATTATTCTAGCTACAAAATGTTGTAATATACAACTGCAGATGTGCTACATGCTATGAGTTCCTTTTTTTTTTTAACCCCTCTTGGTACTGGGAATTGAACCTAGGGATGCTTTACCACTGAGATATATCCCCAGCCATATCTATCTATCTATCTATCTATCTATCTATCTATCTATCTTAAAGACAGGGTCTTGTTAAGTGCCTTAGGGTCTTGCTAAATTGCTGAGGCTGGCCTTGAATTTAGGATACTTCAGCTACAGCCTCTCTGGAGTCACTGGGATTAAGGCATGCAACACCATGTTTGGCAATGAGTTCATTTTTAAGGTTAAAAGAAAAAGAAAAGAATGATATTGCCTTCAATTTTACTAATTACATTGACAGTATTTTGGTTCCATAGTTTAATGCTTACTTATACTTGTTATCCTTTTAATTAACGGAAGTTGGATTGTAGTCCTCAAATTCATGTTGAATTGATGTTAGCTTGTTATATCTTTTAAAGTAGTCTGTTCTGAAACAGTCAATGAAAATAAATCACTTTTTTTTGGTAATTTCAGTGCCTTTAATTAATGCATTTAAATCTTTTAAGTAAAAAAAGTCACTTTGGTATAAGATAAAATAAATCCTCCCAATAAATGAGTATTTCATCTTTTTGTCCAATAGTTTTTAACAAGAGTTAAAGGTAGAGACACTTCTCAGTCTCTTTTTCCACTCAACTTGCTTAAACACACTTGCTTTGACCCTGTGCAAGATTACAAAAAAAGGTAACATTTGTCTTGGATGCCTGTCTCTTCTCTCCTGAAGGCACTCTTGTCCATGGGGGCCCATCTCAGGTATTCTATTCTAGATTTTTCTATCAGATCCTAGTACCTCATTCTAAAAGGTCATGGGTATAATAATGTCTTTTCCAGCTTAACTTTACCTGTTTGGTGTTTATTTTCCTTAAAAGCGTAGAATATGCTAGTTCATTCCCTGTGCTTGTGTTACTCACATTTGTACAAATTTTATATCTCTTGAGAGTATGAATCATCTTTTTCATTTTTTAAGTTATAATATTGTTGAAAAAATTTGGATTTTTTTTTCAGTCTGTTTCCACTGATCATATTTTATGTCATGTCTGCACTACTTGATGAAACATATGTTAGTGTCTTCCATGTCAACATTTAAGCATTTAAGTGACCAGTCAGTGACTCGCTTCCCCATATTGAAAATGAAGTGAGAGGCTGACACTTAAAGGTCACTTTTTTCATGGAGGTAAGGAGGTAGATCAGAATTTAATGAGGCTGTGTTTAACATTCATCTGGCACTGGCTGCATCATGAACAAATCCTAGGCATCAAAATTTCTCCTGTAGCTTTGGGTTAAAATATTTGCTTAGTTGCCCTCTTCAAAACTGCATGGGAGGGCTGGGGATGTAGCTCAGTGGTTGAGTGCTTGCCTAGCAAGTGTGAGACACTGGGTTCGATCCTCAGCATCACATAAATTAAATAAATAAAACAAAGCTATTTTGCCCATCTACAACTAAAAAAAATTTTTTTTGAGCTGCATGGGATTGAAGGGAAGGAAAAAGGGGAGGATCATGATCTGAAATCAAATTCCATGTATGGATGAGTTTGATGGGATGAACTCAATTACTATGTAAAACTAGAAAGCTCTAGTTTAAAAAGAAGGAGGGGGGGAGAAGAAGAAGATGAAACAGACTGAGGCCATTCTCCTGAAGACATTCCATAATGGGAATTTTTTTAAAAAATCCAAACATTCACCCTTCCTTCCTTCCTTCCTTCCTTCCTTCCTTCCTTCCTTCCTTCCTTCCTTCCTTTTGCTGTGCTGAGGATTGAACCCAGGCCTCATGCAGGCAAGACTTCTTTCTACCACAGAGCCCCAGCCCTTCACTTTCTTAATTGAATATTACATAGTGAGAAAGAAAAATGAAATGGGAGCACAGATACTTTGAATAAGGAGTTTATCTGCAAGAAGTTGGTGGGGGGTAGACTCTGAAAATGTTAGTAAAAGTCAGTATGGTTAATCTAGTTCTCAAAATAGAAAGCTGTGCTACCAAATGTGTAAAGACTGTTTTGCCTAATAAAAAATGTCTACATTGTTATCATGATCATTCTGTCTTAAGATGTTCTCTTTAAAATGTTCTTTTTTTCTGCAACACAGTCATATGAAAGCCTGGTGTTAAGCAAACCAAGTTTCTCTAGATGATATAATTTAAAACTTGTAAGGCTCAGGTTAAGGGACAGAAAATGAATTTAAAGGCATTCTAGTGGTTCTTTTGCTTCAATTAAGTTGATAGTGCATGCATCTGGAGGATGCCTAATTTTCAGCTAAGCAACAACAAAATATAGAATAAGATAAGGAGAACAGAGAAATACAATAAACATTTCCTGAAATTTAGCACTTTAGGAATAAAATTATGTGCAGGAGTATCATATTAAGAACTTTATTAAATTAGAAAAGTGGATGTATATAATACTATGGATTCTTAATTTATAAATGCCAATCTAATATCCTTTCAAAATACTGACGAAAAAGCAAAAACATAAAGGCCATCGCGGTGGCGAACGCCTGTAATACCAGAAACTTGGGAAGCTGAAACAGGAGGATGGTGAGTTCAAAGCCAGCCTCAGCAACGGTGAGGCTCTAAGCATCTCAGTGAGACCCTGTCTCTAAATAAAATACAAAATAGGGCTGGGATGTGGCTCAGTGGCCAAGTACCCCTGAGTTCAATCTCTGGTACCCCTCTCCTCCACCGCCCCCCCCCAAAAAAAAGATACTCTATCCTTCTTTAATAATGAATGAGCACAGCTCTCCATACCAGAGATAGGAGAAAACATGAGTGTGAAATCAAGCTAAGTAGCCATTCTTATGTACACAAGAATGAGAGGGGTTGTAGGGAGGAAGAAAGAAATAATAATTCATCTGGAATTATTAATAATTAATTAATAATTCAAATATCTCTAAAAAGAACCTAGAGATATTTTCTCTCTTTTGTGACTACAGAACACATTTTCACTAGTTTTGACTAGGAAAAACACAATGTATTTGAGTATTTTTCTGTGGAGGAGAAAGGAACAACTCAATAAAATTGGAGACCAAACCTGATGGAGAGGGCTGGGGTTGTGATTCAATGGTAGAACGCTTGCCTAGCATGTGTGAGTCCCTGGGTTTGATCCTCAGCACCACATACATAAATAAATAAATAAAATAAAGTTATAAAAAAATCTGATGGGGAGTTAGATTTTTTAAGAAATATTTTTAAATGTAAAGGAGATAGTTTTATTTAACAATAAATTATCACTTACTGAATCCTCATATGGTTAAGTTCAGCCAAACATCTTGTGCATCATTTCATTTAATCTTTACAACTTTGAGAGGCAGTATAATTATTTTTTTTTTGTGGTCTGTATTAAGAAATTGAGGTATTTAGAGGTTAAGAAACTCACCAACACATCAAGTTTCATCACACACAGGTTTGCCAATTTTAAAGCCTGTGTCCAAAACATAATATAGTTCCTTGTATAGTTTCAATGCTATGATTTGAATTTTCAATTTATGAGACTATAATCATCTTGAAACATCTCTGATTGCTAAAATTTGTGTTGAGTAATTAGGCCTGAATTTTGAGCCATTTCTTCACCATTTTTCCTTATTGCAGCAAGATTTGTAAGGGTTCCCGTTAGAAGCTGCTCATTTTTTTAAAAAGAGATTATTTTTAGTAGTCTAGAATTTAAAAAAAAAATCATCTTGAAAGTTGTCTTTCACATGAGGGTTACTTGTATTTTCAGTCTTCACTGTTAGTACTAGTGGAAGAATGAGAAATTTTTGAACTTATATTTGGTTGTATCCAAATTCAGGTGAATATGAAGTATTAAATGCAGGTACATTTCATGATTTTCAAAAGGAATTCCCTGTGTCAGCTGACCTAAGACAGTTATTCAGTTCTAGGCCTACGGTCATCTTTGGGACCCCTCTAGGAGTTTTTCTTGAGTGCCCTTCTAACTGCATCAGAGACCCTTGCCTGGGACCTTCTTGCTGACCCGCAGCTTCTCAGAGCAGTTTGAATTACGTATGGCCCACACTGCCTTGGCTTTTCCTGTTTCACTTCACTAAAAATTCCTTTGTTCATTCATTCAACAATTATTGAGCACAAACTATGCCTCAAGCACTGTGGTTGATACTGGATATATAATGACCAGGAAAAAGACATGGTCACTGCCCTTCCAGAAGTACAGAGGAGAATAAGTACTGATCCAAACAAACAAAAGCTACACAAACAAACAAAAAGCAACACTGCAAATGTGATAGGGTGCTGGGGATTTGGTACTGGAATTAAGCCTAGTCAGGGAAGTAAGGCTGGAAAAAATTTTCTAAGCTTTTTTTTTGCTGACTTTATGATGGTACTGTACCAAAGAAGTTCCCAAAGGAAGGTGGACCTGAAATCAGGCAGAGACAAGGAATTTAAGTGAAACAGGTTGATTTTATTAAGACAAAGTATACACTCTAAGTGACGGGCTAGAATGTAGGTATCAGAGAACATGCTGGCTTCCCCTTAGCATGGCATCTTCATATATATGAAATCTACAGTATGTGATCTAAGAGGGTATTTTTAGTTCTCTTTTGTGTAAGTGACTTGACGGGTTAGTTATTACCTATTAAGGGTTGTTTTCTTTTCTTCTTTTTGATGGGAAACCTCTATTAACTTCCAAACATCTGGAAGGCTTCATCCTTCTGCTTTGTGAATTTAAACAATTTTATATTTGTGCAAGGTTGAGGGTTTTATCAGGAATGTGACACATGGATGAAATAATCAGATCCTAAAAATATAAAATCCTAAAAAATCTATTTGTTGAATAAAAGCATTATTGGTCCTATTTTTTCTTTAAGTACAGGACAGAAAAGAGGTTATTTATGGGCTTTCAGATAAGGTCTGATAGTTTATTTAATAAGCTATTTGTGATCAAAGTATGTGGAAGTGGAATTTAAAAATTAAATCATGGCCACTTTTTTTGGTACTGTATGTTTCCTTTCTACCTATCCTTCTGTCTTCTATCTTACCTGATTATGATTGACAAAAATATATCTATTTAAAGTATATATCATGATGTTTTGATATAATTACATATTGTGAAATAAATACCATAATCAAATCAATATAACAAACATATTCATCACCTCACCTAGTTACATATTTATTTTTGGTGTGTATGGTGATCACTTCTCTATCAACAAATTGCACATATAATACATTATTATTGACTTTAGTTACCATACTGTAAATTAGATCTCAAGAACTTATTAATAATATTAATAACTGAAAGTTTATACTTTGAAGAAGAGTTCTCCTTTCTCTCCAGTCCCCTGCCTCTGGTAAACTCTATTCATTTTATAGAATTATATTTCTTTTTTTTTTTTCCAGATACCACATATAAATGAGATCACACAGTATTTTTGGTTGTTCTGTGTTTGGCTTATTTCACTTAGTATAATGCCCTCCAGGTTCAACTATGTTATCTCAAATGAAAATATTTTCTTCTTTTTTTTTAAGAATAAATAATATTGCATTATATATTACACTTATTTTTCTTTTTTATTACTATAATTAACACATTAACTATACAAATGGATTTTACATACATGCAAATATTATACTTTGCTCCTGTCCACCTTCTGCCCCCTTTTGCTCCTTCCTCTTCCCTGATAATCTCTGACCTTCCTTGATAACTCCTCTTCTAATTTCACATCTTTGTTGTTGTTTACACATGTTAGAAAAAACAAGCAAAACTTTTCTGTGTCTGGCTTATTTTACTTAATAAAATGTCCTCCAGTTCTATCCATTTTCTTGCATTCTTTATGACAGAATAATACTCCATTGTACACCATATTTTCTTTAACCATTTATCTGTCCATGGGCAATGAGACTGATTTCGTATCTTACTTACTGTGAATAATTCCACAATACACATGGGCATGCAGGTTTCTCTTTTGTATGCTGATTTCTTTCTTTGGATATACAGACAGAAATAGCTAGATCATATGGTAATTCTATTTTTAGTTTTTTGAGGAACCTATGTACTGTCCTCCATAGTAACTGTACTAATTTACATTTCCACCAACAGTATATAAGAGTTCTTATCCTTTCCAGCATTTATTATTTTTGGATTTTTTTTGTAATAGCCATCTGACTGGGGTGAGATGGAATCTCAGTGTACTTTTGATTTATATTTGCCTGATGGCTAAAGCATGTTGAACATTTTTTCATATAATTATTGGCCATTTTCACATCTTTTGAGAAGTGTCTATTTAGTTCTTTACTCGTTTTTTGATTGTATGACTCATTCTTTTGTTGAGTTTTGTGAGTTCATCATATATTCTGGACATTAACCCTCTGTCAGCTGAATAACTGGCAGAGATTTTCTCCCATTTTGTAGGTTTTCTCTTCATTTTGTTGATTATTTCTTTTGCTGCTCAGAAGCTTTTTAATTTGATGTAATTCCATTTGTCAATTCTTGCTGACTTCTTCATAAGGAAGTAACACTTAGCTGTAGTTTGAAGCATGAATCAACAGGAAACAGAAGAAGGAAGAACTTTCTAAACTAACTATCTAATTCTCTCTACATTTCCAATTTAAATCCTGAGGGAATATGATTTGTCCCAGGTTACCTTTACACACACACACACACACACACACACACACAGTCCATGTCATGTCTTAGGCAACCTGTGGACTGACTGACTAGTTGCCTTGGTGTAGGTGCCCACCTTTGATCCATGGAGAGCAGGATCCTGGGGTCCACATGGATTATCACTTCAGCAGTATCTAGTTAAGTAGCAATTTCATTTACTGGAGCCACAGCTCTAATAATGCCTCCAAGAAGTTTCCCTAGTCCCTCTAGTAAAAATGATTATGTCCTGCTCTATTCTCTTCTCATGTCTTATACCTGCTTCTACTGTTGCACTTATTCCACAGATTGTTTTGTTCTTATTGTTTACAAGTCTGTCTGCCCCTCAAGTAGGCTTTATTTCTTTATGACAGAGAATATGTCTTATTTACCTGTATTTTCCTAGCATGGTGACTGCAGAGTTTAGAGTGGGCACTCAATAACGGTGCTAAATGAATGAATAGAAGGACAAACTATCACCACTGTCCTTCTCAAGAATGTATGAAGTAAAGAACAGGAGAGTTCTTATTACCACTTGGAAAAGTTAAATGTATTATTCCTTAGAAATTGTGCTTATCTTGTCTCCACCATTTACCCTGTGGACATGGGTGATGCCTGGGGCATGATTCTCAATAGTAACATGATCATCATTCAGCAAAAAATCCCAGGTGGGAAAGAAGAGGAGACAGACAAGTTTTTGATTAATGTATATAAAGAGAGAGAGAGCCTGGCATGTGTAAGCATTTAAACATAATAATATCCTATCTCTTCCTAAATTATCCCACATCTGTCCCATTCAACATTTTTGGGTACACACATTTGGCACATGCAACATATGCTACAAGGACAGCCGTGCATGAGGGAAAATATTTGCCGCTCATTGAATGCCCAGGTTCAATAAATATCTACACAATGTCTTACGGCCAGCCCAAGTTCTAGCATTTGGACTGGAATTGAGTATGGAAATACTCTAGGAAACAAACAGTGGGATCTTATGGCCCCTTTCAAGGGTACAGCTTTGAAATAATAATACTGGAGGGAAATAGCACTAATTAAGCTAAAGGGCTCAAAAACAATACCCTGCTCTCAAATCAAATCTGTTTCAGACTTGGTTTGTCAATTTTCTGATGTTGGCTTGATTCTAACTGTGGATGAAGTAAACCCATCCATTTCTGTAGTGGTTTTCTTTGTGGAAGGAGGACTACAAAGTGTCTACTTGGCCTGGTTTTCAGATCTCACATGTTGTTCTGTTTTATTTTGTTCTTTTTTCAAGTCTAAAGGGCTCCATTACACTGGAGTATAAGTACCTATTTATTTTCTTTATTGCTTCCATTCTGCCTGAAGTTAGTTACCATAATAAATGTTTTCCAAGCTGTGCATATATTATCCATCAGCACTAGGGAACAAAGAAAGATGCCTTGTCCTGAGAAGACCGCTGTTGTTAAACAAACCAGCAGGTGTCTTGAATCAGAACTCCTAGGCTGATTAAAACACTGTGATTCTTCTCCTGACATTGCCGTCTGTTTATTATGCTTCAGCTTTTCTTTCTGATTAGACCAAATATATCCTTGGGAGTTCTGTACTTAGAAGGAAAAACATGTAAGAGGAAAAATATCTATTTTGTATTTGAGGATAATGATGTTCAACCTGATTCTCCAACAGAGTAAACTTCTGGTAAAAAGCAGAATAATCCTTTTATTTCTTCCAGATTATAATCTGGCCACAGTCCTCCATGACCCACAAGAAAACCCTTTCCACTGGCTTCTTTCAGTGATTGGAAGTTTATCTCAAGGTAGAGGAATGCACACAATGTTATTCAACAAAAATGTATTGAGCCAGGCCTCCTCTGAGCTGGGCACTGGACACGGGACTGGAAAGATCACTGGCTGCCAGTTACTTTTTGGCATCACACATTTAGAACTTATGCAGGACAGAAACAAACAGCTGTGCATAGCTGAGACCATGATTTCAGGTCACAGAGCTGAAAATAAGAATAAAAGACAGTTTCCTAGGTTGTATGGAGCCTACAAAACAGCTGTGGGAGTGTTATAGATAGGTGAAGGGAAATTGTAAGCAAGAAGGAAGGAAGGAGAGGCACAATATCTTGAAAACAGCAATTTTTTTTTTATAATGAAGAAAGAGAGAGAGAGAGAGGGAATTTTTTTTTAATATTTATTTTTTAGTTTTCGGCGGACACAACATCTTTGTTTGTATGTGGTGCTGAGGGTTCTGAGGATCGAACCCAGGCCGCACGCATGCCAGGCGAGCGCGCTACCACTTGAGCCACATTCCCACCCCCCTTGAAAAAAGCTATTTAATACTATATTTTATTTGAAAAATGAAAATATAGCTTCCTAACATAAGCCACAGAAAGGAAATATTGAACAAAAATGTGAGACTGGAAGTAATATGCAGAAGATGCAGGGATTCTCAGAATCAAGGGTGGAGTTGAGTGTTGCAACACTTAATGTCTATTTAAAAGAACACATGGATTTTTAAAAGGTTAAGCAATGCTTCTCAGACTATTGCTAGAGCCTAATCAGTGAAGAGAATGTAGGACAGCTGTACTGTATTTTCAAGAGCAGTGTTTGTACAAAGCATAACACAAACACCCAGGCACACAGGGACCACGAGTTGAGAAGTGAGAAGGCCATCCCAGAGGGAGGCTCTTGAAAGATGGGCAGAAATACAAGTAGAGAAGGAAGAGAGGACTTCAAAGCTGAGGAAAAAACATGTCCAAGTTGATTCTTAATGAAGACTAATGCGGTGGTTCTCCAAGTATGGTCTGAGGATCCTTGGATTTCTCTGAATTCCTTCCAGTGGGTCCATAGGATCAACATTATTTTCATAACAATATTACATTATTTTCCTTTTTCATTCTTATTGTCTCACAAGTATACAGTATAGCAATATTTTAAGAGATTAAAAACAAAAATGAGTCGGTCATGGTGGTGCATGCCTGTAATCCCAGGGCCATGGGAGACTAAGGCAGGAGGATCTCAAGTTCATAGTCAGCCTCAGCAAAAGCAAGGTGCTAAGCAACTCAGTGGGACCCTATTTCTAAATGAAATACAAAAAAGGGTTGGGGATGTGGCTCAGTGGTTGAGTGCCCCTGGCTTCAATCCTAGTACCCCAAACAAAAACAAAAACAACAAAAATGAAAAATAAATTTTTTGTTCCATTAAACCTTACATGAAAATAAATTTTAAGTGTAAAATAATGTTACTTTTCTCAGTGTTTTATTTTGAAAAATACTGCTCATTTCATTGAAATAACAATTTACATGTCTCTGTATGTTAGAAATAACATAAAGTGTGTTATTTATTCTAAAGAATAATGGATTTTACATGAATTAATACATATTTTTAAATTATTACAATTTTAACTTCTAACACTATAAATATTGATACACATAATCAAAAACAAAAGCTCATTAGTGTCCTCAATAATTTTAAAAGTGTAAGAGATCTTGAGTCTCACTAGACTAATAATATTGATTTATCAGTGATGCAATTGATCAAAGAAAAGATTAAAAAGAAAGCCTGAGGGCTGGGGTTTGTCTCAGAGGTAGAGTGCTTGCCTAGCATGTATGAGGCACTGGGTTCAATCCTCAGCATCACGTAAAAATAAAATAAAGGTATTGTGTCCACCTATAACTAAAAAATAAATATTTGAAAAAAGGCATGAATCTCTAATGTCAGGAATAAAAAGGAAATATCACTATCTACTCTATGAACTTCAAAAGGCTAAAATAATGTGAGCATCTTTATGTTAATTTATTTGAAATTTTAATAATTGACAAACTCCCAGAAATATAGCACTTACTAAAACAACATAAAAAGAAATAAAAATATGAATAGTTCTATAAGCTATGTAAACATTTACTCTATAATTTAAAACCTTCTCTGGCATACATAAAACCTCCAGGCTTGAGGTCAAAGAAGAAATAACATCTAACTTACTATTTAAAGAACTGGCTGAGAGGAGAAGCTTGCCAACTTATTTAGTGAACCACATCACCTGGTACCAAAGCTCACAAGTACAATATAAGAAAGGAACACAGGCCAATCTCTTCCGTGACAGATGCAAAAATCTTAGACAAAATGTTAGCAAACTTAATTCAGTCATGCATAATAGGAGAATATACCAGGAATGTAATGTTGGTATAATACTTGAAAATCAATCAATAAAATTCATGATATTAATAGGTATTAATTATATGCTCAATTCATGAATGAGGGGCCAAGATGAGAATCAGTGACTTAACGGCTGGTTTGCAAACTCTGCAAGAGAATGCTCACCTTTTGGGAGCTAGGAACTGCTTTGACAGGAATAGTGCCTGCTCCGTTCTCCTCCCAGCCCCCCAAGTCATAACGATAATAATTCTTGATTCCCTGTCATGCTATGCATTGTGCCAGGTGCTAGAATGCTGCTTCAGACAAGACTAACAATTTTTGAGCCCTTCTGGAGCTAAGGATGGCTAGATGTACTGTGCTCACCCACAGAGGTTCTGCCTAACTATCTAATAGGAAACCAGGTCCTGGTGTAGCTGACAGATTTATGATTATTCACACTGCTCCTTCCTGGTGAGTTTTCTGCTAGGAAAAGCACAGACTTGGTGGCAACTTTCCTACAACAGAAGACTTAATGTCGTGAGGGGTTTCCTATGCAGATATATAAAACACATGCAGCCCGGAATTGAGGCAAAAGTGTTAACCAGACAGTTTGCCAGCCCTGCTGGCACCAAAATCTTAGCTTTGGTTTCTGATAACTTCAGAATTATTCTAGAGTAATTCTAGAGTTTTGGGAAGGGATTAAATCCACATTTTTGGGACAACATTGCATGGATGCCTTAGACAAGTGGTCTGGCTATATTAATGGCCCAGTGCTTTTAGCTAGAAGGAAAACCAAACATCTGCCTAATCCATTTACCAAACCCCTCAAGGCCCCATTTCTTTTTAAATTCCACAGCCTTCCAACTAGAAGGGACTCTATTTTGCCAGTGGCTAGAGGTGGTGTCTGGTAGGGCGCTGAGCCTGGCATCTATGGGGAAGAAGCCATACATTTTCTCCCAAGCCCTTTTACTTGAGCCCACTCACCTCAAGTTCAAGCTCCTCCCACTTCAAAATATTTGCACAAACTGTGCCTATTGTCCCTGCCCACTTGCCTTCCCAACACCTCATCCCACAGTTCTCAGCTGAAATGTCATCTCCTCAGGAAAGTCTTCCCTTGTCCTTCCAGGCAGGCTGGATTTCCCCATTAAACACTGCCATTGCCTACTGAACTAATCCTTATAGCTTTATTATAATTATTATTTATGGGGCTGGGGTTGTGGCTTGGTGCTAGAGCACTTGCCTAGTACACACGAGGCACGGGTTTGATCCTCAGCACCACATATAAATAAATAAAATAAAGGTATTGTATTTACCTATAACTATAAATATATATAAAATTTAGGTAGTCCTTTTTATTTTATTATTTTTTTTAATTTTTATTATTTGTATTGGGGTTTGAATCCAGAGACCCTTTACTGCTGAGCCACATCCCCAGTCCTTTTTATTTTTTAATTTTCTAAAATTTTGAGACAGGATCTCACTAAATTGCTTAGGGTCTCATTAAGTTGCTGAGGCTGGCATTGAACTTGTGATCCTCCTGCCTCAGTCACCCGAGCTGATGAGATTATAGACATGGGCTACCCTAGCTATCTTTAGTCCCGTTTTAAATGTCTACATTTAGACTGTAAAATTTGGGGGAGAGGAGGCAAGGACTATATCTTAGTGACCATTATATTCTCTGTGTGTAACAAAACCCTGGCACTTGGCACTTTCCACAATATTTGTTGAATGGCCTCCTCCTTAACTCAGTAGTTTTTCAAATTTCAAATTTTACTCACCCCACCCATTCTAGACATGAGCCCCAAAAGAATATAGTCAGGAGTAGAATCTGAATGGCAAATAGAACACTGATCCTAGGAGCCAGTCTATGATCCCCTCTGGGGATTCTTCAGCTTTTGTTTCTGGCCAAAATCTTTCTCCATGCTCTTACCTACTGAAGATAGATTTTCACCTTAGAAGCATTTGAGCCCATTCCCTCAGCACACACACTGAAGGAATGGGCTCTCATCAAGAGAGTCAAAATTGTAAAGAGGTAATTCCCGAAGACTGCTGCTGTGTAGTGTTTGTGTTTGTGAGTTTTTTTTTTTTCTTTCACTTTCTAATACATTTATATATTTGTGTTTTTCATTTTGATCACTTACTACATCTCATGATGGCCTGTTTTTGGTAACTCAAAATCACGTAAGTCTGAAAACCTTAAATATGCTTCAAAACTCAGTTGATATTTTGATCTTCTAGGGTCAGCCCAGACAGCTTTCTTAGAGGCATAGAGTTATAACTGTTGCCCTTCTAGAGGGTAGATCCTGCCCGTGTGTTCAGAATCAGAGGTCAGGAGGGAGTCACTCTCAGATTTGTAGACTGGCCCCTGGCTGGTCCTACAAATCCTATTGTTAAAGCTACTATTTCATATTTTGTAGTGAAAAATTCTTTTTTATGTTATTTCTCTATTACAGAGCCGATAAAATAGGTACTTAGAATCAAAGATTAAATAATTCTCAGGATGAATGCTTAATGGTCTGAAGTTTCCTTTTGGTGTAATGAAGACATTTTGAAACCAGATAAAGAAGATTATTGTGGGCTGGGGTTGTGGCGCATCGATAGATCCTTGCCTAGCACTTACGAGACCCTGGGTTCGATCCTTAGCACCACATAAAAAATAAACAAACAAATAAAATAAAGACATTTAAAACAATTTTTTTAAAAGATGATTGTACAACATTGTGAATTCACTCAATGCCACTGAATTGTGGGATTTAAAATGGTTAATTTTATGTAATGTGAATTTTATCTTAAAAAAAAAGTAATAATTTTGGGGCTGGGGTTGTGGCTCAGTGAAAGAGCATGCGCCTTGCACGTGTGAGACAGTGGGTTCGATCCTCAGCACCTCATAAAAATAAAGAAAGGTATTGTGTCCATCTACTACTAAAAAAATATATTTAAAAAAGTAACAATTCTCAGGCAATACAGAATTTCTCTCACAAGAAAAGTCCAGGAATTTTAGTGGGTTATCACTGAGGTCACAGAATTCCCTAGATAGCTGGCCATCTGTGACTCATCCCCCCAGCTACCATTTGAAGCCAGCTGGATTTAATCTATTACCTAAAGATTCTGTTTTAAAGAACAACTTCTAGCAGCAAATTATTGGCACAGAAAAATAGCCATAAAGGAAGAAAAAGAAAAAAAACTCCTGACTAATCTCTGAATATATCCCTTTTAGAGATATTTTTCTACATAATTTCATTAATCATAATACTTCTTTGGTATTACATTTCAGAATTATGAGATAAGTCTTCCTTTCATGAAGTTTTAATCATTCTAAATTAACATGTCCATTTTGGATGAATTTCATGAGCTATATTATTCTCACTGCAAATGAATTCATTTATTCAGTCAACAAATGTTTCTTGAGTATCTTCCATAAATACAAGGATGAATAGGACATAACCTCACTCAAATATTTATACTCTAATAATCACATTAAATATGTAAATGATCATATTTCAAATATAGAAGGAGCTGTGTTAGAAGATGAAAGTGATCTTTAAGGTATAAAGACCTTGTTTGTCATGGTTATCCCTGTAGCCCAGCATATACCACAGGTTGGGCTCACTGGAGAAACTAATCAAATATTTTTTTGATAAGGGATAAAACTTGCTACAATTATTTCCTGTCTTTGTTGTTTTATCTGGTTTTTATATGGTCCTTCATTGACTCAAACCAGAAATGCGTAATTTAATGATTGTGATATTTCTTACCTTCCTCTGCATGCAATTTCCATGTCACATCTTCATATTGTCTGATTTTTAATTTAGCCTGCTCACACAAGTGGGCAGGGGGTCCCAGGAAAAAAAAACATGGAAAAAGGCATTTACCATCCTTGGCATGCTCTTTGCTCCCTTCTGTCACCCTCCTTTCTGTCCTCCATTGATTCAGACTCCCACATCTGCCTCTACTCTCTACCTGGGCATTTGGATTTAGTAGTCTGGTTTGGGCTATTTGTCCTAGTTTGGTTCATGATACCCCTCACTCAAGGCAATCTCCAGCATCTCAGTCCTGCCCTGAATGAACCTTGACTAGAAAAAGATGGCAATCTTACAGTGGTCCTCAAGAGCCAGGCTGTTTTACGAATATCCCTATTTGTTTGGTGCATGTATTTTAAAAGAAATATTGGTATCATTACCCAGAGTTTAGCAACTAAGGCCCCAGCCCAAACCAAGATATATTCGTACTACATGCTATAAGACACCCACTGATTAAGGAGACAATGTACCTTTTTCAAATTTTTCCTAAAACCAGCTAAACCAACTGATTTTTCCCCAGTTATTACTTTGTCCACCCAATCCCATCCTTGGGCTGCTTAGGAAGTTCATAGCAGGAAGAATATCAGGATTACAATTCCAATTTGCTATGCCAAACAGAGGCAGATACAGGTTGCATGGGCCTGAAGCTCCTAGGATTAAAGTGGTACTACTCTGAAAAAAAGATGCAAGTGAGGGGTCCTGAAGCTTATTTCTTATTAGTTTTATGGCAACTCCACCTCTGCCCTCATAGCATGCCTTCCACCCATTCCTAGGTCCACCTTTAGAATCTGGAAGCTTCTTAAAAATTACAGACTCTCTCTTACTTACCACAAAATCTGCAAATCATAAGCTAAGCAATAATATGTTTTTTGACATGGGAAAGGATGAACTTGTGCTGCTTCCCTCAAAATTTTAGTGTTTTTCTCTCTCCTTTGTCTTCTACTGTTTTTCTGCCACTGAGGAGTCACTTATGGCCTCCCTGGGAGGCCTCTTTTCTGATTCAACCCTAGACTTTTTTCTTCATGAAAACTCTTGCCAGTTAAATGATGCTGGATTGCCAAGTTCTGCTTCAAGTCACGTTCTACATGGAAAAAAATGTTTCCTCTTCCTTTGACTATCGAAGTCTCTCCTTTATTGATTTTATCCCTACTTGAAAAGCAATGCAACAACTCTATACAAATTGAAAACATAAATAAATGTAATAATGCGTTAAGAAAAAGATGGGTATTTTTAAAAATAAACAAAAGCATAATACAATGAAATATTTTATGTGCATACGCACACATATATATATATACACAGTCCTCTACTTTGACAGATCTCACCTTTCATTCAATGCTGTATTCTATAATGAAATGACCAAGTACACATAATTGGAGATTAGATTGTTGATCTAATCAATCTATCAATCTTATCTCAGGTTGGTTGATCTTAATTGTACGGCTTCTTTAAGAAGGAAGTGATCTCAGCCACTAGGGTTGCACACAATTGTAATCCCACTGAGTTGGAGGCTGAGGCAGGAGGATGGCAAGCTTGAGGTTAGCCTGGGGAACTTAGTGTGACCTTGCTTCAAAATAACAAAAGAATACAAAAAAAGACTGTGAAAGTAGCCCCTGATAGAGTACCCACCAGGTGCGTGCACCCACACACACAAGGAAATGGTTTCAATTAATTAATTAGATTTGGGCTTGTATAAATAAGGACAGGTTGCCTTTTACCCCTACTAAGAAACAATTCCCTGTCTCAGAGGCTTAATTACAGCAAATGTTTATTTCTTGCTCATTCTGCATGCAGAACCCAGGTCAGCAAGAGAGTCTGTTCATTTGAGCAACTCAAGGACCCAGGATCAAAGCGCTCTATCATGTATTTCTGTGATCACTACAGCAGGAAAGAATAGAAATATTTGAATAATGTACTGGCTCTTTTTTAAAAAAAAATATTTTTTAGTTGTAGTTGGATACAATACCTTATTTTTATGTGGTGCTGAGGATTGAACCCGGGGCCTCATACACGCTAGGCGAATGCTCTATCACTGAGCCATAACCCCAGTCCTGTATTGGCTGTTAAAGAATTTTTTCTAGAAGAGACATCTATCATTTATACTCACATTTCATTGGCTAAAGCAAGTTACTTTGTTGATGTCTAACTTCAAGGGCAGGGAAATGAAATCCTATCAGATCCCTGGAAGAAGAACTGGGGAATTTAGAACACCCTTAATGGGTACTCCCTTTTTGATCCACATGTATTTGATTTACTCTATTTCAGAGATGTGAAACACAAGCAAGAAAGCCCCCAAATCCCGTGCAAGATGGCATCAAGTTCAAAATCTATGACCTCTGGGTAAGTATGGTAGTTTCCAATCATGCTGCCACTTTTCTTCTTTTTTTTTAATATTTATGTTTTAGTTGTAGTTAGACACAATATCTTTGTTTTATTTATTTATTTTTATGTGATGCTGAGGATAGAACCCAGGGCCTCGCGCATGCACTAGGCAAGTGCTCTACCGCTGAGCCACAACCCTAGCTCCTCATGCTGCCACTTTTCTAGATACTACCTGCACCTGTGAAATCAAAAAAAATAAATAAATATAAATTACCTGCCTCCTCTCACCCAGAGGTACAGACACAGGACAATTGTAATAAATGCTTTTCTTGGGGGAAATGGGAAATCCACAGCAAATTTGGGTTTGTAGGAATTCTGAAATCCTGCTGCAGAGAACTTTTGGGGTTCCTCTACCTGTAGTTGAGGATTGTTACCTGATTAAACTCTTGTCTCTGAGAAGCTCTTTTTGCTCACTGTTCTCTGTGGCCCCTGGGTCTACCTTCTGAAAGATTCTTTTTCATTTTTTTCTTTGGCCAAATTAAATATATGCCATCTTTCAGAACTGAGCAGTTATCATGTATGAATACATATCCACAGATATAGATAACCAATTTGGACTAACCTTTTTCTCTGTGTGTCAAACAAAGCACAAAATAGTCCACATTGTACTACCCCCAACTCCCAGGGCACAAGTATAACCAATAATGTCACATGCACATCCTGTTGCAAATAATTGCATATGCCCCCTGCAAGAGCCTTTGGGAGACAGCATAGGGTAGTGTTAAGTGCACTAGGACACCCATAGCACAAAAGTTAATAACTAGAATCAACAAATGGGACTTACTCAAACTAAAAAGTTTTTTCTCAGCAAGAGAAACAATAAGAGAGGTAAATAGGGAACCTACATCCTGGGAACAAATCTTTACTCCTCACACTTCAGATAGAGCCCTAATATCCAGAATATACAAAGAACTCAAAAAATTAAACAACAAGATAACAAACAACCCTATCAACAAATGGGCCAAGGACCTGAACAGACACTTCTCAGAGGAGGACATACAATCTATCAATAAGTACATGAAAAAATGCTCACCATCTCTAGCAGTCAGAGAAATGCAAATCAAAACCACCCTAAGATACCATCTCACTCCAGTAAGATTGGCAGCCATTATGAAGTCAAGCAACAATAAGTGCTGGCGAGGATGTGGGGAAAAGGGTACACTTGTACATTGCTGGTGGAACTGCAAACTGGTGCGGCCAATATGGAAAGCAGTATGGAGATTCCTAGGAAAGCTGGGAATGGAACCACCATTTGACCCAGCTATCGCCCTTCTCGGTCTATTCCCTGAGGACCTTAAAAGAGCATACTATAGGGATACTGCCACATCAATGATCATGGCAGCACAATTCACAATAGCTAGACTTTGGAATCAACCCAGATGCCCTTCAATAGATGAATGGATTAAAAAACTGTGGCATTTATACACAATGGAGTATTACGCAGCACTAAAAAATGACAAAATCATGGATTTTGCAGGGAAATGGATGGCATTAGAGCAGATTATGCTAAGTGAAGCTAGCCAATCCTTAAAAAACAAATGCCAAATGTCTTCTTTGATATAAAGAGAGCAACTAAGATCAGAACATGGAAGAAGAGCGTGAGGAAAAGATTAACATTAAACAGAGACGAGTGGGGGGAGAGAAAGGGAGAGAGAAGGGAAACTATGGAAATGGAAGGAGACCCTCATTGTTACACAAAATTACATATAAGAGTTTGTGAGGGGAAAGGGGAAAAAAAAAACAAGGGAGAGAATTAAACAACAGCAGATGGGGTAGAGAGGGAAGATAAGAGGGAAGGGGAGGGGGGAATAGTAGGGGATAGGAAAGGTAGCAGAATACAACAGTCACTAATATGGTATTATGTAAAAATGTGGATGTGTAACCGATGTGATTCTGCAACTTGTATTTGGGGTAAAAAATGGGAGTTCATAACCCACTTGAATCAAATGTATGGAAGATGATATGTCATGAGCTTTGTAATGTTTTGAACAACCAATTAAAAAAAAAATAATATGTTTGGATATATGATCTTAGGCAAGTTACCTAATGTCTCTGAGTTTTTCCATCTGTGAAATTCTATTGTTAAACTAAGAGGATTAAGCAACAAACAAATGAAACCTTTGTGTACTTATAAATGTTTGCTAAGTGCATTCACATTTTTATCCCTTCTTAAGCCCACACAAAAATTTAAAGAGGAGGTTATTAGAATTCCTGTTTTATATGAAGAAACTAGAACTTAAAGAGACTAAATGCCTTGCCCAAGATTTCCCAACTAATACATTACAGAATCAAAACTTTATGTCCTTGTACTTTCTACTTCCACTACAGCTGCTTCTTGTTTAGGGGTCAAAATTATTAAATTTTATAGATTTGTTTATCTTTTTTTCATAAACCAAGATGTTACAGGAATTTTGCTGTCTGCTTTACACTTTTCTATGTTATAAAGTACTGAGACTGTGAAAGAGGGATATACTCTCCTTAAATTGTTATTGTAGCAAGACAGCATGCAATAATTCAGAGAACACACAAATTTTACACAGTCCCACTTCTGTTGTTTCAACTAAGCATAATCCAAGTAAACAAACTTACTATAAAAATAGTAGATATATGCTATCCTCAGTGGAAATTTGGGCAAAACTAGTTCTGAGTTGTTAAATGTTTAGGATAAAACAATATATTGAATTTCAGCCCATTGCTGCAGAATATGATTCAAAGCTAAAACAGAACAACGTTTGGGACAAATTAGGAAGAAAAATATCCTCCACTTGAGGTTCATGTTACAATTAACAAATGGTCGCTTCCTCATTAAGCAGAACTAATTGAAAACACCTTTTAATTGAATATCTTATCTTCTCTCTGAGGTTTTGCTGTTTTTATAGGAAATGCAAGGAGAATTATCTGGTCTCTGACTTAATCATGTGTAGGAAGCATTTCCCTGATGGAGATTCTTTGAGAAGGGGTAGAATATTTTGTTCCTTAATTTCTAGTTTGCTAGGTAGTGTATGTGCAAATTATATTTTCCCTGTTGTGTGTGTTTTGAATTTAAATAACAGACATTAGTATTTTTTTAATCAGTTAGCTTGAAATGTTAGAAATCTTTGTTGAATCCACAACTAGGATTCTAGGTTTCTTTTTCAACAACTATTAGAATTTCTGAGTTTTTGCCTGTGAGATATTATAGGCAAGAACAATTTCATGAAATCAGAAAAAAAAATTAAACATTATGAAGGCTTGCCAGCCACAGAGGCACATGGCTATTATCCCAGCTACGCAGGAGGCTGAAGCAGGAAGATTACAAGTTAGAGGTCAAACTGAGCAATTTAGTGAGACTCTGTCTCGAAACAAAGAATAAAAAGAGGAGCTGGGGATATACCTCTACCAACTGAGGTATATCCCCAGGGCCTTGCATGCATAAGGCCCTGGGTTCAATCCCCAGCCCCCCGCCACACACACAAATAAGTAAATAAAAGGAGGGTCTAGAGTGTAGCTCAGTGGTAGAGCACTCACCTGGCCTATGTGTCCATCTACAAAAAAAAAAATTTAAGTTTACATTTAAAATTTTTAAAAATCAATGAAAAGAACTGGGGATTAGCTCAGTGGTAGAGTACCCTTGCATTCAATTCCTAGTACAATAAAAAAATTAGATTTGAATACACATAACTGTAAATGTGCTAAGATCAACTTTTATTTATCAAATACTTATTTATCAGAATATATTTATTCCCACCTCAAAAACACCTGAGACATCAAAGTTCTAAACATTCAGTTTTAGGGTCTGGATGGCACCTGGCATTTTGCCAGAGGGAGTGGTTTGTGAAGTAACGCCAGCGAGCCATTAAGTGTGGAGATTCCTTATTGGTTGACTGCTGTATCTAGTTTATGTTAATTAAGATAAGCTGTGTGTAATGTATATATACCCCTCCTGTCCTACAATAAACGGCTCCCACTCCTGCTGTATTAATGTACACAAGTTGCTCGTCACCACCACCACCCCCCGACCCCCCCCACCCTCCATCCCCCCCACACCCCCACCCTGGTTATTTTGCTGCAGCCGGACTGAGGCAATTCACTGTAAGAATGACTTGGAAATAAACCTACCTTTTTCCATCACTGAGGTCTAAAAAGACAATAGATAGCCTTGACTCTTAGCATAGAATAGAAGAGGTTAAAAAAAATTGCTCAGAATTTGGATAGTCCAGGTATGATGACTCTCACCTGAATCCCAGCAACTGAGGAGGCTGAGGCAGGAGGATGGCAAGTTCAAGGCCAACCTGGGCAACATAATGAGGGCTTGGGATATAGTTCAGTGGTAGAGGGCCCTTGGATTTAATCCCCAGTACCAAAACAAACAAAGAAGATAGATAAATGTGGAATTACAAGATAAGTCTCACACAGGTTCGAAACAAATTCTCAGAAACTCTTATTACCAAAAACTTTAAAAATCTAGAGTATTCCTTACTTATAGCACTCACATATGGCCACTCTAAAACAAATATACATTTAATCTAGAGCATCCCACTGTCATCTCAGACTTTACAGAGTTCCAAGAAATTAATTGCTCACAAGAAAAAAGAATAACAAAACACACAAGTAAAAAAAGGCACCATGTGTGATAAATAGCAGAAGCCAGAGTTACCAGGAATAGGTCTACACATATTTCAAACACAACCATAAAATTTAAATATTTACTATTTTAAAAAATAAAGGATAAGATTCAAAGTGTTTGCCAGACATAAAATATCACCAAAACATATCTAGCAATGGGTAGAAAGCATAACATATTATGACCAAATGAAGTTTATCCTAGTCATTAGACATTGACTTCACACTAGATTAGTTAATTCAATTTGCCACATTACAAGACTAAAGGAGAAAAATATATATGATAATCTCAGATGCAGAAAAAGCGTTTGATGGAATTTAACATCCATTCAGAATAAAAACTTATAGCTAACTAGGAATGAGAAGAATGTCCTTTGTCTAATTTAAAAATAAAAAATTCTTCCCTGTGCATTGGCACATGCTTGTAATTCCAGCTACTTATGAGAATTAAGCAGGAGTTCAAGGCCAGTCTGAAGAACACAGTGAGACCCCATCTCCAACAAATGGCACAACTGAACAAATGAAAAAACAACATTATGAAATATGATTGAAATTTAAATGGGTGTACAAAGAACTAAAAATATTCAAGACACTCTGTGAAGGACTAGAGAGCATGGGGGACTTGCCCAATAAGGTTTTTAAATTTGTTCTAATTAGTTATATGTGACAGCAGAATGCATTTCATTTCATTGTACACAAATGTAACATAACTTTTCATTTATCTGGTTGTACATGATGTGGAGTCTTACCATTTGTGCAATCATACAGGTACCTAGGGTTGCCCTATAAGATATTAAGACATTAAAAAGCTGTGCCATTTAGGATGTGTAGTATTGATGTTTGATAGACAAAAAGATCAATAGAACAGAAAAAAATCCCCCAACATAATATAAATAATACTAACATAAATGTGACAGGACTGTTTTTCTTTCGGTTGATAGATTTTTCAAAAAGTGGGGCTGAATAAAGATTTCCATATGGGAAAAAAGTACATTGGATGTCTATCCTGACACTACATACAAAATAAAATTTTGGGAGAATTCAAGATAAAAGTCAGTGGGGTGGAGATGTAGCTCAGTGGTAGAGTGCTTGCCTAGCACATGTGAGGCACTGGGTTCAGTCCTCAGCACCATATAAAAATAAAGTAAAGGCATATTTTTTAGTTGCATTGGGTCCATATACAACTAAAAATACATTTATTTAAAAAGAGATAAAAGTCAGAGGCAAAACTAAAGCCTTAAAAGATAATATAGACTTTCAACAGATGAAAGGATAAATAAAATGTGGTATGTATACACAATGGACTATTACTTAGCCATAAAGAAGAATGAAATTATGGCATTTTCTAGTAAATGGATGGAACTGGAGACTCTCATGCTAAGTAAAATAAGCCAATCCCAAAAAATCAAAGGCCAAATGTTCTCTCTGATATGTAGATGCTAACTCACAATAAAGTGAGAGGAGGCCAGGAAGGGGAGAAAGAAGTTCATTGGATTAGAGAAAGGGGAATGAATGGAAGTGGGGGATATGAATGAGAAAGACAGTAGAATGAATGAGGCATAACTTTCCTATGTTCATATATGAATACAAGGCCAGTGTAACTCCACACCATGTACAAACACAAGAATGGGAAGTTATACTCCATGTACGTATAATATGTCAAAATACATTCTACTGTCGTGTAAAACTAAAAAGAATAAATAAAAAAATTGTAAAGATAATATAGAAAAACATTTTCATGGCAATAAAATACTGAAAGACTTCTTAAAACACAAAAAGACAAACAGAAGAAAACATTGAAAATTTAAGATGCATTAAAATTATGATTTTCTAATCATCAAAATTACCATAAAAAGTGTAAAAAAAGTGTCTATCAAGTAAAGAAGATATTTGTAGCACATGTTAGGAAGGTCTAATATATAGAATACGTAAGAACTGCCACAGATCAGTGAAAAATGACAAAATGCTCAGTAGATAAATGGACAAGAGACTTCACAAAAGAAGAAACTTGCTGGGCAACAGGGTGCACGTAGACCTGTAATCTCAGGGGCTCGGGAAGCTGAGACAGAAGGATGGCAAGTTCAAAGCCAATCTCAGCAACATTGAGACACTAAGCAACTAGGTAAGCCCCTGTCTCTAAATAAAATACAAAATAGAGCTGGGGATGTGGCTTAGTGGTTGAGTACCCCTGAGCTCAATCCCTGGTAACCCACTTACCCACCCACCCAAAAAAGAAGAAACTCAAATAGCTCATAAATATATGAAAATATGCTCAACCTCATTTGTTATCAAGGGAATACCAGTATAATGAGATACCATTTCATACCCAGCAGATTGACAAAAATTTTAAAGTAGAGAATACCATGTGTTTATGAGCAAACCATTTGTATTGATGGGAACTCAGCTGTGCTGGTGGGAGTATAAACAGGCACAAAAACTTTGAAAACTACTCTGGCACTAACTCATAAAGATGAATAGAAGCATACTTTACAACCCACGCATTCCACTCCTAAACATATTCCCCACTTATCTTCTCATATTCATCAGGAGGCATACAAGAGAACATCCATAGGAGCAACATTATTAATTGCCCCTGTATTGGTCAAGATTCTCCAGAGAAACAGAACAAATTGTGTGTGTGTGTGTGTTGAAAGGGATAAGGGATATATTTTAAGGAATTGGCTCGGGCAACTGTGAAGCCTTGGTGAGTCCTATATCGAATGGGCGAGGTCAGAAGACTGGAGACTGAAAAAACATGTTGCAGTTTAAGTCTAAAGGTAGTCTGCTTGTGAACCAGGAAGAACTAATATTGCAGATGAAGTCTGAAGGCATTCTGTTGGCAGAATTAGTATTCTGTCTTGCTCAGGGGAAGTCAGCTTTTTGTTTTATTAGGCCTTCAACTTGTTTGGATGAGGCTCTCATATACTATGGAGGGCAATCTGCTTTACTCAAAGTTCACCAATTTAAATGCAAATCTCAAACAACAACAACCTCATAGAAGCATCCAGAATAATATTTGCCCAATTATCTGAGCACCATGGTCCAGCCAAATTGACACCTAAAATTAAATATCACAGCCTCCAACTAGAAACAAATTGGATGGCTCTAAATGTCCATCTGTGTTAGACTGGATGAATAAATTGTGGCTTACACATAGAATGGAAATACTAAATTACTATTGTGATAAGCAGAATTCCAAGTTGGCCACCATGATCTCCGCCCTCATTGTTACACTGTATAATCCCTTCTCCTTGATGCAGGCAGAATCTGTAACTTCTTTCTCACTGGTGGAATATGGCTAAAATAATGGGATGTTATTCTTTTGATTAGGTTATATTATATGGCAAAGGTAATGGGATATCACTCCCACAGTTATACTTTTGTCTCTATATATGGGTAGGTATCTACATATATACACCTACGTTTATGTACATAAATTTAAGCAGATTCCTTTCCTGCTCCAATCCAGTGTCGTCCTTGTCCATATAGTGGAGTGACTTAAAATCAGACTGACCTAATTAAAATCTTTTTTTCCTCCAGTATTGGGGATTGAACTTACAGCCTCCCCCATGCTAGGAAAGCACTCTACCATTGAGCTACATCCTCAAGCTTTAAATTCAAATCTTAATGCGGTCACTTCCTCATTGTATGATCTTAATCATAATGCAGAGCTAACAGACCAATATGGAGGATTTTATACTTTACAAATGAAAGGGGGTACAGTAAAACAGCAGTTGAAAAATATTGCCTTGTCTAATAAAAAATATAAAGCCAAAAATTATGAGTTCTAACTATACACATAAGTATTATGCATATATTTTTTATATTTAAATATGATAGTAATTATCAGTGTAGAGAAACTGATATGCATATGTCATTGGTACATTTCAAATTGACAACAATCTTTCTTTTCTTTTTTTTTTTTCTTTTGGTTGCAGAGATTGAACCCAGGGGTGCTTAGACACTGAACCATATTGGCAGCCTTTTTTATATTTTTTAAATTTTGAGATAGCGTCTCACTAAGTTGTGTAGGGCCTTGCTAAGGCTGGTTTTGAACTTGTGAACCTCCTGCCTTAGCCTCCCAATCCATTAGGTTTACAGACCTGTGCTACCATGCCTGGTGATACACTCTTTCAATGGTATAGTTTTAACTGTATTGGAAATATGAAATGAGATATCAACACATTGTTCTTTTTTGACTCAGTATTCTACTTTTTGGAATTTAAAGATATTTAAGAAAATAATTTGGGAAAGCCAGAATCGGGCATTTGTGTAAAATAATGTTTAAGCAGAAATCTTTTTTAAGACAACATTTGACACAATTCAAAATCCTTTTTCTTCTCAAATTACCAAATTAGAGCAAATTAATAATGAAAATAGCATGATGCATATATACCTTGTGTTGACATAGGGATATATTAAACAGCATAATGAACAGCAACAACAAGAAATAAACATAAATTCGCATGGTATTTGTGTTATTAAAAATATCTGTAGTAGCATTGAAAATATCAGAGAAAGTTAATTAAAGTAGTTATGTTAGGATAATGTTCAATGAAGTGATGATGATTTTTTAAATAAGTAAGTGCATATTTAATCTGCAGGAATATATTAAATGATGGAATTTCAGGCAGTGTTACAGACAGATGGTAGAACTACTTGCATGTGGGGTGGGGTGGGGTGGGTAGGGAAAAAGGGGGAGCTAGAATCTCACCACATGGAAAGTTTCTCTAATCAGAGAGTTTACTCTGGGTTGTGGAGGCTGTGGAGCTGAAAGAGAACCAAACAGAAGATTTCTCAAAGGGGGGAAATACTGAAAACACTATAATTAGAAAAATGTGATTATAAATTAATTTCCCTCTAGAATACAAGCTGCTTTCTTTTTATGCTTTGTTTCTTTTATTTTTTTCAACAGCAATTGCAATCCAATGATTTAATTCAATATATGAGAGAGGATAACAATTTTCTAGGGTGAGTCTGAGTCTTGAATGTCTTAGGCCAATAAATTTGTTTGATTTCAGCATTGAGAGATAAATGAAAAGCCTAAAAATGAAAGAACATTATCTTTCCTAGAATAATGTCCAGTTGTTTTGATGGCAGCAATATTAAGGTGATTCTATTCTGAGAGTCTTTGTTCTGTCCTAAGAGTTTTGTAGTACTACTGAAACCAAACAAGGAATGATCTATCATTTCAAACCGGGTCAGTATAAAAGAAAGCCATAGATGGGACTGGGCCCGGGTGGCACACGCCTGTAATCCCAGCGGCACAGAAGGCTGAAGCAGGAGGATCACAGGTTCAAAGCCAGCCTCAACAATTTAGCAAGGCTCTCAGGAACAAAGTGAGACCCTGTCTCTAAATAAAATACACAAAAAGGATGTGGCTCAATCCCCAATACAAAAATAAATAAACAAATAAATAAATAAAAGCCAGAGAGAAAGAGGAGAGAGCTGCAAAGCTATTGAAGCTTTCAGATTAGGCATATTTGAAATAAGAAAGAAGGTGACACCTCCCTGAAGGAACCATAAAGTACTAGAACTCTGCTTTAAGAAAAACTGCCACACAGCTGAAAGAGTGTTGTATATTCAGGAACACTGTGACCTCGGCAAATCAATTCTCTATTCCAATTTCACCAGTTATAAAATAAAATGATAAATAACTCCTTCTCTTTCCTATCTCCCTACACCACCACCATTCACATAGCTGGGATATAGTGAGATTCTGACCAATAATTTTTTTTTGCCGCAAACATGAAAGTTGTCCCTGCCAACAAATGGCTTAATACCATGTAATAAGGACTACTCTCTGCTTCTTATATTATGTGATCTACCCACTTTTTAAAAGAGATTTTGAAATCAGAAAGAATAATAAGCAGTGAATAAAACTTTTTACTTAATTTTCCATGTTATTAAATTGTAAGAAATTTTAAAATAATCAGTCTTTATCTTTAAACAGCTCATGGTACTTAAAAAAGAAGAAGAAGAAGAAGAGAAGCCTATATCACGAGTTCTACAGTGTAATCTCCCTAATAAGATCACTTGATATGAAGTTGCTCAACTGTGCACATGACCTTTCAAATAGAATTCCATCTCTTAATGCCAGAACTGTCATTCAATATTCATTACTGGGGATCATGTTTCATATACATTAATTGAGAAGTCTACGTAATACCAATAAAATAGTTTTCTAAAAATCTATCTTATTTCCAGATCTATTTCTTAAAACTACAGTGTCAACAGAGCCCTTTAGAATTTAAAATTTAGATAATGTCACAAACTACTCAAAGGAACCAGCAAGACTTTCCAGCAGCTGTTCTTCCATTTTCCCTGGCAGCATCAGGTGGCAAGGACAGGCAGTAACCAAATCTGTTAAGTGTTAGGTGTGACTCGGAGACAGCATTATGACTGAAATAGTTGGGTCTGATGCTCTGAGGAATGACGAAAGAGGGGAGCCACATATCATGCTATGCATAGTACCCTACGACAAAGCTTCATTGCGTGTAGTTTCAAATTTTGTTGGAATAACAATGTGAAGGGAGGTAGAACCACTCAGGAAAAACAACACAGGACTTGGGACAGATCTGGATTCAATTTCCAGCTCATCATTCAGCATCAACCCCTTCAAGCTTTGCTTACTCCTCTGTAACACAAAAAGACAAATGTCATCAACTCCACAGGGTGGTATGAAGATTAAAAAAGAGGTAAACACATTAACATAAGAATAGAGGCTCCGAATACAAAGGACTCAAAAAAACTGAACACTAAAAAAACAAATAACCCAATTAATAAATGGGCAAAAGAATTGAACAAAAAGCACTTCACAGAAGAAGAAATATGAATGGTCAAACAATATATTTAAAAAATGGAGATTAATGTTTTATCTGAAGTGCAGGAGAATAGCATGCTAAGTAAAATAAACCAATCCCCCAAAAACCAAAGGCTAACTGTTCTCCCTGATGTGTGAATGTAACCCACAAAAAGGGAGGGTTAGAGAGGGGCAGAGTAGAAGTCCATTAGATTAGATAAAGGGAAGGGAGGGGGAGGGGGAGGGGAATAGAAAACACAGTAGAATTAATTGGACATAACTTTCCTACCCTTGTGTATGAATACACAACCAGGGTAACTCCACATCATGTACAACCACAAGAATAGGATCCTAGTTAGAATAAGTTATATTCCATGTATGTACAATATGTCAAAATATGCTCTAACATCATGTGTATCTAAAAAGAATAAATTAAAAAAAGAAAAAGAAAGAACAAAAAAAATATAGAGAGAGAGGCTAGAGAAATGTCAGTTTCCTTCCTTCCATGTGCCTGGGTCATGTTGACCTTTCTTATTAAATTTTCAGCTCCCTTTCAGTCATACAGCTTCCTTTAATTCTTTGCTACATAGTTAACGAGATACAGTTGATAACATTGAGTTTTGTATTGTTGATGGGAGGACTGGGTAGAGTTTCCCAGATGCTACTTGATACATTACCCAGGCATTCTGCAAGGTCATGGCCTGTGGCATTGTGCAGAGCCTATGATAAATAATCTATATATATATATATATATATATATATATATATATATATATAGAGAGAGAGAGAGAGAGAGAGAGAGAGAGAGAGAGAGAGAGAGAGAGAGCGAGCGAGCGCTTGGTATTGAACCCAGGGGCCTTTAACCACTAAGCCACATTCCTAGCCCTTTCTTATATTTTATTTAGAGACCGGGTTTCGCTGAGTTGCTTAGGGCCTGGCTAATTTGCTGAGGCTGGCTTTGAACTTGTGATCCTCTTGACTCAGCCACATGAGCTGCTGAGATTACAGGCATGTGCTATCATGTCCAGCTCCACCAACATTTTTATGTCATCTTATATAAGTCTTTTTGTTTGTTATCCCCTGCTCTGGCATTTGAGCTTAATAAACTGAAGATAATTTCATCTGAATTTTGTAGAGAAAACAACAACAACAATAACAACAACAACAACAAAAAAAAAAAAAACCTTAGCAATTGCAAGCTGCATTAAATAGATTGCATAAGACTAGGCTTTTAATGTAACCTACTTTATAAGTGAGATGCTATGGATCAAGCAGGACACATAAACTCTGATGTGACCATCCCAAAATGACCATCTTTGGACCTATTCCATAATGAAGCATGAAGGCCAGACCTATTTATGAAAAACACTGTCTCCCTAGAATTCTCAGTGAGTACCATCTACAAGTTTCAGGGCACTTTGATTATGAGGATCTCTAAAGTGACAGACTGGAATATAAACACTGAGCTTGAAACTTTTCTTTCTAGTCTTTCTACAGAAAGAATAATAGGCTTCTGACAAAAATACACATAACTGCAATCAGATAAACTATTAGGGATTGAGGAGTCTAATATTGTTGGCCAAGCAACCAAGAAATTCCTTGAGGTTTAGGCAAAGAGCTAAAGATCAGATCTGAGTCCAGTGCAAGTGAACATGATCAAAATCTCTGAAATATGTCCAAAATGTGCTGAAAATTCTGTCTGAAATTCAGCTATTCTGTATCATTTAATTTGTTTTTCTTTTGTTAAATTAATTTATTATTTTTATTAGCTATCAGCTATTTTATGATCCAATTCTAATAACATCTATTTATCTACTTTTCTTTCTGTTTGTCTAGCCTTGTATACAGGCCTAGAGATGTCCTGAATGATATTCACCTAGGGTTAGCAATAGCTATTTTCTTAATGATAAGAGGGGGTAATTTTTTGCTTTTATTTTTGAAAATTGCTTGAATTTTTTAAATATATATATATTTAAAAATCAGAGTTTTTTTTAAATAAAATAATTCAAAATAATTATTTTTTCACTTAGTCTCTGATGAAAAGTGACAAATATGGAATGAAAAGATACATTGTTTAGTCATTAAGTCTTATGAAAAAAAGATATAAATAGTGTAATTATTCAAGTGAACCAACAAAATTTATGATGAAATTTATCAAAGCCAGAAATATTCAAAGTAGTCAAGCAAAGAAAAATAAACATTAGACATAGTAAAATATAAAAAGATTTCCATTGTGTTAAGGCTCAATTAAACAATTAAATAAAACATTTGTTTTTAGCACCTGGTACCAGAGATGCCAAAGATAAAATCAACTTCATGAAGGTATAAACTAGATAAATGAGTCTGTTAAAAGAAGCTCTCACTTGGGGTTAGTGGTGCATGCCTGTTATCCAGCTACTCAGAAGGCTGAGACAGGAGGATCCAGGTTCAAGGACAGCCTGGGCAACTTACTAAGACACTGTCTCCATAGATATATAGATAGATAGATAGATAGATAGATAGATAGATAGATAGAGATAGATAGAGGTGGTAGGGTGTCAGGGGTGTAACTCAAAGGTAAAGTGTTTGCCTAGCATGTATGAGAGCTTCTGTTTAATCCTGAATACTGGTAAAATAAATAAATAAATGAATGAAAGTTTTCAGGAATCTGAGACTGGCTCGCTAGCTAGTCTTGATGGCACCTCCAAAGGGGTCACTATTAAGTATTTTTGAAGGATCATCTTAAAATCAAAGTTAGAAAGGTTACATTATATAAAACACTTGTCACTGATCATTAGAGTCAATCTTCAGTCAGGAAATGCAAATTTCTTCCCTGTGAATAGACATTATTCTGAAATCTTTGACTGCCTAGAGTTCCTGTTAATAACATAAAATTTCTCAGTAATAGAATTCCAAATACTACAATTTTAGCTAACACTCACCAAGACAGAATTTTACAAAATAGGTATGACACGAATGCTTGGACAAAGTGAGTTAGAAGTAAAGCAATTATATATCCCTCATGGATGGGGGAAAGAAGTATTCCTTAAATCAAAAGTCAAATAGCTTTCTAGGTTCTGGCATGGCTCCGGGCTATAAGAATTAGCAGCAACAGCAGACAAATTACCTTGTTGTCCAGTAAGACCAGAGTGAGGTCTTGAGCTTCTTATTACATTAGGGAAATTGTGATTCAAAAAAGAGCGTCACCTGCTGGGAGAGTTACTATAAACAATAGCCTCCAGTCACCAAATGCAAAGTATACTTAGTTTCATGTTAAGATTACAAACTGCCACACAGAGAATACTCCTATCTTCCCGTGCAGAATAGAATTTGTGGCTTAAAATGAGACAATAGATAATAAATGACAGGAGGGATATTCACTTAGCAAGTTCACTGAGGTATCTATTTACAAATTGGCTGTAAGCTCAATTATTTATTTAAGACATACCTTGATTGCTTGAAATTGATAGAAGCACAGTGAACTCAGAAGGCATATCAGATGGAGACACTGATGACTTAGATCCACCATCTGTATTTCTTCAAATCGATAAGGGAAATCTGAAGTGTGGGTGACAAGGCGGAGAAACTAGAACTTTGGTACACTTCTAGGAGGAGTGTAAATTGGTACAACTACTTAGGAAAACATATTGGCAGTATCTCCTAAAGCTGAACATACCCACACCCTATGGCCCAGAAATTCTACTTTTACTAGGTATGCAATAGAAATATACAATATATATAGCAAAAGACATATCTGAGGATGTTCATGACATCACTTTTTGTAACAGTCCCCAAATATAAGCAATCCAAATGCCTACGAGCTGTAGAATGGAAAAATTTGTAGTATAATCCCACAAGGAAACATTATACAGCAATACGTCTGAACAACTACACCTCTGTACAACGATGTGAATAAATTTCATAGTATTGATCAAAAGAGGCCAGACACAATGTATGAACCCATTCGTATAAATAACAAAAACAGGCAAAATTATTCTATGATCTTAGAAGCAACAGTGGGTTCCCTGGGGGTTAATATTTAAAAGGGATAGAAGGGAGGTTTCTAGGGGCTGTGGATATTCTGTTTCTTCCTTTGGGTGCAGGTTACATGTGTGTTCAGTTTGTGAAAATTCAATGAGCCGTACATTTATAATGAGTGTGTTATTCTGCTACATTTCAATAAAAAGTCAAGATAAAAATGTAATAAATATTTATTCTCGGTGACAAGTTTAAATTATCCTTACTTAATACTATGTCTATAGCTATAAATATAATCAGTATTTGATATTCAGGCAATCTTTGGTCTTTGACAAAAGTATAGATTAAAAATCCAAATACATATATACATGAAAAATGGGCATTTATTTCTAAAAGTGATGTGATCACAATGAAATGAAATTGCTTTTCTCCTTTGTCATAAGCATTCTGGTCTTTTCCATTTTCCACTTCTGGACTGAGCTGATAATCTCAAGAACAACCAAGTGTCAACAGTAGCCATCATAAAAAATAAGAACCTGAATGATGGAAACAGCATTTACTGAACATTTTGTTGTGAGATCAGAGATAAACCAAGAATTACAAGTGGATAATACAACCATACCCAGGAGGCACACTGTAAAAGAGTTTTCACCTGAAACATTGAGACTCACAGAGATTTGTCTTTAATGCAAATAATTCATTAAATAATGTAGATAATGCATTAAATAATGCAGATCATGTAAATTTATAAAGCAGTTCAGATGAAACACAATGGGGATTGGTAATGGACTATGGTAAACTAGTGAGCACCTAAGCTGTGGTTTTGAGTTTGAGTCCAGACTAGCTGTATCTATAACTGGGCAGAAATTCAAATTATCTGGCTCCCAACCCAGATCTACATAAAATCAGAAATTCTGGGGTTGCGCCCAGCAATCTGAATTTTAACAAGTCTTCTAGTTCTGACAAGCTTAATTCTGATGCACACTGAAGTATGGGAATCACTGATCTAGATGTCTACTAATTTAAAAAAATTTTTTTAATCATACAGGTTTTAAAAAATATCATCTGGCCAAATTTGACCTATTGGTTGCCAGACTGTCACTCTTAATGAAATACAAATGAAAAAAACAAAAAACTTTAATTTTTGCATAATTATAGCAATTCTGTATTTCCCTTTGCTAAGATGAAGATACTTTGTGGTGAAGTTGAGCCTAAGTTTTATCCTCCCCAGGATTCAGACATATCTAGACATACCTGGTATCTGGTGAGATGATCCTTCTAGAATTCTAAGACAACTCATATGTAGTTTCCAGGAAAGAACTAATCCCAGTAGAAGAAAAGACCAAGGACAGAGTTTGCCTGAAGGTCTGCAGATAGGGCTGATCATGTCTGAGACCTCATGATATCTGCTACTAGGTTTGTTTCCAGCCCAACCTAGAAGAATAATTCATTCTTTCAACAGATAGCTTTTGAACACCCAATCTGGTCTGTCCCTGAGTTTTGCAATCCCAGTATGGTTGTACTATAAGACCTAGTAGAAGCTAAAGGAGATTCCCCCACCCGCCGCAAGTCTCCAAATATTGGTGCAAAGGGAGCAGCCTTGGCTCCAAGACCATCAACATTTCTGATGCACTCTGAGCCTTGGAGACCTTGCACATATCATCTGCAACAATGGTGGCAATGCCTTTTAAGCATGATGACATGGCCTGAAGGATTGGCAGCAGCTGCTTATATCAGAGAAGAAGACAGCATAGCCATCAAGAGACCTATTCTTAGGGTGCATGTGAGATGCCCCTGGGTACTCTTGGGCTGTGGTGCAGAGAATGAGAGCCCTCAGGACAGAGAGAGAAATACTATTTTAGAGCTGAGGTGACTTAGTGTAGCATGAGTTCCCATAGAAGAATGTGTTTTTTAAAAAAAAAAGAAGAAGAAGAAAAACAAAGAGTACTTAAAATTGAGTTCTTAAAATCTTTGGCTATGGCTTTTCCCCCCTCTTTTTCTCTTGGCAGCATGTGAAGAAACTACATGTTGCTTCTTGTGATAAAGTTAACATAATATGCCTGCAGTCAACATGGTAGACTTAAAGATTAAATCGCAAACATTTGGTTTCATTCTTTTTTTTTTTTAATAAGAAGTAGCAAGATTATTATTGGCTTTGGGACATGAAGTTTAAAAAAAAATCACAGTGCACATTCCTGAGTTTTTTTTTTCCCCTCTCCCAAAACATCACTATAAAATGAAACAACACTGCTGATGAGCTGTTCTTTGGCACCAGTAAGCAGCTTATTGCAAAGAAAAAAAAAAAAAACTTTGGAAACAGCCACTCCTTTCCTGCCAGCATTTTGAGAGATTGATGCCCTTTTCCTTCGTTTCTGCAGTGCCTATAAGCTGTAGATTTTGTTATTTCCTGAAATCTTAAATTGAATTCTATTAAAAACATATTTGTTGTTCTAGATTTAAAAAAACTGGGATTTTGAAGACCACAAATTTCTGTAAGACCTAAGGAATTCCCCTAAGTAACCAGAATTTTCCAGTCAAGAGGTTGCTACACTGCATTTAACTCAGCATTTTATGATACCTGATAAGCAAGGGGTGTGGTATGTCACTATTTCATCCAAACAGTAATGCCTTGCAATTTCCGATTTGCTGGTGGAGCCAAAATTTTTTCCTTGATGATTATTTATTTGAAACCAACTTTTTAAGCCCAAGCAAACAGGAAGTCAATTTACTGCGATACCTAACGTCTAGCCAACCCACAATATCCACAGTGGAATGTGAGTTTGGGAATGACAGTGATATCAAGATGTTGAGTATTACCCAGCCCTGGCCATGTCAGTTCTGCAGGGGGCCGAGTTTCATTATTGGTAAATTGGAGGTGAGGCAAATTGGCCCAGAATTCTGCATTTCTTAATCCCTGGATTGTGAAGACTCTCTAGAAATTCTAATGATAGATTAAATATTCAAAAGAGAAAATTCATTTAAAAATGTATACTATTTTTTCTTTTCTATTTTTGTGGTGCTGGGGATCGAGGCAAGCATTCTACCAACTGAGCTATATCCCTAGCTCAAAAAATTGATACTGTAAAGTTCTTTTTTTATAAAGAGCTGGTGTAATTTTCTGTGTAACTTTGGATACCAGTGACCGCTGTTTTCACCAATCAAGACATTGTTTCTGTATTAGTTGAGTAGAATTTTGCTTCCTGAAATACAAATTAATAACAGGACCATGAAACATATATTCAGTTCTGTTTTCAGAATATTTCTTTCAGACATGCCCCTTGTTCTGGCCCTTTCTCTCTCTTGGGCACTGTAATAGACTCCTAACTATTTTTCATACCTCTGGTCTCTTCCTTCAACTCCTTTTACACATGATTTTATGCTTGGACTTATCATTTTACTCTTCTTCAGTTATAGCTCTTTCACATTTCTTTCCTCCTAAAAAACTTTGATAGCTCTCTGTTGGTAATATGACCTATGAATTCTTATTCATGGCATGCAAGGCCCTGTTACTGTCCGCCCCAACATAGCTTCTCATCTTTGTGGCCCATTACTACTTTTAAACTTCCTGTTCTTCCTTCACATGCCCAGAAATATTCTCTATGCCTTTATCCCACTGGATCTTGCTCCCCGTTTCTGCCTGTTCAGATACTACCTCTCCTTAAAGTCTATGTCAGGATTCTGGGATCACCCATCACTTCCCCCAGCTTTTCTTGGTTTCTCAACCATAGACAACTTATCTTTTCCCTGAATTCCTGTGGCAACTTGTCCACATCTCTCTCATGGCAGTTACCACTTTCTACTCTATATTTTAGATATTTATGTTAATGTCTTATCTTACTAGATAATTAGAAGCAATATCATTGCAGATATGTATCCCTCAAGATACTGGCACAGAGTAGTTTCTCCACAAATATTTGTTCAACGAATAAATGATATTATAATTATCAAAGGAATTTGAACTTATCCAAATTCCTTCAATCAAATTTAAATAGTTCACAGGGCACATTTTAAAAAAATCGTTATTTAATTTATTTATACTCAGTGCTGAGAATCAAACCCAGTGCATCATACATGCTAGGTAAGCACTCTACTGAGCTACACCCCCAGGCCTCACAGGGCACTTTTTTAAAATCAGAAATTTCTCTATCATCTGTCTATCATCTGTCTGTCTATCTATCTATCTATCTATCACTTATCTCTCTGCCTATGTCTGAGTTCATTGAAGAAAACTATGACAGATACATACAATAACTTAAACTGCAAGTTTAGCATGTCATTGATATCTAGTTTCAAACATTGTATGGTAGTCAGGTTTCAACTGTGGTTTGGGTTCATGGGTTTGTGTGCTGTGATGTTCAAATGTTTGTGAAATCTGATGCAATCCTGTGAGAAAGATCAACACCAGCTCTGTAAATGGAGCATACATGTTTTTGTCCAGAAAAGTGAAAAATGCACTTGAGACATTGCCTCTTATGGAGCACTGAGAAAAATCATAACTGTTTTTATTTATTTTTTGGCAAAGAATAGACATTCTATGAAATATGTACAGTTTGAACCAGCAATGGCTGGTTTAAGATAGGGTTTATTTTTTTATATACATGTACATATACACATATATGTAATATACATATGAATTTAGACATATATCAGTAATTACATAAGTAAAACAAAGTGTTTATATCTATATCTAAAACTATTTTATTCATTCCTATACCTTTTGTGATGTTTGACCAGCTTCTGCCCTTTGTGCTGTGTATGAAAGCCCATAGCTGCTATGCTCCAGTGAAATAATGCCTTTCATTTCTATCTTGGCTTATAGTTTTGAATTAATTTCACCTCCATCAACTCATTTGATTCTTATGTTTTATTTCTAAACATACATACTTTTATTTTATACCTATTTATAATTGTTTATCCACCATGAAAACAAACCCCCAACAATTCCACTTATAACTGTGCTGGATTTCTCTAGGATGCCTTGATGACCCTTTATTTATTTCACTTGCTTCCTTCTTCTAATGTATTTCACTCGCATTCCCAGTTCTCATGACTTACATGTCTGTAAGTTTCTGCTTTCTGAATCTTTATTTTCAGGATGATGTTTTACTACTCATCTTTCTCCCTTCCTCTGAATAAGACCCATAAGCTTTTTCTTTGACACTATAATTCTTTTCGCTCTTTCTCCTAAGCTTGGCTAAGTGGTTCCAAAAACATTTAGTCATAGTCCATGCAATGGTTGCTGCCCATATCCTGAATAATTTTATTGTGTAACCATCATTTGTTAAGTAAAACATTTTATAAAATACTTCTGTTTTGGCCAGGCACCTGGCACCTACCTATAATCCCAGCTGCTTGGGAGGCTGAGGCAGGAGGATTGCAAGTTCAAAGTCAGCTGTAGCAATTTAGCAAGTCCCTAAGCAACTTAGCAAGACTCTGTCAGTAAATAAAATATAAAAAATGGTTGGGGATGTGGCACCTTGGTTAAGTGCCCCTGGGTTCAATCCCTGGTACAGCACACACACACACACTCACACACACACACACACACACACAAACACTTCTGTTTTATATTTTCCTTCATATTAACTAGTTACATTTATTATTTTATTTCCTAAAGCCTTTTAAAGATTATTTTAATGCTCAGGTTTATTATTAATTCCTTTATACCTATGCATCTCCTCTAAGAGTTCTTTGATAATTACCTATATTAATCATTAGGTTCTCAAACTTCACATTTCATTGATAACCTTCTTTATCACCTTTTTGGGGCATGAATTAGCTATATCATGTTGAACAACGGAATTGAAGGTTGGTTTCTAATTTTTGCATTTTCTTCCTTTTCTGAGTATATCATTATTATATACTTTATATCTTCAATTCTGTCATAGCCTTTTTTATGTCCCATTTTTTTACTTTGTTGATATCCAGCTCATTTTACTCATTCACTAGATGGGTTTTGTTTTGTTTTAGTACCGAACCCAGAGGTGCTTAACCAGCGAATCATATTCCCATCCCTTTTTAAATTTTTTTAAATTGAGACAGGGTTTTGCTAATTTGATTAGGGCCTCATTTAGTTGTTGAGGCTGGCCTGAAACTTGAAATCCTCCTTCCTCAGCCTCCAGAGCCGCTTAGGCTTATAGGAATGTGCCACCAAGTTGGGCTCTCTTGATGTTTTAAATGCTCACATTCCTGCTATGAAATGATGTCATTAAACCTATCCTCCCATTATCCCTCTTTTCAAATGTTCCCCCTGATTCTTGGACGTGGCCTATACTTTCTTGTGAGAGGATCTACATACCTCACACCATAAAGACCCACAGTCCCACGAGGCCTTAACTGTCTCCTCAATTTCCTCATTCCCTCCGGAAAGAAAGGACTTACTTCATGTTTCAGCAGCTTATCTGGCACTTCTCTGCTCTTTAGTCTTGAAGTCATCAGGGTCCAATCACAAGACTTTTTTTTTTTATCTAAAGAGAACAAATGCATTTCCTGTCCTATTCTTTTGGTATCTTATGCCTTCTCTCTCTAGACCCACTTTTCTTTTCCTTTCCTTGTACATTGTATGACACAACTAAATTCATTAAATTACAAGCCCTTGTGAAGACCAAAAGCAGATGGAATTCATTAAAGCTACTTTTACATCCCCCCACAGTATTCAACATTCCAGCACAAGTACATTATATGCATTATAATCTTTCAACAAGGTATTTGTTAAATAAGATTTAAGGACTATTTGGTTTCTCTTCTGTTCAGTTTGCTTTTTCTCACTTCTTGCCATTCCACTGGAATTTTTTGTGTCATTTTTGTCTACTTTGCCAGACTTCCTAATAGCATTTCTACAAAAGTGCATTACTGTGGTTGCCTTCACAGGCTGCCTTTTGGGTGGTTACAACTAGTCTTGGGACTAGAGGTAATGATTGCACAACATAGTCAACATCCTAAATGTTGCTGAACTGTACTATTTTAAATGGTTAATTTATGTTGTATGAAAAGTCTCCTGGCAACTTTATTGGGAAACATACTTCTAGGGTTCTTCCTCATTAGGGGCTTACTTGTCCCTGAAACAGCCCTGGCCATTCATTCATATCCCTTTCTATTTTAATGGGCAGGAATAGTAAACCAACCTCTGGAAATAGAAGGGAGAAAATTTTCTTCCCTGTGGGTTTTTGGAGTCAGACAGCCTCAGTTCAGATCCTGGTTCTGTCATGTCCTAGCAGCATGATCTGAAACAGTCACTTAGCAAATGAGTTTCCTCCTGTTAGAAAATAGGAATAATGATTTTTTCCTACCTCCTAAGGGCCTTGTGAAGATTGAATGAGGTAGTTTACAATGTTCCTTTGGGACATTCATGCGTATGAGTGTCTGTGGGCACAGTTGCTTTTTTTTCCACTTTCCCTCAGCCTCTGAAACTGCTCCACCTTATTTACCACAGACACAGAGCTACTTGTGTCCTCTGCCTGGGAGAAGAGCTCTTTCTTTCTCCCAATCCCACTTATGCACAAATAAAGTCAAGGAAAGACCGGGTGGAAAAATAAGCCTGGATCGTGTTTGATGAGTTTTACTATTATAAGAAAACAACACAAGATTAGGTATCAGACATAGGAAGAAAAAGCAACCTTAATATGACACAAACTTATAATTCCTCTTTGTGATCTTTATTTTTCCACAGCAAACCTTTTTTGTTGTTGTTGTTTTTTCCATTGCACAAAGTAACATAGGAAACTTAACTATTGTGTAGATATTTGGTTAAAATTTCTGCATGCCTTTAATCTGGTGGGAAAGGAAGGTTTGAACTTTAATGACTTGAACTTTAATGAAAGTTATTTTGTGTGTTAGTAAGAAAATAGAAAATTGAGTTGTGCAATATTTCTGGTTTGCTTTTATCATGAAGGCAAAATCACCTGATATGTTATCAGGAGGAAGCAGAGTTCAGGGAAAGAGCTCTGAATTGGGGATCAGGAGATGTAGTCCGCCCTGCCACTGAGTGACCTTTGACAGGCCACTTTTCCTGGCTAGGTCTGTTTATTCACCCTCCCCCACAACACAACCTTTTTAAAATCAAAGAACTTTTCATAGAACTACTCCACTCCCCAAGAACTTAAAAAATGTTTGAATATTTTGTCTGACATATTATAAATGGTGTTAGGTACATTTTAATATATTTAATACAGATTTTAATGAAAAATATAATGTAATGAAAATATAATATAATAAAATCATTTATATATAACCAGAATTCTATGTAGATATTGCCTTTTGTGATAACACTGGGTTAAACAACATTGAATCACATTATTTCCAAGTCAATGTTTTATTTAGTTCATATTTTTTCAAAGAAAAATATCATTTTGTCAAATATGGTTGATTTTTACTTAGACCTTATACTGAAGAGAATATCATGAATTTGGATAACATGGGTGGATTCTTAGAAAGATATAATTAAGTCTTGCTCAAAAGTTGTATCAAGTATGTTAGCATATGTTCTTACAATGCATGGATTAAAGATTTGGGGGCAGAGAGGGAAGAAATATATAAATCTTGGTGCTGGTTCTAAGTAGAGATTGGATGAATCGTTATATGGAAAATAAGCTTACTGTAACTTCCAAAGTGCTTTCAGTTTGTATTCAAGAGACTGCATTTTGAAAATTTCTTTAACATCTGCTAACAGTCATCTCCTTGAAATTCAGACAGAATTCTGTCTATGAGTGGCATATAAGCAGAGGGCTGAGTAGAGAACAGCAGCATGCAAGTCAGAAGGCTCACATTCCAGTATTGGTACCCTCCTTGCTCATGGAATAACTGAGCAAATCACTTACCCTTCAGTCTCCATTTCCTCATCTGTAAAATGAAGGTAATTATATTTATGTTTATCTCCTTCCAATGGTTGTTGTAAGACTTATATAAAATTAAGAATATGGCATTACTTTGAGTAATTATCATATGGATGATTATTGTTATTTCATAGCATTTGACAGGGTCCCAGACCAGGGCCAGGGGAGTGAGGAGCAGCTGGGGGCTCAAGATTTAAAGAGGCACTCATTTCTCAGAAAGATGCAAGAGCAGGGTGAGCCCTGAGAGTGAATACCTCCTTAAATATGAGCCTCAGCTCCTCACTTTCTCCCCCAAATCCAGGCCCTGGTGTCTGCTATGCCAGTTCTTGTGACTAGGAGTCACACAAGACTTCTCTTTGTTCATATACACTCAGGGTAGGTCAGGAGCAATTTTCCTACTAGACTCCAAATGCTATAAAGTTGCTGGAAGAATGAAACAGCCTCTGACTTTTTTTCTTCTTCCCTATTTTGTTATTATGCTGCTTATATCTCTGTGCATAGTTAGATGTTATAAGGTACATTCATTTTATCTGCAGATGCTCTTCTGAAGGTCCTGAATTTTTTAAAATAGTACATGCATTTTTTTTAACAGTACATGTCTGTATTATTATTTTCTGGAATTTGCAGTACTGAGGAGGAGGGTCTTTTAACTTCAGCTTCTTTAAATTGCTTGATTTTATTTGAAAGCAAGTGATTTTCGTGAGTAAAAAGATGTCACAAAGGCTGGGGTTGTGGCTCAGTGGCAGAGCACTTGCCTAGCACTTGCCTAGCACTGGGTTCGATTCTCAGCACCACATATAAATAAATGAATAAAGTAAAGGTCATCAACATCTAAAAAAAAAAAAAAGATGTTACAAGGTTATTTTAAAAATTCTAGAGGATGGAGCTGGGGTTGTAGCTCAGTGGTAGAGCACTTGCCTAGCATGTGTGAGGCACTGGGTTCAATTCTCAGCACCACATATAAATAAATAAATAAATGTCCATCAATAACTAATAAAATAAAAAAAAAATTCTAGAGGAGAATGGGTATAAAAGCTGTTCTTCCAGGCTGATAGCCCAAGTCCTAGAAATAAAAACAAGCTGCCCTATTTCCAAACCAGGCCCATGGCACAGTATGCCAATCACTGAAATAAGTTTTGCCAAAAAGAGTTTCTTTACTAGGTGGCCAAGCATGGAGCCAGGAGAGCAAGACTCAAGTCTGCCTCCCCAGATAGAGTTTAAGGATGCTTATGGGATAAAGAAGCAGGGTGGTCTAAGGTGTGGGTAAAGGCAAGTGGTGGTGAGGAAAAGTGAAGTAATCTTTATCCCATAAAAACAAGCTGCTCTGTGTATGCATAATAAATCTTCATAGCTCTTCATATGTTGTGTGTTCAGAAAATGGTGGCTTTAACATGATTTGAGGGTGGAGTTCTTTGGTTTCTTGACATCAGTGAAATTACCCATCAGACACCTGTACAGTCACAAATAGTCAAAATTGGCTTTAGTCCCTGAAAAGTAACCTAGGCAACTGTTATCATCATAACCCCAGGCTACAGTGGGAGACTAATAATATATTGCTCAGCTGCATGACCTATAAAATTAGTGGTTTTTAAAGTCAAATGAGAGCAAATAACTAAAAGCAAAGGAAGCTAGAGGGTTTATTCAGGTCTTCCCTTGGTTTCAGCCACTCTGCACAGATTTTTCAAGAGCTGTTTCTATGCTCACTGTGTCTGGCTGAGGTGAGCTCTTCATTGCAGTGACAAACTTCTCATTGAGTTTCTTAAACAAGAAAGGCTAGTGTTACTAGCTACAGTTTTCTAAAATTGCTTGCTGGTTGACTTTTAAAATTTGTTGCCTTCCTTTGCAATAGGATTTCCTTATGCTACTATCAAAAGGCTTGACTCTTAAATTTGGCCCCATAATTGTCTAGTCTTCTACATCTTTGCAGATACACAGATTTCATATCCTAAGTTTTTATAGTTATCTCTCATGCTCCCATAAGCATCGGCATTATTTTATTTCATTTATTATTTTGAAGCTAAATTTGTCATAGAGAAATTATGATTTTTTTTTAAAGGATGAAAACAGGGCTGGGGATGTGGCTCAAGTGGTAACGCGCTCACCTGGCATGCGTGGGGCACTGGGTTCGATCCTCAGCACCACATACAAATAAAAAATAAAGATGTTGTGTCCACCAAAAACTGAAAACTAAATATTAAAAAATTCTCTCTCTCTCTTTAAAAAAAATTTAAATAAATAAAAGGATGAAAACAGTCTGGTTAAATGACAATAAAATCTGAAGAGGTAGGAGAACTGGCAAGTAGAGATATTCCTTAGGAAATGTGACCTACAGTGGAATCTATTGATGAGATTCTTTCAAAGAGTGCATATTTTTACCTTTTAAAAGTTAGAGAAGAGAGGGGCTGGCGATATAACTCAGTTGGTAGAGTGCCCTCACATGCACAAGGCCCTGGGTTCAATCCCAGCACCACCAAACAAACAAACAAAAAAGGTTAGAGAAGAGAAAGGAGAAAAAGGACTTATTGCCATTTTCTTAAGTCTGTTAATTTAATGGAAAGACCATAGATGAAATGAGGCATATTTAGTCTCCCCACCTCCATCATGACAGGTAGATTAATTTATGGCAAGAATTGCAGTATAACAATGAACAACTATAACAGACTAACAAATAATTTTTCCTCTGTTAGTCAGCATCCTGTATTTTGGGTTTTATAACTTATGTCCCGTTGAATTTCTCAAGTAGGGCAGGACAAAACAAGCTATGGTTGTTAGTTAAAGATGAAAGAATTTCAAATTGAAACACAGGTAGCAAGTCAGTTGAAATGACGCAGATTTGCCAGAGATTTAAAATGTACACTTTTCTGAATGTTGAGATGATGGGGGGATTTCCCCTTCTTCTTCTTCTTCTTTTTCTTTTTTTTTAATATTTTGAAAGTTGTTTTCCTTGTGAGCATATTTATTTTTGTAATCAAACAAAAAGAGTGTGGAAAAATAAGAATGCTTTCATAAAAGGATTTATAATCCATGCTGCTTCAGCTTTGCTGGAAGCTTGCTGAGATCTCCTGGTGAGTAAAACTGCAATGGGTGGGGCCAGAGGTGGGGCTCATTAATGGTTCCAGATGAAGCTGGTAGGTATGTCAAACTTGGGTTCAGTCCAAATTGGCTTTAATATGCATTCACTCAGCCATAATTCAACAACCATCTACAGGATGCCAACTATGTGCAAAGCATCATGTGAGGAGCTACAAACCAATGATGAACTCCAACACGGAACTTCTTTTCTAGAATCCCCTAATTAACATCATGATGAGGGTTATAAAGAAATTATAAGATTCTTAGATGGTTTAGAACCTGACCACATCAAGGAAGTGGAGAGATCATGGAAAGCAGCTGTGACAAAATGACATATAGTCTGAAATGTGAAGGGTGAGAAGGAATTAGCTCAACATGAAAGGTAGAGGAAAGAAGAGTGTTATGAACAGAGGAAATGGCGGTGGGAAGTCCCAGAAGTAGGAAAAAGCCTGTCAATATCAAGAAACTAAAAGGCTACTGTGGCCAGAGCCAGGAGTTACTTGTTATGGGATGTTTTGTTTTGTTTTGTTAAGATTTACATTTTTTAAAAAGATTACTTCAACTGATCTATGATATATCAATTAGAAGCAGCAAGAGGGGACACAAGGAGTCAGGAAGGAGGCTGTTGCTGTTGTGGTCCAGGTGGGAGAGAATGGAGTCCAGATCGTCTGTGTGATAGTTGTGGTGAAACCAGAGTTTAATATGAAACTCAATTGTCTGCTTCTGTTGGTGGCTGGGGGCCTATGCAAGCTGCAGGCCTCTGCAGCTGAGAAAGTCTCTTTTAGGGTTAGCAGCTAAACACAGCAGGGGATGCCTACTAGAGTCAGCTCTGAAGGTCAAAGCCAGCAAAGCTGGATTCTTCTCCACTACTACCAAATGGCCTGTTACTGCCCTCAGTATTGCAGGCCTAAATGGGGGGGGGGGGGGGCTATTTACAGTGTTTCAACAGACTCCAGCAGCTCCTCACCAACTTCTTTCCAGGTTATTGTCTTGTAAATCTGAGGAATGAAATTCACAGGACCATGGAAGGCAAGAGTAAAAGGAGTAGTGAAGAACAGAAAGTGTGAAGAATATCAGGGGGCCTGATAGCAGGTCACTGCTGAAGTGTGCTAGTCTAGGGGTTAATATAGCACCCGGGTCAACACTGTTGGTCCAAATTTGCGATTATCAGGGTTTGAAAAAGTACTAACGCTATTGGCTAATCCTTGAATCTTAACTTCCTTTCAGGTCTGCCTTACTTTCATTTTCTCCTTTGAGAGGAAGCAGGAAGTTGAGGTCCTTGGATTGTGGATGCTTGGGGGTTCAGAGCTGCACCATGTCTACCATGGGGTGACAGGTGGGCATGCCCTGGCTTGCCTCTTCCCTGGTTCACTGTGCCGTAGGCCCACACTGGCATGGTGGCTCTGCCAGCTGCCCATACTCCAACCAGCCCAACCCAGCACTTTGCAGCTCCTGGACAAGTACTTGCCTTCAGTGGCATCAGGCTTGGACATAAAAGACAAGTTCTAGAGACAACTTAGTAGATAGAATTGATAAGAATTGCTGCCTAGTCTGTTGTACAAAATAAGAAGTTATCAAGAATGACTTTTAAGGGCTGGGGTTGTAGCTCAGTGGTAGAGTGCTTGCCTAGCAAGTGTGAGGCTCTGGGTTTGATCCTAAGCACTACATAAAAATAAATAAATAAAAGGTATTGTACCATCTACAACTAAAACAAAAATATTTTTAAAAATTTAAAAAGAGAATGACTTCTAAGACCGGGGATGTGACTCAGTGGTGAAGAATGCTTAAGGCCCTGGATTTGATCTCTAGCACAAGAAAGAGGAAGGAAGGAAGGGAGGGAGGGTAGGAGGAAGGAAGGAAAAGAGGAAGGAGAGGGATTCCCTTTATCTGGCTTATATAAACTGCTAGAATAGCTCCCTTCAATGTAGCCTTCTGAAATGGACAGATCAGGAACACTAATTGTCATTTCATAGATTTGTAATTGAATAAATCAAGCAATTGAGTGGCAGCTTTATTTAGGTAGTCAGGCCAATTCTCCTTGACTTCTGTATCTGAATCAGTGTTTGAATTGTAAAAACAGTGATCTTCAAAGTAGATTCTGCCGTGTATAGGGAAGCCTGTTAAAGAACTATTGTGTGCCTCAGGATTTTCTGTTCAAATGTTCCTATTAGCACTTGAAATGTCAGGTGAGATATTATTTTGCTATTGACATTTCAGACTCCAAGTTAATGACAGGTATGGCAGATAACTGTTAACTGTCTCTGACTAGGGAATATTCACCTTAAAAATGTACAGAGTAATTTAACTGGGCACAGTGGTCCACGCCTATATTCCTAGCTACTGGGGAAGTTGAATGAGGAGGATCATGAGTTTGAGGCCAGCCTGAGCAACAGAGCCAAACTTCCACCCCTTATCTCAGAAAAAGGAGAAAAAAAAAATTAGATGCTCCATTCTCAACATCCATTTCAATGGGTTGTGTTAATGTTTAGTTTCTTGTTCTGAAGATTTTATTTGCCCTCTATATTGATTCTGTTTAACCACTCTATAAATGACTGACTGTCATCCCTAGCATGAATTCTCAAAGAACAGTACAGCATTTATATTCAGAGGTTTCAGGAATGTTATTTATGTCTGAGAGCTCAACTTTTATTTTTTCAGAATTCACCTCAGTGGAGGGGTCATTGGGAAGAGAAACAGTGGAGTCAATAATGTTTTTTATGTAGGAAAAAAATCAATAAAGTAGGTAAGTGGAAATTTGGCACAGCACCAGGTGAGCAATGTCAGCTATTTTCATCTTGGTTAAAATCCTACATGCTACCAAATAGCTAGGGAATCTTTAAAAAAAAAAAAAAAATGGAGGATAGCTTATCTCAATTCTATTAAGCATTTTTAAGTCCAGAGTTTTGTGTTTGTTGTTTTTCTGTTTCTTAGTAAGAGTATAAATGACTCAGAATACAGGAAGGAAAAAAAAGGTAAATTATCCTTCCACCCCAGAGGCAACCACTATTAATGGTTTCCTGGGTATCCAGATATTTTCCATGCATATATAACTAAAAATAAATGATTTTTATGCAAATATTAGTACAATATAGATAAAATTCCACCATATGTTATTATTTTCACTTCAAAAACATCTTGGAGATTAGTTTGTATTAGTACAGATAAAAATCTATCTTTTAAGGCTGATTTCTAATTAAATTACATTGTGTTTTATGTAAATCAGTTCTTCACCATTTGATCCTCTTGTGACGTAGTTCATGACAGACTTTTAAAAATATTCCATTGCAAATATGCTCAGAAAAAATGTATACACTTATCTGTTGGGGGCAGTTTCTCTGTCTCTCTGTGTGTCCCCCTACTTTCTCCACACATTTATCTCATGTCTTTTATATCAAGTTTGTTAGTTATACAGAGCAAATATTCTGTATTGGACTAATGTTTGGTCACTTAATCATCAGTTTCTAGTAATATTATATTAACTTTACTTTCTATAATTTTTGTGCTTATTATTCTCCATTGGCCTTATTATATCCACACTTGGTCCTTCTCTGCCTTACTTTCTTGCCTTCTGGTTTTCAGTTACATTTTCTTGGTGAGTCTGGTGCCAGCATACCAGAGCACATGCAGGAAAAGAGGCCAGAGAATATCCTCTCTCCCTTCTATCCACCTTCCCCTTTCCCAGGGTTCTGCCTGCCATCTTGTATGCTATAACTCATTCTGAATGGCCTCTCCTTCATAGCTGCAGTATTCATCCAATATTGTTCCCTCCCTTGTTCTGTTATGCCTGGGAAGTAATGGCTTGTCATTTTTGCTAGTTCTTTGGTGTCTTACCAGCTCTTCTTGTTACATCAATCCTGTATACACCTCTGTACATAGCCCATTCATTAACTTCTCCTCAGCCACCCACCCCAGCATGACATATGTTTCCTGAATGAATTTTTCATTGATTTTTATAATTCAGTTTTTATTTTATAAATTTCAAGGCTATAGTGTCAAGTACACCGTAAGCTTACGATTGACACACTCCCTACATTAATTATTCCTTTTGTATATTACTGATTTTTAAGAAAATATCATTTTGTCTAATAGTACCTGAAAAAACTGTCTTCTTTTTGTTTGTATTCACTTTGCACTGTTTTTTCCTTCCATCTCTTGTTTTTCAACCTTTCTGTGTTCTTTTGTTTTGAAGTGTATATCTTTAGAAGTTTATAATTTGATTTTTAAATCCAATCTGATAAAACATCAGGTGAATTTAATTTATAGAGATTAAAGGTATCTTTGAATGTGTTTCTGCCATCTTATTTTGAGTTCCATTTACCCACTCTTCTAGTTTGGACACAGATTATATTTCTATTCTTCAATTTATAATGTGCTCAACTATGATTTTCCCTAAAAGATGAAGTTGATTAATACCTCTGTATTCCTCCCTAACAAGAATTGAATTGTAGCACATCTTAACTTCCCCATTGAACATCTATCCCCATCTTCCTTATCATCATAGAAAATTTAAATTCACTTTTTTGGGGGAGCACATACTCTATTACTTTACATGCTCACACAGAAGACTTAACATCAGATTGTGGGGTTTTCACACATGGAGAAATTCTCCAATTCTCTAGATATTAGTTGGATGTCCTATAAATTAATTCAAATCTGAGACCATTCACCTTGTGTCAGATCCTACAAGCTGATTTTACAACAATACTCCTACTTCAGATGCCAATCACAAGTCTGGGCTTTCAATACTTCTGACCAATCAACTATAAATCTACACTCCCATACCCCTCTCTTTGGGCTCAATAATTATCTAAAATGGCTCACAGAACTTGGAGAAGTGCTTCACTTTTACTTATTGGTTTATTATAAAGGATATTATAAAAGATAACAAACAGCCAAATGAAGAGAGCCAAATGAAGAACAAGACACTAGGGAAGGCAGCTCAGGAATTCCAGCTCTCTTGAGGCCCTCCAGTCTCCAGTTACATCCACATATCCAGGAGCTTGTCAAATCTCATTGTTCAAGAGTTTTTATAGAGCTTAATCTGCAGGCCACCCATCTCCCTCACCTCAGTTCCTAGAGGTCAGCTGGCATGCACTGAAAGTTCCAACTTTCTAATCCTCTAATTTTTCTAGTGACTGGTCCCATCCTAAGGCTGTCTAGGGATCCTAAATCTCCTGGTTAGCATCAACTCAGATGTTATTGAAAGGGGCTTTTTATGAATAACAAAAGACATTTTTATCATTCAGTTAAGAGTTTTAGGAGCTCTGTAACAGAGTTTTAGGAGCTGTGACAGGAATCTGGCATGGAACAAAGATTGTATAAATTTCTTATGTGCCAGCATAAAAATAGATTTCTTCTTTATTGTCAGTAGTTAAAATGTGTTCACCAACAAGTTTTATCAGTTCTGTGATGGCAGCTCAGTATCCTGGTCCTGCAGGATGTAAGGTTATCTAATCTGGTCCCTGAACAAGCTGGTGATTGGTCAAGTCCTTGCTTCAAGGCCTTATCTGTTTCCTATTGCCTTCTTTGGTAGGCAGCTTCATACAAACTGACTGCACACAGCAACCGGTAAGTCAGTTTCATGAGTGGTGAGACTTATTGCCGCCATGATCTCCTTTTCTGGCCGCTGCCCTGAATACTGAACAACTCTGTCCACTCTGTCCCATTTTGTCTCTGGAACGTTAAAGTGTTTACCATATTCAGAAGCATATAGAAAGCAATCTCTTTTTACATGTTGTTTGTTATTTCCATGAGTTATTGAAGAGTGACTTAAAGTATAAATTCAAACTAGAAGACAGAATAATATTCAAGTATCAAAATAAAATTTCCAGTGTTAAAAAAGAAAGGTGATGGGGGGAAGGAAAGCTTCACAAGAGCTGGAATGACTGGGATAACTGTTGTGTTGCTCTCTATTTGGGGAAAAGAAAGCAGGAAAATAATCAAGAATGTGTTTTGATTTATTTTTTGTGGTGCTAGGGCTTGAACCCAGGGCCTTGTGCATGCAAGGCAAACACTCTACCAACTGAGTAGAATATATTCCCAGCCCCAATCATATATGTGTTAATGCCTATGCTGGTACACACACTTCATCTACAAAAGAATATTTTTAAGGGTTATGTTTTATAACTGGTCTTCTTTGGGGAGTTCAAGAGAATACTTAAATATATACCTTTAAAAAACATGATTCATTTACTTTTAACTTTCTCTAATATATTTGTTCAATTAATTGCTAGATTCTTCTTATCTGCTGGGAATGTCACAGGTAGGAGCTTCCCCTACACTTATTTGTTTAGAGAACCAAAGAACCAGATGATTATTTTGGCTATGACCAATTGATTCAGACTGATAATTTTCTCTTCTCATCCCAAGTATTTAGCATGCTGTCCTAATGAGATTTGAGCCCAATGAATCATGTTTGGGTCAAATTATATAACAGGCTTTTGGGAAAAGTTTTCAGATCTTTCTAATTCTTGGGGTGGTGGTAATATCCCCACCCCAGGCCCCCTCCCTGTATGTCCATTTCTTCCCTAATCTGTATCTTCCCAATTAGTGGCTCTGGTAGTGAGTTTTTCTACATTTTGAGTGCAGTGGACAGAGATCTGAGTGAATTGGTCTGATATGAGAAGTTGCAGTTCACCTATGGGGAAGGAGTTGATAATTGTTCATGTTGAATCTGGATCTTAACCAGTTGGATGTTATCACACTTTTCTCTGAATTCATAATTTAATCTCTGTCCTCTAGTGATACTTTTTTAAAAAACTTTTTTAGTCAAATCATTTATGAAGGAGCAATCCATAGACTGTGAGAAAGCAATTCCAATACACATACTTGTTTACAAAATATACAAAGACTGGAAAACTCAACAATTAGAAATAATGCAATTAGAAATTAACAAAACAGGGCCTGCTGAGGGGCAGAGCCACCCCCCACCCCCCGCGCCGGCCAGGTGACCACCGACAGAAAAGGCCCAGTGGCCCGCGGTGGGACAGAGCTTCCAATCACTCCTGCAAGGTAGGTGGGCCTGCGACCCACCGGCAGAAGAGGAGCAGCGGCCTGCTGAGAGGCTGAGCCGCCCCCTCCCCCTGTGCTGGCAAAGTAGAGGGAACTGTGACCATGCACAGAGCAGGCCCAGCGGCCTGCTGAGGGGCAGAGCCGCCCCACACCCCCCGCGCCTGCCAGCTAGGTGGAACTGTGACCACCGACAGAAAAGGCCCAGTGGCCCGCGGCGGGACAGAGCTTCCAATCACTCCTGCAAGGTAGGCGGGCCTGCGACCCACCGGCAGAAGAGGAGCAGCGGCCTGCTGAGAGGTAGAGCCGCCCCCTCCCCCCCGCGCCTGCAAGGTAGACGGAACTGTGACCACCATCAGAACAGGCCAGACCTGCAACCGAGAGACAGAACAGGCCCAGTGGCCTGAGGAAGGGTAGAGCCGCCCCCCCCCCCGCGCCTGCAAGGTAGGCGGACCTGCGACCCACTGACAGTACAGCCCCAGAGGCCTGCAGAGGGGCAGTGCCGCTGCCTGCGCCTGCAAAGTAGACAGAACTGTGACCACCGACAGAACAAGCCTAGCAGCCCGCAGAGGAACAGAGCTGCCGCCCGCGCCTGCGAGGGAGACTTTGCAACTATACAAGACCAATATAAATATATAGGGGGAAAATTCAATAGCACAACAGTTTCACCAAGTAGAAAGGAACGCGAACAGTATGAAGAGACAAGGAAAGAAAGGACCACAAGCATTGCAGGTCAACTCAACGTTAGAAGAGGTAATAGCTGCAGCAGATGGAATGTCAGATAAAGAATTCAGGATATACATGCTTCAGATGATCTGGAGTCTCAAGGAAGACATCAGACAGCAAAATCAGACAATGAAAGATCACTTCAACAATGAATTACACAAACAAATCCAAGAAGCAAAAGATCAACTATACAGGGAAATAGAGGTTATAAAAAACAAACAAACAGAAATCCTAGAAATGCAGGAAGCAATAAGCCAACTTAAAAACTCAATTGAGAATACTACCAGCAGAGTAGAACACTTAGAAGACAGAACATCAGACAATGAAGATAAAGTATTTCAACTTGAAAAGAACATAGGCAGCTCAGCAAGACTGTTAAGAAACCATGAGCAGAACATCCAAGAAATATGGGATAACATCAAGAGACCAAATTTAAGAGTCATTGGGATACAGGAAGGGACAGAGTTTCAAACCAAAGGAATGAGCAATCTATTCAATGAAATAATATGAGAAAACTTCCCAGACTTGAAGAATGAGACAGAACCCCAAATCCTAGAAGCCTACAGGACGCCGAATGTGCAAAATCATAAGAGACCCACACCTAGACACATTATAATGAAGATGCCCAACATACAGAATAAGGAGAGAATTTTAAAAGCTACAAAGAGAAAGGAAGCAGATCACATTTAGGGGTAAGCCAATCAGGATAACAGCTGATCTTTCAACACAGACTCTGAAAGCAAGAAGATCCTGGAATAACATATTTCAAACACTGAAAGAAAATGGGTTCCAACCAAGAATTGTGTTTCCAGTGAAATTAAGCTTCAGGATGGAAGATGAAATTAAAACCTTCCACGATAAACAAAAGTTAAAAGAATTTGCAGCTAGAAAACCATCTCTTCAAAACATCCTTGGCAAAACATTACAGGAAGAGGAAATGGAAAATAACAATGAAAACCAACAGTGGGAGGTAGGACACTAAAGGGGGGAAAATAATCAAAGAGGAAAACAAACCATGTTTAGTAACATAAATAAACAAATATGGCTGGAAGAACAACCCATATCTCAATAATAACCCTAAATGTTAATGGCTTAAACTCACCAATCAAGAGACACAGGCTAGTAGAATGGATCACAAAACAAGACCCAACAATATGCTGCCTACAGGAGACGCATTTGATAGGAAAAGACATACATAGGCTGAAGGTGAAAGGTTGGGAAAAATCATATCACTCATATGGACTTCGGAAACAAGCAGGAGTATCCATACTCATATCAAATAAAATAGATTTCAAGCCAAAGTTAATCAAAAGAGATAAAGAGGGACACTACATACTGCTCAAGGGAACCATACACCAACAAGACATAACAATCATAAATATATATGCCCCAAACAATGGTGCAGCTATGTTCATCAAACAAACTCTTCTCAAGTTCAAGAGTCTAATAGACCACCATACAATAATCATGGGAGACTTCAACACACCTCTATCACCACTGGACAGATCTTCCAAACAAAAGTTGAATAAGGAAACTATAGAACTCAATAACACAATTAATAACCTAGACTTAATTGACATATATAGAATATACCACCCAACATCAAGCAGTTACACTTTTTTCTCAGCAGCACATGGATCCTTCTCAAAAATAGATCATATATTATGTCACAGGGAAACTCTTAGACAATATAAAGGAGTAGAGATAATACCATGCATCCTATCTGATCATAATGGAATGGAACTGAAAATCAACGATAAAAGAAGGAAGGGAAAAGAATACATCACTAGGAGAATGAACAATAGGTTACTGAATGATCAATGGGTTATAGAAGACATCAAGGAAGAAATTAAAAAATTCTTAGAGATAAATGAAAACACAGACACAACATATTGGAATCTATGGGACACATTGAAAGCAGTTCTAAGAGGAAAATTCATTGCTTGGAGTTCATTCCTTAAAAAAAGAAAAAACCAACAAATAAATGATCTCATACTTCATCTCAAAATCCTAGAAAAAGAAGAGCAAAACAGCAGCAAAAGAAGTAGAAGGCAAGAAATAATTAAAATCAGAGCTGAAATTAATGAAATCGAAACAAAAGAAACAATTGAAAAAATTGACAAAACTAAAAGTTGGTTCTTTGAAAAAATAAACAAAACCGACAGACCCTTAGCCATGCTAGCGAAGAGAAGAAGAGAGAGAACTCAAATTACTAACATACGGGATGAAAGAGGCAATATCACAACAGACACTTCAGAAATACAGAAGATAATCAAAAATTATTTTGAATCCTTATACTCCAATAAAGTAGAAGATAGTGAAGGCATAGATAAATTTCTTAAGTCATATGATCTGCCCAGATTGAGTCAGGAGGATATAGACAACCTAAACAGACCAATATCAATTGAGGAAATAGAAGAAACCATCAAAAGACTACCAACTAAGAAAAGCCCAGGACCGGATGGGTATACAGCAGAGTTTTACAAAACCTTTAAAGAGGAACTAATACCAATACTTTTCAAGCTACTTCGGGAAATAGAAAAAGAGGGAGAACTTCCAAATTCATTCTACGAGGCCAACATCACCCTGATACCTAAACCAGACAAAGACACTTCAAAGAAAGAAAACTACAGACCAATATCTCTAATGAACCTAGATGCAAAAATCCTCAATAAAATTCTGGCCACTCGGATACAAAAACTTATCAAAAAAATTGTACACCATGATCAAGTAGGATTCATCCCTGGGATGCAAGGCTGGTTCAATATACGGAAATCAATAAATGTTATTCACCACATCAATAGACTTAAAAATAAGAATCATATGATCATCTCGATAGATGCGGAAAAAGCATTTGACAAAGTACAGCATCCCTTTATGTTCAAAACTCTAGAAAAACTAGGGATAACAGGAACATACCTCAATATTGTAAAAGCAATCTATGCTAAGCCTCAGGCTAGCATCATTCTGAATGGAGAAAAATTGAAGGCATTCCCTCTAAAATCTGGAACAAGACAGGGATGCCCTCTCTCACCACTTCTGTTCAACATAGTTCTTGAAACACTGGCCAGAGCAATTAGACAGACGAAAGAAATTAAAGGCATCAAAATAGGAAAAGAAGAACTTAAATTATCACTATTTGCAGATGACATGATTCTATACCTAGCAGACCCAAAAGGGTCTACAAAGAAACTATTAGAGCTAATAAATGAATTCAGCAAAGTGGCAGGATATAAAATCAACACGCATAAATCAAAGGCATTCCTGTATATCAGCGACAAATCCTCTGAAATGGAAATGAGGACAACCACTCCATTCACAATATCTTCAAAAAAAATAAAATACTTGGGAATCAACCTAACAAAAGAGGTGAAAGACTTATACAATGAAAACTACAGAACCCTAAAGAGAGAAATAGAAGAAGATCTTAGAAGATGGAAAAATATACCCTGTTCATGGATAGGCAGAACTAACATCATCAAAATGGCGATATTACCAAAAGTTCTCTATAGGTTTAATGCAATGCCAATCAAAATCCCAACAGCATTTCTCGTAGAAATAGAGAAAGCAATCATGAAATTCATATGGAAAAACAAAAGACCCAGAATAGCAAAAACAACGCTAAGCAGGAAGTGTGAATCAGGCGGTATAGCGATACCAGACTTCAAACTATACTACAGAGCAATAGTAACAAAAACAGCATGGTACTGGTACCAAAACAGGCGGGTGGACCAATGGTACAGAATAGAGGACACAGAAACCAATCCACAAAACTACAACTACCTTATATTTGATAAAGGGGCTAAAAGCATGCAATGGAGGAAGGATAGCATCTTCAACAAATGGTGCTGGGAAAACTGGAAATCCATATGCAACAAAATGAAACTGAATCCCTTTCTCTCGCCATGCACAAAAGTGAATTCAAAATGGATCAAGGAGCTTGATATCAAATCAGAGACACGCCGTCTGATAGAAGAAAAAGTTGGCTACGATCTACATACTGTGGGGTCGGGCTCCAAATTCCTCAATAGGACACCCATAGCACAAAAGTTAATAACTAGAATCAACAAATGGGACTTACTCAAACTAAAAAGTTTTTTCTCAGCAAAAGATACAATAAGAGAGGTAAATAGAGAGCCTACATCCTGGGAACAAATCTTTACTCCTCACACTTCAGATAGAGCCCTAATATCCAGAGTATACAAAGAACTCAAAAAATTAGACAATAAGAGAACAAACAACCCAATCAACAAATGGGCTAAGGACCTGAACAGGCACTTCTCAGAGGAGGACATACAATCAATCAACAAGTACATGAAAAAATGCTCACCATCTCTAGCAGTCAGAGAAATGCAAATCAAAACCACCCTAAGATACCATCTCACTCCAGTTAGATTGGCAGCCATTATGAAGTCAAACAACAATAAGTGCTGGCGAGGATGTGGGGAAAAGGGTACACTTGTACATTGCTGGTGGGACTGCAAATTGGTGCAGCCAATTTGGAAAGCAGTATGGAGATTTCTTGGAAAGCTGGGAATGGAGCCACCATTTGACCCAGCTATTCCCCTTCTCGGTCTATTCCCTAAAGACCTAAAAAGAGCATGCTACAGGGACACTGCTACATCGATGTTCATAGCAGCACAATTCACAATAGCTAGACTGTGGAACCAACCTAGATGCCCTTCTATGGATGAATGGATAAAAAAAATGTGGCATTTGTACACAATGGAGTATTACTCTGCATTAAAAAATGACAAAATCATAGAATTTACAGGGAAATGGATGGCATTAGAGCAGATTATGCTAAGTGAAGCTAGCCAATCCCTAAAAAACAAATGCCAAATGTCTTCTTTGATATAAGGAGAGTAACTAAGAACAGAGTAGGGTCGAAGAGCATGAGAAGAAGATTAACATTAAACAGGGATGAGAGGTGGGAGGGAAAGGGAGAGAGAAGGGAAAATGCATGGAAATGGAAGGAGACCCTCAGAGTTATACAAAAGTACATACAAGAGGAAGTGAGGGGAAGGGGAAAAATAATATAAGGGGGACAAACGAATGTCAGTAGAGGGAGCAGAGAGAGAAGAGGGGAGGGGAGGGGAGGGGGGATAGTAGAGGATAGGAAAGGCAGCAGAATACAACAGACACTAGTATGGCAATATGTAAATCAATGGATGTGTAACTGATGTGATTCTGCAATCTGTATATGGGGTAAAAATGGGAGCTCATAACCCACTTGAATCAAATTGTGAAATATGATATATCAAGAACTATGTAATGTTTTGAACAGCCAACAATAAAAAATTAAAAAAAAAGAAAAAGAAATTAACAAAACATACAAACAGGTATTTCATTGAAAAGGATAATCAAATGGCAAATCAGCATATGAAAAAAGCATTATTTGTTGTTAGAGAATTTCACATTAAAAGCATAATGGGATACCTAACAGATTGCCTATGATGTATGTATGTGTGTGTGTGTGTGTGTGTGTGTGTGTATATATATATATACAAAAAAAGTGTTAACAAACAATAAAATAAATCTGGTACTGTTTACCATATGATAAGTGAGAGAATGAACAATTGTAACAAAAGCATTCCAATAATCTTCTCTCTGAGCCTGACAGCAGGACAATTCAAACTATTTTCCAAAATATTACGTTATGAAATCTATCATTTACCAAATTTTCCACTGACCTTCATGTCAGATGTTCTTTTTTCCCAAAAATATCAATAATTAATTTAAATATAAATGAACTAGATATTGTAATTAAAAGGTATAGATGTTAAACATATGTAAAAAATCAAAAAATATGTTCTATATATATGTCACACACATTAAATATCAATACATCAATAAGCAAAAAAGCAAAAGAAGGAGAAAATAATCATGAGAAATCTGAATTAGAGGTATTAATATAAAATAAATTTCAAGAAAAAATATTTTCAGAGATAAATGGGAACATGGGAACATTTCTTAACTATAATAGGGTAACTTCTTCAAGAAAGTATAACAATCTTAAATGTGTATGTACCTAATAACAAAATTTAAAAATACATGAAGTAAAAATTAGTAAAACTAGAAAGACAAAGCTACAATCATATTTGGAGACTTTAAGCCCCCTCGAGTAGTAATATTATAGAAGGCTTAACTGTCACCTTGACCTACTTATTATTTATAGAAAACTATACACAAAAATGACAAATTAATAAAAATAGACTATATTCTGTCATAAAATAAGTTTTGATAAATTTTAAAAATGTGAAATCGTGCATACTGTGTTTCCTGCATGATGTATTACATTAGAAATCAATCACCTTAAGAGATATTGAACCCCACCCTCATGTCTCAACTACTTCAAAATTAAACAGCACACTTATAAATATCTCCCAGATCAAAGAAGAAAGCACAGGAAAAGTAAATAAAAAGTGCTTTGAACTAAGTGACAATAAAAGCTTAAAATATCAGAATCTCTGAGACAAAATGGTACTCAGATGAACACTTATAACTAAAGTATTTGTATAAGAAATAAGCTACATTAACAATTAAATTATTTTCAAATTAGGTAGTAGGAAGGAAAAATAAGAGTAGGAGCAGAAATATGTGAAATTTAAAAAATAATACAGCTAAAAGTTGTTAAAAATCTAACAAGTCTAATCAAGAAAAAAGCAAATAATAATAATAATAATAATAATAATATCAGTGGAAAGGATGCTATCAAGGAAAGGAAGCTATGCAGGGCTGGGGTTATAGCTCAGTAGTAGAGTGCTTGCCTAGCATATGTGAGGCACTGGGTTCAGTCCTCAGCACCACATGTTGACAAAGTAAAGATCCATTGACAACTAAACAAACAAACAAACAAACACAAAAAAAACCCCGCCAACTCTACAGATGCTAAAAATGTACTAAGGTAATATTACAATTGTATAATTACAATTATATAGCTTATATAACTTAGTCTATTTTAGTGGATAGAAACCCCTTTTTGTTTATGTGATCCATATGAGTGATATGTTTTTTCCCATCCTTTCACCTTCAGTCTGTGGATGTCTTTGCCTATGAAGTGAGTCTCTTGGAGACAGCATATTGTTGGGTCTGCCAGTTTATGTCTTGTGACTGGTGAGTTTAGGCCATTAATATTCAATTTTAATTATTGAGATATGATTTGTGTTCCTGGTCATTTTGGTTGATTTCTAGTTTTTAATTTGAATTAGTTTCCCCTTTAATTGACTATTCCTTTAGTGTAGTTTCTCCTTTTACTGGTTTTCACTGTTTAATTTTATTTTCATTTCATCTTCATGGAATATTTTGTTGAGAATATTCTGAAGTGCAGGCTTTCTGATTGTGAATTCTTTTAATTTTTGTTTCTTATGGAAGCTTTTTAGTTCATCTTCAAATCTTAAGCTTATTTTTGCTGGATATAAGATTCTTGGTTGGCATCCAATGTTATTCCAGGATCTCCTAGCTTTGAGGGTCTGGGTTGAGAAATCAGCTGAGATCTGAATTGGTTTCTCCCTATATGTAATCAGATTTTTTTTCAAAGCCTTTAAAATTTTATCCTTATTTTGTATGCTAGGCATTTTCATTATAATGTGCTCTGATGTGGGTCATTTGTAATTTTGCACATTTGGGGTCCTGTAAGCCTCTTGGATTTGATTTTCCATTTCATTTTTTAGATTTGGGAAGTTTTCTGATATTATTTCATTGAAAAGGTTGTGCATTCCTTTGGTTTGTATCTCCGTGCCTTCATCTATCCTGATAAATCTTAAATTTGGTCTTTTCTTATTATCCCATAATTCTTGGAATTTCTGTGTATGGTTTCTTAACATCTTCTCTCCATGGTCAACTCTGTTTTCAAGATTATATATTTTGTCTTCATTGCCTGAAGTTCTGTCTTCCAAGTGGTCTAGTTGTTGGTGATGCTTTCTATTGAATTTTTAATTTGATTTATTGTTTCCTTCATTTCAAGTATTTCTGGTTTTTTTTTTTCAAAATCTCTGTCTCTTTATTGAAGTGATCTACATGTATTTGCTCTATTACATCATCCTTTTCTTCACAGCTCATTTTAACTATGTACATTCTAAACTCCTCTGAAATTTCTTCTACTGTGGTATCCATGGATTCTGTTATTGGAGTATCTTGATTTGTTGGGGTGATTTGTTCCCTTGTTTTTTCATGTTGTTTGTGTGTCTACCTGTCTACAGTATGGATTTGAGGCAGTAGTATTTCTACCCCATGGACTTATATTGTCTCTGAAGGTTTCCAGTAACTCACTGTTTAAGGAGAGACAAATAGTAACAACAACCATGCAAACGATTTATAGCATTAAACAAAATAGTTCCTACTATGATGTCTACAATAAACAGTTATGCCTATAATAAAAACAGCAAGTCTGCAGAAGGGTTTACATTTTCAAATGGTGGACAGGGATAGAACAGAAGTGATATAGGGTGTGATGATTATGAGGGAGGAGGAGAGAAGACAGAAGTGAAAGATTAAAGGAAGAGTGTAGCGCGCTCGCCAGGCCTGCATGCGGCCCGGGTTCGATCCTCAGCACCACATACAAACAAAGATATTGTGTCCGCCGAAAACTAAAAAATAAATATTAAAAATTCTCTCTCTCTCTCTCTCTCTCTCTCTCTCACTCTCTCTTAAAAAAAAAGGAAAATAGGTTGGAGAAAAATATATATAAAGCAAAAATTTAAATAAAAAATTAAAATAAAAGTAAAGGAATACATACTAATCAAACATCCTAGTTCATAAAAAACTAATACATGTAAAATAACTGACTTCAAAAATGCTAGAGATGAGAAGAAAAAAAAGAAATTGTATAAATATCCATATACCATTAAGGTCACAATTAAACAGTGAAAAAGAATATTAAAAAAAAAATCTTGATGAAAAGCTAAAGAATTCTTTCTATTGGAGTTCAAAATATTCTCAGCTTCCCTACTTATCAGTTTTAGTGGGGTCTTCTGGAGGTTGATGCTCCATCCTCTGGGTTGCTGGACTAAGAGACATAATCCCATAGGCAGAGTTCCTGGAGGCAGGATTTAGGTTTAGGTGGGTTCTAGGCTCTTCACTGAATGCTAATTGGTCTGGAGATTTTAAATCAGCACAACTTCAGGGTGCAGTACTCGCTGGTCCGTGCTGGAGGACTTTACTCCAGGGCTTCCCTGGGTTTCAGTCATGTGGAGCCAATTCTTAGTCCCCTATGTCACCTGCAGATCCCTTGTTTCCAGGTCTTGGGTTCAGTCTCCAAACAATTTCTCCTGCCCAGTCACTTCTGAGTTCTAGGCCGTTTGTGTCTCTCCCAGCTGGTCCTGAAAGCAGTCGAATTGGAGGGGGAGGGGTAGAGCCGGGTAGGTTTCCATGACCAGTTGTCCCCTGTGTAAACCTCTCTCCACATTTGATTTTCTTCTGGTTACTTAAGCACACTCTATGTCATGTAGCATGTGTTTACTGGGCCTGTATTTCAGGCCAGGATCAGCTTCCTCGGTTGCCAGTCCCCATGCTGCACTGACAAAATGGTTCCTTTTTTTGTCCTCCAGATGCCACCTGGAGAGACAGGGGCTTCTTTTCCCCCACACAGATATCCTGCAGCATGTCCTTCAGGTTCACAGGGCAATGTCCTTGATATCTAAATGCTCTGTACCCAGAGGCCTCAGGCCTCCCCAAAATGTGGGTTCCTTTAAGTCCCTTATCCCTCTACTGTGCTCACAGAGGGACCTCTCTGGCTGGAGCTTCCAGACAGACTGTGGCAGCAGCTGTGCTACTGGAGATTTTTTCCTTATTTTATTATATCCAACCTCCTGTGTCCCTGATCTGCTTTGAATGTTCAGTTTTAGGTTCCAGTGAAGTACACCCCCCCACACCCCACCCCCACTTTTTGTTCCCCCACCCTGTGGAGAGGCTGCCTGTCTACTTTCTAGGTTTCTTGGCGCAGAGCAGCCAGGAATGTGATCTCCTCTATTCCTCTATCTTGGATTCTTTCCTCTAGTGATACTTTTAAAGTGAGTACTCTGAATTATAATTTATGGCTCCTCTTGTCTATAAATTCCTTGAGGCAATCAAGGAATCATGCCAGATAGATTTTTGTATCCCTCCTTTCTCTTAATCCTGTTATTTTTCTATTCATGTCACGATTTGTTTTTCTCTCATTGTTATAATGATATTATTATGCATAGCACAGAGAGAGTAACTAACTTACTTATCTAGGGACACTAGTAAGGAACAGAGCCATGGTTTGAACCCAGGCAGTTTGATCCTAAATTTTAGGATCACTAGAGATTATTCTTGGTATGGTATCAGACACACGGGCAGCTCAATTAACACTTATCTTCTTGCTGTTAGTTTCCCGCTCCTTTTTTTTTTTTTGGTAAGGTGAACTCCAATACCAGAACAACTGTTAAATTAAAATAAACTTTGTTCCTGTTCTGCTTTCTGGTAGCAATCTGGATGTCTTTTAGTAAATGTGGGCAAGCCCAATCTCCTATATAAAAATAATCATAAGTACAGCTTAAAAAGCCAATGAGCTAAAATTAGAATGACCATATAAAGGAATCTCTATCAGAAAGCAAGAAGAATCACTGTTTTAATTCTGTTACTATCAGTTGGTCATGAGCAAAAGGGGAGGTGACATTATTTTCCTGGGAAAGCCTTTATTGGTTATTTTTAATCATGTGAAAATAACCAACCATTCCTGATTCCACCTCTAACATCATTTCTTTCAACAGAAAGAGCTATCAGTACTGATGAAAACAAGAAAAGATATCAATAGTCTAAAATGATAGCTTGGCATGGTAGCACACACCTGTAATCCCAGTGACCAGGAGGCTGAGGCAGGAGGAAGGAAACTTTGAGGCCAATCTTGGCAATTTAGTGATGCCATAAGTGACTTGTGGAGACCCTAGCTCAAAATAAAAAATAAAAAGGTCTGGGAATGCAGTATAATGGTAAAGATCCCCTGAATTCAATCTTCAGTACCAATAAAGTAAAATAAAATAATTTGAAATGATAAAATAAGTTACCCAGATACAGCATCTTTTGACTTTGAAATGCAATCAAAGACTCTGCCTATATGTTGCCAGCAGTCTTGGCCTGCATGATGATAGTTTAGGGCTTCATTAGGTTACAGAAAAGGCCATAGATATCCATTCAATAACTGATGATTTTAAATGTGTTCACGACATAGAAACAAATATGAGTAATTCTATTAACATGAATACTTTCAAAGCATGATTCTTAAGTAAAGCATGTTTGGTCATATACTGGGTATTTTAATTTTCTTTAAATGAGGTTTGAGTGAGTTTGAAATCATTCAACAAATATTGAGTACTTAATGTGACTGGCATTGTTCATGCATCAGTGAACCAGACAAAGATCCCAACTTGTGGAGAACTTTTATTCTAAATTTAACTATGAATTGGTGTTAGTGTTGATAAATTTATCTATTGAAGACTGGGAGCTTCATATACAGGAGTAACTTGTAAATCTTTATCACTGTTCCAAATTACCAGACACTTTCTGTTCTCAAGTTCAATCAAGTTGTATGTGCAACTGTAAAAAAAAATCCATGCGATAGTCCCAGTGTATAGAATAGTCCTTCTTGAGACAATTTGGACTTAGTCTTAAGAGAGCTTGTCATCCCCGCGGGATCTTCAAGAAGGCAAGTTAATCAGATCCCTGGCTTTACATCTTCTTATTACCAAATTATGACATAATTTTATATGTCACATTTTGGGGAAAAATACTTAAAATAAATCTCACTTATTAAGTAATATTGGATTTTTCCTGTAGCTGCTATTTTTGCTACTCCTATAAGTATCAGAAATAGTTCTGCAACTTGGTATCCAGAAGGGATATTGACCCAAAGAGCAGATATGAGCACAGACGTATCCTTGGTTAGAACCCTGATTCTTACACCAAACTGTCACCCCATGGGCCTTTCTTTTAAGCTAATAAGGTAAAGTGTGTGTGTGTGTGTGTGTGTGTGTGTGTGAGAGAGAGAGAGAGAGAGTGTGTGTGTGTGTGTGTGTGTGGTGTGTCAGGAAGGAGGCTACACAGATAAATTGTCAAGTGGGGCTCTTAAAAATCATATGTGGTTCTGGATTGAGAACTACAGTGTTATCGGTCTATTCATCTTTTAGCGCTGCAGTAACAAATGGCGACTAATTTGGAGGATTAAAACAACACAGATTTATTCTCTCCTAGTTCTAGAAGTCAGATATTTGAACTCAAGAGATAGACAGTAGCCCACTCTCCAAAGGCTGTGAGGAAGAACCTTGTCTCACCTCTCCTGTCTTCTGGTAGCTCCAGGTGTTCCTCGGTTTGTGACTATACTATGGAAGACTCTGCCTCTCTGTCTATATTCTTCTTCTCTTTCTTACAAGGATATCTGTCACTGGATTCAGGTTTTACCCAGATAGTCCAGATTGATCCTATCTCAATACCCTTAACCCAATTACAACTGTGGAGATTCTTTTCCCATACAAAAAGTCACATTCCCATGCGTTACATATCTGTTAGGGGACTACCATCAAACCCTTACCATTGGGTAGGTGAAAACAAAACAAAACAAACAAAAACCCAAGTCTTCAAAGCTAAAAATCAAAGCATTAGGTGAGGTTTTTATAATGCCCACTCTTTCTCCAACATTGTCCTTGCCTGAGATATCTGGCTACAGCCTCAGCTCCCAACTGAATGTTGTCCTGGACTGAAGCTCTGTTCTTGGCTCTGTGATCAGGTTCCCCATGTCAGTTCTCATCTTGGCTTAACCTCTGGAATAGCTCTTGGCTTATCCTGAGAAACTAGTGTGACTCCATTTTTAAAAAAATAAATAAATAACAGAACTTCTACCTCAAGGCCTGTCCTAAGGAAGGGGACATGACCATTGTCCTCGGAAAAACCCACAGAGCACTCCTAAGTACATACCCACCCTGCTGAGTTGTTTGTCTGTAAATAACAGGAGAGGTCTGTGGCGCCAGGTGTCCCTGACTCAGTTAGGCTAGGTGAGGACCTATTGCAACCCCCCTAGCAACCTCCAATCAGCATAAGACAGGGAAAATACCTGGAATGCCAGATGATCTCCAAGTAGTTTATGGTGTTGATAACATGTTGGGAAACCATGTAGTTTAGCACGTACACCCCTCGTGGCCTAAACCAATCAGTTCAAACGAACCCCCTTCTTGTACTAGCCAATCACCCCTACCCAACTTGTTCCCACCATTGAATGTGCTAATCAATGTTAAGAGTTGTTGTTTGATTTTCCCGAGGTATGGAATGATTTGCTGTGCGATGTTGTGACGCATAGAGTATCCTCCCAAAACCTATAAAATCTCACTGAACAAAGGACTGGGACTCACTCCTGGGACCCCTGCGTCGGGAATGGTCGTGAGTCCAGGCTCAAGCTTGCAATAAAGACTCTTGTGTGATTGTATCGGATTCGGCTCCTGGAGGTCTATTGGGGTCCCATGAATCTGGCATAACAATCCTTGCACAAATGACACTAATTCATTGAGTCCCCAGACTCATATATATATATAAAAATTATATTTCCAATATGGTTTGAGCTAGACCCATCTTGTGTCTTATGTCTAAATTCTACATTGCATTTTTCTTGTCAATCTCTTGCTCTATAGATGACAATATTCTTTTTTTGAGAGAGAGAGAGAGAGTTTTTAAATTTTTATTTATTTTTTTAGTTTTCAGTAGACACAACATCTTTATTTTATTTTTATGTGGTGCTGAGGATCAAACCCAGCGCCTTGCGCATGTCAGGCGTGCGCGATACCGCTTGAGCCACATCCTCAGCCCCAACAATATTCTTTTTTCTCCCTTCAGGATGAACCAATTTCAGTTTTGCATTTATTATTTGAAAATAAATTTAATTATACATTCTTCCCTGTTTTTTTCAAAAAGTCATTTGTTTTCCTAAATTACTCAAAATCTAGCTGAAATTTTTGTTAGAAACTCCAAAGAAAGATACACTGTAATTTTCCTTGAAGGTAAAAAATTAAGTGTTGGAGGAACAAATCTAGCCTATGGCATGAGGCTTTTACACTAGAATTCTAAAAACTGAGTGTGACTTGTGATGTTGAGTAATCTACATGCTGACCTTTTCCCCCACCAAAAGGTGTCCAGAGACTTTGCATGTCAATCACTGCGACCTTTGAGTCTTAAAGACACAGAAAAGCAATAAAGGCAAGTGTTACTATTACTTGTTGTTCAAATATTTAAGTTTACAATCTTACTTTGATACTATTGTTTTATTTTTAAGACAGTATCTAAGGAAGTGTGAAGATGCTGATTTGATGAAAACATCTAATTACTACTAGAATGATACAACATATTTTTTGCAGACTGCACAACCCAACCTCTCCCAAACAAGGGTTCATCTATGGCCCACTGAGCAATAGTGACCATCCTTAAGCCAAATGGATAGACAACTCAAATGTTCTGTTATTTTAGTGTATTTATTCAGAAAGCAATGTTGTTTATTTCCTAAAAATTGGCTGCCCAATTATATAGATGATTTCAAAGGACAATAAAAAGCTTTAAAACAGTGATAAGAATGCCACAAAGATGATCAAATGGATTTATAAAAAACAAAGTTAAGGATTAAGGTGTTTTTTTTTTTTTTAAACCCAGAAAATTGAAAATTTATCTGGGTGGAGATGAGTTTATTGCAATCAGCTTCTACTGTTTGAAAGATCACTTTATAAAAAAATCATAACTCTGATCTTTATTCCCACTAAAGATAGGTCAGCAAGAAGTTAATCATGAAGGAATTACATCAGGTCCAGGCAGAAAGGTCAATGGAGATACTCGAAAGGAGTTGTCCTATCCTGCTCTCTCCTGATCTGTTATGGCTATCCTAGGGTCAGAGGAATGGACTGTCATTTCAGAGCCCAGATCCATCTGCTTCCCAGAGAAAAGTGTATTCACCTGAGTCTTAAATATCTCCCAAGGAAACAACTGTGGCCTCTCTCAGTGTCTTATTTCAGCCTTTTAAATTCTTAAAGCAAGAACATGTTAATGCCAAATCAAAAGCCCCCCTGGGTAGTTAGACTCATTTTCCTCCTTCCTTGGGCAGGGAGGATGAGGGTCACCAACACATGTGACATCCTCAGGTTACAGGTACCAAATTCTCACACCATTGTCTTTCTTTTCTTTTGTTTTTTTCCTCTAGCCCTCACTGGATCTATTTCCCAAAGTTGTAATTATTTTTCTTGCCCTTCTGGTTTTGTGATGAATGGCAATCCTGACATCCTCTGACACTGAGAATTCTTACCTTTATCTTTGCATTAAGATTTTAATGCAAAGGAATGTACAACAGAAATAGGTCATTTTTCTTCTGCAGATCACCAATTGCAAGATTTCTTTTCATAAAAACTGGTATATCAATTTTCTATTGAAAGTACATTTTTGTGAAGCATAAAAAAATTTAATCCTGAGCTCTGTAGCTGTCAGAGAAATGAATGGTTCTTCTATTTTGAAATGGCTGCCAACAAATATGAGGACTGGATATCATTTCTCTCTTGTCAGGCTTCTCTTTATGAATCTGGCGTTACAGGTGGCTGAAATAGCGTCTCATTATCAAAGGCTGGTATGGTTTTTCTTTATAGGGCTTATAGTCCTACTGCCTAGGACTGAAGGATAATCTGAGTGGCATAGTGCTTAACATAGACAATTGAAGAAAGTGCTGGTTTGGCATTTATTTTCAATTTATATTTGCTGAGTTGAAATTCATCTAACACAAAATTCACCAGTTCAAAGTGAACAATCAGTGAGATTCAGAACATTCACAATGTTGTATAAGCAACAACTACATCAAATTCCAAAAGAATTTTTTATCACCCTATAAAGAAACTACATTGCAACCACAGGGCCCTTGATATTGTTGATCTGCTTCCTGTTCTGATGTGTTTATCTTTCTGTATGCAAATGGAATTATACAATGTGTGACCTTTGGCTTTCACTTAGCATAGTATTTTCAATGTTTATCCACACTGTAGCATGTATCAGTATTTTATTAGTTTTTTTTAATAATATCTTTATTTTGTTTATTTATTTTTATGTGGTGCTGAGAACCCAGGGTCTCACACGTGCGAGTCGAGAGCTCTACCACAATCCCAGCCCTCATTAGTTTTTTTTAATGACTGAAAAATATTCTATTGTATATATCAACCACAATTTGTTTAGCCATTCAATCTTCGATGGATATCTGGGTTGTTTCTATCTGTTGGCTATTGCAAATAGTGCTTCTATGAACATTTGTGTAGTAGTGTTATTTGTTTCAATTTTTTAGATACATAGAAAAGAATTACTAGGTCACATAAGAATTTTATGTTTAAACTTTAGAGGAACTACGAAACTATTTCCCTACATTTATTTTTTAAAAGGAAAACCACTGTACTGTGCCGCGGTCTGGCTGGGCACAAATCACGAGCCACTCAAGCAGGAACAAACTTTATTTCTAAACTCACGCGAACGCCACCCACTCGGTCTTCTCCGGGACACACCACACACCAACCGGAACTCCCTCCACCGGAACTCCACCCACCAACGCGAACTCCCCAGGAATCCCAGGAGAACTCCAAAGTAGTGGGCGTCGAGGTGGACAGTAGAGGTCTATATACAATTGAATACACAGCCTGTTTCAATCCAGCATCATCTCGTCACAGCAATTATAGACGGCTTAACTTAATATCATCATCTTAATGGCTCGCCTCTCAACCATTACTTCCGGCAAAACGCCAGTACTGTCTGGCACTGGATTCTATCCTCAGCCCCACAAACAAATAAATAAAATAAAGCAATCATGTCCATCTACAACAGGAAGGAAGGAAGGGAGGGAGGGAGGGAGGAAGGAAGGGAGGGAGGGAGGGAGGGAGGGAGGAAGGAAGGAAGGAAGGGAAGCCACAGTACTCATGAACTTGTCTTAGCAAGGGGAGAACAACTCTCTGAACCTAAGGGAAATTTTCTGAAGAATTATTGGCAATGACAGTGTTTTATCCAACTGACTCCTATTCCTGGACAGTCAGAACCAAATACAACAGCAACAATAACCACAAGCTCCATAAAATACCAGGAGGGGAAATCTTAAACCAGCTCCAAGTCCAGTCAAGTTTTTGCCATATTGTTTCTTTAAGATGATGCACTCAGCGCAGGTCTAATGCCCCTTTGGCCATGTTGCTACCCCTGATAACCTCAAAGTCAATTAAGAGAACTGCTTTAAATGAGAAAGCCAATTCTGATGAGGTTTATTCTGGGGAAGTTTCAGAACTCATGTTTATGTCCCTTTCTTCCTGTGAGCCTAAGGATCTATGCTTTGAATATTTGACCAATTTTAGCAAATTAAATTTCATTTGATTATCCTATAGGAAGACACCTCCTTGTTTTCCTAGAAACTGCTAGTCTGTTATGGGCAAATTGATGTAAAGACTTATTTGCCTATTGGAGAAATAGACTGGTTCTTTAATAATTCATGCCTTATGTCCAGTTTTCTGACTGTCTTCATAGACCTTCCTTTTATGACATTATTATTGTAGGTGTAGCAGGGTCCTGAATAATATGTAACTCACATCCATCCTCTAGTGCCAATAAAAGGCTTAGGAAAACTTTTCACCAACCCTATAATTTTCTATGCTCGACCAAGTTGTGCTGGCCATTGTGTACCATGTAATGCAACCATAACAGAGTTAAGATAGAATGAATAAGAAACAAAAATGCTTCCCTTTATTGGAGATTGATAATATTTGAGATAACATGCCCAAATAGTGCACCCAGAAAAATGAGCTCATCCATCATGAATCTTGCCATGTTGTAATTCAGGATTACTCCTCAGAATTATAAGGCTATTATAGTCCAAGAGGTCTGGTTGCCAGAGAATGAATCCTCAGAGAACCTTAGATAGCCCGAGTCAGAGGAATCATTCCTTGGCTGCTAATCCACTGTGTCTATAATAGTTCAGCCCTGATCCCTGACATTATGCTGCCTGAGTCACATGCTCTCAGAGAAAATGACTTCAGGTTTAAGTAGAAAGGTCAAAAGAGGACAGGGAGACAGGGAAACTTGGGGTTAGGCAGATGCACTGTTTGGTCAGATGTTATAGGGACAGATTAGGGAGAACTGACTCTGGCTTCTCCTTGAGGGAGCTCAGAAATTCCTGAGAATAATGATTATACCTGTGGAGAAACCCAGTTGTACATAATTGGTTGTAGCAGACAGGAGACAGTCCAGCACTTCAGGCTTCAAACTTATTCAGGAGATTTGGTTCATAGAAGAATTTATATTAAAACCTTAAGTCTCAATCTTTCCATATCCCAGGGTTATCACCTTAAGATACTATGCTCATCAGAGCCCTCGAGTTTAATTAACATTTTCCAAGGACAGGAAAAATTATTCCTCATATGAAAATCATCTCTTAGTGATTTATCTTCTTCAGCTGTTACAAAACAGTATGTTACTTTGATATTTTTTAAAAAATCTTGGAGAATGCATCTGATCCAAGTTAATAATGCATAGCAATATTTTTGGATGATGCTTGGATTCATTGCTCATATAAACTGAGCCCAGGCTCTACATTACATTAGGGTTTGTCAGGTGATGTCCTTTCAGAGGGCACACAGCGCTCTTCCTCCTCTTTCCAGAGCAGAGGACAAGATCTTGGTAAAAGCACAAGGCTTATACAACTAAGAAGAATTCTTTTGGCCCTTATAAGATTCTAAGCCTATTAAACCAAAATAGGAATCAGGGCATCACATCAACTTTGTGAAAGCCCCAAGAATTATTCCTCTATCTAATACAGGGAAAATGAATTGCAGAACCTCAATAAAAACAAACATCCATCAATGTTGCCATTCCCATCTGATCCCTCTTTCTGACCCAGCAGCAATACCAAAGGAGTTTTGTGGAAGGGAAGCCTGGTTTCTCTAGTATAAATCTCAAAAGGTCAGGAATGTGTTTCAGCTTCCATCAGTAAACTCCTATTAATTCACCAGACATAGGATTTACCTAACCCTTTAGAAACTATTTCTGTTACCCATAGATGCCCAGCTTGCCAGTCTATGGCAATGGAAAGCATCCTGCCAGTTTATACCAAAAATAGAGCAGCACTCTCTCCTACCAGCCCATTTGCTGGAGATTTAACTCTTTCAAAGTGTTCTCCACCCTATCTGAAACTTACTTCACTGATGCTACCTTGTTAGGCTCTATAAGAGAGCTCTCTCCTATTTCTCAGCCTTTGATCTTCAGGAAAGCTCTATTATCGTAGGCCCAGTTTTCTCCACTAATGTCTACTATTACTCCCACTTCAGTCTCAGGAAAGAGAAATATTTTCCTGTGGTCCAAAGAGGACATTTTGATAATGTTCCCTAGTTTTTGGTGGGGTACAATGTGGATGCAATACCTTTGGGGCCTACAGTTTGCTTACCTGAAGTCTCTCACAGAATATGCTGTTGGTTTCCTCTGAACTGCTGTTGTTCCTGCTGCGGTTCCTGAGGAAAACAGAAGCTCAGTGTTGCTGCTGCCCTGGGGACAGTTCAGCACTAGCACTGATTGGCTTCAGGCCTCTCCATACTTCAAAGTCCAGGACCAAATTGGCCTCTAACACAGAGAAAGGCCAAAATCCCTCCTACAGTCTGTAATTTCAATCCATGTCCCACATGGGGATGATCTGCTTCCCAGGATGACTGATAGTGGAAACATTCATTCTCTAAAAAGAAAAAGTCTACTTCCACACAACCATTCAGCCCAATAGGTGCCCCTTGACCTCAAAAATACAATCTCAAAATGGTCTAATATTGGCCTACTTCCCCAAATTAGGTTAGTCTTTTTTTAATATTTCTTTTAGTTGTAGATGGACACAATACCTTTATTTTATTTTTATGTGGTGCTGAGGATCGAACCCAGTGCCTCACAGGTGCTAAGCAAGTGCTCTACCACGGAGCCGCAACTCCAGCCCTGGGTTAGTCTCTTTTATCCATGGTCATTTTCACATTTGTATTTTCTACCCTTACCATTTCTTAGTTACAGGGATCTCTAGGTCTGCTAGAGTGTCTGTCAGGGTTCAGTATGGGTCTGCAAAGACATGACATACTGCCTGCAGGTAATTGAGAGAAGTTAGTAGGCACTATGTATAAGTCATGGGCAGTCATGGGTTTAGCAACAATGAGGTGCTGTTGTTGCCCATAAATCTGGAATGAGAAAGCAAAGAAGCTTTTCCTCAGAAAGATTATGAGGAGAGCTGTTTGATAAGATGGCTGACATTCGGTAGATAGTCTCAGCCAATTTGGGGTGCTATGGTAGGGAAAGAGCTGAGGAGTAAATACCCCAATTCCCTCTCCTCTACCTTCCAGTCTCCTGCTACAGTGCCTTTCATCCCCATCCCACTCACTAAACCCAATCATAAAGTAGAAGCCAGGGGGATTTTTTGATGCTGTCCATATAAGGTCAGTCTCCCAGGATTAGAGCAGGGCAGGAAAGGGTAACAAGTCCATTTAGAGGAAAAAACAAGCTAACAAAACTACCTATGGTGAAACTATAGTTTTGATTGTTCTCTAAATTTATTTCTTAAAAGTTGCAAGAACTGTTCTAAAGTTACTGTAGGGATTCTCCAATTGATGTATCTCATTTTTGCCTCCTGATTTTCAAAGTTTTAACCATAGACCCTCTTAAGTCATTGCTTTCTAGAACTCAAGAGCCCTCATCATTTCTGTTGGTCCCTACTCAGCAGTAGCCTTTTCTTTTCTTTTCAAAAACTTTACTGTACCTCTCTACACCTTCTGAATATCTTTTGTGGTTTCCTTAAGGGGCAGCCATGAGAACTGCATACTTGATTCTAGAAGTATTTGTCCTAAGGTAAAAATTATGCTAATTCAACCATGAGAACTCTAAGATCAGTAGAGTTAAAATAACCTTTAGGGAAACTGAAATCATAGTGGTGTTGCAAATTGAACATTTCAATTTAGGTAGTTAGGAATTTAGGTAGTTAGGAACCATAAACTGAAGGTCAAAGCAGGGCTTGGGATGGAAGTTTCCATAAGTTTTAATATATGTTTGGTGGTTTGAAACAATTCTTTTTATAGGGGGTGTTTTTGCACAGCACAATCAAATAGGAGCCATGACTAGATAGGAAATGTGTATGAATCTAGTCCCTAAATAAAATTCCAAATGTGAAGATATTACCAAAGCCTTAAGTGGGGGTGAGACGAGGGGAAAGGCAGCTAAATTTTTCATTCTGTTGGAGAATGGATGACTTAATTTTTGATATTGATGTAAAAGCATAGGTTTAAATTTTTAAGGGCCACCATTAGCACTATAAAGATGGGAATAAAAAGTTTGGTTTTTTTTTTTTTTTCTCAGTGTTGGGGATTGAATGCAGGGTCTTGCACATGCTAGGCAAGCACTGTACCATTGAGATATACCCCCATCCCTTTTCTTTGTGTTTGTTTTTTTTTTATTTGGGAGGTTTTTGTTTTTTTGCTTTTGGAAATCAAAATTTTATAAATAGGGGAAGACAGGAATAACAAAACCTCTACCATCTTGTACAAATCAGGAAAGGAAAAAAATTGTAACTAGGAAGTATAAATAAGTAACAAACATAAATTAAAATGACAGACTTACCGGATTCTTCTTCATTATCCATCTGGAATTCATTTTTGTCTCCTCTTTCAGTCACCATGTCTGGGAAGTTGACTCACTTGATTTTTTCCTTGGAAAAGACTCTCATGTCTGACCCTTCCCATTCCCACCACTCCCCCTTTAATTCCCTTGAGCCTGTACTAACACAGTAATTCTCGCACAGCACGTCCTACCCCAGTGTTATCCACAGCAACTACAGCATCATCATAAAGCACAACATCACAGCCCTGCTCAAAAGCTTTCTTTGTTCTTTCTTTTTTTAAAAAAATTTTTTGTAGTTGTGGATGGACAGCTTGCCTTTATTTGTTTCATTTTCATGTGGTGCTAAAGATGGAACCCAGTGCTTCACACATGCTAGGCAAGTGCTCTGCCACTGAGCTACAGCCCCAGCCCCAAGCTTTCTTATCTCCATTTCTTACCTGGTTTTCGAGACCTTCTACAATAAGACCCCAGCTAAGTGTCTCATCGATTCTAAGAAACATTTTTTTTAAAAGAGGCATTGAAATGTCTCTAAAATTAGATTGCATCTTACAATTGACGGAAATCATAGTTTCTTAGATTCAGTGATCTTTTCCTAGTTTACCTTGGCTATAGGATACCTCTATTCTAGACAGCAGAACTTCTCACTGTGCTATGCTGTGGTAACTCATTCTTTCTCAACTAAAACTTTTGTTTAGACATTTTCCTGTCCATATATCCTTTCCCCTGCAACTCCTGTCTTAAGTCAGTCTGTAAAAATCCAGGTGACCTTTAAGGCCCAGCTCAAAAGCCATTGCCTCAAAGAACTTTGTTCACCACCTTAGCTGAACCTCAGCCTTTGTCTTTGTCTTTCTTTGCCACTCTAGTAGCTGTCATCATATTCTTCCTTGTAAATACTTGTGTACGTATTTGGTCTGCCTCCTGGAGTTCTGAAAATTGCTCAAGAGTGCAGCTAAAATTGTGACATTCTGTGAGGAAACATAGGTTTGTCTTACTAAAGCAAACTAAGACATTTTGAACAGTTAAAAAAAAAAAAATCTGCAAAGTGCAGCCATTTCAGAACTCAGTAGAAGCTCTGCTTTGAACTGCCCTCTAGAGGTAGTACCTCATCAGTGAGCCAGAGAGAGCAGTGAGACCACGGGATCAGAGAAATACTGAATGATGCCCAGCTAGGGTGGAGAGCTAAGGGAAGTGGCTGCTCTATGGGCAGAACTTGCTGATTGGCCCTGTTCATGGGAGGAACCGCTGGAAAGGTCAAGCTTTGGGAAACCATGTTGCTTAGACTGCCAGCCTTCTCCACTATCCTCACATGAGTCACTGTGATGTTCTGGGAGGGTGGTGCCTGAATAAGTAATAGCTTCCCTCAGGAAATCCAGACTGGGCTGGAAGTCCAAGAACTCTGGGTCACCTACATAGGCTCTGAATTGTAACCCAGCCCTGTTGTAGAGCACAGCCTCAGAAGGGAGGGCTACGAGTCCGCGTCATTGACTGTGACAGATTCTTTTCCATCACAGCTTATTTTGAACTGCCCAAAATTAATATGGGTAAATCTTTACTGGGATATATCCATGAGCTTTCTCCATCCTCTCTCCCCCCATTTTTTTCTCAGTGAACTTCGGTGAAAAAATTAAAATCGATTCAATGCCCTCTTGCTATTGCCATGCTGTTCTGTGATTAAATTTAAAAGGATGTGTAAAATTTCCTGCTGAGTTCTGTTTCATAGGGCTAATGACCTTTTCTATAAGGGAACCCAGAAGTTACCTGACTTGACCATGGATAACCTCTCCAGCCTCAGTGCCTACCAGCTGAGAGGTGTTAGACTTAAGAAACTGGAGGTCCCCACCAGATTCAGCATTCTAACATCTCCTTTTTGCTCCACAGAGCTCACCTCCTAAGCACTGGTTTTATGCACTAATGAGTCTGAAGCCCACTTTGCTCTGAAGCAAAAGGTTTGGCACGATATGATCTAGGCATATCCCTTGACAGCTTTTTCCAGAAGGTGACATTCTCTCCACAGCTTCGCACCAGAAGGTGCATCAAAGTCACATTTGTTGACCTGATTTTACCAAAAGAATCCATTTTGTCTTGGGAATATTTTCCTCATTAAAAAAATTATAGTTTTTATTAAGGAAAAGATAGGCAATATAGAAAATTATAAAGAAGGGAATAAGAAAACCTCTCAAAGATAGTATTGTTAACATTATAACATGTGTATGTACCCTTGTGATAATTTTTCTTTGTGTGTATAGTAATTTGATTTTTTAAAAATAATTGATACAGAATTGGAGTTAGGTCTCTCAAACTGTTTTTTTCAGCCTGCTTTTCTTTCCTAATAATAAATAATTAGCATTTTTCTTTGTTACTATCTAACAATTCACAGAGGACTCTGGAGTTACCCCATCTGAATTTCAATCGTGGCTGTCACTTACTGTGACCCTTGGATATGTCCCTTAACTGAAATGATTACTTTAGATTCCTTATCTGTAATGTGGGGATAAATAATGGTTCCTATCTTACAGAGCTGTCATGAATATTTAAATGAGTCAACATTTGCCAAGCACTTAGGACAATACCAGGCAGGTAATGAGGACTTTAGAGGGCTAGCTCCAGCGACTATGACTACTACTACATTTTTTTCTACAAAAAAAAAAATTTTTTTTTTCAGTACTGGGGATTGAACTCAGGGCCTTGCACAGGCTAGGGCAGCATGCTGCTACTGAGCTGTATATCGGTAGCGCCTACACTGCTATTTTAAAGACTGGATATGGCTAGAGTGTTTGGCTGTGGCATAATGCATTTAGTCAAGGTCCCATTGTTGAACAGAATGTTCTTTTCTGGTATTATGAACAATATTGAAACAAACATCCTTCTCCCATTGCATTTGTCTTTTTTTTTTCAAGATAAATTCTATTGTGTAGATTTAAGGTATACCAGATGTTATAGTAAGATGGTTATTATAATGAAACAAATTTAACATATTCATCATCTGGTATATTCACTCTCCCTCCCTGTGGCAAGAGCCACTATAATCTACTCATTTAGTAAAAGCTCTGAATACAATATACTATCATTAATTATATTCCTCAGGTTGTACATGTTTTCACTCATTCATCCTACATATTTGCTATTTTGTATCTTGTGGACTACATCTCTCCATTTCCCTTTTCCAGCCTGGAAATAGATAGATAGATCGATGGATATATCTCCTTTTTAAATATTTCACATGTGAGATTTTACTATATTTTTCTTTCAGTGTATGGCCTATTTCATTTAGCAAAATAGTCCTCCAGGTCCATCTAATGGCAGGATCTCCTCCCTTTTTAAGACTGAATAATATTTCACTATGTATAGAGAACACAATTTCTTTATCCACTTGTCTACCGATGGATACATAAATTGTTTCCATATCTTGGGGATATGAATAGCTATAATCTTAAATTTTCTAAATTGCCTCATCTTCAAGATAGCAAAGTAAAAATAGAATATATTGAATGAAATTTATTAAAAATATATGCCTTGGAAAGAAATACCAAAATGTGTAATTAAATATAGAAGACAAAGAAATGAGAAACCATTTTCTCCATTTCTCATTCATTGCCTATCTCTCTTCTGTCATTTCTTGGATTCTCATTCCCACATTCATAACAATAAAAAAGGAGGAAATAAGTATAAGAAAAAAGGCAAAACCAAAATACTTTACACTTTCATTTAAAAGTTTGAATCTGTAATTATATTGATTGGTATTTCTAAAAATGTTGCTACTGCATTTACCTGCTTTTGTTTCTTATTTTCCACTGAACTATATTTTTTTCTTTCAGAACTTGGCCTATAACCTTTGACCAGATAGAATTTGAACCCTTCTCACTATGATCAGTATTTTTTTTTGTCTTACCTTTAGCTTTCATAGGTTAAACTTGGAAAAACTATTTGTTATGATCTCAGAAATGTCACTGTCCCCCTCTTCTCTCTCACTGGTGTTAACTGCTATGCACCTGGTATAGTTCACCTGTATTACTCACACAAGTGGTAGATTTGAACCAAAGCCTCAGAATTCTATCTTTCTTCCTTCCCGATGCTTCCCACTCTTAAAAGTAAAGAAATTGCAGTACAGATTATTTAGTAGAGCTAGGCTTTGTCAATACACGGGATCAAATCCCCAAGGTTTTGTCCTTGGTCACATTTTCAATATGTAGATGGGTGGTAATGAAATGAAATTATTTCCTGCTTTCCTAAAGGCTTTCCAGTCATAGTTTAATAACAGGGACTCAGGCTGATTTTGCAAGAGCACTGACTTCACTTGGGTCTGCAGATGTCTAGACCACTGAGTAGCATCAAAAGTCACTGCCCTAAACCTGACAGAATTAGCACTATCCTGCTTTTCTGACCTGTTCTTTTCTCTGAGTTATTCTCTCCTGTAGTCGTTTTGGATTCCAGGAACAACAGATCTGATTGACATCTTGTGTTGAGTTGAAACAGCAACTTTCTTACTGCTGCTGATAAGGACCTCCTTGGCCAATCCTGACATAATGATCAACCAGACCACAGTTTGACCGATGCTGGTGGATAATGCCCTCTGGACTATATAGGATAGGCCCTCTGGCCTATATAATCTGGGAGCTCATGTCAGTACTCCCAGAGACAGGGCTGAGGATGCTGGATCCCCCTTGTATTCTCAATACAGCTCTATGGAATAAATTCCTTTTGTGCATTTCATCATTCCATTTGGTTTCTGGGGTGAATGGCTAGACCAAATTCACTGGGACCCCCAGAGTTGGGCATCCGGCTTAGAACTCCCGTTACAGCTTTGTAACCCAAGAGTGTCACTCTATTTTGAGTAAATTCTCAAGTTAAGAGTGATTTTTAAAATGTCCTTTCATTTAAACAGTAAGTACTGTCCTACAATACTTGAGAGAAGGAAAGAGAAAAGAAGTGGTTTCCACATCAAAGAAAGATTATGAGGTGTCTTAATAACTCGCATTTGGAATCTCTACTTTATAGGCTGACCACCCTACTCTTTTCAAAATTTAGTGAGTTTTCTGCAAGGTATATTTCAGATTGGGTTACTTCATCAATCATTGATCTACTCTAAACGATGTTAGACAATACCTTCACTATCCTTCACACAATTGAACTCCTGGTTCTCTTGTCATGAAGACAACTCTTTTTCTAAATCATAAAAGAGACATATATTTTCATGTATAACCTTAACCCCTGTGTTAGTAAATGTTTCTGCTAAAGTACCTTTGCTGGAAGAGAGAGAGTGAACGGAATGATAAAGGCCTAGTATGTGCAGGAAAGAATTTTAAAATACACAAAGACAAATTAGTATAAAGGCATCATAAATGAAGCAGAAAAACAGCATTAATTTTTATGAAATAGTATTAGCATAGATGCATAAATCAAGTGGCTCTGGATTTTTTTTTTCAGAACAGTTCATAACCGTTAGTGAAAGGTTCATCAATCCATAAATGACTTATACAATTGCAAAATCCTTAACTCTAATAGCATTTTCAACTCTAAGGTTCCCTTGCAAATGTAATAGTGACCTTGAGCAGCTAAATAAGCTCCCAGGAATGTGCTGTGTTGTTAGCTATTACTTATCAATTACTTGCCCTTTTAGTTTCTAACAATTCTAACACTCAAAAGACTCCAAAGAATGTTCCTACCCTACCTTATTTCTCACAACCTACCTTGCACTCTATTCTGATCAGGTCTTTGAACTGGTTCCTTGATAGTCTCTGTGGGGGGGAGGGGGCTGCCAAATGACCACCTTTCCTACTTCCCCCTGCATGCCCAAGTCTTCTACCACTGTCCAGGCCTACCTCAACTCAACTCTCAACACCTCCATTAAAATGATATTGGCCTACTCTAGTCTATAGACATCATTTCTTTTGCCTATCTTTATTGTTAAAATTACTGTCTGTGCCACTAATGTGGTATTTTATTACTAGCTTGTACCATCTTCTACACTGTTTTCTTAAAAAGAGTTCTTTAATATTTATGGGCATTTGAATATTGCAATAAACTATAAAGCATACTGCAATGTAAATCCAGTCAATCCTCCACGTACATGGGTTTTATATCCACAGTTCAACTGACTGCTCATGGAAAACTATTCAAAAATTAATGTCTGTACTGAACGTGTACAAACTTTTTTCTTATCATTATTCCCTTAATACTACAGCATAATGACTATAATATAGCATTTTCACTGTATTTAGTATTACATGTAATTTAGAAATGATTTAAAGTATACAGGGAGGATGGGTGTAGGTTATTTGTAAATAATAGTCTTTTTGTATAAGGGGCTTGCTTGCATATCTTCAGATTCTGGTATCCTTGAGGGTCCTAAATCTAATCCTCCACAATAGCAAAGGAGAGGTCTATATTACTATCCTCGCTAATTTGATGATAGCACTGAAGATGGAGATTGTGTATGTATTTTTGTATGACATTTAGGAGAGCAATGTGTACCCCATAATCTGTCAATAAATATTTTCTGATGAATAAACACATAGGAGACTATCAGAATTAGATCCAAACCACCAGAGTTTGCATTTTCCCCTTATCATATGTCTGATTTCAGACTGTTTAATCTCTGTGCCTCAGCTTCCTTATCTAAATAATGGGGATAATAATGATATCTATTTCATAGGGTAGCTTTGAGAATTAAATGAATCCATATACATAAAGTGCCTAAAAAAACTTGTGTAGCACAGAGCAAGTATTTAATAAAGTTAGCTGTTTGAATGAACAAGAAAGAATGTATAAGTAAAATCTAGAAAAAAAAATAGTTTTTGTTCTCCCCAGAACTGTGATTATAAAGTAAATTGTAGTACATAAGAACTTTAAGGGAAATTGATATTGTATGTATATTTACTCTTAGATTTATTTTGAAGAATGAACCTTACTCTGAATTGCTTAATTTGTCTTTTAAATTAAAACTCATTGAAGGCCTATCTAAAAGATATTTTAGTACATTTGTTATTCTAGGCATCACATTACTTTTAGATCAGAATAAATAACAATGGCTGAGTATTCCTGATCTTGTTTACATTGTTTAGAAGATGATACTTTAAAATGGCAATTAATTCCAGAGGATTTACTCTTGTTATGTGTATCAAGCTAGTTTTCTATAAATATGGGTAAATTTTGAGGCAGAAGTTAACAATGGCAACTTCATGACAAATCTTGAAAAGTATTTGCTTCTAAAATTTCAACAAAACATTTAGCCTACCTAATTTAACAAGTCAAATGTTTGATTTTAAATTATTTAAATTTATTATGATTATGAAAAACAATTCATACAGAGATTTTTGGCACTAATGATTTACATACATATCAGACTTAAATCATTTCAAATGATTTTTATTGCTCTGTGGAGCCATCTTCTGGTCAATAGTGTGTTTTATAGATATGAAAGATTTTCTTGGATGTGTCAAGCCCTAAAAAGATCAGGTAATACGTAAGAGTATAGCTAGGAAATTGTGGTCCAAACAATACCAGCAGAAAATGTCTTTCCAGGAACAAATAATCAAAGTAGTTTGGTAACAATACAATGGAGAAAATAATCCTGTCTGGAAAATAAGTAGGTCCCAACGTTTGGCGAATTGTTTCATTTATTTGACAAATTTTTGCATGCTTCTCCCTGCTAATAAGATAGAAAACTATACAAGCACACAAAAATACTTTGTAGTATACAAATTTTTAAAAAAAATCTGTACAGATCAGAACCTTTTTACTTATTAAAAGTAATAACAGGGGCTGGGGTTGTGGCTCAGTGGTAGAGTGCTCACCTAGCATGCAGGAGGCACTGGGTTCGATCCTCAGCACCACATAAATGTAAAATAAAGATATTGTATCCACCTAAAACTAAAAAATAAATATTAAAAAAACTAATAACAAAGTAAGCCAAAACATCGTATTTTTGTAGGGCAACAACATTTGTATGCACTTTTAGTTAGCATTCCTCCTTCTGCATCAAAATGATGCTTTACAGTCTAGACTTGTTCCAATTACTCACTTATTATTGTTATTGCCACTTCTGTTTTGATGTTCAAATGTTGCAACCTGTTCAGGGGAAGCTCCCTTACATGGTGTCTTTTGGCTTCTATGTAGTTCTATACTTGCATCCTTCTTTCTAGCAACAACCTAATATTTCAGATCCAACCAAATTTTCTTCCTGACCTGAAACACCAATCATCCAAGTATCTTGGTTCATTTTAATGCCTAAAAATATTACAGACTCTAAAATCTGAGTATTAAAGGTGTCTTCATGAGATTTAGTTGTGGACAAAAATGCTATTTCATATTACTGTTGCTAGAGAAATATGTTTTTTTCCCTAATTTTTTTGTGGTCGTAGATGGATAACATGCTTTTTTTGTTTATTTTATTTTATTTAAGAATTTAACCTTTTTTTTAAAATTTGTTTGTTGTGTGTTTGTATGTGGTGCTGAGGATTGAACCCAGGGTCTCACCTGTCCTAGGCAAGTTCTCTACCACTGAGCCATAACCCCAGCCCCACGCCTTTATTTTATTTGTTTATTTTTATGTGCTGCTGAGGATAGAACTCAGTACCTCACATGTTCTAGGCAAGTGCAAAATAAAACGTTTCTTTGTGACATTTTCATATATGCATACAAAGTACTTTGATCATATCCACTCTGTTGCCCTTTCCTTGGCCCTTCCTCTTCTCTAATAGTCCCCTTCTACATGATACTTGTCTTTCTGGGTCTGTTTTTTTTCCCACTTAACATGATGATCTCCAGTTCCATCCATGTTCCTGTGAGTGACATTCCTGTGAGTGACCCAAAGCTCGGTCCCAGTCCCTAATGCCAATGAATGCCAACTTAATAATAAGGACACGATTTTGAGAAAAAGGAAAGTTTATTGCTTTGCTGGCAAAGGAGAAACATAGGGGACTCCTGTCACAAAGGCTGTGACTCTCCCCATCTAGAAGGACTGGGGAGTTTCAAAGGAACTCTTCAAGGGTCACATTCCAGGTGTGCTCTGGTGCCCAGGGCACTTGCTAATTTGGGAGATACTCATTTCCCAGGTCCTCAGCAGGCATCTCCTTCCTGTAGTGAGTGTGTTCAAGGGCAATTAACTAGGGAGGGGGAGAGGGAAAAAGAGAGAAACAAACATGTTCTTTTAAAAAATAGGCCTTAGAGGGCTATATTCAGAAGGTGAAGGGACCACTGTTACAACATGATTTCTTTATCTTATTTTGACTGTATGATATTCCATTGTGTGTATATGTATGCATATATATGTGTTCGTGTGTATATATATTTCTAAGAATATTTTCCTTCTGCTGAAGAACACTCTTTTATCTTTTCCTTAGTGAGGATTCTCTCAATTTCTAATAGTCTGAAAGTACCCTTATTTCATTTCATTTTTTAAAGACTTATCTTTCCCAGGTGTAGAAGTTAGGTTGGTAGTAATTTCTTTCGGCATTTTAAAGACATCACTGCATTTATTTTGACTTTCATTTTGCTGATGAGAATTTAGCTGCCAGTTTAATCTTATTGCTACCCCATTATGTCTTTTATCATCTGACTGTTTTTAAGACTTTTTTCTTAGAGGTAGGGAATTGCCTTGTAAGAATTCACTAGTATAATTCACTGGTCTAGTTTTTGCCTAGTATAAGAAAAACCCTGGGTTTGATCCCCAGCACAAAAAAACTTGTTTTGATTTTTAGTACTTTTGCTATGGTGTGCATAGGTGTAGTTTTCTTTGCATTTTATTCTTCTTTTTACTTTTTTGCTTTGAACTTTTTCTTTTTTGTTTTCTGTTTGTGGAGCTATTGTTTAAAAAATCTTTGATAACTTCAATATCTGGATCTTCTGTGGATCTGTTTCTATTATCTGTTTTTATTCTTAGTTTTGGATTCTCTTATCTTTTTGATGGACACTGATTATGAAAAACTACACAATAGTGACCCTGAATTATGTTATTTTTTTCCATAGAGGATTCACTTTTGCTCTATAGGAAAAAAGGCTGGTGCTAGATAATCTTAATCCATCCAGATATTGAAGTTATTCAAAGCAGCTTCAGTTCTTGTAAGGCAGTGATTCTCAACCCTGGTTGCACATTAGCATCACATGGGGAAGTTTAAAAATAGTCAGGTACCTGGAGTCCACACCAGAGATCTAATTCAATTGGCCTGGGGTGAGACATTAATTTTTGGAGGGGTAGTTTTAAAAAAACTGTTAAAAAAAAATATATATATATATATATATAATTTGCATATTAGAAAGACTGTGTATGTTTGAAATATAGGTTGCAAAGAAATGTACTGGAAAATTCTGTGTGCCCTTCCCAAAAGCTTCCCCACCAAATGCCAACATTCCACATACCTACAGTATAGTATCAAAGCCAAGAAATTGACATTGGCATGATTCATAGAGCTCATTCAGATTTCATCAGTTACACTGGGCTCATTGTATACGTGTGCATGTTTATGTAGCTCTATGCAGTTTTGTCACATCTGTACATTTCTATAATAATCACTAAAATCAAGTTACACAACTGTAACATCAGTCCTTGTGTGATGTTACAGTTTTTTATAGCCATGCCCACACCCTTCATCTCCTGACCCCTAGCAACAGGTAATCTCCATCCTTATCATTGTTGTTCCATGACTGTTATGTAAATGGTATACGTGTCCTTTCAGAGGGGCTCTTTTCACCAGTGCCGCAGTCTGGCTGGGCACAAAATCACGAGCCACTGAAGCAGGAACAAACTTTATTTCTGAACTCCACCAGCACACTCCACACACGCTCCTGGGAAAAATGCCGAACGCCACGCCATGCGGCTCCTCCCGGGACACACTACACCAACAGGAAATTCCTCCTCCGGAATTCCCCAACCAATGGGAGCTCTCCAGGAGTCCCGAGAGAGCTCCAAAGTAGCAGGCCTGAGGCAGACAGCAGGGGTCTAATCTCCAATTGAATGCACATCTTAACATAATCATTATCATCTCAATGGCTTGCTGGCATCACCTTTCAACCAAAAATGCCATGTCATTCCTACTTGGCTATGGCTTTCAGCACACCAGCACAATTTTGTAGTTTTTTTTTTTTTTCAAGTAGGGGAGACAGACCGTTGGCTTGTTTGCTATTCCCAGGTAATTCTAATGTACATCCATGATTGAGAACCACTGTGCAGGTAATAGTTTTCGCTTTCTAACCCAGCAACTGCCTTGAGGGAAAAGGGACCAAATGCCAGTGCACTTTCTTCTTTGGATTCTTGGTCCTGTAAATTCTGTCTCAGTGGCTTTTTGATGCCTTTGAACAGATGTTTATTTTATATTTTGTCCATCTTCTGTACTTCTTACTAATGCTAGGATAAGTGCAAAATAACTTAGGTAGCTATTGTTGCAGGTAGAACTCTACTTAGAGTGATGTTTAAATAAAAACAAAACATTGACTCCCCCAAAATATATAGACCAAAGGGAAGGCAATTATAAACTATAAGAAAAAAAATTGATTGCAAGATATGTGCTTATAAGATTTAACATTCACTATAACTGAATCGTAAATTTGTCTGTATTGTATCTGATATTAAATTATAGTTCCATTTGTTATATCACTATGCTAAAACAGTTGATATCACTCTATATGTCTCACCTTCAAGGAAAAGCTGGCTATCTCTTGAGATCAAAAATGGCAATTGAATTTCTACATGAATTCTTAAACAGTAGAAATAATAGACTGAAAATCTTTTGATTTGCAAGACTCTGGCTTTTTTGAAAGAGTAAGAGGTTTTCTTATAATTCCACACTATATTTAAATGGAAAATGCCAACTGAGGTAGCTAAGCATAGTTTATACTAAAACCAGAGTAAAAAAGAGTGCATGACCATATGTAATGTTGCCCTTCTTGTCTTCCAAATAAAGGAAAGGAGAGTTTGAACAGCAGTTCAAGAAGGATATTTTAGAGGGGACCGAATAAAGCTTTGGAATCATCTCCCAACCTACACCACTATATACATGCCACCCACCTGGAGTTAAATAAGGCCCAGATGGAAAGGGTGTGATAAGACCCAGAAAGCTTTGGAAGAATCCCAGCCAAGGAGACTGCAGAACTCATAGAGAAGCCCCGAGTTTAGCAAGTTCAGCCAGGATCTGAGAAACTCTCTGCCTGGGTGGCAGAAGAGCCCCATGAGGGAGGTATGTAGGCAGATGGGCCCAGGAGGCACTTGGCAGGGTCTCACAATCCAGTGTAGTTTTAGAAGGCACTGAAAGTTCCTCTGCTCCCAACAGAGGTGGAAAATTGATGAGAGAACCAGAGGACAAAAGGAAGTTTGAGGTGAGATTCAGAAAGACCCCTAAACCAGGGCTAGTGAGAACCAGCTTTACGCTCATATAAACAGCGTGGCACAAGAACCAAATGTCTGACTAAAGCCAGGACATCTGATATGTCCCTGGTGTAATATAGATCACACATACACCTGTTAAGAAGATGGGGACCCGCCGGGCAGGATGGTGCACACCTGAAATCCCAACGATTCAGGAGGCTGAAACAGGAGGATCACAAGTTCAAGGCTAACCTCAGCAACTTAGTGAGACCCTGTCTCAAAAATGAAAAATAAAAAAGGGCTGGAGATGTAGCTCAGTGGTAAAACATCCCTGGATTCAATACCCAGTACAAAGGAGAAGGAGAAGGAGGAGAAGGAAGAGAATGAGGAGGAGGAGGAAGAGGAGGAAGAGGGACGAGGAGAGGGATAAAGGGGAGGAAGAACCTCAGATCTTAGAGTGGATCAGATTTAGTCCAAAGTAACCTAGCCAGCGATGGTTTGAAGTAGAACTCTAAGTAAAACATCAAGTCTAGATAAAATGTATAAACCTTAGTCATAGGGTATCTGACTATATACTTGATATTTGCTGAAAATGGATCATAAATTTTTGTTGTATTGGACAGTATTTTCTTATTAAATTATGGTTTCAGTCATTCTATCCCTATGCTACACAAGGAACTAATTTCTTTAAACCAAATGACTGGGCTAAAATAAAGAGGCAAGATTAAGCATTTTCCACCATTAAGGAAAATTAGAGCCTCAGAGTTAAGCCAAACTGAGTTATAACCCACCTGTTCTGTACATTTTAAACCAGCTCCCTGCTCTACCTACTCCTATCCCTGAAACCATCATTCTTCTCTCTGCTGCTTGTGAGTTTGACTATTTTAGATGCCTCATATAAATGGAATCATGCAGTGCTTGTCCCTGTATGACTGGCTTACTTAGCATAATGTCCTCAAGGTTCATCTATGTTGTCACAAATGGCAAGATCTCCTTCATTTTTAAGATTGCATAATATTCCATTTGTGTGTGTATGTGTGTGTGTGTGTGACATTTTTTTAATCCACATTGGAACACTCCTTACAATATGTTTATATATCATTTAGGGAAGTGACTCTTTGTATTTTTTTATTTTTTCAGAAATGTTTTGATTCCCCTATGTTTTTCATTCCACCTCATAAACTTTGAACCCCTTCATCAAATTCTGCCCCCACTGTAAGGGTAAAAGAAATTGAAGTTAAAGTGTAAAAGACCGGGCATTGTAAAGTTTCTAAGCTGCAAGGCCTGAGTTAAAATGTAAAGGACCAGGTATTGTTAAGTTCCTATGCTACATGCAAAACCTGAAATTCCTGTAGCTGTTTTGGAACCGCCCAGTAAATATTTCCCCTGACCGCCTGGTTGTTTAATAACTTAGGGCCCTTTGTGGCCTTGCACGTAGGCATCGCAGGGCCTGGACCAATCAGTTTGAATGTACCTCCCCCCTTAGAACTGACCTATCACTCCCGCCCGACCTGTTCCCGCCAATGAATGAACTAATCATGTTTGGGAGTTGTTGTTTGATTTTCCTGCGGTATATGATGATTTGTTAAAGGAGACTGTGATGTATGTAAAGTCCCCGCCCTCCCCAAAAAGTGTATTTAAGCAATGCTCAGCCCCTGCTCGGGGCTCCGGGCTGCTCTCCCTTTTTGAGTGAGCACGGGGCCCCAGCGCGCTGGAATGGATCCCCAATAAATAAATCCCCTTCTGCAATTGCATGAGTCAGTCTCTTGGTGGTCTCTTCCTCCGACGCTTTGCCGGACCCTTACACCACCAAAAAAAAAAAAAAAAAAAACCCTGGGAAGTTTTGATTATTATATACTGTATAAGTCTAGATAGCAATTTGGGGACTTTTTTTTTTTTTTTTAACCTGAACTGGGGATTGAATCCAGGAGTGCTCTACCACTCAGCCACATCCCCAGCCCTTTTTATTTTTGAGTCAGGATCTTGCTAAGTTCATTAAGTTGCCCAGTTTGACCTGGAACTTGGAATCCTCCTGTCTCAGCCTCCCAAATCCCTGGGATTGCAGGCATGTGCCACTGTACCAAGCAGGGAACAAGGAGGATTTTTTTTTAAATTAAAAATAAATAAATAAAAGTTTATTCCGGTAGAGTTGCAGTCAAAGAGAAAAGATAATATATAAAATCAACTACATTGTTCTTTTTATCCATGAAGAGAAGATATTAGTTTCTCAGAAACTGGACTTAGGTCAATGGGAGGCTAGGATTCTGATGTGGGTTTGGTTTCTGGAAACCAAAGCTGGGATCAGGAATAGAGCAGGGCTGGCCTGAGGCTTTGAGGTCATAAAATAAACACAGAAGCAAAGGCAGTATTCTAGGGAAAACTCAACCCAGGGAACTAATAAAGCAGACCCAGCCTTATATCTAACAGGAACTAGTGTAGAAAGGAGATCCCATTGCAAGTGGAATAGGAAAGATGAAATAGGTTCAGGAGAGCAATCAAAAGGAAGCTGGGTGGCTGGGGTTGTGGCTTAGCGGTAGAGCACTCACCTACTGTGTGTGAGGCCCTGGGTTTGATCCTCAGTACCACATAAAATAAATAAAATAAAGGCATTGTGTTCATCTACAACTTAAAAAGATTTTTTTTTTTTTTAATAAAGAAAGAAAATGAGGAGGGAGCAGCACGGGGATGGGAGGTTGTCAGTTCTTGAAGCAAGTCGGACACTCTGAAGAGGGGGCAAGGCCTGCCTTAGCGTCTGTGTTGTACTCTGTCATTGGTGAGGAACAGTCTGTGGGAACTTAGGCCTGAAAAGAAATTTGATAATGGATTTTGGAACACAAGAAATGGACCCTTGATCAATATGCTCCCTGCAACTGGAGGTCTGGTGAAACATTCCCAAGGCAGCTACCATGATGGTAGAGAATGTGCCAGTACAAAGAAGAGAATCCTAACTGCCCTCCTGCACTCCCTGGAGACTCCTTTAGTCTACAAGTCTCCAAGAGGAGCCTGTGTGGAGATAGAAATAAGGGTCCCAGCTGTGCAGTGGGCTTCACCTCTTTCTTTGCACAATACCCCATGTGTCACAGAACCATGCCTCTCACTGGTTCTCCAAGAGAAGTAACTTTTTATTTTTTTGATACTGGGGATTGAACTCAGGATGTGGCACTCGACCACTGAGCCACATCCGCAACTCAATTTTCCATTTTACTTAGAGACAGGGGCTCACTGAGTTGCTTAGGACGTTGATTTTGCTAAGGCTGGCTTTGAACTCAGGATCCTCCTGCCTCAGCCTCCTAAACTGCATGGATTACAGGCGTGCGCCACTGCACCAGGCATTGTAACTTATTTTTAACCTTCCTTTTCCCCTCTTCTTTTCTCCAGTCGTCTTTCTTTTTTTTTCTTTTTCCTTTTTCCTCCTCCTCCTTCTTCTTCTTTAGTTCCAGTTGAACATTTATTTATTTATTTATTTTTATGTGGTGCTGAGGATCAAACCTAGTGCCTCACAAGTGCTAGACAAGTGCTCTACCTCTGAGCCACAGCTCCAGCTCTCCTTCTTTTTTTAATTTTTTTTTCCTCCTCTCATTTCACACTGATAACCTTAGATTTGCTCCCTCTACCTTAGGTAACAAGAGGTTGCTGACCCTTGTTATTTACAATGCTAACTCACTGCAGAAGTAAGTCTGAGACACCATTTCTAACCAGGTCCCAGACTTTGACATAGGTTGACAAAGGGCAGATACAAACCTGGTCTTTAGCAACTGTAGGCTCATAAATATATATATGTGTGTGTGTGTGTGTGTGTGTGTGTGTATACATACATACATACATGTGTGTGTGTATGTGTGTGTGTGTATATATATATATATATATATATATATATATATATATATATATATTGCATTATTTTCCCCTACATACTCTCACTCTTGAGCACTCACATTTTTGGGGGTGGGGAGGTCCCAGGGGCACTCAACCACTGAGCCACAGCCCCAGCCCTATTTGTATTTTATTTAGAGACAGGGTCTCACTGAGTTGCTTAGCACCTTGCTTTTGCTGAGGTTAGCTTTGAACTTGCAATCCTCATGCCTCAGCCTCCTGAGCTGCTGGGATTATAGGTGTGCGTCATAGTACCCACCTTGAACACTTCACATTTTTATAGTCTTCCTGCTGCTTTGCTATTTTGCTGCCTCTGTAGCTTCTCCCCATGGAACCTGGCATTCAAGGGCAAGGGGAAAAGACATCCAGAAGCCACCTTTCTGAGTACACTCACTTCTGATGTTTGCAGCTTCCCACAGTATCCCACCCTCAGTGTCACTGGGATGGGAAGGAGAAAGGGTCTGAGTGGCCAGAGCCAAGACAGATCAGACAGCACTGGGTATACAGTGACAATGGCGGTCTCAATAGAACCAGGGGGAAAGATCTGGAAACACAAAAGCCTGTCACTCTGAAGAAGCTTTCTGAGAGTTCAGATTCATAAAATTACATCATGTTAGAGGCTTTGAAAAACCATGTGTCTGTAGATGATAGCAATGTGTTCCTTCCCTGTGCAAATGCTTGTTTTACTATGATGATAGATTGTGTTCTGTGTGGACAAGATAACAGAGAAACAGAAAATTAGGGGTATTAGAAATTTAGTAGCCTCATTATTTTTTATCAAGATTCCTAATAATCATTACCATGTTTTTAATTACTTCATTCCACTTAATTTTTGCAGCAACCCTAACAGGTAGGTGCCATTGTCATTCCCTTTTTAAAGTTCAGGAATATGACCGTTAGAGAAGAAAATAGTTTCCCTGAGTTCACACAGCTAGTGAAAAGCAGGCCAGGATTGAAACCAGGGGCTCCAAGCACTATTATGCAGTCTGTGCACTGAACAACTCCTGAGATAACTATTCACAGACTAGATGTAAATAGTATTCCCTGGAGTTGTATAGAACAGCAGCCCAAACACAGTGCTTATGCACACTCCTGAGCTTTTGAGTAAATATATGTAACAAGAGAATAACTTTTTAAATGTATATAACGAGAGAACTGTACTCTTTAAATTAAAAAGCACACATTGTAGAAGAATCTGATTGCTTGGATTGTGTTTGATTTTATTGCTTTGCACTGTTCAGGCTTTAACTCCTATTTATAACCTGGCATATTTCTTAGTTTTATCTTCTGGAGTTCCAAAGGAAACAGGTAGAATTCACATAAGCTAATGTTGACTCTTTCTCCCTAGAGTTTTGCGTAAGTGCAGAGTTTACCATCTAATCCATACCAGAAAAGAACAAACATGTCACTGACCTGTGTATCCCAGAGAAGTTTACCTAACAAATGCCATATTTGGAGCTTCTCAGATCCCTGGGTGCTGTTGACCAGGACATAGCCAAAAGGAGGCTGCAGCCATTCTGAAAACTTGTGCCTTCCCTGGGGAAGGAAGGTGATTCTAAAAGGCAATTAGTGTCTGTAAAATTACACTGAGCTCTAATTTATGGGTGATATGCTGCAATCAGATTTAGATCCAATTCCTACCTATTAGAATCTCCCACAAAATAAGTAAAAAATATAAATCTGAGAAAGAGACAGTAATGTGTGGAAATTTAGAGAAAAGGGAAGGAGGAGAGGTAGAGACTGACGATCAAAGAAGTAGCCCAACTCTTCAGTCTGCACTGGAAGGTGGGGCTGAGGTAGGCAGGAGGTGGGGAGCGGTGTGTGATAAATAAATCATCTGCACCCTACCCTCACCAGGTGTGTGGGATTGCCTCAGGAAAGGGTGTTTGTCTTGAGTCCTACCCATGAATATATATTTACATTATAAACAAAAATGTTGCTTCACAGTCTCTATCAGAACCCTGTTTTTCTAAAAGTGTAGATCTGGATTTTCATTTCAGTTTCACCCAGAAGTTACTGAACTATTTGTTCAGGTTGTTCCAATGACTGCATGCCTATCCCCAGCACCTCTGCCAGCCCTGGTCCTGCCCAGGAGGGCAAGTCCATGCCAGCCTTACCCCCCCCCCCAATCCCATGAATAAATGGGTGTGTGAACAACACTAGCCAAATTCCAAGATAGTACCACGTCATCGAGAGAACACACACACACACACACACATCAAATAGAAAACGTTGCTTAGGCCCCAATAGTTCCTTACCTATGCTATTGATGTTTACTTGACAGAAGTCTCACTTATTTACAGTGTACAATTTGTTACTTTTTAACATGTGTGAACCTCCAAAATCATCACAACAATCCAAAGAGGAATGCACCATTTTCATAAACATTGATGACTGTTTCCAGGAGATGGTTTCTTTAAGTCAAGAATGTCTTCAAATGAAACAAACTTCCTGAAATTTTTTTGACAAGGAGAGTCTGCACTGTGGCTATCTAAACAAACCCCTTTGTGTTGACCTTTATCAGTAGGAAATTTGACAAGATTCTGATGTTGATTTCCTTGATTCTCCATCAGAGTCTGTCTGGAATGGAGAATGTGGACATATTCATGCGGGGTAGGATTCCTGGTAAGGTTCCAACGTGCTCAGTGTGGGCTCTCACAAAGTTAAGCAGATGAAAGAAGGAAGAGAAAATGCCCAGCACTGAGCAAACTTGGCTGTAACAGGAAGCTCAAAAGCCCCTGGCAGCCAGGTGGTCACACTGTGGGGGAATCAGTCATTAGCACACAGGACTAAACTGTTTCCAGGCGGAAGGTGGGAACATAAAATTCAGTCCTACAAGTCCTGTGAGAAATGAATTCACCAAAACAGTAGGGAAGTTTCAAAAGGAATAAAGCACTTCTTTCAAACTGGAGTTTCAAACATACATAGAAAACCAATTCCATGTTCTCAGTCAAGCAACTCTGCTTTCAGAGCTTCTCTGTTTCAGAAATACAGCAACTGGCCCCAGCAAAGAGAAATGAAAACACACAGCAGGCACTGGAATCAGCCCTCTAAATCCTAACTCTTTCCTGCTGTACAGCTCAAAAATTCTATTTGAATTTGCAGTTATATGAACTCTTGCATTTTAGAAGAGTACCTCCGGACAGGAGATATTTCATTTCTAGGAAATGAAAGGCATTTCATTTTCAAGGAATGAAGTATTCTATTACTCATTTGAATAACATTAACATTCAGGAGGGATATATGGAAAGTATCTAAAATTTTTAGTATCTAAAATTATGTCTGCACTTGGGAACATAGAAGCTTCAGCGTAAATATCCTACCCCGAGCTTCTTAAGAGTAACAATCACTATGGCAACATCACCACATGTAGGGCAGATGTCTGCCCAAAACCAGTTGTTGACTTTAAATCACGATTTCTAAAGCTTTGGCTTCACACACAGGAACTAACACCACCACACCATAAAATTTCTGTTAAATCTTCAGGTACCTTGGTAAAGGATACATAGGTTACATGTGTATAGGGAGAATGCTACATTTCCTATCACTCCAAACGTATATAAAGGATTGTCTTTATTGCTTTCATGTCCTCCTCAAACCTCTCCCCCCATGTCAATTTCCACAATCGATGTCTACCAGCACCATGCTATTGAAATTTTTCTTGTCAAATTTCTGGGAATCCCTAGTTTCCAAGTCCAGTAGTTTATTTACCTGCATCCTTCTTGACTTGTGGCACATTTATATAGTTGACCACTGTTATTGAATTGTATCCCCCCAAATTCATCTATTGACATCCTAATGCCTGGTTTCTCACCAAGTGATCTTATATGAAAGTATGGTCAGGGGCTGGGGTTGGGGCTCAGCAGTAGAGCACTCGCCTAGCATGTGCAAGGACCTGGGTTCAATCCTCAGCACCACATTAAAAATAAAATAAAGATACTGTGTCTAACTACAACTAAAAATATATATTAAAGAAAAAAAGAAAGTATGGTCACTGCAGATGTAATTAGTTAAGATGAGATCATACCAGAGCAAGAGCCTCATTCAGTATGACTGGTGTCCTTGTAAAAGGGGAATCTGAAGACAGACACAGTGCAAAGATTATATGAAGAGACACAGGGAAAAACCATGTGAAGGCAAAGATTGGGCTGCTCCCTCTACAAACCAGGGAACACTAAATTGTGACCAAACTACAAAAGCTAGGAAGAAGCATAGCACAGATCCTTCGGTCACAGCCCTCAGAGAAAATTAGCCCTGCCAACATCTTAATCTTGGACTTATAGCCTCCTGAATGGTGAGAAAATAAACCATTGTTTAAGCTGCTCAGTTGGTGATCCTGTATTATGATAGCTCTAGTGGACTAATACAACTATCATTCCTTGAAACTCTTGTCCCAGAGCCTCTGGTTTACAGAGAGCACTCTTTGAGGTTCTGCCAGCTCTCTGATCCTCTCAGCCCTTCCCCTTCTTTCTGTCTAAATGTCTGCCTTTTCTGTAATTCCATCTTCATCCTCTCCATGCAGAGGCAATATCGTTTGGTAGTAAGAGCACAAGTTCTGGAATCATACCTCCTTTCAGAGTGACTTTGGTCAATATATTGGATCACTGTTTGATTGTCCCATCAGCAAACCAATAGTTCTTGAAAATGTTGTTCTAAGAAGTAAATCATTTCATACATATAAAGTCCTAAATATGTAAGTGCTCAACAATCACTATAATTATGAACTTCTCTTGTTACTTCCACATTTTCCCTCTTGTAATCTCAGCTTCTTTTCTTGTGATGGATATTAGTTATACTTTTTAGCCATACTGTACTTTGAACTCTCTTCTCCCACCTTAAGAGCCATTACTGCCAAGGGTGGTGGCACACACCTGAAATCCCAGAGACTGGGGAGGCTGAGGCAGGAGGATCAAAGCCAGGCCTCAGCAGATTAGCAAGGCCCTAAGCTACTCAGTGAGACCCTGCTTCTAAATAAAATACCAAAAAAAGGCTGGGAATCTGGCTCAGTGGTAAAGTACCCCTGGGTTCAATTCCCAGTACCAAAAAGAAAAAGAAAAGCCCTTACCTTCTATGGTAGAGGTCAGCTTGCTAGTCCTATTTCCAGCCTCAGTTGTGGTAGAACAGACATGTCAATGGTACCTACTGGAGCTGGGAGCCAGGGAAGAAAGGAACCTCTAATGGAGAGCTTCCAGTATCCAGAGGCAGCTATGACAGAGGCTAATGGCAGCATCTGTGTGCTGGCTGTGTTGGTGGGACCAGTAGCAAAAGCAGGGCCCAGTTTTGCATTGTGATTGGGAATTGTTCATTGTCAAATAATCTCTAATCTTGGTTCTTTTGTCTTTCTGGAAATTCTATGAGCTACCCATTATCACTAATAAATTACTTTCCTGTTAAACAAATCAGGGTTGCTTTCTATTGTTTGGAAACAAGGTACACACAATTTTGTCTTCAATGACCACTTATATACTGATGATTCTCTAATCTATATCTCAGTTTCTGCTTCCCACTTGAAATTCTATCTGGAATAATTCTATTTTGGAATTCTATTCCTCACTGCCTACATATTTTTAAAATGAGAGCAACCTGTGTATACTGAAAGTATGATTTCATTACCTCAAGCTTCCTTAAAATGTATTTATTAGAATTCTCAGATGTTCAAAATGCCCTTCAGTACAGCTTGAGTTAAGAGTGGAATGGAGGGGCGGGCCGGGGATGTGGCTCAAGCGGTAGCGCGCTCGCCTGGCATGCGTGTGGCCCAGGGTTCGATCCTCAGCACCACATACAAACAAAGATGTTGTGTCCGCCAAAAACTAAAAAATAAATATTAAAAAAAAATTCTCTCTCTCTCTCTCTCTCCCTCTCTCTTAAAAAAAGAAAAGAGTGGGGTGGGTAAGGGAGAGAGAAGGGAAATTGCATGGTAAAGGAAGGAGACCCTCATTGTTATACAACATTATATATAAGAGGAAGTGAGGGGAAAGGGGGGAAAAAACAAGAGAGAGAAATGAATTATAGTAGATGGGGTAGAGAGAGAAGATGGGAGGGGAGGGGAGGGGAGGGGAGGGGAGGGGGGATAGTAGAGGATAGGAAGAGAAGCAGAATACAACATACACTCGTATGGCAGTATGTAAAAAAGTGGATGTGTAACCGATGTGATTCTGCAATCTGTATATGGGGTAAAAATGGGAGTTCATAATCCGCTTGAATCAAATGTAGGAAATATGACATGTCAAGAGCTTTGTAATGTTTTGAACAACTAATAATTTAAAAAAAAAGAGTGGGGTGGGTGTAGATATGTGGGAAGCAATGCTCAACTTTTCAAACTAGGGGACAATTCATTTCTATTAAAAACATAAAACAATGCATAAGATCCACATCAATTATCGAATTTTAAAATTCCAGTTTTAGTTGTTCCATAATGGCATGAGTCACCAATAGTTTGATCAAAATATAAAATGAAAGCCCATCATTACAACCTCCATTTCATCTGTAATCTCCCAGCAGAGTTTTAGTCACACAACACCCAGCTTAGAAGCCTATATCACCCTAATTCCATCCCCTTTCTCAAGCTATATTCAGGCACTGAATTGCCTAAATCCCACCTATAAAATCTTGAAGACTCCCAAGTTCACACAGAGACCTTTCTCCATTTCTGTTGTCACGGTTCATCTCTCATCTACAATCTACTTCATGAGGGATTCCATATTTTCTTCCTCCCGATCCGATCCGCGAAGTCTGAGCCCAGCTGGGAGCTCATCCCCACCAGCAGTCTCCAAAGTTCTCCTCTCTTATCTCCCCATCTTCTTATCTATATCCAGTCCTAAGTTTCCAGAGGAGGACATTATAAAACTGGCTTTATAAAATTATATAGTTTCCAAAAACATGTTTCAAGTATAAACCACAGCTCTTGAAGCTCTTGGCAGCTTTGTTCTCAGGTTACCTGATAATTTCCCAAAATAATAGTGATCCTGTATGTGGCACTGCCCAGTTTAGGGAAGGGAAAACTATCAGTTAATAGTTAAAAATTTTATCCCGCTACTCAAAAAGATACTTTCCAGAATCCCTCAACTGCACAATATCACAAGTGTCAAGGAGGCCCAAGAAAGCAGTTGAGTTTTCTTGATTGCTGAGCTGTAAGCCAGAAAATAAGCAAATGGAGGCAAACATAGGGCTGATCACCTTAGGAAATCTATGGCCAGTGAGCTTTTGTCTCTCAACAATAGTGGTATCTGTGGGGAAACTTTTGCAAATAGGGAACGTCATTTTGGATTCATGAGGGGAGATAACATTTATTTGCACATACTATTGGGATGAAATTCTCCATGAAATTTTTCACATTTCTGCACTATCTGGACTTTCTGAACAAAGAGCTTTGCAAACTGAGTTAAAGAAAGATTGAGCCTGGTGCAGTGGCACTCACCTGTAATCCCAGCAGCTCATGAGGCTGAGACAGGAGGATCACAAGTTCAAAGCCAGCCTCAGCAATGGTGAGGCCCTAAGCAATTCAGTGAGACCCAGTCTCTAAATACAAAATAGGGCTGGGGGATGTGGCTCAGTGGCCGAGTGCCCCTGGGTTCAATCCCTTTTACCAAAAAAAAAAAAAAAAAAAAGAAAAGAAAGAAAGATTGAATGGCAAACATGCCTAGGAAGTTAGAACATTTCTTGGAGAGATTAAGAGGCTTATCTTTCCTGGTGCTATTTGTCCCTCTCTTTTGGAGACTTTTGCTGACATTCCAAAGTAAAGGTAAGGTCAAAGTCTCTGTTCTCTCCCCTTCCCTCATGTGTGTTTGTGTGTCTGTATATTCCTGTGTAGATTTGTGTCTGAAAAGGAGGATGAAAAAAATGTGTCAACATTCCGAATATATACTCTAAATCTCATAATTTTGGTGTTTCTCCAGAGGGAAAACCCTGTTGCACGTACAATGTAGCATCAGCCTCTCACCTAAACTTGGGGCTCAAGGAACTAGCACTAAGATGCTGTATGAGACAGGCACGTGGTGTATGCCTGTAATCCCAGTGACTCGGGAGGCTGAGGCAGGAGGATTGTATTTAGTGAGGCCCTAAGCAACTCAGTAAGACCCGCTTTCTAATAAAATATTAAAAAGGCTGGAGATGTAGCTTGGTGGTCAAGAGCCCCTGGGTTCAATCCCTGGAAAAAAAAAGAAAGAAAGAAAGGAAAAAGAAAGGAAGGAAGGAAGGAAGGAAGGAAGGAAGGAAGGAAGGAAGGAAGGAAGGAAGAAAGATGCTATGTGGATAATAAGTGGTCTGTATTTTGGTCCAAACATCTTTTGTTTCCTGTCAGAATATGAATATATATTTATATTTACACACATACATATATAATATACACAGGCATGTAGCACATCTAGCACTATTTTGTTTAATCCTGAAAAAAGCCCCAAGTCAGATAAAGTATTATTACCATTTTATAGCTGAGCAAACTAAAGCTCAGAGAGGTAGTTGTTTGCCTAAGGTCGATGTGATCGATGGCAGAGGTGGGTTTCAAATTCAGCTATTTAACACTAAAGTTTGTGCTCTTTCTACTTTAATAGTTACCACTATTGTGGTATGGATTGACCTCTTTCTATCTCAGTTTCCCTATATTTAACAAAATTAGATTATATGGCCACCAAGATCACATCTATCATTTTAAGATTCTGTGCTTCCCCTTCTATCTTGTCTTCAAGTTCTATCCAGAGACACCCTTTTGTTTTGCCAAGTGACTATGGATGGCTTTCCTTTGAGTCTTTGTTCAACTCATATTTTTCACCTGGAAGCACTCCACTCTTTGAGGTCCTGTTCTTATACCAAAGCACCGGGATTATTAAAAAAGCCTTGGTGATGGCTGTCCCCCACAACACCAACTGTCTACAACATTCATTATTGATTTTGGCATCAATTACTTCACCTACTATTTTGTTTCATAGATAAGCTTCAAAATTCATCACCAGCATGTAAATGTTTATCTCCACAGCATCTTGAATTTGAATAGCTACTTAGGTTGACAACAGAAAATTGTAACAGAAAGAAATTTGTGTTTATTTGTATTAAAGGTGAATCAAAAATCACATCATAAATGATAGCAAAAATATCCTTTTGTCTTGTTTCAGGTTCCATATTTAGCTTGATATATGTTCATTCTGGCATTATTTTGACAAGCATGTTTAACACATGATTTTCCATCATGTATTGATTGTCCTAGGAGTTTAGGAAAACAATCGTGAACAAATAAATGTGGTCCTAGCCTTCTAAATGTTTACAGTTAATGAAGTGATCAGGAGGACACGCATTAACTGAACACTCACTGCCATAGATGGGCTTCTAAGACAGTTCCCAGCAATCCCTGCTACCTGGTACTCAGGCCTGTGTGGGGGCTGAACTTACTGTCTCACTTTTAATGAACACAATACAGAAAAAGTGATGATTAGGCACAGAAAACTGAGAGCTGTCTTGCTACCACTCTCCCTGCTGGCTCTGTCTCTTTTATGCCTTTGCTTGCTTGCCTCATTTTCAGATTCCATGCTTCCCCTAATTTAAACCTCATGTTGAGAGATTCTCTCTGGAAAGGCCCATGTGGCAAGAAGTCAGGAGTACATAAGGAATTGAAACTTCAGGTCAGTGGTCTGCAGGGAAGTGGGTCCTGCCAGCACCATTTGAATGAACTTGGAAGTAAATTTTCTCTAGTTGAGTCTTCCAGTGAGAACTCACCAGATGACACTTTGAATGCAACTTTGGGAGGGATCCTGAAGCAGAAGTCCCAGCTAATTTTTCCTATAGAATTCATAGAAACTTACCCACAGAAACCATGAAATATAAATATGAATTGGTTATTTTAAATATAATTGTTTCACTCCTGGGGACTGAACCCAGGGCCTTGCACAGTAAATACATGTTGTTTTAAAGCCACTAAGTTCTAGGGAGATTTGTTATACAGGAACAGATAATTCACACACTCACACAAATGTACACATATTTACAGATGGTGCTAAGTGCTACGAAAAAGACAGTAAAGAATGGAATTAAGAGATTATAACAAGATTCCCTCATTTAAATTTAGTTTTCTATTTCCTTCACTTGGGTATTGAATTTTATTGAATATGTGTAATTAGTTGGTCCTTTGTAGTGATACTGAAGAAAACATTTTCAACAATAATTTATACTTGAATACATTCTTATGTGTGGTGTTCTCTCTAAACTCAACTACTAAGCCCTTTTAAAAATAATACTATAGCCAGGCAGACAGTGGTGCATACCTGTAGCAATTTGGGAAACCAAGGCATGAAGATCACAAGTACTAGGCCAGCATCAACAATCGAGAGAGACCCTCAGCAACTTTGCTAGACCTTGTCTTAAAAATAAAAAATAAGGGGCTGGGGTTGTGGCTCAGTGGTAGCGCGCTTTCCTAGCATGTGTGACGTACTGGGTTCGATTCTCAACACCACATACAAATAAATAAGATAAAGGTCCATCAACAACTAAAAAATATTTTTAAAAACAAACAAACAAACAAACAAATAAGTAAAAAGGGCTGGGGATGAAGCTCAGTGGTAAAGCATCCTGGGTTCAATCCCCAGTCCTCCTCTCCTCTTCCTCCTTCTTTTCCTCCTACTAAATGTTATTAAAAATCAAACATACTTTTTGTATTTTGAAATTTTCATTAGGTTCATAACACACTGAAACACAGAAGCTGAGAATAGTTCAGAACTTGATGTTTTGTTTGTAACCAGAATAACAATATAGGACAGAGGAGAGAATCAAAACTCAGTGACAGGAAGCCTGATGGAATGGACATTGCTTTCCTTTGTCTATATGCTTTCCCTTTTCTTAGAATAGTTTCACATCCATGTTCTTTGTTGAATTATTCTTACCTGACTTCCTGCAGTTTTCTTGTGGCTGCCAATCACAAGACCTATTTCCTTACCCTCAGGGCACAGTTCAAACTAAGTCTGTCCCCAGAGTTTCTCATCCTGAAGCTGGGAAAAGGTTTTATCCACTGAGCCACATCCCTGGCCCTTTTAAAATATTTTTTTTTTTTTAAGTTTTGAGACAGGGTCTTGCTAAGTTGTTTAGGGCTTCACTAAATTGCTGAAGTTGTCCTTGAACTTGCCATCCTCCTGCCTCAGCCTCCCAGGATGCTGGGATTATAGGCAAGCACCACTATGCCCAACTGGTTGTCTTGATTTTACAAACAAATCAATTCCAAAGTGTCTTAGTTGCAGCCTATCATCGTATTGTTGGAGACAAATGTTATAATCACCTTCCAAAAACAACTCTGTTTTGTGAAAAAACACTTTAGTGGATCTTTGGTCATGAAAAAGTAAATCTAGAAGGAGTTAGGGATGGATATAGTGTTCACCACAATCCTTTAAAAGGTATTTTCATTGTGGCCAAGTTGCATCTTTGCAGAGATTATTAAATGGAGGATTTTCTTTGATCTTGAGTGTAAAAGAGAAGTTAGGATCCTGGACTGCAAGTAGACCATGCAGCTGGACTGTAACTAGCTGATCCTACAACCTGGGCGTAGAACAGGGACTGAAAGTAGAAGTGGCCATTAGAGACCCTCACTCCGTAGAAATCCATGGTCCCATATTCAATATTTTCTACGCTATCAGTTTCATGGGGCTGCTGTAACAAATTACCACAAAGTAGGTGATTTAAAACAATAGAAATACATTTCTTCACCATTCTGGAGGCCAAAAGTCCAAAATCAGGGTGTCCTCCCTCTCCAGGCTCTAAAGGAAAATCTCTAGCCTCTCCCACCTTCTACTGGCTGCAGATTTTCCTTGGTTTGTGGCTGCACCACACTAACCTCTGCCTCCATGGTCACATTGCTTCCTCCTCTTCTTTGTGTGTCTATGTCTCTCTACATTTCTTGGTCTAATCTTCCTTTTATTCATAAGGGTATATATGATTGTGGTTAGAGCCCACCTGAATATGCAGAATAAGTACCACCTCTGAAGATCCCTAATGCAGGCTAGGAATGTAGCTCAGTGGTATGGGGCTTGCCTACCATGTGTGTAGGCCCTGGGTTCAATCCCCAGTACTACCAAAAAAAAAATTTTTTTAACTTAAAAACTTATTAAGATCCTTTTTACAAATATGATAACGTTCACAGGTTCTGGGGATTAGGACATGTTTTGGGGTGGGTCATCATGCAACCTACTAAATCTGCTTTTAATTTTTTTTTTCTTTCTATTAAGCATTGTAATTCTTTCTGGTGTCCTGAAATTTTCAGTCAAGTGTGATTAGACCTCATCTGGTTTTGGTGCAGAGACTCATCCACTTGAGATGAAGTTGTCAGCAGGAGACCAGCTGAATATTGCGATTAGTGAGAGGAAGCCTGAGGAGATAGAACAGTGGGGCAGAGCAGCTGGCCAGCTGAGATGATGAAGAAAAGGTGGTTCTGACTTATGGAACAGGACAGTATTTCCCAGGGATTTCCAGGAAGGCTCAGATCCTGAAACCCAATAAATCAATGGGCTTTGTCCCATTACACAGGGTGGGGTGGGTGCAAATTATTGTTATTTGAGCATTAAGAATCAGCATAACCCACAACTTGGGAACTACTAAATTATCTGTATTTTTAAAAATATGCTGCATTGTTTTGATTTCATAATAAATAAGGATAAGCATTATTTTCAATGGCCTTACTTGATTACAGTTCTTTACTCCACACTGTTTTGAATGGTTTCCTCTTCTGTATTCTCTGATGTCCTCCACAGTTACTTTCACTCACTGCAGTTTCCAAGTGACCTTTCTACAGAGTCAGTACATAGGGCTGATTACCCCATAGCAAAAATGCCACATAAATGTATCTGGCTGCAAAACAGCTGGCATATCCTGAGAAGTACTTTCTTAAATCATCCACTCAGTCTTTTTCCAGGAATGCATTTGGACATTTGATACAGATTATCCAGAGAAAAGTTGACCTGGACCTTATGTTCTCTGCTTGTAATTATAAGGGAGATATAAAGCAACTCTCTTCAAACTGCTTAAAACTCAAACTGAGGCCTTGTTTTTGTTCTGTGTTTTTAAACCAGAAATAGAATCAGAGATATTGTGTAAAGCAAGATTAGGGCAATGAAGATATAGAACATACTCAGACCCATAGTGGACAACAGGATGCCCAGAGAGGCTGGGATTTTTTTTTTCTTTTCTTTCTTTCTTTTTTTATATTTTTATTTCACTTATTTATTTTTATGTGGTGCTGAGGATCGAACCCAGGGTCTCACATGTGCGAGGCGAGCGCTCTACCGCTGAGCCACAACCCCAGCCCAGGGTCATACTTTTTTCTAAAGTTGAAGAAATTGCCAACTAAAAAGTTGTAAGTTGTCCTTTATCTGTGAGAATGGAAACTTTGGGGGTAGACCATTTTAGATTACAACTTTGGTGGCCACTTTTAATAAAGCAGATATAAAACAAGGTTTGTATTTCACAGATGTAGAGCTGTCTGGGTGTTGAAGGTGGTAGGGGTGAGCTGGTCCCTGCCTAGCAGAGCCAGCTGCACCAGCCTGTGAGTCAGACTGAAGGTGTCTGCTCCAAGGATGGGCCTGTGGGCTCTGAAAGTCCCAATTTTTAGAACATTTTTATAATTTTTTTCTGTTTACTAATAATAGAAAATAGAGTTAATGTTTTTTCATGGAATGTTTTCAGAAACAAATTAATGGCCCCAAATGGGAAATACTAGTGTATATTGAGTCTGCCCCCTCATCTCCACCTGCTCCACCACATTATTGTTTAAGCCCCCGTTTCTTTCCTTGGTTATTGCAGTTGCCTTCAAATGAGTCAATTTGCTTCTATGCCTGCCTTCACCTACCTCCAGAATCTCCTCCATAGAACACTAGAGTGAATTAAAAATAATAATAATAATAATAACTCAGAATCTCTCATCCTTACTCAAAACCTTCTCCAATAATTCCCAGCTGCTGTAGTTTGGAAGTTGAATGTCTCCCCAACATCCATGTATTAAAGGTTTGGTCCCCAGGGTGGTGTTATTTGGAGGTGCTGTGGACCTATAGAAGATGGGGCTCTATGGGAAGTCCTTAAGCCATTGTGAACCTCAAATGAATTATGGGATCCTGGCCTGTCCTCTTCATTTCCTGGCTCATGAAGTGAGTAGTTTGCTTCACCATGAGTTTGCTAGAAGCCATAGCAATGGAGTTACTAGATCATGGACTGAAATCTCCAAAACCATGAGCCAAAATAAAAATTTTCCCTTTATAAGTTAATTACCTCAGGCATTTTGTTACAGTGATGGAAAGTTAACTAATATATTAACCATACTTAAAATAAGGTAGCCCTGGGCTGGGGTTGTGGCTCATTGGTAGAGTGCTTGCCTCACATGCATGAGGTCCTGGGTTCGGTCCCCAGCACCACATAAAAAATAAACAAATAAAAATAAAGATACTGTGTCTTGGGCTGGGGATGTGGCTCAAGCGGTAACACGCTCGCCTGGCATCCTCAGGGTGCTGGGTTTGATCCTCAGCACCATATAAAATAAAAAAAATTAAAAAAAAAATAAGGTAGCCCTTCCCATGGTGTGAATGTCCTCACAAAATCTCGCCCCTTCTGACTCCCTCAGATTCAACTCTTGGCATTCTGCTACTAATTTCATTCCAGCCACTCTGGCCTCCCAGCTTTTACTTTACTTTGTGAAACATGCTTCAACCTCGGGTCTCTGATGCTTACTTGGAATTCCCTTCCCAGAAAGTGTCATGGTTGTTTCTCTCATTTCATTCGCTTCACCAAAAATGCCTCAGAGAAACCTTTCCTGACCACTCTATCTTAAATAGGAGACATCTTTCATCACTGCCTGCTTTCTCTGCTTTCCTTTCCTTTATTGAACTTATTATACTCCCTGACAGTCTTTGCTTAGTATTCTATTGTCTGCCCCCACCTTGAATATATATCTATGGGGGAAGCAACGTGTTATTATTGCCCTATCTTTAGCACCTTGTATAGTACTTGCAGGTATACAGTAGGTATTGAGGAAATTATCTTTGATGTTGTTGTTGTTGCTCAAGTCAGCTTTGGTTCTTTGCCCTCTCAGTCTTCATTCTAGGTCTAGTCATTGGCTCCTGAGTAATTTCTGACCAGTTGTTCTTGGCTCTTAAAATACGTCTCAGTGTATGTGTGTCTCCTTTGCTTTGTCCCATTCTGGCTTCCAGTCAGGTCCCATGGATCTCTTAATTCTCTAGTATCCCAGGTATTTAGTTTTAGGGTTTTGTTTTTGTTTTTGTTTTTTTTGGTGCTAGTGCCAACTATCTATTCTCCATGAATATCAAAGATTTTGCATTTCCATGACTTCCAAGCTCCCATCTCAGTTTACATCTAGGGCTAACCAATCCTGGTCCTTTGGAGAGTTCCAGGTCCTGGGAAGGGAGGCAAATAAGGTCTCCCTTAGAATAGCATGTGTAGCATGATACTTTTTTGGTAAAAAGGTTGAAAACAAGGAAACATAGATTTTGCTTCTGTATACATCAAGTTCAAGGTCAGCCTCAGCAACTTACTGAGCCTCTAAGCAACTTAGTGAGACCCTGTTTCAAAATAAGAAATAAATAAAAAGAGCTGGGGCTGGGGGCTGGGGTTGTAGCTCAGTACACACCTCACATGTGTGAGGCACTGGGTTTGATCCTTAGCACCGCATTAATATAGATATTATGTCCATCTACAACTAAAAAGAAAAAAAAAGAGCTGGGGATGTAGTTCAGTGGTAAGTTGTCCCTGGGATAAATTCCTAGCACTTCCCTCCCCCTCTGCCAAAAAGAAAAAAAATCTCTGAAAGGATGCACAAAAATTGGTAACAGTGATTACCTGAGAGCAAGGATGTGTGAACAGATAGAGGATGGGGTAGGGGAGACCTCTCACTGCATGCTTTTCAATTCTCTTTTGAACCATGTGAATATATTTTACATTTTAAAAATTAACCCACATTAAAAATGGGAAATAAGAAACTTTTCATGTACTACTACTAAAAGATCTCTAAGACATACTATTAAGTTTTTAAAAAGTATAGAAGAATGTATAGCAGCTGATATCATTTACGTCTATATGCATATACATGTTTGTATTAGACATACACATGTAGCATGAATATGCATGTATGTGTATGCTTGTAATAATAGAATTTCTGTGGCAGAAGATACTATTTAATCAGTGACAAATGCCTCTAATAGCAACTTCCTGCCCATCTAGACCCTGGTCATTTTTCAGGTGATGAGAAAAAAATGCAACTATTCTATCCCCAAAGACCTCTATTCTGCCATTGATACTTTTACAAAGTTTATTCTTTCTCTGCTTCATTTGAAATAGTTTCTATTGTTTCCTCATCAGGCTCACTGATTTTTTCCTTTGCAATGTCCAACCTGCTATTTATTTTGTATAGTAAATTATCACTTCAGGTATTGTATTTTTCACTTCGAGAAATTTCTTTTGCTTTTTTCCTGAGGTTTTTATGTTTTCCATTTATTTCTTCATTATGTTCTTGAATCCTTTTATGTCCTTGAGCATATTTATATTATTTATGATAATACTTTTATATTTTTCCTAATCCTATCATTTGTCATTTCTGAGTCTGCTCCTATCAAATTATTTTTCTCTGCATTATGGGGTACACTTTCTTGTGTTTTCACATGTCCAGTAATTTTTATGTGTCTGAGTGGTCTTGGCCAAAGGAAATGTCTTGGCCAGATGTTGCCTTCAATTTCACATTACTGAGTACTGGATATTATTGTTTTCCTTTAAAATTATTTGACTTTGTTTTGGTAAGAAGTTATTTGCAGATTAAGCTCATCTTTTCCAGGCTTGCCTTTAAGTTTTTTAGGGTATGTCTGGCATAGGTCTAGGTCTCATTTAGCTCTACTATTAAGATTTAACCTATCTGAGGTCTCTACTGAACTTCCTGTTTCTCCACTCCAGCTGGTGGGAATCTGATTCGGTTTCAACTCTGTGTGAGCTCTGGGTAGTATTTGGCTTAAACTGCCCCAGTAATTCTTCTTCCTCAGTCCTTTGTCCAACCTCATGGAGTTTCACCCTTTCTTTGTATGCACAAGTGATGAGAGTCATCCATGTATGGACTACATAGGCATCACAGCCAGTGATAGGAGAATTTGGTATCTGGAAACTTCCAGTGGAAATTTCCTCTAGCCAAGACCGCCCAGACACATTGTGAGCCTTATTCAGCTCTGCCCCAGGTCCCACACAGCACTGGAGATGGAGTGACCTGCTGTAGACACATAACTTCTCATGAATGGGTGTGACCTGCCAAGATGCCAATCAACCTGCTGACTGCAAGACATCATGAAGTAAGACTCCATCCCTGAGGCCTTATCTCTGCCTTTGATGTACCTCCTTAAATAAACCACTGGAGCCATTTTCTAATTTTCCAGCTTCAGCTCCTGTGTGGACTGGATCTATCAGGCACTCTGCTTCAAAACTATGATTCTGACTCTGCTTCTATTTCTTCACTAATTATTTCTAACTCATCTTCTCTGGTGCCTTACACCCTCCTGGGCAGGAAGAAGGATCCCCTAGCAAGGCACTGGCTGACTCCTCATACACAAGTTGATAGTCAAAGTCTCAAAAGAACCTCTGCAGATTTCTAGACCTCTTTCTCTGTAAAGTTTCCTCCTACCCATTATTTATGATCTCTGTCTCCATGCAGCAAGACCAGCAGGCTCTATTTGATTTCCCTCTTCCTCAACCATTTCCAGAAAATTGCTTCTAGGAAGAAATCAAACAATTGTAAAATCCATCTTTTTAATCCCCTTCTCTTCAACATTCTAGGGCTGCATTATCTATTCTTCAATATCTGAAAAAATATCGTCTCTTTTTTTGTCTAGTTAGTCAGGTTTCCTTTATGGGGATGGGAGAAAGTACAGACCTGTAGTGACTCTTTTAAGGGCCACAATCTTACATTCAAACTCTCAGGGATTATATCCACCTGTATTCTTTACTTATTGATTGAGTACAAATGGAACCAAGATACCCCACACTGAATTGGACTTAAGTTTTTCAACCAGATACCACAAGCAGTTTAGCTTGTAGTAAAATTAGGCCAGGCTTACCTTCAGAGCCATGTGCATTCCATTTCCAAATCCTTTCCTCAGGTTTCTGTCATCTCTATTCTATCAGAACCATTTCCTCCAAAACGTATAAAACATTTAAAAAGTGATCAAGCCTTAATATAAGGAAATGACGCTCCAGTGCTGATAAATTCAGGCAGATGGCGGAGACTTTGAGGCATGCAGGGGAGCCATCTGGTGGGATCCTTTCACATAGTAGCCTACTTGGAGACCCAAAGAATACTGATTTCAAGCAAATATATGTCTTCCTTCTCCTATTAAATAAAAACTGCACCTTTGCTTGAATTGAGATCTGCTTCACCTGAGGGTTTTATGGTTTCTCAGTGAAAGTTCAAGGATATGAATTTCAAAAGAATCTATGAATTGCTCAAGTCTTATGACCCAACTTCACCCAGAGATTGTGCCATCCAAGTTCCTGAATGCCATGTAAAAAGCTCCAAAGTTAATTGGAATAGTGGTGTGTGTGTGTGTGTGTAACTTCTATCAGGTTAATGTTCTGTCCTTCCCAGGACTTCACAGAAGCAACTCTGCAAATGTCACAGGAGGGTCCATGTGGACTACTTATGCCAGTCAATATTGCATTATCTGAAGAAATATCCCCCTCAGAACTGCAGCATTTAGCTCACTGACTGAACCAGACTGTGGGTTTAAATTATCTCTTTCTCCATATGGAGCCAAGGCTTAAATTAGGCAGCTTATATCCATGAGGAAAGTTATAGCTTCAGGAACACATGGCCAGATAATAAGAGTGTGAAAATCATCCTGATATAAGCCATGTGCTTATTGAAATCTTATCCATTCTTCAAGGCAAAGCTTAAATAACCACTTCCTCTGGGAAGTGGTGATGGCTGGTGTTATGTGTCAATGTCAACTGAGCTAGGCCGTGGTACTGAGTAATTTAAACAAGCACTAATCCAGATGTTGCTCTGAGGGTATTTTGTAGATGTGGTTACCATCTATGATCAGTTGACTTTCAATAACGTTTACCCTAAATAATAAAACTCCTAAATAAGACTTCCTCAAATCATTTGAAGGCTTAAGAACAAAAAATGAGGTTTACTGAAAAAGAAAGTCTCTCTCTCAAGGCTGCGACATTAACAACTGCCTGAGTTACTAGCCTGCCTGCCCGCCCGCCGGATAGATTTCAGACTTGCCAGCCTTCACATTTCATGAGCCAATTTCCTAAAATAAGTCTCTGTATATGTACACACACACACATACACACTCTCACACACTCACATGCATGCACGCAAATCAGTGTGGTTTCTCTGGCAAATGCTGACGGAAACAGAAGCCTTTTCTGACATCTCTAGCCCAGAGTGATTTTCCCCTTCCTCTCCCTTAGCACTTACCATGCATTACCTTTATTTTTATGATTTAATGTCTTCTATCCACAAATATTTATGGTCTATATTTTTAACATACCCATACTTGTTAAAGGACAAAGTTGCTATAATTAAGAGACTCAAAAGTACAGTGGCTTAAAAAAAATGAATTTGTCTCTGTCAACATTCAGGAGAGTGAGACATGCAGGCTGACAGAGTGAATTTGCTGTAGAGGGTCAGAAAGCAAGCCAGGACATTATTTTTGTTTGTTCTTGCACCTCCACAAGTATAGTCTTTATCTGATGATACTCGTGAGTTTGTTTATAGGTATTTGAGAGAGGTAAATTTCTAAAGTCCTGTAAATCTATGTCCACTGGGCTACCGCCAGCTCCCCGTGCTCTAGCTTTCAGCCCATGTGGCAAGACACCTGGCAAGGTATTTGAAAAGGACTTATGTTGCTTCACCTCCTACCAACAATTCTGCCATTGTAATTATTTATCTCTCCACCATAGAATCTGCCAATCCTAAGGCACTGTAACGCTCATTGCATGTAACTATGGTTCCTGTTCTTTCTTCTCACCCTTCAACACTATGGGGACCAAGGCAGCTGGTCAGTTCCTAAGAAAACTGACTGATGCTTACTGACAAAGACCTCCAGGAAACCCTCAGACTGACCAAGGATTTGCACAAGAAGTAAAAACCTCAATTCAGAATTCTTCTCACTTTGCTTACCTTCCTTTTATTTTTATTCACAGCAACATCAGTCACATGGACCTTACCTTTTCCCTGTACTTGGACTTCCTCCAGAGAAGCCAAGTAAGATAATATGCAGGTCATTTAAGATAAAGATACAAGCCCAGGAAAACTGCAGTATCAAAATCACTAAGAAGGGTATGTCCTGGAGGGGAGATAGGAACTGCCTTCCTTACTGAAAATGCTTTTCAACGGGATAAAGCCACTGAGGTGTTCAAAGTGTGTGCAGCCAATGGGCGGGCAGCTTAAGCATCACTGGGGAGCACAGAATTGCACATTTTAAAAAAATTAAAACAGTTTTTTTACTTGTTTTTAGATATACATGACAGTAGATTTATCATTTATTTTATGCATAAAATAAATATTATGCATAATATTTATGCATAATTTGACATATTATGCATAAATTGAGTTAACTTCCCATTCTTGTGGTTGTACATGGTATGAAGTTACACTAATCATTCATTCATATATGAACATAGGAAAGTTATGTCCCATTCATTCTACTGTCTTATTCTCATCCTGCCTCATATCCCTTCATTTCCCTTTGTCTAATCCAAGGAACTTCTGTTGCTCCGCCCATTGTGTGTTAACATCCGCATTTCAGAGACAAAATTTGGCCTTTGGTCTTTGGGGTTTGGCTTATTTCACTTAGCATGATAGTTTTCAGTTCCATCCATTCACAATGTTCCATTGTGTATATATCCACATTTTATTTATCCATTCATCTGTTGAAGGGCACCTAGGTTAACTATTATAAATTAAGCTGCTATAAACATTGATATGGCCGCATCACTGTAGTATGCTGATTTTTAAGTCCTTTGAGTATATACCCAGGAGTGGTATACCTGGGTCAAATGGTGGTTTCATTTTAAGTTTTCTGAGGAATCTGCATACTGCTTTCCAGAGTGGTTGCACCAATTTGAGAATTGCAAACTTTCAGGCCCAGCACAGACTTACTCAATCATAAACTCAGGAAGCAGGGACCAGCAATTTGTGTTTTAGCAAGCCCTGCAGGGGCCTGAATCAAGCTAAGTTTGAGAACTACTGCCCTGAATAAATCTGTGGAAACTGCATCCCCATACCACCTGAGCAAAGGTCTTGGAGATAACATCTGAATTTACTAATCCCAATACCTCATTCCAGACCTGTAAAAGAAGCCATAGCCTCTGCTGGAGTCTTGGGTGTACATATCAGTGTTTGGGGATATCTCTTTGGATCACGGCTTTTGGTTTCCTTCACTTATTTCCCTTGGTTCTCATTCTGGATCCCAGTCAGAGCCCCTCTGTCTCAGACTTGGGTTTGGTTTGGGCCTCTCTGACTCAGCCCTCTATGTTTATGCTTTGTCTAGTCTGTCTCTTTGGTTTGTGGACCAACCTTTCCTCTGGATTCTATCTCGGTTTCCTTTTTGCTCTAATCCCTGAAGCTATTGATTATCTTAGCTGCATTTCAGGCCTCAAACTTTCTGGGAAAGGTTGATAGAATGCCAGATAAACCCTCCTTACCTCTTTAAAAAAATTACCAGGCTGACTGATTAGAGAACTGATAATGGATGAATGATGAAATTTAAGAAGGACAAATGTTAAAGTTCTCCTGGGGAAAAGAGTTTGGCATTTCCTCAGAAAGTTAAACAGAGTTGTCATATGATCTAGCAACTCTACCATTCCAAGATGTATAAACATATTATTATGGTTTGGACATGAAGTGTCCCTAAAAAATCTCATCTGTTAGGTAATGCAAGAATGTTCAGAGGCAAAATGATTACATTATGAGAGCTGTAATCTCTATATGATGGATTAATGATTTGAATGGACTACTAGGTGGTAACTATAGGCAAGTGGAGCATGGCTGAAGGAAATGGGTCATTGGGGCATGCCCTTGGAGTTTATGCCCTGTCCCTGGCTTCTTTGCTTTCTCCCTCTCTGCTTCCCAGCTGCTGTGAGTTGAGCAGTTTTACTCCACCACACCCTTCTGCCATAATGTTCTGCCTCACCTCGGGCTCAGAGCAAGAGTCAGCTGACCATGTACAGAATCTCTGAATCTGTGAGCCCCAAATAAATTTTTCCTCCTCCAAGTTGTTTTTGCCAGGCACTTTGGGTCACAATGATGAAAAGCTGACTATATTTTTCAAAATATATATTTTTCAAACATATATTTTCAAAAAAATGTTATATATAGATATTCACAGCAGCAATGTTCACAACCTATAAAAGGTAGAAAAGACCAGCAACTGAGGAATGAATTAACAAAATGAGGCATCTGTGCATAATGAAATATTGTTCAGCCATAAAAAGAAATGAAGTGTTGTTTAATGTTACAACATGGACAAACCTTTAAAACACATGCTAAATGAAAGAAATCTGATGCAAAAGACCACGTCATATGATTCTATTTAAATGAAATGTTCAGAATAGATATGTTCATAAATAAATAAGTGGGTTGATTAGGGAAATGATGTTTAATAACTAACACAAATTAGTAATTGTCAAAGGATGAGGGAGGAGATAATAGGGACTAACGAGAAATAGGTAAAGGAGTTTCTTTTGGGGTGATGAATAATGCTCCAGAATTAGATTATGGTGATAGTTGTACAACATAGTAAATATACCGAAATGTATACTGTAAAATGGTGATTTTTATGTTCTATGAAATATTTCTCAATTTTTAAAATGCTGTAAAGGAAATAAAGTTAAGTGACAAGTGTTATACTTGTATCCCAAATATCAATTTTGGGTTCTATCAATTGCGAAACAGCCATCTATGTGAAAATGACTTGGAATTTTTAGATGATTGTTGCTTAAAAGAGACAACTTTGCAATCTATCTGCAGGGAAACCTAATGTAATCTTTGATTACAATCAACTATATTCTAGTTAAGGGAGAGAATAGTCATGTTTTCTTCTATATTCATTAGAGTGAGCCATATCTAGGGTCTTGAGTTTAATTCTGAGCATTTAAGACAAAATTTAGTCATAAAAGGAAGTTAATTATTTATGATGTAATGCAATAGATGAATCTCAAAAGCGTTATGCTGATAAAAGAAGCCAGATACAAAAGGCTAATATTTTTATTACTCTATTTATACAACATTCTGGAAAAGACAAGACTAACTACATGAATAAAATTGTATTGGTGGTTGCAGGTTATCAGAAGATGGGAGTAACTGAAAAGGGGTACAATATGGTAGGGTGATGTAAAATGCTTTGATTGTGGTGGTAACTGTACAATGACACATTTGTCAACTCATGAAACTGCATACTCCAAAGGGTACTTTTACTTACTTATTTTCTTACTTAAATAAGAAAGGAATACTGACAAGTTGAATTTTAGAATAGTAACAAGTTGAATTTTCCCTAGATCAGAAACAAAGGTTGTTTCTGATTCTGGGCCATTTTGAATAAAAGCTGTTGTCCACACTCATATACAGATTTCTACATGAACATTAAATCTTGATTTCTTTGGTGCCTGGGAGTTTAATTGTGGATTTATATGGTAGTTGAATGTTTAGTTTTTCATGAAACTGCAGAATTGTTTTCCATCATAGTTGTGCTATTTTTATGTTCCCACTAGAAATATGTGAGTGATCTAGTTTCTCCAAATTGCCAGCATTTGATCCCTCTATTTTCTATTTGAGTCAGATTTGGTCAGTGCTTTCTCAGTTTTAGCAAAAAAGTCCAACATCTCTGGAAAATACCTCTCAGCCCTAGGGAAATTGGGGTTAGAGTAGTTATGATAGTAAAGAAGCTTGGAACAATGTATACTGAGAAAAACACAAAGGAAGCAGACTAAAGGACTGTTATGTGTCTGATGAGTTGGCCACTAATACAGGAAAGTATTAGTTCTAGAACAAAGCAGATTTTGCCTTAAAAAGCAAAGAACAAGTCCCATCATCATACTGTCTTGTAGGGGATGGCTGCCTTAAGCAGCAGCAGATCCAGTTCTCCCCAAATATTCAGATGACTATCCAGGGGTCAGCTGTTGGGGAAGCTTATGCATCAGTAAAGATCAGTTACATCTTTGGTTTTCAAATGCTAGTCTGAAGACTGCCAGTAATCCGATGGCTCCCAAAGGCCAAGGAAGTTGTTAGAAATTTATATTACTGAGCCTTTCTCCTGGAGGTCTGATTGTCCAGAGTTCAGATTAGGATCAAGAACGAAGACTTCTATTTCTTTTTAAATTAAGTTTTAAATTTTGAGGTAAATAGGACTTCATATATAGTTGCCTCCACCCCCCCCCCACCAAAAAAAAAATAGAGAGAAAACTTTGTACTTTTTTTTTTTTTTGGTACCAGGCATTGAACTCAGGGGCACTCTGTCTCTGAGCCACATCTGCAGTCCTATTTTGTATTTTAGAGACTCACTGAGTTGCTTAACCCCTTACTTTTGTGAACTCGAGATCCTCCTGTCTGAGCCTCCTAAGCTTCTGGGATTATAGATGTGCGCCCCCATGCCTAAAAATAATCTTTGACTCATTAATTTTATTTATTCATGTTTGGGTTTGGGGACTCAACCCAGGGCCTCATGCAGCCAGGCAAGGGCTCTACCATGGTGCTACATCCCCAGCTTAGCTTTGTATCCTTTATCCGGCTTTTGCATGATATCATAACCAAGATATTGATATTGATACAGTCAAGAAACAAAAATGTTTCCATCCATACAAGTTACCTGGAGTTGCCCTTATATAGCCAGGCACATTTCCCTCTTGCTCTGACCCACTCCTTAACCTCTGGAAACCATTGGTCTACACTCCATGCCTAGAACTTTATCATTTGAAGAACGGTAAGTGAAATCACATCATATGTAACCTTTTGAGATTGGCCTTTTTCTCTCAGCACAATTTTCCAGAGATTCATCCAGGTTGCTGTGTGTATCAATAGTTCATTCCTTCATATTGCCAAGTAGTATTCCATGGCAGGGATATGCCCACAATGTATTTAACTGTAAAATATCCAGGTTGTTTCTGGTTCTGGACCATTCTGAATAAAAGCTGTTGTCAGCACTTATGTACAGATTTCTTCATGAACATTAAGTCTTGATTTCTTTGGTGCCTGGGAGTTTAATTGTGGAGTTATATGGTAGTTGAATGTTTAGTTTTTCTTGAAACTGTAGAATTGTTTTACAGCATAGTTATTCTTTATGTTCCCACTAGAAATATGTGAGTGATCTAATTTCTCCAAATTGCCAGCATTTGATCTCACTATTTTCTATTTTAGTCATTTTTAAGGTATATAATAATAACTCATTATGGCTTTAATTTTTATTTCTCTAATTTTAGGCTAATGATATGGAAATTTTATTTTGTATTTTTACTTGACATCCATGTATCATCTTTGGTTAAATAATGTCTGTTTATGTGTTTTTGCTTGTTTTCTAACTGGATAGCTTTCCCCCCCCCTGTTGTACTTTTAGAATTCCTTACAAATTCTAGATCTGTCTTTTGTTAGGTATTTTATTTGAAAATATTTTTGCTTTGTCCATGGCTTATCTTTTCATCACCCTAACAAGTCTTTTTATAGAGAATATTTTTTTCCATTTTGATGAAGTCCAATTTATCAGTTTTCCTTTATGGATCATGCTTTTGATGTCAAGTCTGAGAATTCTTTGCCTAACTGTAAATCCTGAAGACTTTCTCTTATTTTTTTGTCCCAAGATTGTGCTATGCTTCACATTTAATTCTGTGATCCAGTATGAGTTAATTTTTGTATAAAGTATGAGTTTTAAGCTGATTCATTTCATTGCCTCTGGATGTCTGTTTTAGCATCATCTGTTAAAGGGGTTATCTTTCCTCCATTGATTTGCTTTTGAACTCTTGTCAAAAATCAGTTTGGCATATTTGCATGAGTCTCTTTGTAGGTTTCTATTATGTTCCATTTATATATGTCTTTAGCCTCTGCCAGCATGACTCAGTCTTGGTTACTGTAGCTACAGTAAATGTTGAAATCATGTAGAGGGATTCCTCCTACTTTATTCTTGTCAATTATTCTAGCTATTTTGTCTTTCTTTATACATTTTAGAATGATCTTTTCTATATATACAAAAACCAGGATAAGATTTTGATAGGAATTGTGTTAAACTTATTTACCAGTTTGGGGAAAATTGACATCTTTATTATTTCATATCTTCCAATCCATTACACGGTGTATCTCCCCATTTATTTATATATTTGATCTTTTAATCAGCCTTGGTATTTTTTGGCATAGTACCATACATGTTTTGTTAAATTTATATATTAAATTACATGTACCCTTAAGTATCTTTATCTCCTTTTTTAAAAAAATAAATAGCAAACCTGGCACAGAGGGGCACAGCTATAATCCCAAAGACTTTGGAGATTGAGATAGTGTTCCTAGGTTCAATCCTCAGTACTGCAAACAAGAAAAAGAAAAAAAAATTAAAAAGTAAATGGCATTGCATTTAAAATTTTGGTGTCTATTTATTCATTGCTCGTATATATAAATAAAACTAATTTTTGTATGTTGACTTTTGTATTTTTGTATGTTGACCTTGTTGACTGCAACTTTATTGAAAGCACTCATTAATTCTAGGATATTTTTTAAAGATTCCTTGGGATTTTCTATATAGATAAGCCTGTCATCTGCAAATAGGGAGGTTTGAGGTTTTCCTTCCAGTTTGTATGCATTTTGTTTTTCTTTTCTTGCCTTATTGCACTGACTAGAACTTCCAGCACTATCTTGAATAAGAATGGAGACAATAGAAATCTTTCCTTTGTTCCAGATCTCAAAGGTAAAGTGTACAATATTAGTTTGCTAGAACTATGCTATAGTTTGGATAAGTCCCTCAAAGTTCCCTCAAAAGTCCACGGTTTGGTCTCCAGGGTGGCACTATTGGGAAATGATGGAGACTGTAGGAGGTAGGACCTAGTGCGAAGTGTTCAGGTCATTGGGAGCATGCCCTTGAGGGGGATTGTAGGATCCTAGTCTCTTCCCAGTCATGAGGTGAATGAGTGCCACTTGCTTCTGCCATGATGTGCCAGCAAAGCCGTAATGCACCAATCATGGACTAAAAGTCCCAAAACTATGAGTCAAAATAAACCTTTTCTCTTTATAAATTGATTATCTCAGATATTTATTATAGTAATAGAAAGCTAGCACATCATATGAAAAATATGAATATTTTAAACATCTTCTACTGAGCAAATATAATTTTCTTTTGAAAGTTAAAAGGTTAAAAAATAGCATTTCCCCCTACTGTTTAGGAAATAGTACCTTTTCTTGTCATAACATAGAAAAGAGGCAGGTGTCATAATTCTATTTTATAGAGCAAGAAGCTGATATGATTGACTATTTGATAACATCACAATTATGATCTTCAAAAACATTTTAAAAGTACAAAAAAGCTTCTCTGTGTTATTTTAACCTAGTTGGCTAGAATACAAAAGTTGTTGGTTAAATCTACTTGGGTGCCATAATTCCAGATTATAACAATCTTGAGGAAAGATAACAATGAATGAGCTTTGTGTTTTGAACTAAAGGTTGTCTGCCTATATAGAAACAGAGAAAAATAATTCAATGTTTGAGGTCAAAATTTTAGGAAACAAAATTAACTAATCAAGATCAAAGCAAAAAAAAATCATCCTTTTGATAACATTAAAAAAAGTACTCTTTAATTCTATTTCATATTAACTAATCATGGTGCTTTTAGAATAAAATCAATAATAATTGTTGAAAGTTCACCAGATACAGAGTATGATGCCTTATACAGAGTATAAAGTTTACCAGATACAGAGTATAATACAGGTACATAATATAGGACATAGGTCTTGCTCTTAAGGTGGTTACAGTCTAGTGAAATAGGGAAAAGTAAAAAGTACTAGCAGTTCAGGTTTAAAATGAGGCGCTACTGTAAGGTAGTATGACTAGTGGTCAATGAGTTAGATGTACCAAAATTTTCTATGGGAGTTTCGAGGAGGAAGGATCATTTCAGATGAGCGTTATGGAGATGGTAACAATTGAATCAAGTCATGAAGTGTAGGAAGTATGTGGATAGATGGAGGTGAAGGAGGATGGATATTTCAGTCCTTGAAATTCCCTCTGTTGGAGTCTTTTTGTAGGAAGCTATTTGGGTAATTTTCTTGTATTATCTGAGTTACCCATGACCAAGCATACTGATACAAGCTTAAAATTCTTCTCTACCCTTCATGTTTTTTTTTTCTTCTTGTTCCCCAAATGGCCCCCTGACTGACATGGGTTGGGGGAAGCCAGTGTCAGTCAAGAAATGAATGAGGTTCAGAGAATAAAGAAAATCGTTCTGGGATAACTAATGGTGCTTGTGTTTAATTTCACATCTTTACATGGATCAGGATGAAACAGACCCTTCTCACCACCATACAATTTACAACCAATTTAAAACAAAATGATTATCTCTTTTCTGTCAAGTGTAACACATTCTAAAAGAGCTGCAGTACCCATGTTTCAAAAAGTGAACCAAGGGCATGCGGGATTGTGTCCACTAGAGCTCAAAGGTATTGAATGAGAAAATGTTCCAGTATGGCAGTGATCAGCATCTGAGGGATGAAGAAAGAAGATAATCACTAACCATTTGACAATTGCAGTAAATAAATTCAGAACGGGGAAAACAAAAGACCCAACACCTGGGCAATTAAATTCTTAATAATAAATTGTGATTACACTCAACTGTACTGTCTGGGTGAAGGAACACAATGAAGTTCATTTAACTCGGTTGCAGATTGTGCCACCCTTCCCCCTTTAAGCTATTAAGTTCAAAGATGCAGTTTACCCCCAGGAAATAAAGCCTTCCAGATAAAGCCTTCCTAGTTCTCTACTCCATTCCATGCTGGCTGAGTTTTCATTCTAAGCACTTGCTTCAGCATTTGGGAGAATCTTCTTCTCAACAGGACATTGGTATCTGAGCAGAATAGAAAATTGTTTCCATTTCCAGCTCAAAAGTGCCATATTTACATAAGCTTCTCTTTCATTTAAATCTGTCTTAATCCTCAAAGATTTAGTAGTTGAAATGCAAAATGCATTTTTTAATAAATAAAAAAATAAGGGAAAGCAGACTGTACAGATGAAGAATTTTAACAAATCACTTTTTTAAAAATGTTGTCTTGCCCGAAAGCAGGTGGTTTCAAGATATTGTCTTGTATTTTCTCTGATAGACAATAAAATAGAAATAAAAAGTTATATGTATATATGTATGAAGGTGTTCAGAACAAGCCACCTGAAATACGCTGTTTCGGCATATAGATTATTTTGGGCTATGGAAAATTGAGAACCAGGTCTTTACCTCAACTACCAAAAAGTATATACAATCCCTCTTTGGTAAAGGAAATTTCCAGTAGTCAGTGTGCCAGGATGAAAACTCCTCCCAGAGATAATTTTATCACCTGACTCTTACCTACATGACCAATATTTGTTCATTATACACTGCCTCCCCATCCCTTCCCATAATTTGCCTCTACCGCCCCCCAAAAGCCCCAAACCCTCTTACTTTTTGTTACTCATGATGATCCTAAGTGTTAATCACCTGGCCACTTCCTTTTGATAACAGTAAAAAAAAAAGTACTCTTTAATCTCTGGATTTTTATATTAACTAATCATGGTGCTTTTAGAATAAAATCAATAATAATTGTTGAAAGTTCACCAGATACAGAGTATAATGCCTTATACAGAGTATAAATTTCACCAGATACAGAGTATAATACAGGTATATAATATAGGACATAGGTCTTGCTCTTGAGGTGGTTACAGTCTAGTGAAATATGGAAAAGTAAAAAGTACTAGCAGTTCAGGTTTAAAGGGAGGCACTACAGTGAGGTAGTAGGTGACTGGTAATCAATGAGTTAGTTGTACTAAAATTTTCTATGGGAGTTTTGTATTTTGTTGGAACTCCAAGTAATGTTAAGTAGATTTTGTTTGATTGTAAGAATGTCTACCTTCAACCTACCCAGAAGTAAAAACAGGGCTGGAGAAAGTAGAAAAACAGTTAAGTTTAAAAATGGATGTAAGCCAGAAGCTCTTGCTGCATCTCTGCTCTGGCCACAGATCCTCTGAGGCAGAACTGAGCTTCAGCAATTTGTACCTCATCGGGGGAGAAATTTATAATAACTCTCAACTACATTGTTCAAAACACAAAATAAATTCTTGCACATTTGTTGGGGGGCAATTCTATATTGAACATGATCTTGAAACCCCAAGAGCTAATAATTAACCCTGTTTTAATGTATTCATTGGAGTGAGAATATAGATCAGCTGCCTTTATACATAATTAAATTGTTTTTCTCAGGTCAACTGTCCATATTAATTTAGTTCTTAAACGAGCCACAGAACTTAGAAGGCTAGAAGGAAGCCTGTTTCCTCTCCTACATAGATGAAATAAAGTAGCAATTGTAACCCCACAAGTTTTAGTTGGCTGCTGCCTGATAGAGTCAATGAATCAAGTGGCAGAGGGATAAAGGAGGAAAGAGCTTTGTTTGCAATAAGCTAGTGTTGGCTGGTGTTGTCAGAAGGTGGTTAGCTCTCGTGGCCTTCTTATCTCTTGCCCTATGGGAGAATTTTTTATATGATTTTTCAAGTGGATCTACGTGGATCCCAGACAAGTAGGTGTCTCAGTTGTCCATTGTCTTGAAAAGTAGCCTCTTTTGGACTATGCACATCTTATTTTGTTACTCAGGCCAGCAAGAGTCGCAGTCCCATGGATCTAAGACATAAATGTCAAGGTTTCTGTATTGATTACAGTGGCTTCTGTGGTTTTTGTTGTGGTCACTGTTTCTGGAAAGCATCCTTCCAGGTGTGACCTTCTCCTGTAACTTGGAACTAGAGTTTTATGCATTTCTTTAGCTAACTTTAGTATGCAGTTAATCTATAAAAGAGCAGATAGGTGCAAAGAGAAACTTCCGAGAATTGGGTTTTGATGGGGAGGGGAATTTATGTGTACTTTCAGAATCAAATCATAATTTCATCTGAAAGTACTATGTAATCATTTTAATCTTACTTTCAACCCCTTTCTAAATTCAAGATAATTCTGAAATTTTTTATATTGATTGTTGAGTTTAAAGGCAGCGGTCTATATTCTCACTTCAATGAATACATTAAAACAGGGTTAATCACTAGCTCTTGGGGGTTCAAGATCATGTTCAACATAGAATCGCCCCCCACCACTGCAAATGTGCAAGAATTTATTTTGTGTTTTGAACAATGTAGTTGAGAGTTATTATAAATTTCTCCCCCGATGAGGTACAAATTGCTGAAGCTCAGTTCTGCCTCAGAGGATCTGTGGCCAGAGCAGAGATGCAGCAAGAGCTCCTGGTTTACATCCATTTTTTTTTTTTTTTTAATTTTTTATTGTTGGTTGTTCAAAACATTACAAATTTCTTTTTTTTTTTTTTAATTTTTTATTGTGGGTTGTTCAAAACATTACAAATTTCTTGACATATCATATTCCACACTTTGATTCAAGTGGGTTATGAACTCCCACCTTCACCCCATACACAGATTGCAGAATCACATCAGTTACACATCCATTGATTTACATATTGCCATACTAGTGTCTGTTGTGCTCCGCTGCCTTTCCCATCCTCCACCCTCCCCCCTCCCCACCTCTCCCCTCCCCTCCCCTCCTCTATCTCTACCCCCTCCACTGTATAACCCTGAGGGTCTCCTTCCATTTCCATGCAATTTCCCTTCTCTCTCCCTTTCCCTCCCACCTCTCATCCTGTTAAATGTTAATCTTCTTCTCCTGCTCTTCGTCCCTACTCTGATCTTAGTTACTCTCCTTATATCAAAGAAGACATTTGGCATTTGTTTTTTAGGGATTGGCTAGCTTCACTTAGCATAATCTGCTCTAATGCCATCCATTTCCCTGCAAATTCTATGATTTTGTCATTTTTTAATGCAGAGTAATACACCCATTTTTAAACTTAAGTTTTTCTACTTACCCCAGCCCTGTTTTTACTTCCGGATATGTTGAAGGTAGGCATTTTGTTCTTACAATCAAACAAAAACTACTTAGCTAATGTTCCTTGTCATTAGGTACATTATTTACTGGAAAAAAAAAAAGCAGAAGTATTTTTCTAAGATAATCTCAAAATTTTCTTTCAGCTTTAAAAATCCTTCTTATGAATTGTAATTTTATTTAGTTTTACTCATTATCACTCGTATCTTTACTTACTTGCACTTTTCTTCATCATCTTTTTTTTTTTTTTAATCTACTTAGGGGTACTGTGTGTGAGTTACTCTACCAATATTTGCATTCGAAGGTATTTAAGAAGCAAATTATCCACTAATCAACACTACTGGCAATATCAAAGACCCCTAGAGTTTTAAAATAATCTCTTATTTTTATTTGCTATTTATTATTATAGGGATATATAAAGGACTCAAATGTGAATGTTAGACTTACTTTTTTATGTTTAAATGAAACCTAGCCTGTATCAGGCTGAGGGGTCCAGCATGCCTTTTATCCCATTTGCTCCAGGCCTGTTGGCCTTTTCTTTCATGGAACAGGAGAAGATTTTTCCAGGTTCAAGGATTTTCCCTTTATTATTCCCTTTAGGAGGTGAGGAAGGAAATCCTCCTTACTTCTCTCCCTTTGTATCCTTCATATCTTTGCCTTAAATATTAACTTTTTGGACATACTCAGAGAACCATCCCTCTTTAAATTGATTCTTGCCTGTTATTTTCTTAACATTATATTTTTTCTTCCAAAAATTTTATTGTAATTTGCTGGGCATGGTGGTGACATCTGTAACTCCAGCAATTCAGGAGGCTGAGGCAGGAGGCTCCCAAGTTTGAGGCCAGCCTCAGCAATTTAGCAAGGTCCTAAGTAACTTAGACCCTGTCTCAAAAAAAAAAAAAAAAAAAAAAAATTAAGGGACTGGGGATGTTGCTCAGTGGTAAAGCATCCCCGGGTTCAATCCCCTGTACCATGCGTGTGTGCGCGCGCGCACACACACACACACACACACACACATACACACAGATTTATTGTAATTTATGTATGTTCAATAAGTTTAGACTTCACCAGTGTCTATGGGACGACTAGCACAGTGCCTTACACAGGTAAATCTCTCTGTTGAATAAACAAATAGTGTTGGGGGAGCAATAGAACTTTATTCTGGAAACTTCCCAGATCAAGTCAGACAGTATTATTACTAAGGCAGTTTCTAGCCTTAATAAGAAGGTAGTGCCATGAACCTAGCACTATAGTGAAATAAGGAAGCTAATTCTTAAGAGAACAAAGTAAGAGAGAAAACATGAGTAGAAAATCTTGCATACACATATCATGGGCAAAACCTAGGTTCAATGCTAGCTGATAGAAAGCCATAGTACTTTTCCTTACCCATTTCAAGGGCCATACCCAATACTCCTGTAACAAAAGACAGGTTAACAAGATAAAAATGTCACATTTAATCAAAGTTTCAAGTGACATGGAAGCCTTCAAATTGAAGACCCTTAAACACCAAGAAGTCTCCCTATTTTTATGTTTAATTTTGATGAGGAATGGAGAGCCATGTAGAAATGTAATTGGACAAAACAGTATGGTCCAATGGTAAAGAATGAGGGAACCAGGTAGGGCTGGTCTGTTCAGATATTTCTTGTCCTATGTAGCATTCCTTTTACCTCTGTCTCCTCACACAACCCTTTGGAATGAAGATCTTCAAGGGAAAGGAGAAGGGAGAGAGTAACCCTCCTAGGTCTTATGATTTGCTTTGGGGGAGAGGCATTCTAGTAGCTATTATACCCCAGGGAAGAGGAATTCTGAGTTCTCTGACTTGTTTTCAGGGAAAAAAAGGAGTGGAAGACTGGAAGACAGGAGGGCAGAGAGACCTTGCTTCTGAGGTTCTTTCAATCTCCTTTAATCCAAATCACTCAGCAAGCCAAAGCACCATACTTTGGGGTATCATATTCTGAGCCTCAACAATGCCATCTCCCTTTTATAGTTCATCCAGGCCTCGTTAGGGGTCAATAAAACCAGGTGGGTGGTATGATGAATAATGGTAGTGCTCTGCCCAGACCCTTTTAGCACCCATGCTTCCCCCACTTGTGTTGCAGCAGAGATCAGGAAGTGACTGAGAATTAAATTCTTGACCCCTATTCAATAACCAAGAGGTTGGGAGTATGAAAGCTCCAGACTCCTTGTATCAGAAATTCCCTAACTTATTCAAGCTGGAGCCATCCTTGGCTAGCTGTAATTGTAATTGGACAAAACAGTATAGTCCAGTGGTAAAGACTGAGGAGGGAAACTTGGCTTCCTCCTCTTGCTTGCCCCTGCTCTCCCTCTTCCTGGGAAACTGCCTTAATAAATCATAAGCATTCAAGTCCTCAAAAACATCTTAGGGTCTATTCTTTTATTTTCTATTTTTGTAGTGCTGGGGATTGAACCCAAGGCATCACATATAACTTAGGGTCTATTTTCTGGACAGCTAGTCTTAGACCAGGGGTTTTTCTCCTTGATTATAAACACATATTGACTACCTTCATGTTAGATAATCTAGAGCAGCATTTTTTTTTTTTTTGTGAGAGAGAATTTTTTAATATTTATTTTTTAGTTTTCGGTGGATGCACGTCTTTATTTTTATGTGGTGCTGAGGATTGAACCCAGGGCCCCTGCGCATGCCAGGCGAGCGTGCTACCGCTTGAGCCACATCCCCAGCCGCAACAGAGTTTTAAGCACAAGCAAAACAGGCAATGGAACTGTACAAGAGAATGTGAAAATCTAGATCTCTGCTAGCTTTCATACACACAATTCTTTAGATGTAGATGGACATGATACGTTTATTGTTTTTTTTTTTTTTTTTTTTTATGTGGTGCTGGGGATTGAACCCAGTGCCTCACATGTGCTAGGCAAGCACTCTACCACTGAGCCACAACCCCAGCTTCCATACACACACTCTTTATAAAATATTTGCTTTCAAATTCTATGTGAAATCAGTTTCCATGTTTCCAATTAAATTTTCTTCTAAAGGTATGTCTGGTTCATTTTTTTTTCTTCTTTCCTGGCTAATATAAGGGAGAGAGAAGGTAATGAAAGAGGAAGCCAATACAAGGAGCAAGAGCATTTTTTCTTCCTCTCTGCCTTCTATATCTTTTTTTGGCTGATTTTTAACAAGGAGCAGTAGAAAAGAAATGTGGTTTGTAAAGTCCCAGTCCCAGCGTCATGTGAATATTGCAGGATATGTTTGGAACTGACAGAGAATAACTGAATATCTGGTACACATTTATAACAAAATTTTATTCATTCTATGTGAAATTTTGTTTTTATACTTCTAGTTAATAGTAGTTCTGAAGGCACTTTTATACAATTGTTTTTTCTAGATCATGAGAAAATGATATAAGTAATTTAAAATATCAAATCTAACCAACATCCATGAAGGGTTATCACATCAGGCTGAGAGATTTATGATATATTGAGTGTCTCTTAAGTGTAGGAAATGGATTAAGTACAAGGATGAAATGAGATACTGCCTTCTGTTCTCAATGGAAAACAAATGACTATTTGTATGACTTTCTAGTAATAAGCTTAAACTGTGGACATTATCACACATTTCTGTGGCACTTACTAGTTATTAAATATAAGTCAATTCCTTATTCTGTTAAAGAGAAATACCTCAGGGAAGATTTATTACTGTCACTTTCTTCTATCATGAAAATGACTGTTCGAATTTCATCCAATGGCATAAACTGTTAACAGAATATTTTATCAGCTAATTTTAAAATCAAATTATCCACAACACATGAACTAACTTTTAAAGTTTTAAAAACATAAGTGTTTGATGAAAGTCAGTAACCACGTTTAAAAATATATTCTAAAACAGATTCATTATCACAAGGTGAGTTGTCCTTTCTATTTAAAACTAAGAGATTTGTGCTTTAGTTTGTATTATTTCCCATCTTTATTATCTTTTCCTGGTTTAAAAAAAAAAAAATCACAACCCCTTAAGGAAGCTGAGAAATATACAAGCTTGGGTTTTCTGAATGTTAAAATTAGCTAGAAAGTAGAATCTCAAGTCACTTTCACTTGCATATATATTTTTATTTAGAATGCAGCATTAATAGCATGATGAGACCTTCACAAATCTGTACCAAGAAGCACATAATGTTTACAATGTGGTGTTTTTCACAAGTAATTTAAGTATAACTATAACATCATTATTATTTGGTACTAAAGTCAAAGACGACATTTAGATTCCTCAGTTTTGGGGCATTTAATGAAATCAAAATGATTGTCTAGTCATGCGGAGGAAAGAAATTCAAAAGCAGTTTCTTTTTCTTCTGTCAGTTCCTTTGCAGTAAGATCCATCTTCTCACGTGAGAAATCATTAATAGGGAGACCTTCAACAAATTTCCAGGTCTTATTCTGTTTGAAAATAATTTTAAATAAGAGATTAACAAACTAGAATTGATCTTCTAGCAAGCAACAACCTAGTCTGAATTTATATCTGGAGGTGTACTTGTTTTAAAATCTGATTCCAAAGAAATAAAACAGAATCCAAACTTTTTTTTCTTTTTGTAGTGCTGTGATCAAATCCAAGCTTTGTGCATGCTAAGTGCTCTATCTCTGAGCTAAACCCCCAGCCCAGAATCCAAATCTTAAAATTAGCAGATCATTTTGATTAAAAGGTAACACTTGAATTTAAAACCATTTAATCTCAAAAAATTATAAAATTAACTATTGACTTTACCATGGTTATAATAAAGAGCAACAATACTGAAAACCATTGCTTCATTTAGAAATAACATAAGATTTGTAGGTAGCTGATATTAGAGGTGTGATAATATAATTCACTTGGTGGTAAAAGTTGACTCTTGCTGTTCAGATTAATTTCAATCTTTTAATGCCCTGAAGTTGTCATATATATAATACTCAAGTTGAGGAGAAAAAATCTTGGTTATTAAAGGAATAACTTGGTTATTAAAGGAATAACTTTCTAGGCCAAATTATACCTATTTTGAGAAAAACATATATAACTACTTTCCCATAGAAGGGAAACAACTCCCAAAGACCCTACCTTGATTACAACAGGGAATGAGTAGAGCAGATCATCAGGAATACCATAGGAGTTGCCATCCGAGATAACACCCATGGACACAAATTCTCCCTAAAAAAAAAAAAAAAACCCACAAAAAACAATGTTTTCTATTTTCATGGCACACTAGGATTAGTCTACACAAACAACATGTGAACTAACAAAATTAAACCAGGTGACTTTCTTACTATGTTCCTGACTTCATTACTATATAAGGAATCAGCACCAGGTTCTTCCACGACAAGAGAACTTTCATGGATATTATCTCATTCCACTCTTTCAAATTATGTGTCAAGTAGGTCAGAAAAACATATCCTTATTTTATAGATGAGGGAGCTATTGTTCAATATTGAAGAAAAATGTTTTTCTATATATTATCATGTTTAACCCTTATAATTCTGTGAGGTAAATGTCATGTAACAGATGATAAAACAGCTCAGAAAGGTTAAATTATTTTCCCAAGGTTAGTCTGTTAGAAGGCAGCTGAGCTGGGAAATGAACCTAACCAGCTTGACCACTAAGGCTCTCGTTCCTTTTATATTACAATATCAGGGGATTAAAAAAAAAAAATATATATATATATATATATATATATATATGAAAAACACATGTATTTTATATACACACACACACATACACACACACATACATACACATATACACATATGTATGTACACACACACACACAACAGTATCACTGGGTCTTCACCTCTGGGGTTCCAAACCAGATGTCTCTGATGTGGTCAGAGATGGCTTTTGCAGCAGACATTGCACTGGACAGTTTCCGAGCCTTGATGACAGCAGCACCACGCTGTTGCACAGTCTGTGCAGGGGCAGGCAGATGTGACAGTGTTACTTGATCATAATAGCAAAATATTCATCAGTTTCAAGTTAATCTAAGGCTGCAACCATTGCTTAATGTGTTCTCTCCAATATCATGCAACTGCCTATGTTGACCTTATAAACCTAATTTGGTATAAACACCAATATTTCTGAAAAAAGAAAAGTACAAATTCCCCTAGACTGTTTACCACATTTTATACACACATGACTAGAGAGTACTATAGTTTTTCCCATTTTGACAATCAATCTCAACTGCTGTATAACATATCAGATCAGACTGGATCATGGCTTTGTAGGATCCCAGAAGAAAGTATGCAGTCCTAAGAACAACTATGAAAGACCTGCTCTCCTTAGGGATTCCCTTTCCTTTTCTTGGAGACACAAAGGACAGCAATGTGATGTGTTTCTCAAGAGTTCTTTATGCCTGGCTGTTAAGAGGACTCTCAGATTTTTCTTACCGTTATAAATTCTCCCTTGAGCCAACTGTCATTTTTCAGAGCTTCATAAACACCAACTTCCTTTCCTTGCAATTTCACCTTAGCATGATTGACATCTGGATACTGAGTTGAGGAATGGTTTCCCCAGATAATGACATTCTTTACATCATCAGCAGTTACACCAAGTTTAAGAGCAATCTAGTTGAATTTAAAAAAAACAAAACAACACACCATTTAACAGCTCAGAAAGGTTAGACAAATTATTTTTAGTTAAAATTGTGGCCTGTTTGACAAAGGTCTTTAAGATAAAAAGTTTCTGAAACTTCAGGAGAGCACAGAATTATATTGATTTGTAAAAAATGTAACTTGAGATACTTTTTACCAAATCCCCTTAAATGGCAGCTTCAACTCTTCATTGTCAGCTTCAATAGCCCCTAAGCTTCTCCCCCCTATAGGCCTCCTTGGCTCCCTTTAACTTAAAGCTAACCAGCAAAGGTCAGGTACTATGCACCCAGTGGGTGTTGTTTCTGAATGTCATTCATACCAGAGTTAGTCTAAATTAACATCTCCCCAGGACAATAGCTCCTGGCTTCCTTAGACACTTGCGTTTGTCATATAGGTCTGTTATCTCCAGACCTAGTAATTTCCTTCCCCCTAATCCCAGCCAGCTGGCATTACTGTCAAATTACCTTGTCAGCAGACACATACAGCTCTGGTTTGCAAGTATACAGGGGAGTCCTGCAGGTGAGAAATAGTCACCAGATAGCAAAGCCTGCTGAGTTTCAAAACAAATTATGTAAGACTAGTAACCATTCGTGTTAGAAAAAAATAATCTTTGGGTTTGCTGTTTTCTCATTGGGTATAACTTCTATAAGAGGAAGAAATTGCTTCTTTAAAAACTTCTTAAGAGCTCCCTTCCGCTGTGCCAGACTGATGTGCTAACCAAGAGCCTGTGGATAACAATGTGTGCCAAAAGTGATGGTTAAAGTTTGATGAGACAGCTTCTTCCCTCTTGGCTTATTCATGACTTTTGCCCTCACAAGTAAAACTGTTCAGCAGCTGGGACAGAGTCTCACTCAGTAATATCCCTGGAAGCAGAATTTTCCAGTATCTGTTTCTACTGAGGCCTCAGATGAAACAGCAAAGGGGATTACCAGTGTCATTATTTTACCTTTTTCCTTTCTGTAGAAACTATGTAACCACCTGGCAATCTGGAGTGTACAACTACAATACATCCTTTCCTTTATAACTTCATTGTACTTAAGACTCCTACAACTAGTCATTCACACAAATTACCATTTCTTTTCAGCCACCAGACCCTGCTAACAGCTTAAGGCCTCTCATGGAATATTTGTATTTCAAGTTTGCTATCCAATGACCTCCTTAATTAACTAGAATGTTGAGGGAGCTATTTCCAAGATGAGGCTCTTTTCAACTTTAGGCTGTAACCCTTTTAATAATAAAACCAAAATAAATAATAATAGCAGTCAACCTTTACTACATTTGACTCCGTGACATGTACCATGTTAAAGGCTTAAAATGGATCTTTTCTCATCCAATCCTCATAACAATTCTCTGAGGTAGATATAATTATTATTTTATAGCTTAAATATTCATTCTCAAGGTCACAGAGCTAGTAAGTCATTTGATATCATTATGTAATAACATGCACAAGGGTTTGATTTAGACTCAGGCAAACCTAGGATACTCTATCATTTACTAGCTGTATGACTTTGAGTAGGTTCTCTGATCTCTCTGGGCCTCTAATCTTTTACCTGTAAAATAAGGATAATAATAGATAGTTCTGTGGTACTATAAGAAACAATGAAAAATTACTTGCAGAGCATTCAGCTTATAATAGAAACTTTACGAATGTAAATTCTTTTCTTTTCCACTAAGCATTCCAGAGCTGGAAGATAACTGTCAGTTTAAGACAGTGGTTTTTCAACTCACACCATTTTCTGGTTAATAAATACAGTTTGCTTAAAACAAAATAAAGTTTTCATCTATAAAGAAAAAGCACTACATTCATAGATCTATCTAGCAATGATGGATGAAGAAGGATGGCCAGAAAAGTGATAAGAAAAAGGACAGAGGCTATATCTGAGAACTACAACTTTTATCATGACTTCCAAGGGCACCAGGACCAGTTAGATCCGAGGAAGCTGAGAAAACTAGCCTGGATGAGTGGCCTAGCTCTGAATTTTTTGAAGCTTTGTTAATCTCCTGGTCACTCACTCCTTGGCAAATTTATTCAAGGTGCTAATGAGTAAGGAAAATTAATAATAATTAAAATCTAGCTCCTATGTAGTAAAAGCAGGAAATTTTATGGAACACACAGACACACAATATTTGAAAGATATAAAACCGAAAACTAAATTAAATATAAAATTAAAATCAAAATTTGGCTGGGTGTGGTAGCCCATGTCTGTAACTTGGGAGGTGGAGGCAGGAGGATCACAAGTTCAAGACCAGGCTCTGAAACTTGGTGAGACCCTGTCTCATAATAAAAGTGAAAGAAAAAAGGGCTGGGGATGTTGCTCAGTGGTAGAGCGCCCCTGGGTTCAATTCCCAGTACCTCAAACAAAAAACCCCCAAACAAGCAAAAAAGTGAATGTGATTGCTTAGCTCCAAGAAAGGAGAATCACACAACTACATAAAACTTGAGGGGCTGGGATTGGGGCTCAGTGGTAGAGCGCTTGCCTAGCACGGGTGGGGCCCAGGTTCGATCCTCATCACCACATAAAAATAAAGGTATTGTGTTGTGTCCATCTACACCTAAAAAATAAATTAAAAAAAAACAACAAAAAACTTGAGTTTTTAAAATGATCTCTTATGTATCTGACAAAATTAAACTAAATTATGTATCATCATGGGGTAATTATTTATACTAGTAATTAATTTTTTAAAAAATATTTTTTTTAGTTGTCAATAGACCTTTATTTTATTTATTTATATGCAGTGCTGAGAATCGAACCCAAGGTCACACATGTGCTAGGCAAGCACTCTACCACTGAGCCACAACCCCAGCCCTAATAACTAATTTTTAACTACTACTTGAAATTTTAACTATTTAAATGTAGTTAGCAACTGAAATAGTTTTTAAGAGAATAGGCTTCCTAACAAATTTAATAATAATTTAACTTTAATAACTACTAAACAACAACAACAACAAAAAACAACAAAAGTACAAACTAAGATTCAGTTATTTTAAAAATGAAAGAAAATGGTTTTAAATCTAAAATTCATAAATTTAAAAGACATTTTTCTCACTTGAGATTTAGCTCGGTTATGATCCAAACGAGTTAAGCAACTGAAGTTCTCCTTGGGGATGGATGGAGCTGACTTAGCGGCAGTCAGGCAATTGGTATTTGCTGGGTTTCCCACAACGATGACCTAGGATGACAGAGAAGAGTTATGGAATGTATACTTATTAAACTATCTTAGAATTCCACTGAAATGTGTTAACTGGTAGTTTGTATATCAAGCCCAAATGAACTAAATATACATAATTATCATTGTAGTTTGTATCATCCCTTTGAAAGCATTTTGACTTGTTAGTGTTTGGTGTGACTACTGAAAACATTTTTTTTTTTTTTTTTTGATAGAGCCACTGTTATGTATATAAGTTACTTTCTATTTGGCAATGTCCAAGACTTAAGGTGCATTTCTTTCTGTTTGTGTGTGAAAACAGACACAGAATTTATTTAACTTACTATAAAAACTATGTAAAGTAAGACCCCATTTCAGAGTTTGATTCATTCATAACATTTTCCTTCTTTTTGAGTTTATTTTAAGAAAACAATTTGTCTCCATGAACTGAAAGTAATTATTCCCTAAATTTGCCCAATTCTAAGAATTGCTTGGGCTATTTGCTAAAATACAGATTATCATCCTTTTCCCCCTCCTAGATCTACTGAATCAGTCTTCAGGAGAAAATGCTTCAGGCTTTTTTTTTTTATATTGGGGAGGTTTAGTCAACACTGAATTACAGCACAGGAAAATGTATATATGGGTTTTTAGTGATAAGAATCTTACGCATAAGGCCCTGAGTTCAGTCTTTAACACCACATAAAGAAAGAAAGATATTGTGTCCATCTACAACTGAAAAAAAAAATTTAAAAAAAAAAGAAACTTTATTTTGAATTACAGAAAAGCTGCAAGCCTATTACAAGGATAGACTCCCATAACCCCTTTATTCAGATTCTCCAATTTGCTCCATCTTTAAGACTCTCTTTCTACACATAAACTGTAATCTTTTTTTGGTCCTTTTGAGAACAAGGTTCAGTTAAGATGCTCCATGGTCCCTAAGTACTCCAGTGCCAGTGAATACCTTCCCCAAACAAGGACACTTTGCAGAGATGGAATTACTATGCAAACAATACCACAAATCCAAAGCAGCCTGGATTTAAGCAGCCTGAACAATCTTTATCTTTTACTAAAAGTACTGAGGATTTCTATCCAATTCATTTCTATTATTTTCTGTTAACTATTTCAAATAAAAATCTGTATCAAACAAAAATGCAGACACCTATGAAGTGTCACAGATAGGACATTTTATTTGCCATCTTGAAAAATTTTTCTTCTTTTTTGATATTAGGGATTGAACCCAGGAGTGCTTTACCACTGTGCTTATATCCCCAGACCATTTTATTATTTTTTAAAAATTAATTTATTAAAAAATTCTTTTAATATATATTTATTTTATTCATTTATTTATATGTGGTGCTGAAAATTGAACCCAGTGCCTCACACATGCTAGGCAAGTGCTCTACCATTAAGCCACAACTTCAGCCAAGACCTTTTTATTTTTTTAGTTTGAGATAGGGTCTTGCTAAGCTGCTAAGGCTGGCTTGGAACTTGTACTCCTCTTGCCTCAAAATTTTTTTTTTCTTTTTGTTTAAATAAATTTTCTTATACCTTTTTGAAAAACCCAATGAAATACATGTTGGTTACTTTAACTCACCTTAACTGACTTCTTAGCATATTTCTCCAAGGCTGCACCCTGGCTTTTGAAGATTTTCACATTTGCTTTCAGTAAATCTTTCCTCTCCATGCCTTCCCTTCTTGGCATGGAGCCCACAAGAACAGCAACATCCAGGTCTTTGAAGGCAACCTCTTCTTCATCAGTTGCAATGACATCTGTGCACACGGCAAACAATAGGCTAAGCTACTTAAATACTCAAGTCTGAAATTTTCTTTTTCATACTAAATCTACTTATTCTGTCACCAAAGTGAAAACAAATAGCAATGTTTATTTATTCATATCACATTGATACAACTTGTAGGGGTCAAGAAAGACAACATATTAATATAATCACCTTAACATGGCAAAAATGTTAATAAATTTACTTTGCTTTTCCTATTTCCAATAATTAATTCAACTTTAAATCTTCTATACCTATTATTTTTTTAGTCACATATGATATAAGGTATAACATAACTCTGAAGCAACATTTATTATTTGCACTTATTAACAGAGATAACAAAAGAGCAACTAATGCACTAACCTTTAAATTATAATTACCTCAAGATCTAGGATACGAATTATGAATTAAAAAAAGTTAATGTTAATCAAGGAGTATTGTGCTAGGAATAATGCTAGGAAATTTATATTATCAAAATTTTGTCTTCTCATTTTAGAGATGAAAAGAGCTTTAAAGAGACTAGTTAGTCACCATGTTAAGATAGTGAGGAAGGCTATAATTCCCACCTATGTCAGTCTAGACCATGCTACAGTGTCAGTTCAATAAACATACACGATTTGCTTTTTGATGGAAGAACATGTATCTTTCCTTTCCTTTGTTGATTGTATTAGAAAGGTCATGACTGAGATTTGGCATTTCCTTTGGTAAATTTTTAGGCCAGTGGACTGGTGTCAGTTGGACTGTAAGTCCCCGAATGGGCACATGCAGGAAGACAAGTTAGAAAAAATACCCAGCTTCCCCTTCCCAGCCACACATTCTCATTTGCAGAATGTTCCCGGTTATATTTATACCTTTCAGAGAACAAACTGGGCCCATTACAGAGCAGAGGGAACTCAGCAGAGAAGGGAATGCAAATGGGAAACAGCAAAAGAAGAAGCTGATTTGGAAAAAATTGTAGGTAAGAAGGGAACCAGCAAAAAAGCTGGTTTCTACAAAAAAAATTGTAGGTAAGGAAAGGGAACCAGCAGAAAAGCCCAATCATGTATTCTTTTACAGAACCATGCAACCAAACAATTTTGATGGTAGAGTATCTATTTTAGTATATGTCTACTGAAGAGATACATGAATATTAAGAAGGCTTCTTTTTAGGGATATGTATATATTTTGTTTTGTGCAAACTTCTGAGTATCACTAATCTTTTTAAAAAAATTTTTTTAGTTATACAATGTTTGTTTACTTTTATGTGCATTGAACCCAATGCCTCACATGTGCGAGGCAAGCGCTCTGCCACTGAGCCACAACCCCAGCCCCAGTATCATTAATCTTTATGAAAAGAAAAAGACTATAATGGAGATATAGTTAAAGAAAAATATTTAAATTAGTTTATAATCTGACCTGATATTTTAACAAACTTTTCAATCAGATTTAAGACTTCTGTCTTATGAGTAATGTTCAATAATTCTCTAAGGTGAACTCCTGTGGGTTTTTACAAACTGTGTAGTATATGATTAGGACAATTTATACTATGTCTCAACCTGACAATGGGCAGATGGAACAGGACCATATATGTGGGATCAACTAATTTTCAAGGCAGTGTATGGCTCTGGAGGATATGCTTCAGAATTAGTTTTCCATTAAGGAGGTGTGACTATTAGCATTTAAATAGACATTATATCACAACACAATGTAGATAATCTCAGGTATATGTAATTCTTGTGTGATATTATGCCTAATTAGTATAATAATAATAAATTATATATAGACATGTTGAAGAAAAAGTAGCTTTTTACTTGACAAATTGTTTCTCACTTTTACCCTTATTTACTATTGTGTACATGTTAAAAAGTAGTTATAGCTTGGGTTGGGGTATAGCTCATGGTGAGTGCCTGCCCAGCATGCATGAGGCCCTGGCTTTGATCCCTAGTATCCTCCCCCTCCAAATCTATAGTTCAGAAAACAAAATGAAATACTTTCATGAAATAATTTCTAATTAAGTCTCTTCAGCAAAAATATAAAATCTATTTTTGTTAAGACATATAATACCCTTTTTCATTTCCTTTTGTGGAACTGGGGATTGAACACAGGGGCTCTACCACTGAGCTATAGCTCCAGACCTTTAAAAATATTTTTTAAAAAAATTTGAGGGTCTTGCTAAATTGCCTAGAGTGGCCCTGAACCAGTGGTTCTCCTGCCTCAGTCTTCTGAGTCTTCTAAGTCTACTCAGTCTTCTGAGTAGCTGGGATTATGCAGGTTAAAGCTGACTTTCTAACTCACCTTTCAGGAGGGGAAGGGCACAGTCTTGCAGTTCCATTAGGACACCATTGAGAACACTCATCATGGGAGTGACATCCAGCAGCACAAGAATGATAGGCTGCCAAACAGCAAGGACAGCATTCGTCAGTGTAGGTTTTTATCATTTAGTCACAAAAAGCCCTTTCAAAGTTTTTGTTTGTGTGTGTATGTATAAAAGTTTTATTCATTAGCCATAGTAATTACATTAGGAGCTCAGTTTTCTAACATTGCCACTTTGAGAATAAGAAAGGCCATAAAACCAGCTATTATTTGGTAACAGAAACAGCAAAAAGTAATCATCTATAATGAATTTTTAAAAAGTACATAAAAGGAGTCTCACAGCTTGCTCCTATTGTTGATAGTTGTATATTTGATTTCATGGTTACTAAGTACAATATCTGACATGAGGGAAGAGCTCAGTATCTGTGAGTGAGAAAAAATATTTTAGTGTATTTATCAGATTTGCTAGAATTAGGGTGTCTGCTTCCAATTTAGAAGCAGATTTTCTGTCTATTTTGGTTCAAAAGAAGACCATTTATGAACAAGGAAGTGCTGATTCAGCAACCTTCTCACAGAGCTCCAACTAAGCAGTTACTATCCTTAGTGATATCCTATATTGACTAGCACCTGCTGGTTGCACCAGGTTAATTAAATACAGTACAAAGGAAACTATTTTGCAAAGTAAACTGATTTGCAAACTATTTTCACTGTCTACAGGGATGCCTATAAATACTTTACCAGCTTCAGTTTATAGCAATGCACCTTTTACATTTATTGGGACTATTCATTTCTTTACCATTTTATAATTTGTTTGCAACTAAATACAGGATTTTATTAACAACAGTCTTACTCTAATGCCAAGATTTATAGACATGCCCCTACCTGGTCTTTACCAAAGACAGATCCATTTCCAATACTGTACAACAGTGAATAAGCAATTTGACCAGCTGCTCCAGTCACAAGGACTCTAATTGGTTCAGACTGCAATGAAAAAGACCCATATAAGTTATAAGTCTCTTCACACCAGGTTTAGTAGAAAATTAGCTTATTGGCTTGTTTCAGTAAATATAACACACACAAATCAACTGAGAAATTTCCAGAACATGTGTCTTTGGCTGGGTTGATGTGGTGTTATTTAACTCTCTCTGTATAGGGAACACAAAGTGTTAGCCTGTATTTACTTACATAATCCTATCCTTTTTTTTTTTTTTTGATATGTTACCACTAAAATAGGCCTAACAACGTCAGTGTGTGCAGTATGTATGTGGTGATACAAACCCTGGCTGGCAAGAGCCTTTCAAAACCTTATTATGCAAATCTCCCACTCCCATCTGCTTAGTAGAATTCTTCACACAAGGAAGAACAGAAACAGTGGTCAAAACTTTCCATTTACATTGAGTCAAAATATTTAATAAGACATTTATGTTTCAACTTAATTAGATGTAGGAGGAAAAATAAGCCTTTTTTTATTTAAGGAGAAAAAAGAGAATATGATAATATCTGGACTAAATAAATTTTAATACTAAACAGGAATAAAAGACAATGGCAACATGTGCTGATTGTTGACAACCTGATTCTAAAGGAAAAATTACATTTAAAAGGAAGGAGAAAGTAAGTATACAAAGAGTACAACAGTTATAATAGAGACAAGTAGCCTTATAGGTTTCAATAAAACCTGAATATAATAAGACACATGGACAAAAATAATAACTGATATTCATAAACTCAAAGTCATTAAAAAATAAAGGTAAATTATGCCCAGAGAATTAAAGAAGTAGAATCAAGGTGACTATTTTTTTTTTTCCTGACAATGCTGGGTAAATCCACTTCTACTCCTTGTCACCCTAACCGTACCTGCATGGAGAAGTGGCTTATGGAATTGACTTAGGGCAGAAGAAGCATTTGATTTCTTTTTATTTAAAATTCCAGATTAGTCACATGTCTGAGATGGAAAGAGGATGGATGATCTTGAAGGATCCTTAACCTTAACTGTGAGATCTGAAGGTCAGCAGTGCTCAGTCACATGGTACCCACAGAAGCCAAAGGAAAAGTTCAGGAAAGTGTATACTCTTGAAGAGAAATGAAACTGATCATAGTAGGCTATACAGAGAAATAACCAGACAGAAGTAGGAAAAAAGAGGAAGAGAGGAAGGCAGAGAGGGAGAGAGAGAGAAGGAAAACACACTAAGGATAAAGTAGAAAGATTTTTCCCTGTTTATCTGGGTCTTTTCCCTGCCTTTTTTACTAACTTTCCCCCCGACTTTCATATCTCTAAATATACAAATATAATAATCTCTTAAATTAATCATTTTGATAAACATGACACAAAATATTTTTTTGCTGATCTGTCATTACTAGGATAATAGTAATGACATTACTAGGATAAATAGTAAAGACTATTGCTATTTGCAGAAAAATTATTAAAAGCTTATATATCTATTTTTTTCATTTTATCATTTTCCCCCTCTTCCTTCAAGTCAAGTAAAGTAGATGAAAAAAATGAAAGAGGAAGAAATAATTCCCTCCTGCCCCTTTATAATGCAAGTTCCTTAAAGCTGGGGGTTTGTCTATTTCATTTACATTGTCATTTTTTTGTCTACTATATTTACTGTTATATCCTAACTAACTAGAATATCTGGCATGTAGTTGGAGCTCAAATATTTGTAAAAGAACTACCAAAATGATAGAAATCTATAAGAATTATTTGGAAGCATATCAAACATGCTTTAAAAACATATTAAAAGATATTTTATTCTCACATACTTGCTTTGAGAAGGCTAGAAACTTAAGGACCATAAGTTTCAGCTATAGTGAGTGAAACTACTTAAGCCACTAGTTCTAATGTGTCTTATCAATCAAGTGAAAAACTTATTTAATTAATTCACTAAACAATATCATTGAATCCCTATCATGTACTTGCTACTACTGTAGGCAAGGGATCCATTAACAACCATCTGAATTTAGAAAGGGGATAAGCCAATTCTCTAAAACAGAAAGCTAGAAGCAGTAAAGAGTAGTAATTAAGAGATGGCCTCTGGAGCCAAAGTTTCTGGACTCAAGTCCTGGCTCCACAACTCATTAGCTGTATGCTCTTGTGCAAGTTACTTAACCTCTTTGGGCTTATAGGGCTCTGCCACCACAAAATTTTCCTCTAAGAATTCTTATAGTCTGTGGTCTTCTATTTACATATTTGCTACACTCTACTAGACCCTGAAGCCCCCTTAAGAGCAGTATGTGTTTGACTCAAATTTGCACTCTAATATAATGTGAAAGAATGAAAGTAAGGGTAAAGAAAAATATAAATATATGCTACTTCAATGGAAAGCAAGTTGGGATAATAAAAAGTTCATTCTCCTAGAAAGTCAGGCAGATGGCAAAACAGAATAATGCAGCCAATTTTAGGAATTAATAACAGTCCTTACTAAAAGGGTTGTGGCCAACTAATGAACGGCTCATTTCACCGCAGGAGTTTCCTTCTCTTTGGGCAAATTATTTTCACAGGTAGGCAACTTCACCTTGTTAACAGTAGTATGAAACCTATGTAGTCTGGATGTTTGATGATAACTGGGTAAAGCAAGCACATATTTGGTTCTTACTCTTCTTCTGCAACATTACAACTGACAAGTGGGAAGGTAGGCAAACCCGCTGACTTTTCACACTGTTACAGAGTGAACATAGGTGGCTATTCTTTGCTCAGCTATCTGGGCAGTCTGCCAAGATCCATGAAGGAATGTCTTTGCTCTTGGCAGGGCACTAATAACCTTCTTGCAAACCAGGTTCTCTCTTGAGAATGTGCTAAAATCTCAGTTATGAAACTTGAATTTAAGTGTTTTTTCTGTTATTTCATGGAAAAAACATGTATTCTTTTTTTTACTCCCTAGTTTGCATGTATTTCTAATTTACATAGATTCTGTAATGTGAAAGAGAAGCAGTCCCATTCAGATTCCTTCAGTTATTCTTGCTGTTACTCCCTATTGACACAAGCAAAGAATTTCCTCCTTTAAAATTTGCTTTGATGGGCTGAGGCTGTAGCTCAGTGACAGAGCACTTGCCTAGCATATGTAAGGCACTGGCTTAGATAGATCCTTGGCACCATATAAAAATAAATAAAATAAAGGCATTCTGTCCATCTACAACTACAAAAAACAATTTTGCTTTGAATTGGATTACAAAATATGGCTCTTTTCTAAATCAGTGATTGTTCACATGCTTTCTGAGTTGGGAAGATCCTAAGTCATGTGAGACAACAAACTGACAGAATTCTTCCTCATGAACTATCTCTGGCACCCCAGTGACCTTCCAAGGGTGAGGCCTGGCTCAGTCTACTGTGCAACAGAAACAAAACAAGAATAGGGGCCTTGGATTTCTCTGTGACCTTGCAAAAGTCATTTGACCTCACCAGGCTACATTTTAAGATTAAATGAAAATAATCTTCAATTCCTTTCCAATTTTAGAATTCTAAGGAATAAAGCTATTAGGTCATCCACATGTTGATAATACACTTGTGTTTATATTCACAATATGATTGTGTCTTCATCTAGAATCTCAGTACTAAAAATAAATTTTTAGAATGACTTGGTAAGTATATGACACAATAATGGTAAAAAGGAGAGACCCTTAATGCAAATTGTTGTGTGACCTTGACAAGTCATGTTCTCTCTGGGTCTCAATAAACTCAATTTAAATATATTAAGCGGGGATGTTTGTCAAGATGACCTTTAAAAGGCTTCATCCAGTTCTAAAGTGACAAAGTCTGGAAGTACTCTGATAATAAGTACCTCTGCGCTTCCTTGCTAAAATAATTAATATAGAAACTACTGAAATCATAACTTAAATGAGTAATAATGTCATATGACAAAATAATAAGGAAACACTTATTTGGAATTAGTAGTGGTCCCCAATCACCTTAAAGAGATGGAAGGAGTAATGTGCCCTTGCCTGAAAACATGTATTTTCAGGTTCTGGGAAATTTCCAATTCACGCAAACATTTCCTCACACTCTCCACTCATTTTCATATTTTGAGATAAATGGGAAAAATATTTCCAAATATAAAAATACAAACACTGAAGCAACTTCCCTCCATCTGATGGCAAATGTCACCTTCAAACAGTGCGCAGATTATTCCTACGTCAGTTTCCTCGCCCCGCCTCCCCCTTCAGCAGAGACAAGATATGGAGACCTAGGGTGCACGTTTTCAATGACAAGATGGTTACATTGTATTACATTTAAATGCAGTGCTTCTGGAATCCATAACAGAACAGTAAAGAATATCTGCACTAGTTACTTGGCTAGTGATGCAAACGAGCTCTGGCATTATAACGGACATCAATGACAGGTTTTAACATTTTGAGAAATTAGATATGGCGGCAACACGTCTCCTGAAAACGTAGATCGTAATCTGGAGCACCTGGTGAAATCCTGCCTTAACAGTCGAAGGCCTTTTGCTTTCAAGGGCTTTGTGATTGAAGCCCTTAAATACTTTGGGACGAGAGAGAAGAGAGAGGAGAGAGAGAGGAGAGAGAGAGAGAGAAAAGAGAGGGAGGGAGAAAAAGAGGTTAGGATTCAACTAACTCCTCCTTTCCATCAAACCCCATCGTCCTTATCAAGCTCTACATAATTCTTCAGAGAAAATCAGAACTTGAATTCCATCCCCTCGGCAAGCAGCAGGATCGAGATCGCGCCTCTCCAAGGACAGTGATATCTCCAGAGCCCTTTGAAGAGGCCCCCAGGTGCATATCAACCCCTTCCCAATTACTGGAATACTGCGTCAATCCCCAAATAAAAGTCAGGGCGTTACAAACGGCGCTAAAGACAGCGACTTGCATGGCTGCAAAAGTCCGTCAAGCGCAAGAAACCTCATACAAGGGTGCAAAGGCTAGACACGGGCAGGAACCCGGGCCCACACTCACCATGATTGAAAACTGCGCGGACAATTCCTGCACCTGCAAAACGAGCTGCAAAGAGTCAGGTCACCTCCACCGCGGAATCGACACCAGGAGGGCGTGCGGTGGCAGCCTGAAAAAGCTCGGCTGCGGCCGCGGCGTCTTCTGGGAAACGTAGTTCACGCTAACTCTGCTCTGGCCCAACCTCCGAAGCATTTCCTTAGTGTTGAACTACACTTCCCGAAACCAGAGGGTCTGTTGACGTCCTTCTCCTTGCGCTCTTAGCCGGTTGTAAAGTAGTCCCTGACTGGGAGCTTCTGATTGGAGGATGATTATGAGCGGAGGGTTTGACCTCCGGAGGGGAAAAGACGGCCTGTGGCACTCTACAATTGGCGGGAGGGAAGGCGTGTGTGACTGGAAGGAGGAGAGACAGACTCTTAGCGACAACACCCACACGCGCGCTACTGAGACCTTAGCCCCTGCTGAGGCTAAACGTGGGCGGTACAGAGGCCTTCCGCTGCGTAAAGCCGGCTCGACCCGGAAACAAAACCTTTTAAAAACATTGTACACGCTCCGGAGGGGCGGGGGCGTTGGAAATGTCGGGAAGACCAGATAGCTTCGCAGGTTGCTAGGCGACGAGGCGGGAGTACCTGAGCGAACTGTGAAAGCTAAGGCTCCCAGACCCCCGAGACCTAGAGCGAACACCGCGCCCTCCTCGGTCCTCCCTCACTTTGCTGGGAGTCCTGTACCTTGGGTGGCGTCCGGTGACGAGGAGAAAGTTTGTGGGGACGCCCCCTCCCAGGCGACTTAGGACTGCACGTTTTCAGCACTCCGGAGTCAGGTGAGCCCTGGCCTCAAAATGAGAAATTTTCTTTTTACTTTAGCGCCCAGAATGCTGCTGTGCGCCATCCAGTATTGCTTTCTCTGGGGTGCAGCTACACCCAGAGGGTACCCTGAAGCTCGCGGGTGGAAATGCTACCGTATTCTGGAGTGAATAGTGTCTTAGAGTTTGCGCCCTATCTCCGCTATAAAACGTAGCTCTTCCAAAGTTAAATCAAAAATATTTATTGAGTCTTTGTGGGAGGTGAGCCCCTCTTCCCAGCAACTTGCATTCCACGGATCTTTCTTTGCCCTCCTTGAACGTTGACACTTTCACCCATCCTCTCTTTAGCAACTAGATGCACTTTACATCACTTTATCCCTTAAAATTATGCCAAATCTGCATATTTGAGGAAAGAGTGGCAGCTGAATGGGAGACACTAGTTGTTTCAGGTAGAATATCAGCTGTTAGAACATTTAAGAGGTAGGTTTTTATTTAAAAGTAAAGCTGCCCATAAGACATTCAGGGCTGTCTGAAAGCTTGTTTGGTGTGGATATTGAAAGGAAGGTGTGCTGCTCTGCCATAGTATTCCCAACAAAATGAATAAAATATCTTTATTGGATAACATTGGTATAACTTCTGAGTTTTATCGCTGGTAAATGAGTGCCAAGTGATATCTTTCTATTTTTCTCCATTTCATTTTTGAAAGATTTACTATTCGGGGGAAAGAAATATAAAGCCGTGCTTTCCTAGGTGATCCTTCAATAGCATTTATCATATTTACATGTCTCCTCTTTGAATCACTGTATTCATTCAGTTTTCAGATAACATACTTTTCTGATTTTCCTCTTGTGTTACTGATTGCCCTTTCTCAGTCCTTCCAAGGTTTTTTTTTTTTTTTTTTTTTTTTAAAGCTCTGATCTCTTAACTTTGGAGTGCCTGTTTTCTTCTCTGTCTACACACTTAATCCTTAAGTGAACTCATTCATGAGTTGTATCACTTCAAATGCTACCTCTGTTTTAAAAATTCCCAAATTTGTTTCTAGTCTGGTATTTCAGGGGTATGTCTAAACTACTTATTAGGTCCACTTGATTTTTCTAATAAGCATTATTTCTATTGTTTTACAGTATTTCCTACTGTGTACGGAAGTATAACCCTCTTTGAAACAAATAACATGACTTGCTCCAGTTCTATGATGTTGGTTGTGGATGAGATTACCAGATTTCAAACTGTAGGGTAGAAATGACTGGTTAGATGAAGAACTTACTTTTTTGTAAGGGTTATTAGTCTGATTCATAGACTGAAATCTCCTGTTTTCAGGAAAAACTCGTCTGTTTTGGAATCTGTCTGCTTCCTTAAAGTTTCAGTTTGATTGTTGTTTAGAATAAGTGGGTTTGATCAGTTAGGGTCTAGTGCAGGAGCTCAGTCCAAAACATCACTATCCTCCCCGCTCCCCATAATTTTTGTTTAAAAAGGAGAGGAGAAAAATTCTCTAAACATATTCATTGCCATTACACACATTGAACTTTAGTCAAACTACCTGCTATTGCCTGAAAATATACTCTACTTTTCTGCCTCCATATTTTATGTGTGCTTTTTCCTCAACTGCAATCTTATCCTACATTTCTGCCTATTAAAATTCATTCCACCAGGCGCTTTTCAAATACTTTGACCTTTGTGACGCCTTCATGGAAAAAAATTCAAGCATACACAAAATAAAGGTAATATAATTTTCTGAATCCACTGTTCTGCTTCATTAATTATTACCATTTTGCCTTCCTTCCTTCCTTTCTTCCTTTCTTTTATTTCTCTCTCTTTCTCTCTCTCTCTCTCTCTCTCTGGTGCTGGGAATTGAATGCAGGGCCAATCCTTGGGTGCGTGCTAAGCATGAGCTTTTACCACTGACCTGCAACCTCCACCCTACGTTTTTTGAAAATCTTCCTTTCTCTTCCTCTTTCCCAACATTTTTCAAGCATTCAGAAAAGCTAAACAGTGAATACTCTTTATAGTAGTTTGAGTTATTGGAAAGTCATGATAAATTTTAAACTAGATTAGGTGGGATGGCCAACTACAGAAGAGGATAAAAAGGAAGTATGAATAAAAGAGGTGATAAAGAGCAGCTGTGACTTCTAGGATGAGGAAGAAAGACTAGGATAGGGCCCCTCTTCAAAAAGGTCATGTCCATGTTTACATGATGTATAGAAGTGCCCTCTGTCTTTGAGGAGACTGGGGCCTGAGGCTACTGCTGGAGCTTGTCTTCTCAGCATGGCTTTGGGGTTCCTGTGCTGAATAATAATAATAATGGAGTTATAATGGAGTTCCAGAATTTGGAAGGAAAGTATCTCCCTGCTTCTTTTACCTGGCAGCATCACTCCATTGCCCTGGAGCTGGCCAAGGAGAAATGTTTGTAGGATGGCACAAAGCAGGGCAAAGAAAGGTAGATTTAGAACTAAGAGATAAATTGATAACCATATGCTCACCACCTATTCTACAGTTGTTAAGCATTTTGCTATATTTACTTCATTTGTCCATCTACATGAAGTCTTGTGGTTCCTTAGCCTGATTATCACTGTTTTAAATTTAAAAATGATTATTTGCAAAACTAATCTATGGTAGGAAAAAGTACTATCTGTAGTTCCCTCTGGGTGTGAGAGTTGCATGGGAATTGACTGGATAGGGGTTTCATTTTCAGAGGTGTATGTGTTTGTCAAAATCTGCAAATGGTACACTTAAGATTCATGCATTTCATGTTATATAAATTTTATCTAACACCATAAAATGTTTAAACCCTAGTTATATGTATATTAAAGAGTTTAGGCAGTGAAGTATATGTAAGTCTACAGCTTTCTTTGAAATCATTAAACATATGATAGATTAATGGATGCACACTAATAGTTATGTCCAAAAATGAAATATACATAAAGCAAATATAGTAAAATGGTGAAATACTAGATAATTATAAATTTTATAGAATCTAGTGGTTATTTACTTCACAATATTTTTAACTTTTCTGTATCATGTATTAAACTAATAATTTCCTTGTGTAAAGGAATTATGTCTTCTACATCTATGTGCCTCATAGAACAAAATATGCTGTCTCTCTGACAATAGGTACAAGCAAAAATGTCTTTAAAATTGTCATTGTGGAAGCTGGGAGACTAATCTTGCTTAATGAACCTAACTGGTTTCAAAATTATCTAGCTAAGCAGAATTTTTGTAAATGCAAATTGTATTGGGGAAATTGGTGAAATACTGAGAATATCAGAAATTTCTCAGTTTGATATTAGAATAAAACATTATTCAGCCCTCTGTACCTGAAGGTTCTGTTTCTGTGGATTCACTCAACCATGGATCTTAAGTATTTGGAAAAAGAATTGAGTCTATAATGAACATGTACAGACATTTTTTCCTTGTCATGATTCCTTTAACAAAACAGTGTAACAACTGTTTACATAGCATTTAAATTGTGTTAGGTATTATAAGTATACTAGAGATGATTAAGGTATAGAGGAGGATGTGTGTATGTTATGTACAAGTACATTCCATTTTGTATAAGGGATATGAGCATCCTAGGATTTTGGCACTGTGCGTGTATGTGTGTGTATGTGTTTGTGTATGTGTGTATGTCTGTGTCTGTCTCCTGAAACTAATTCCATTCAGTCACTAAGAGACAACTATATGTTCAGTTTTGCTGTAAATAGCTTATTATTAGCTTGTTTACCAAATTATTTAGCTAAGTGATCAAGCTTAAATCTTTAGGTAGAATTATGAAATATATATTTTAACTGATTATTAGATTATGAAATATATACTTACTGAAATTATCTTTTTGTTCTAAGATGACAGGTTTATTGTATGCTTCTTTTGCCTGGGGAATATATTTGGTTCCATCTAAATGGAACTGTTGGTAACTGTAGATGGGGTATATAATAGGCATAGAAAATGGGTGTGTTTCTCTTCCTACTTTCATGACTTTGCTGCTGGATTTAACATTTATGTTACCAAATACTTATTATGAAGGCAACAATTTGCAAATCAAGTATCCTCTAAAGGTAAGAGTGTGTAAAGAATGATTCTCCATAGAATTCCTTATATTCCCCTGTTACTTTAATTGAACATTTTAATATCTTAGCTCCCAAATTGAATACCCTCCCATATTTGGCTAAGTTTAATCTTAACTGTGGCACATGAAGAATTTCATTATTTATATGTTCAAGTTAATTTATAGTTTCTGCAAGTACATCAGAATCAGATTTTCATGTCTTAATAGCTTTGATCTGTCATATGGTATCTTTGTTGGTCTGTTAATTTTATGTAAAAATGACTCAAAATTGGGAGGTGTTAAATTTCCAGACTCTCATAAATTTAATATTTCCTTATGTAGGTTGTCATGTAATTTACAATTGTATTGTTTTATAGTTTGTATGTAATTATATATAACATAATCTATTCTATTCTATATGTATTTCATACATATATAAAATTCTGAAGTAGAATGAATAGCCTCCAAGATACATTTTCTATATTATTATATAATATATTTCTATATTATTATATAATATATTCTACATTTGATATATATAATTTTAACATTTTAATCTTGAAGTAAAATGAATAATATCCTCATTTTATAGTTTAGGAAACTCTGGCTGGGGATGTGGCTCAAGCGGTAGTGCGCTCGCCTGGCATGCGTGCGGCCCGGGTTCAATCCTCAGCACCACATACAAACAAAGATGTGTCCGCTGAAAACTAAAAAATAAACATTTAAAAAAAAAAATATATATATATATAGTTTAGGAAACTCAATTTCAAAGGTTGTGACTTGTCCAAGTCTTTAGCCATGTTTACAAAACTAAGATCTTACACATAATTTTTTTTTTGTAAAACTCATACTCTCACACATTTTAACATCTAAAATGTGTCATGTTTATCTAGTCATAAAGGTAATTAACAATGTATAATAAATACTGACTTACAACAAAACTCCTGTATCTCTCTTCAAAATGCATCTGATGGAATGTAAATGTCCTAGCAATTTGATACTTACCATCATCCATTCAAAAAATAGGTAAATAACTTTTTTTTGACAGTCAAAAGTTGAGGTTTATATATGTATGTATGCGCATTAAAAACAATATATGTATATATAGCATATACATATATATTTTTAGGTTATTTTAATGCTTAAAGGTTTTTAATGATCACAGTATATTTTTTACAGAAATATGAATATAGATAGAACTGTTATATTTTTCATTTGTCACTTATGACTAAGTGTATTAAAACTTTCTGTCATTACAGTTATTAGTAACATTATAAATTTAGGTAAATGATTGTTAAAAATTAAAATTTTAATGGAAACATATCCCTTAAAAGATGGGGCCCTCTCCTTTGCTCCCATTTAGTTTGTATTTCTGGATGAATATTATGTTTTTTTTTAATTTTTTATTATTTTTTTTAAGAGAGAGAGAGAGAGAGAAATTTTTAATATTTATTTTTTAGTTTTCGGCGGACACAACATCTTTGTTTGTATGTGGTGCTGAGGATCGAACCTGGGCCGCACACATGCCAGGCGATCGTGCTACCGCTTGAGCCACATCCCCAGCTCCTATGGATGAATATTATGAATGGTTAGAATGAGTCTGAATTCAGCCTCAGACTTACTTGTGGTAATCAGAGTTATTAATAAGTGTTTAGAAACCTTATTTACCCTGAAAGAAGGATCAAGGTTCGTCGTCGGAGAAAATGCCCGTTTATTGAGGAACAGCTCTGCATATTTATAGAGCTGGGGGTGGTTTGACAGTTATGACAGTTTAATGGTTGAACAGTTTGACAGTTGGCATGAGGTGTTTTCTGATCCTTACCCAGAATCATGTGAGCCAGCAGGGCTAGACTGATTGGTGGGTAAGGATCATGTGAGCCAGCAGGGCTAGTCTGGTTGGTGGGTAAGGATCATGTGAGCCAGCAGGGCTAGTCTGGTTGGTGGGTAAGGATCATGTGAGCCAGCAGGGCTAGTCTGGTTGGTGGGTAAGGATCATGTGAGCCAGCAGGGCTAGTCTGGTTGGTGGGTAAGGATCATGTGAGCCAGCAGGGCTAGTCTGGTTGGTGGGTAAGGATCATGTGAGCCAGCAGGGCTAGTCTGGTTGGTGGGTAAGGATCATGTGAGCCAGCAGGGCTAGTCTGATTGGTGGGTAAGGATCATGTGAGCCAGCAGGGCTAGTCTGATTGGTGGGTAAGGATCATGTGAGTCAGCAGGGCTAGTCTGATTGGTGAGTAAGGATCATGTGAGCCAGAAGGGCTCACCATTGGACGGCTCTTCTCAGGGGATGGGGAAGTTAGTCTTTGGAGCCAGGCTGACTCCCAACACACCCAAATGAGAAGATGGAGTTTTTTTTTTGTTTTTTTTTTCTGCCTTCCATGTCATTTGTAACAAAGACAAGGTGAACTATCATCAAAAATTGTTTTCATTTATCTATCAATTGGTAACTTGTTTCAAGATTTCCTCAATTTGGTTGAAAGCAAATAACTGAAAACCACCTAACTTGCAAAAGGATTTACTGTTCAATAGTCATTCAAAGCTTTACCATAATTTTTCTTCAGTTGTATAGTTTCTCTTTTATCTAGTTTCCTTAATTAATATCCTCTGAAAATGTTAGAAAAAAACTGAAATGTTATTTCAGTATCTTCTTTCTAAACAATTTGTGATGAAAAATGCTTTTATTTTATCATTTGCATTAAGTATGTTTGTGTCAAAACTTTTAGGTGGCTCATTTGCTCATTGAATTTTCAGTTTAGGTCAAAACATTGCCATATAACCGAATTGGTAAAATCAGCCAATCAAATAAGCTCAATTTATTTTTTGGTTTTGGTTTGTTTGTTTTTGCAGTGTTGGGGATCGAACCCAGGACCTCATGCATGCTAGGCAAGCACTCTAATGCTGAGCTACATACTCAGCCCAAGATCAGTTTATTTTCTATCAGAAATAAAAAGACTTTATTTTTAAAATTTAGTGAATACCTTATTACTCATTTAAAAGAATCTTTTAAAACTGCTGGAAAAATGATAAAATTCATTTGTAAGAGAGATTATTAAAACATTAAGATTAAAATGAGTGTATTAAAACTTTTAATACCTTTAAATATTATTTAAAAATATTAAAGTTATGATAATGTTATTTCCATTGCTTTATTTGTAATAAAGTGGAAGAAAGTGGACCAAAAATGATAAATGACTTACAAAGTAAGGAATATGATAAAAGATATGGTATTCCATTAGTAAATCGATATCAAACTTAAAGATACTGAGTTTCTGAGAATTTTAAAATCAGATATTCAAATTAGAAATGATAAATTAATTTCATTAGACTTCTTGTACCTCACAATCATACTTTTCTCTGTGTATTTAGCAAAGGAAAAAAGTATAATTGCTAAAAATGAGTTGGTTTGTCATTTAACATGTAATTTTATTTTTTGTTAATAAGGAGTAAAAATTTTTTAAATTCCTAAGCTCAAGATTGACCATAATTGAAATAAATATTTCATTATGCAGTTTGCATTGAAAAATATGTGACTTGCTTTTAATTCCTTATTAAATGTTGTTTATGGAGTGCCTGCATGTCTATAATGATATAGCATATAGCATGTTCCCTCTAGCTATCCCTTTCCTGACTGTCTCTGAGTAGCAAAACAGATTGCTATCCTTTGGTTGTATAAAGCAGGTGTGCATTATTCTCGAAGCCCACTCTGAGCATGTACCCAAAATTTCTCTCATTATCCTCTTAAAATGAATTCTTCTGCCACCTGCTAAGAGAAAGAGGTTTTCCATGTTGTTGTTGTGCCTAAAATCTCATGATTTTTGTCCTTGATTTACAGTGAATTTTAAAAGGGAGAGTTTTCATACCAAATTCTCACTGCCATCCTTACAGCAGGACATTCCCATACTACAAGAAAGCCACAAATATGTAAGCCCCTATAACTTCACTCAATCTAAATACAGAATCAGAGTCACTTTGTCTAGTAGCTCCTGGCCTTGTTTTCCTTCCAATTAGTTGGCCTTGTAAATCAGATTAAGGAACACATTAGCACTGATTTTAAGTTACCCTTCACAGGCAATATAATACAATGCAAGAGACGATTTTTGGTCAGGTAGGTGTATCAGAATATTTCCAATTACAGTGATTATAAAGCTGTGTACTCTACTTGGAGAAGTAATAACTAATGTCAAGTAGCATAAGATGTCCTCTAATTTCTTTTTGAGTTTGAATCTTGAGGTGTATTTCTCAATTTGGAGTACAGTTTTTTGTTGTTGTCAAGGTGGCAAATAGTAGAGCATTAAATCATTATGCTAGATTTGGAGCTATTAAAATTTTTTTCTCAGTTCAGCATTATTAAGGTAATACTTAATTTAAGTTGCAGAAAATATTTGAAATAATTTTAACAACATTCAGCAGAAATACTAAGAGAGCATTAAATTTTAAATTCCTAAAATAGAATGTTGGCTTTTGATATCCTAGGCATTTTGGGGCTCATAAGATCATATGCTCTTATAGTATAAAATTATTTAACCTCATGTTAATTTTATCTTTAGAATGTGTAAAGTTGTTATGTGTCTAATTAAAAATCACTCATTTTAATGTTTTCTTTAATGAAGTACAATTAAACACTTAATTGTATTTTGTTTGTTATAATCTGATTTTCATTCATTGAAAGTAGCCAAATAATACTTAGAAAGTGATGTAAAGATGCCTCTGCTATTGGTCTGAGTAACTACATTTTTAGAAGTATGCCGGCTTCATCATAGCATCCATGTAATTATAATCAGTCATATTAGATAATAGAACATTATTAAAAATAGGATCATTTAAAAAGCAAGATTAAGATTTGTGAAATAAAGGAGAGCCCAAATTATTATACATATTTTTTAAATGACAGACTATAGGATTAAATAATTAAATTATTTAAAAGAAAGTTTGGCTTTGTACTCTTTTTTTAAACTTAAGAATAATGTTATCTTGGAAATTATTTGATTGGTTTAGATGAGATGCAGAATATTTTTGAAAGTATTCTCAAGTAATTTCTAAATGTAAATTTCAAAATATGTAGTATTTTAAAAATGATTATCACATTCACTTCAGTGAGTCTTAAACATAGTAATTCCAAAATCATATTTAGCCATGGCAAAAATAAAAGTGCTTCTAATTTAATTTAAAATTGTAACCAAATTGAGAACTACTTTATTACTATTTTTTAATATTTTATATAGTCACAATTTATACATAGCCCAGTATATTTAGCTTATACATACACACACACACACACACACATACACACACACACACACATATATATATATGTATATATGGAACACTTTACAAATTTGCATGTCATCCTTGTACAAGGCCTATGCTAATCTCTGTATCATCCCAACTTTAGTATATGTAATACTGCAAATACAATTACAATATATTTGACTAGAATTTTCAGGAATGGTGATGTATGAGATATTTTATGTTATAACCAGAGTAGTGATGTCTGCCTAAATTCCCAGCTGAGGCAGGAGGTCATAAGTTGGAGACCAGCCTGGACAACTTGATGAGAACCTGTCTCAAAATAAAAAGGATGAATATATAACCCAGTGGTAGAACACTTGTATAGCATGTGTGAGGCCTTGGGTTCAATACCCAATACCCTTACCCCCAAAAGTCATGTGATTATGTAATCAAGTTGCTTTGAGTATACAAAAGGTAGAATTGAGTGTAGTTAGTTGCTAGGTTCTCTTTTTAAACTTTGAATAAAGGAAGAGAGAGCATCATTCCTCAGGGTTTTTTGTTTGTTTGTGGTACTGGGGATTGAACCCAGGGCCTCACTCATGCTAAATAAATGCTCTACCACTGAACTACACCCTCAGCCTCAGGATTTTCTTTTCTTTTCTTTTGTACTGGGGATTGCACCCAGGGACACTCAAACCACTGAGCGACATCCCTAGCCCTTTTTTATATTTTACTTAGAGACAAGGTCTCACTAAGTTGCTGAGGCTGGCTTTGAACTTGTGATCCTCAGCCTCCAGAGCCACTGGGATTACAGGAGTGCCCCACTGCACCTGACCCCAGAATTGTTTTTGATAATTACATGTTTCTAGGTGTATGAGCTACCCAACACTTGAGGTTTTTTTCTTTTAAGTGGAAGGAGTAAGATTTGTTGATCTTAACTCTACTACGTCACTTTGTGACCTTGAGTACTTTTCTTGGTCTCTAAAAGCCTAGTTTACCCTGGAAGTAATATCATGGAGTAACCAAAAAGTCTGGAAACATAATGTGGCAATTATACTCCAATAGCTATCCATTTAAATGAAGAAATGTACAAAACATTCATACATACTGTTTCTAAGAGCAAAACTCTGGAAATAACCCAGGTGTCCAGGATGAATAAATATATGAAAATGAATGGACCATAGCAATATATACTCATATGGATGAATATAAAAAGAATGCAATGTTCAGTGAAAAAAGCAAATCACATAGAATATATACAATATAATTCAATTTTTATAAAAAATTGTGTAAATGCTGTGATTTGCATGTGATTTGAAATTTTTTGTTTCTCAGTGTAACAGTATTGAAAATTGATAGGACTTTTAAGAGGTTGGACCTAGTGGCAGATAATTAGGTCATGGGGGCACTACCTTCAGAAGGGATTAATGTCTATCTCTTGGGAGTGTTTTAGGTTCGAGGGGGCTGGATTAGTTACTTTGAGAATGAACTGTTATACAGTGAGACTGTCACATGTGTTTGTTCTCTTTTGTTTCAGCCATAATCCCGAAAGACACAATCCTAAAAGTCATAGTCTTGAATGTTGAAGTCCTGAAAGATCGAAGTCCCTAAAGTCTAAAATCCCAAAAGGTCAAAATCTTGAAAATATAATCTGGAAAAATAGGTAAAATTTTACATGAGATGTTTATTTACATTTTAAGAAGAGAAATTATTCAAGAAACAACACAATAGAACATCATTAGGCCACTTTACACAATATAATAGGCTACATAGCAAAAATACCCAGGTATAACTAATGAAAGTTCTGATACAGTGAAGAGCAGGCAAGCTGTATTCATAAATAGGTCAAAAAGTGAAATGTATAAACATATATCACTATGGTTGGTAATTATGCACATGTAATTTTATAACTACAGTCACATGAACTATTGTGATGGATAACCTAAGTCTTATGAGAAAGTAAAAAAATCCCAGTGGGTCATAATGTTCGTGAAGAACAGATCATCTCTGTCCTTTTCTTTATTTTATTCTTAATAACCATGCTTGACCCCTGAGTAAACTGTCTAATAAATTCATTTTATAAATGAATTTGAATCATTTTTTAAAATATACAATTACCACACTACTAATAAGCATTATTTTTCTACAATTTGCTATGCTATGTAATTCATCTTTTTATCATTTCCAATACTGAAAATGTAAATTATGTAGAGAATTCTATTTTATTTTATGTATTTTTTTTGCAAATTTGACTCTGTGAAAGTGCATTATCACATTGGCTTTGTGTGTAAGCATTATGTGTGTGTAGAAAATGTTGAAATTTCCTTAATAAATGAAGAGATGTCCTTTTAGTACATCTGCATTTATGAAAGAAAATTTGTAGAGATCTCAGTTCAAAGGGACTGCATGTGCAATGGTGACCCCGAGGAAGGAGAATCCAGTTAGACTCTTGACAGTCATAAAAATAAATATATTGTTACAACTTGTGATGAACAACATAAAGAAAAATTTCAGGTTGTAGAAGGATTGTAAGACAAAAGAACTGACCTGTTCATTAAATGTTGGTAAAATGTTTCCATAGATTGTTATCTCTTTTTCTTCAGATTTTTGTTCTATTAAATTGACATCAGTGTACATTAGTACAAAAATAGCTGATCTTAAATGTCATTTGGAGAATATTGTTTGAATTGACTTATTTTGCTATGGTTTTACCTTTGTGATAGCATACAAAATAAAAATTTGCTCAGCTAGTTATTGTGGTGCCAATCTTAATACCAAAAGACACAACCCCAAATATAGCCTTTTCCCCCTCGCCAGTGGGAATTGCAGTTTTCAGGATTTTGGCTTTCAGGATTTCAACATTTAGGGTTTTAATCTTTTGAGATTGTGATTTTTTACTTTAAGGATTTTGATCTTTTGAGGTTTCAACATTTGAGTTTAAGATATTGGAACTGTGCCTTTTGAGATTATGATTAATACTGCATCCATATTTGCTGCACAGCTCTTGCTTGCACTCCTGCCATGTGATGCCATTGTTATGACACAGCATGAAGCCCTCACCAGATGGGGGTTACCCAATCTTGGACTTTCAAAATCCAAAACTATTAGCTAAATAAAGCTTTCCACTTTATAATGTACCCAGTCTCAGGTATTCTGTTATAGCAGTACAAATAGGCTAAGACTGTAGCAAATACTATTGTTCAGGACTTCATATTTAAAACCATAAATAAGATCATGGGAATGATTAATTCAAAATTCAGGATGGTGGTTGTTGGTGTGGCAAGTGCACTGGGGTAACTGGAGTATTGGTAATCTGCTTCTTAAACTGTATATGTTTGTGGGTATTTAAAAATATTTTAAAATGTGTGTTTGACATTTACAACATACGTATTCATATGACTATTCTTTTATGTATATTTTGTTGAAAATAAAAGAGAAAAGCCATAGATCTTTTTCATTTATGATTGAACTGAGCAAATTTGAGAAAAAAAAAATAAAGTCACTCATGAGTCATCTGCCTTAAAAGAAAAATTACCATGTTTGCAGATACCATTCAAATTTTCAATGTTAGATTTAAATCTGTCATATTGGTATTTAAAAAAATTTTTTTTTGGACATACTTACATGGAGTATAACTTATTCTAATTAGGATCTTATTCTTGTGGTTGTACATGATGTGTAGTTTCAGTGGTGGTGTATTCCTAGATGAACATAGGAAAATTATATTTGTCCTATTTTTTATCCCTTTCTTCCTTTTTGATTATATGAATTTTTTTATAATGACATTTTATCACCTTTATTGGCTCCTTAGTAATAATTATTTACTTATTTTTATGATTGCTTTAGGGTTCATAGCATATACCAAAATTCTACTTTGAAGTGGTATCATGTTTAGTATAAGAGCCTACCAATAATTTGTTTTCATTTTCCCGTTCCAACCATTGTTCTGTGGTTGTGGTACATTTACTTGGGTTTAAAGTATAAGTTCCATAATACATTGTTATTCTTTTCATTTAAACAAATTAAAGGGCTTTAAGTAATTAGGAAAATATCTTAATATTTATGTAGTTAACATTTTTAATAATTTAACTTTTTCTATAGATTCATATTTCAATATGGAATGATTTTTTTCTGCTTAAAATACTTCCTTTTTAAAAATATTTCTTGTATGTAGTGTGAACTGGATGATAAAAAAAATCAGCTTTTGTGTATCTGAAAAGTCTTTTTTTTTTTTTTTGGTTTTTCAAAGATATTTTCACAGGGTACACAGAATTGTAGGTTGATAATTTTTTTCCCCCTCTACATTGAAGATTTTTAAATTTGCCTTATTTCTTATGAGAAATCTGCTATAATCCCTGTCTTTCTTCTTTTGTACTCAAGTGTCTGTTTCTCTTTGGATCTTTTTATTAACATTTTCACTTTATCACTGGTTTGAGTAATTTGATGATGATTTGCTATCAGTTTGTGTTATTGAGTAATAATGGGTATACCCTTTTTCATGTTTCTTGTGCTTGGAATTCATTGAGCTTCTTGGACCTGTGGGTCCATGTAAGTATGTCCAAAAAAATGCCCAATTTTGGACATAATTTCTTCAAATATTTTTTTTCTATCTGCCTCCCATCCTGCCATTGTTTTGGGGATTCAAGTATATTTGTAGTAGGCCAACTGAAGTTAGCCCACTGATGCTCTGTTTACTTTTGAATTCTCTTTTTATTTCTAGGTTTCTTTTGTAAAGTTTCTATTTCTCTATCTTCAAGGCTATTAATCTTTTCTTTTGCAATATCAAATACGCTGTTAATTCTATTCAATGTGTTTTTCACGTCACATTTTGTAGTTTTTATCTGCAGAAGTTTGACTTGTGTCTTTTTTTTTTTCTGTCTTTCATGTCTACTACAGTTTTTAAACATACTGAGTACAGTTATATATAGTTGCTTTTAAGATTTATTAGGCAGGATCTGAGTAGTTCTTAGTATAGGACTAGTAATTCTCCATGCCTGAGCCAGGCCTTTTTTGTGTATTCTACCCAGTGACTGAATCAAGAAGTTTGTCTGTGGAGCTGTTGGGAATAGGTATCATTCTCAGCCCCTTTTGTGTGCCAAGCATTATTATCTATAATCATTGGTATCTGTAATTTTTTCAGATTGTTCTTTTCTGGGCCTCATGGTTTTCTTGTGTGCATGTGCTGTCACTACCTAACTGAATTCTCAAGGGAACCATCTGAAGTTTTCTGGTTTTCTCTCTCTGAAGCTCTCTCCTCTCCACAGAATTCTAAAGACCTTGTCCTCCTCAGTCTTCTAGTTGTTTCCCCAATTTAACAGATTGTTTGCTGGGCTCCTCCTGGTTTATCCTTCCTTGAACAGGACCTTTCCTCTTCTAACATAGCTTCATATGCCTTCCATTCTGGTTTTACTTCTCTCTTTTTTGGTAAATAGGAGTGCTTTCTTTCTTGCATGCTCAGCTTTTATTTTTATTTTTTTTCCTCCCAAACTTTTTATCCTGAAATAGTTTCAGATTTACTGAAGCATTTTGTAAGAATTGTAAAAAGAGCTTTTAAGTCTCCTTCAACTAGATTTATTAATTGTTAACATCCTGTCACAATTGGTTTACCACACCTTTCTCATCATCTCACTTTTCCCAAGTTATTTTTTTTCTGAAATACTTGAGTGTAAGTGGCAGACATCATGCCCTGCAACCCTTTTTTATCTTCAGTGCTATTTCTTAAGAACAAAGGCATTCTTTTATATAACCACCAGTTGTAAATTCAGAAAATTTGACATTGATGTGCATATACTATTGTCTCATATACTCTCGTGTTCACATTCTGCCAGTTTTTTCAATAATGTTCCATGACATTTTTTTTCTCCAGTAGAGGATCAAACACTGAATTTAGATGTCATTTCTATTTAATCTTATATAATTTGGAGCAGCTCCTCTTTGTCTTTCATGACATTGTCTTGATTTTTAGGCTAGTTGTATGGAATGCCCTTCAATTTGGGTTTATGTGATATTTCTCATGATTAAATTCAGGTTATACATTTTTGGCAAGAAGTCATGGGTTCTGGGTTATCTTATTCTCCCAGTTTCAGGAGTTCACAGATCTTATTTTAGTGACTTTTAAAAACTATCAGTGACTTCTTTTTTAAATAGTTCTGCTTTTCTTATTGCTCTTAACTGCCTGAATGTACCCATAGTTTCTTAAGCAGAGTTAACTGGGTCTGGGAGATGACCTCTGCCATTTTTTCCTATCTGATTTCTCATATTTTGCTTACCAACCTCTAGTCTATGTCAGGTGTCCATTCCCAGCCTACTCAGATGTATGTGTAGGGCACAATGGGAAAGAATTATCATGTTTAAAACACATATATTTTTGTCTGGAATATCCTGTGGGTCCCTTTGTTGTAGAACTGGTAAAAAGGGCAGTTTTCTCAAGTGGTTACTGTGGCTATAGTTGGCAATTTGTATCTGCATCCTGTTCTTCATCCTGCCAGAACAGTGCCCTACTATATCTAGGGATTATGAGCTAAGTGATTTGCTTTCTGCATTATTTGCAAACACCAATATGGTGATATTTATTTAAATTTATTTTAAGTAATGATAATGTTGAAAATTATTATAAAACCGGGACAAGATTTTTCAGTGATTTAATACATTATTTACTAAAATTATTTAGTGAATGACTATTAAATAAGTCCACTTTATTAATTTGGCTTGATTAAGAAGTATAAATATAACTCAGTATTTTCTTTTTGTATTTCTGTTCTTACAGCATTATTATTTAGTATTTTCCTTAAAAGAGCTATTCAGCACTTCTGTGAATATAGTGTAGACTTTTTGTAGTTATCACTTTCAAAAGCTTAAACTAGATTTCCTAGTTTGCCTTTGAAAATTTCCTTTATTGGTTATCCCTTGTTTATATGTTCTTTCTATTTAATGTGAATGAAATATTAATATCTAATTGTTTAAAGTGCAGTACTTAAGTTAATTCCATGTATAATTAAAAAATTTAAATACATTAACATTTCACAACATAGTCTATGATTGGGATTAGGGCTGTTTGTATTTGCTGTTCAAATACTCAGTATAATATTTGGTATTTGGATAAAATGCTATTATTCATATCAAGTATGTTTGTTTAAAATTTTAGAGGAGATAGACTGGGGAGCTTGGAAAACTTGTATTTAACATAAAATTATTTGATTCTTTTCAGATATTAAATATACAAAATAGTTTTTGGGAATCTCCCAGTTTTATATGACTATTAGATTTTGTAGGTTTGCATCCTTTAATAATATGTTACTTTTAAATGTCATACATAAAACATTTAATCTTTGGGTCATGTTTGAAATGGGATAAAGGAAGGGAAAAGTGAAATGAGATACCTTCTCAATTCTTTTCTAGAGAACGTGAAACTCTCCTATTTCCTTAAGCAGACTTTCCTATACGATAAATTTTATTTCACTAGAGAAAACACATCTTTATTTTAAAGCACAATACTTTCCTTGTACATTGTGTAAATTGTTAAGGGTGTTGACATTTAAAAAGCTGTCTGACAGAACCAACTATTTACAACAAGCCCAGGCCAGCCAGAACTACTCTGGGAAGATGATATAGACTTACTGAAGCTAAAACTACCATAAGGCAAGATTACTCTAGAGACATAAAGTCTGGGTTTTGACTGCAGGAAACATCACTTTGGAAATTACTCTGTAGGTAGGATTAAATATAAAAACTTGAAATATGCATCTAAAATGAATTAAGTTACCATGCTGACTAGAACTCATTGTGAAATGATTTTTAAAAAAAGCATTTTGGCTAGTATTATTTAAATTACTTTAAGAAAGTTTGAAACTGAATTGTGGAACTTACAGTGAATATTAAAAGAACATCATCTTTTCTGGCTATGAAAGTATGATTTTATTATTATAAGTTGACTCTTAGAAAGCTATTAACTAATAGTTATTTAATCTATATGTGATATTATAGTATAAAAATATAAAATTGATCTCAGCCCCTGGTGCCTGGCATACAGCCCCCAAAACCCTTGAAATCTTCAGTGTGATGTTTCTTTTTATGTACTAATGAGATGACTGGAGTCTCCTGGATTTTCTCAGAATGCAGTGGGTGAGGGCTAGGTGATTGCCAGAGGAACCAGCCATATTATTAGAGGGTTGGAACTTTCAACTGTGTCTCCCAACCTCCAGGGAAGGGAGATGGGCTAAAGGTTGAGTTGATCACCCATAGCCAGTGATGTAATCAATCATGTCCTCATATCGAAATTTCAAAATGTTTCTCCAAATGGAGAGCTTCTGGATAGCTGAACACATAGAGGTTCTTGGAGAGTGGAGCATTTGGAGAAAGCATGGAAATTCTGTGCCCCTTCCCACATGCCTTGCCCTGTACATCTCTCTCATCTGTATTCTCTATAATATTATTTACAATAAACTAATAAAAAGTAAATTGATGGAACCCAAGGAGAGAGTTGTCTCAACCTCGATTTATAGTTATTTAGCCAGAAGCATAGGTCACAATCTGGGGCTTGTAATTAGCAGTAGAAGTGGAATGGTGTAGACCTGTAGGACTGAGCTCTTAACCTGTGGGGATCTGATGGTATCTGTAGGTAGATAGGGTCAATACTAAGTTAAATTACATGATACCCAGTTGGTATCTGCTATCGAATTGCTTAGTGTCTATCTGTGGAGAATCCCCACACATCTGTTATCGGAATTGCTTTATATGTATATAAATATATAAATTGCTTTATATATATATATATATATATATATATATACACACACACACACACACACATATGCATACAGAGAGACTGTAATAGAGAACAATAAATTTCTAATAATAATAATTTTGGGAAATAATTATTGGATCAATGATCCTAAGTTCATTTAGTTACAGTGGGTAGCTAGGCTGCCTACTTTTGCAATGATTTTTAAGATTGTGTTATAGAATTACTGGTGGCATCTATGTAACTGTATCTTTTTGTTTTAGCCCTTTACTATGCAGAATATTGTTAAATGATAAATTTTAGAAGTGAATATGATACTGATTCTCACACAAATTTAAAATGAACTTATGTCAAATTTTTTACTTAGTTTATTAATTAATAATATTATTGCCAGTTGAAGTACTACACATTTATAGTTAAGGAATATTGAATACAAAACTGGCATAACTGATGAATATCCACTGAACAATAATCACTACTTTCTACAGTTCACAATTTGCATTTCCAGGGGTAGGAATCATTTGTATTACCATCAATTTCCAGGAAGTTAACTAGTCTCTCTACAGAGTTGTAAAATAGTCAAGTCAATGACAGACAGATTGGACAAGGTAGCCAAAACACTTTGTTAAATTTCAGTCTTTTCACAGTTTTTCCTGAGGTAGGCTCAGTGGTTCACACCTATAATCCCAGTAGTTAGGAAGGCTGAGAAAGAAGAATTGCAAGCTCAAGACCAGCCTTAGCAACTTAGTGAGGCCCTAAGCAGCTTAGTAAGACCTGTTTCAAAATAATAAATAAATAAATAAATAAATAAATAAATAAACAAACAAACAAACAAAAAGGGCTAGGGATGTGGCTCAGTGGTAAAGTTCTTCTTGGTGTAATCCCTAGTACCAAACATTTTTTTCCTTCTTGTTTATTATTGGTACCTCTGGTAATTTCTATAAGCTTGATTTTAGTAGTTGTAAGAGAGAAATTATTTCATGTCTATTCAAATATTGTAATTTAGTGCTGTTAATTCTGTGAGGGCAAGCATCTTAAAATGCAGGAATCATAGTATAATCATGTTCTGGTGTAAGTGTAATAGGTCAGTTAAAACCTGTGTTCTGATTCAGAAAGTAGAAGAAAACAGTTTTTTAAAAATAAATCTAATCTTATTTTAATTGTAATGAGGGAGCCACTTATTTGAAGGAATCTAGTAATGAATATTTATAAAAAGTAAAAATCCTTTTCTAACTGAAGTGGTTCTTCCCTGCTTTTAACTATTTTGAAGTTAAAAGTTATACCCAACTCAAAATCTGATGTACAGAGCATCTCTGAGATGTACATCAGATTTTGAGTTGGGTATAACTTTTAACTCCAAAATAACTAGAAGCCCTGAACTATATTGATGTTATTTTTATGAAATGTTCATATTGTATGATTTCTGCCCTGATGTTTGCTCTCTTGCCAGTAACTCATACTTTCCATCTTATAGTTAATAATAACATATTAAAGATAGTTTATAGTTGCACGTCCTTATATGAAGGAGGTGAAATATCATGTCTGATGAAGTAGGCTCTGTCTGCCCTTCTTAGACTTTGAGCCAATCAGATAGTCCTGCCCAGGACACTGACTCTTAAGGAAATGATATATGTTATAGATTAGTTAGATTGGCTGAAGCAGCTCTGGAGTAGCTGAGAACCCAGCAGTAGTGGGGTGGGAAGTGAGCATGAATTTTCAGGGTTCTAAGGAATATGGACTTGAGTTTATGGTTTATGGTTTTTTACTTTTAAATTTATCACAAGAATTGTTTTTTTTTTTTAATTTTTACTTTATTTATTGTATTTTTTTTTTGTGGTGCTGAGGATCGAACCAGTGCCTCACATGTGTAGGCAAGAACTCTACCGTTGAGCAATGACCACAACCTCTGGTTTAGGATTTTTACCATGCTTTGACTCCTTTGGTTTCTTCTGGAGCCTGATTATCTAGGATTCCATTGAATCTGTGACTTATCTGATTTTCTTTCGATAAATAGCTTTTCTACTAAAGTTAACTGGAGTTGGTTCCCTTGGTTTATTTAACAAATAAGCAAACAAAGAAAAAATGAAGCAAAACTCTAGTAAAAGAAACAACCAAGTACATGGTTATGTTTCTAGGTAGATGATCCTTGTTAAGTCAATGTAGGAGGAAATAAAGTGAACTTACTTTATGTGGGAAAGAGAAACAATGCTGAAATAATTTAGGTTGCTGAATTATAACCCAATATCATTTGAATTAGCTAATGGAATAATATGGGTAACAACTCTAAGTTTGAATATATCATTTTAAAGTATTTCTAATCCATATGTCATCTTCTGGCCATATGTCCAAGAATAATATTTGGATATTTGAAACTTAAGGTACCTTAAAGTGAGCCACTTCTAGTAATGGTGGAATAGCTTGGATCAAACTAATCCTGTAAAAAAACAAACAAAATATAAATTCTGGACAAAATACAAAAAACCCACAACTCTCAAGATATTGGAGAGTGACCATAAAAGGCAGAAATTAAAGTGCTGTCAGTACTTGGAAAGAGTGAATAACACTAATAAAGAAAATGAGATTTTGTTGCCAGTAGACCTAAACTACAAGTAATGGTAGTTTCTAGGCTGGGGATGTGGTTCAAGCGGTAACGTGCTTGCCTGGCATGCGCGGGTCGCTGGGTTCCAGCCTCAGCACCATATAAAAAAATAAAATAAAAATGTTGTGTCCACCAAAACCTGAAAAGTAAATATTAAAAAATTTTCTCTCTCTCTCTCTCTCTCTCTCTCTCTCTCTCTTAAAAAAAAAAAAAAAAAAGAAATGGTAGTTTCTTCAGGCTGAAATAAAATGATACCAGATGGAAACTTGGATCTTCTGGAGGAATAAAGAGCGCCAGAAATTGTAAACAATGTAAACAATTGTAAATAATCCTAAAATATATATGGGTAAATATATTTAATTCTCCCTATTTCTTTAAAAAAATGACTATTTAAGGTACAAATGATCATATTGTATTTTCTAAAAATTTTTTATTTGTTCTTTTTAGCTATACATGACAGTAAAATGTATTTTGACATATCCTACATAAATGGAGTGTAACTTCCCATTTTTGTGGTTATACATGATGTGGAGTTACACTGGTCATGTTTTATATAAGAACATAGGAAAGTTATGTCTGATTCATTCTACTACCTTTCCTCTTTCCATTCCCCCCTTCCTTCCTTTCATACCCCTTTGTCTAATTCAGTGAATATTACTCAGCCATAAAGAAAAATTAAATTACAACATTTGCCAGTAACTGGATGGAATTGAAGACTATTATGCTAAGTGAAATAAGTCAATCCCCAAAAAACCAAAGGCGGAATGTTCTTCTGATATGCGGATGTTAACAATAAGTGGTGGGGGTGGGGTTGAGGGGGAAGAATAGAAGTTCACTGGATCATATTATATTTTAAGGTTTGTAGTATGTGCAGATACACTCCAAGTTATAGCATAAAGTTCAGGAAAGTAGATTGATAGTTCTCTACATTTTATTTGAAGTAGGATAATATTAACCCTCAGTAGATTGTGAAAAAAAAAAGGATGTATTGTTATCCCTGTAGCAACCATTAAAAAATAATGCAAAGAGTTATTGCTAAAATGTGAAGTCATTAGTTTCAATATGCTGCCATGCAGCAAAGTTCAAATTTCCAAGAAGAGTTACACATTTATGGCAGATATTTTAGCACAAGATGCAGCTTGTGCTCACATATCTGCCATAAATGTGTAACTACTAGCATCCCATAAAAGTACTGAAATAATGCAGAAAATCTGAGGTAAATAATAATTGTAACAGCTAACACTGATGAGTATTAGCATATTCAAACTCTTTACATGCATTAACACATTCATTAAAACAACCTTATAAGGTGGTTTCTCTTAATATTTCCATTTTATACATGAAGAAAGTGAGGCATGGTGATGCTAAGTAATTTACCCAAGGTTTAAGATTAGTGGCAGAGTTAGGATTTGAACCCAGGATGACAGACTTCAGAGTTTGTATTCCTTCTACCTACTGTATTATGCCACCTCAGAATATGAAACCTGAATTAAATTTAGTCCTTCCTTTGCTTCCATAGACCCTCTTTCATTATATCAAATTGAAAAACAAGAGTTTACTTTTTAGACTAGGAAAGTCAAGGGAAAAGTTGGTAAGATGAAGGCTAAGGAGAGAAAAATCAGGCCACTGTTTGGTGGGGAAGGACATAAATATTTATCAGCTTCATAAAAATTTTTCGTATTTTTGCCTTCTGCCATTTCTGTTTGAGGATACATGATATAGTTATTTTTTAAGACTTTTTTAAAATAGCAAAATACTTTTTTTCTCAAGGTTAAAATTTTCATATTATTGCAACATATAAAATAGATAAAATTGACATTTTACTTACCTGGATGCTTTTATATTTTCTCATTTATGATGTTTGAATCACATCAATAAGATCAATCATATTTGATAAAAACAATTTGCAAATGAGTATTACAGATAACAATTGTGATCTTAGTCTCAACACTCACTTATTTCTGTAGTTCATTTTAGTTATTCAGTATTGGGATAAATAATGAGAATGGCCCTACAAACAGAGTGGTTGGGTGCTGCAGTCCAGCTGGGCAAAATAACAGGGAGGTGACAAGTAACTTGAAGGTTGAAGCGGGAACTGCTTTATTATGGAGGAACTCAGCAGGAACTGAGCGGGAACTCAAGGTAGCAGGCACCCAAGGTAGCGGGAGCCGCTTTATTGTGGAACAGCAGAGGTATATATACCTGATTATACACAGCTTGACTAAATTAGCATCATCCAGATACAGCAATCAGCCATAAGGAATCTCCACCATCTTAATGGCTCCGTGGCGTTGCCTCACAAACCACTCCTCCTGGCAAACTGCCAGGCGCCATCTTGACTTGATTTGCAGTCCCCAACAGTTGGGAGTCAGTTATTGCACCACATCCCCAACCTTTTCTTGGGATATCTTTCATGATTATAAGATTCTTGTGATTTAAGGCACATGAGTGAGTCTGAGAGGTTTTTTTGTTTTTGTGCTGGGTGTTAAACCCAGGGCCTCTTGAATGCTAAGCAGGTACTTTGTCACTGAGTTATACCTAGACCCTGGGAAGTCTCTTTAAACTGCCAATTAGGTATACCTACTTTTCTGTAGTCAGGTAATCTTCTGTGAAGGACTTATAATAAAATGAAATATGCTTACTATCCCCATCTACCAGGGTACAGTACATATCATGGAAGTGGGGAGTTTGGGAGGCAGTAATCATCTATATACTGTTAGTATTTTAAAAAAACTGGCCTTTTGCTTCTGCATGTCAGTGATAGCTCTAGCCCACTTATTCCTTGCCCATGTGAGTTAGCAAATGTTTATAATCAGGAAATTGGGTCCAGACTCCCCGCACCAAAGTCATAGCAAGTAGAAAGCTAGATGTTCAGTAACTTCTCTTGTCTCACATCTTTACTTGCTAATTACCTCCTGGTAGCATCACCTGCAGATTACCTCATGTGGTAGAATCAATGAGTTAATACATGTAAAATGAAACATGGAAAGTATTCAGTAAATTTTAGCTGTCGTTCTTTTTTCTTTTCCCCCTAAAAGGGGATTAAACCTAGGGTCTTGTGTGTACTTGGCAAGCACTACAGGTGAGCTATATCCCCATTCCCAGCTATCATTATTCTTGTTTCTACCCTTAATGAAAATGGAAAAAAATTGTCATTATCTTTTATAGTAGACTCATATATATTTATATATTTATACATTTAAGTTTAGTACTCCTCAACCCTACGCTTTTTAAGCTTTTCTTAACAGAACTTTCATTCAAATTATGTCCAAATGAATTACATATAAATTTACTTACCTATTCATTTATTTTGAACATCTGTTAGTTGAGTGGCAAGAAATTGTGCAAGGAATTGGATAAATGATGGTCAATGAAACTGACATGGTCTCTGTTTAAAAATGTAAGTCTAAGAGCTGGGCGTGATGGTGCATGCCTGTAATCTCAGCTGCTTGGGAATCTGAGGCAGGAGGATCACAAGTTCAAAGCCAGCCTCAGGTCCTAAGCAACTTAGTAAGACTCTTTCGCTGAATTAAAATATAAAAAAGGGCTGGGGGATGTTGCTCAGTGGTTAATCACTGCTGGGTTCAATCCTCAGTAACCCCCCCTCCCCAAATAAATAAATAAATAAAAGTCTAGAAGAGTCTTGTAGCTCAGTGGTAGAGCACTTGCCTGGCATGTGTTGAGGCACAGGCTTCGATCCTCAGCACCACATAAAAATAAATAAATAAAATAAAGGTATTGTGTCTATCTACAATTAAAAATGTATTTTTAAAAAGAGTCTAGTAGGGGATAAAGACATGAAACAAATACAGATATATAAAATTTCCAACTGTTATTAGTTCTGTGAAAAGAAAGAATATGTGCTAAGAATGGGGAAAAAAAATCAAGAGATATCTACTTTAGGTGGAAGGATTGGGGTAGAACCTCTTTTAGCAACTGATATTTAAGATGCAACAAAAGCAAAGTGGGAGGAAAGCACTTCTTACAAAGGGGACATCATGTGCCCAGCTCCTTAGGTAAAAAAGATTTTGGGGTCCTAGGAGTGGAGTATAAGAAGAAGCCAAAGAAGCTGGAGCTTAGGGAATAGAGCAGGAGCTGCATGAAGTGAAATGGAAGAGTGGAAAAAGAAATATATGCCTGGTCTTTTGTTCCTGGTTTCTGGTACACAGCTCCTAAAATCCTGGGAATCTCCAGAGTGATAAGAATGTCTTTTGAATGGTAATGAGATGACTGGTGGCTGAAGCATTCCTAGATAATTTCAGAGGGTTCTTGCCAGAAGGACCAAGAGAGTTTTAGAGGGTTGGAACTTTCAGCCCCACTCTCTAAGGTTCAGAGAAGCCTGGAGAGGTGCTAGAGGTTTAAATGAGCAAAGTTAATCAATCATGCCTACTAACAGAACCTTCGTAAAAACCTCTAAACAACAGCATTCAGAGAACTGGGGGGTTGGTGAACACACTGAAATTCTGTGAGGATGGAATGCCAGTAGAAGGCAATGCAGCTGTTTCTCACCACCCCTACCCATTCATCTCTTGGCATTCCTTGTATTTGACTGTTCCTGAGGTATATCCCTTATGATAAAAGAGTAGCAATAAGAAAATACCTTTTTGAGTTCTGTGAGCCATTCAGGTAATTTATTAAACCTGAGGTTGTGGGAATCCCTGAATTTACATCTGGGTGATGAGAAGTATCAGTGACAACCTAGGAATGTTGATCAGCATCTGGGAATTGACCCTTAGTGCCGCAGTCTGGCTGGGCACAATTCAGGAGTCACTTGTCAAAAGAAACTAACTTTATTTTTAGAACCACACAGCCAAACAAAACAGCTCCTCAGGAAAAACCCTCAGAGCCCAACTGCCACCACCGGCTTTCCACAAGCCTCTCCACCTCCCCCACTCCTCCTGCTCTTGAGGCCCATTGGCTGGGTCGTGTGGGCGGAGCCAAAAAAAAGTCCCCCAATGAGCAGCTCCATAGTCTGAAAGGGCGGGGAAACAGCCCAATGAGCATTACTGCAGAGGAGCCAATCAGCTAGAAGTTACTGGGGCCGCTGTGAGCCAATCATCAGCTGGCAGTCTGAAAGTTTGCTGGGGCCCCCTTGGGCTGTGGCTCTCAACACCTTAGTTCTATAGATTCTGATACTAACTCTTGGCAATGTCAGGATTGACTAGAATTTTAGCATACCCAGTTGGTGTCCAGAGAATTAGAGAATTGCTTGATGTTGGTAAACCTTCATACCTTCAGTGTCAAAAGCATGAGTAAAAACAGTCCAGAATGGTACAGGCAAGGTCTTGCAAGCCAAACAGTTTTAACCTTAAAATTTCACAAGAAAAGGACAAAGAATGTGACTTTTCAGTGGATTTGAGGTTGGAGAGAGGAAGGACCCATTTTACATTTTAAAGGATCTGGCTGAGGAGCAGAGAAGGTATGAAGAAATGTAGTTAAGAGTATTAGGTTGTTGAAGGAGCAGTGGAAATGGAAAGAACTAGACATCCATAATCTTTAGGATATAGGATTATTTTTGTATATGTATCTGCAGGTGGTGGAAGGGAGATGTCAAGGATAACTTAGATTTTTGGTAACTTTTAAACTGTTTTTTTTTTTTTACTGAACATGTCGAGGTTTACAAATTTTCTCTTTAGTTGTATAACCTGTAATGGAAATTGGTACTTTAAAAAAAAAAGAGATGTAGTTTAATTTTGGGGTTCAAAGTTATATACATTGATTTCTGCTGGCTATTTGGATTGCTTAGCAATATAGTAGTTAATGTATTTAATTTTTAGGAATTTACAAATAGCAAGAAATTGGTTAGACACAGTGAGTGATTCAGAAATGAATTGAATATAGATGAAATGCTAAACAACGACACCTTATTTTTCTTGGTGGCTCCTTGATGTTTTCCTATAATTCATATCCTGTAGATTTTAAATATTGCTTAAATGTACTAAAGTTACTTAAAATACTTACTATATATTTTCAAATTTTATATCTTTAGCCTGTTCTTTATTGTTTTGGATCAATGGCAATTTAAACATTTTCTCTAAGTCCTTGTTGAACCTAATTGTATTTTCAGTCATGTATTCATAGATTTCTGCCCATTGTAAAAAAATACCATAGAATCAATTTATTTATATATTTATGTCTTAATATAGTCTCCTGAAAGTTTTGCAGGTTGCAGTTTTAATTCTATTCTGGGATCTGATTATCATTCCATATTTAGCCCGTCTGGGCTTCATGTTTTAGGATTAATATTGTTTTGCTTTTGCCATTCTAGACCCAGAGTAGTCTTTATATTTTATATTTATAAATACACTATGCTCTTGATTGTTTAGCTGATCTTAAAGATATCTTGATCAGATCTATTTCTTTTTTGTTTAATTAGATACTTGATGGTCACTTCAGGTAATCATGTCATGGCAGAAAATATTTAACTTACACTAGGCATAGAACTAGTTTTACAAACAACATTTATTATTTCTACTTGGATTGTTTTTATCTATTGATAACTTTATAAATGAAAGTAGAGCCAGTTTAGATTCATCTAGGAGGTGTGTGCTATAGGAAACCTAAGACTTTCTAAACTTTATCTTTCCTTGATCAGGTTGTTAAAAAAAATGTTGCCTGTTGTTTTTAACATTTTTTTTCCTTTCAGTTTCCTAGAGGTAGAAGTTAGGTTTGTGGGTTTATAATTTTCAGAATAATCAAATCTAAAGTCTGTGGCAGCTTCAACATTTTATATACCACTGGAAAACTTCCAAGCTTTAGACACATCTCCAATTTTTTTTCCTTAATGAATTCTGCAGAATGATGACTATTAATTCTGTTCTTTTAGCATCATAGGATGCCACTCATTGAACTTGTAAATCTAGAAATGATCAGTTATCTTTAATGAGGCCTCTGCACATTTGTACTTGATTTTTTTACCCACAACAGTTATTTTGCTTATTGTTTTCTTTTTGCCGTCTCTTTGAGAAGAAATAATCTGTATCATTAGGGGGTGAAAGTTGTGTAGATTCTGGTCTTCTGAATTTCCCAGTTATTATTTCTTTGTAAGTAACTATGATTAAACCTGTGATTTTATGTAAGTTAAAAGTATAGTGTCTCAGCCAGGCATGGTGTTGCACACCTATATTCCCAGTGGCTCCACAGGCTGAAGCAGGAGGATTGTGAGTTCAAAGCCAGCCTCAGCAAAAGCAAGGCACTAAGCAACTCAGTGAGTCCCTACCCTGCTCTAAATAAAATACAAAAAATTGGGCTGGGGATGTGGCTCAGTGGTTGAGTGCCCCTGAGTTAAATCTTGAGTTAACCCCCACTACTCCCCCATCCCCCAAAAAGTATAGTGTCACAAAAGTCTTAGTGCAGTTTTAAACTTTAATAACTTTACAAGTGTAAGTGCTACAGACTTAGGGAAAAAAACTCATTTGAAAGTTTAATTTATTTTATACTCATTTTTTGAATTATGAATAGCAGAATTTTTGCTTTAATCTTTTAGTTTCAGACCTTTTGATTGAAGATGGCATACATTGAAGAAAAAGTTAACTGTGTGCTCAGATCAGTTGAATTCAAGTTATGATCATAGTAAGAAGAAAATTCCTTTCCTATTATAAAGAGGAGTCTTCACAGAAATTTAAGTAACAAATGGATGAAAAATTCAAGGACACTGGGCTTAGTTCATTACAAGTCAATATTTGGGAGATGCTAGCAAGCTGATAAAATGGCGAAATTGAGACATGGTTAGTACAAAGTCCCCAAAACATGCACTGCACGTTTGCAATCAAATATTCCAAAACTACAGGTTACAGAATTCTAATAGTGGAACTCCAAAGCTTACCTGTATGTTTATAAGCTGCATGAAGCTTGTCATGCTAAGTTAGGCTCCTGTCAACTAGTGAAGTGAAAAATTGAAAACTCCAATGATATTCTTGACAAGTTGACCTTTTCTAATGAACCACCTTTCCACCTAAGTGGCAATGTTGTCTGTCAAAATTGCTGTGTTTGGTGTATAGAAAAGCCACAGAAGTTTGGCAACATAAGAATCCCTAAAAATTGATGTCTGTTGTACAATTAGGAAGTCTCCCCTTTTTTGTTAATATATAATTCATATACCATAAAATTCACCCTTTTAAAGTACGCATTTTAGTGATTTTTTTAGTATATTTAAAAGTCTGCCACTATCACCACTGATTCAGAACATTTTTATTACCCGCAAATATAATCCTAAATGCATTGGCAATGACTCCTCATATACTCTTTCCTCTAGCCTGACAACTAATCTATTTTTTGTTTCTACAGACTTGTTGCATCTGTATTTTATATATGGGATTAAATATTATGTGGCCTTTTGTTCCTTTCTTAGCATGCTTCAGGATTTTTTTTTTTTTTCATTTCCACAAAACAGTGGTTACTCTATTAAATGATACACTTTTCCACAAGACAGAATACTTATTAGTATGCATTGTTTGTGTGTGACAGTCTCTGGATGACACTTTATCTTAGACTGGTGGATCAGTAGAAGAGGTCTTCTTTCTTTCCCTTCTTTGTCACCGGTTCAGTTTCCATTAGACTCTTGGGTTAGGTTAGAACTTTTGTATATACATCAAATCTTTGTTTGAATGATCTTAAGACTAGAATTAGAACTGTAATCCTTTCAGTCATTGAATCAGCAGTGGGCTATAAGTATGTATTTATGTATGTATGTGTCTATGCCTATATATATTCCTAGCTCTGATCCCTGGGAAGGCCTAGAAGCAATGGCAATCTAGTAATAATGAGCATACTAGACCCAGATCCCTGTTTCTAAATATCACTTTCCACTAAAAGGAATAAGGGCTTTGTTTTATTAAGCCTTTTCACTGCTGTGACCAAAAGAACTGACAAGAATAATTATAGAGTGTTATGCTCGAATTCGGGACTCCCCCCAAACCACCCAAGATCAATGTAAGCAGCAAAGAGGTGTTATTGCGAGCTAGCTCCGTCCTCCGCCACGCACACAGCAACTGGTGACGCTGAGAGGCCTGAGCCCAGGGTTTGCAGCAGTTTTATACATTCTTTGGAGAAGGCAGGGACCCCCACATACATCATAGCATCTCTTAGCAAATCATCACACACCGCGGGAAAATCAAATAACAACTCTAAAACATGATTAGCACATTCACTGGCGGGAACAAGTTGGGTAGGGGTGATTGGTTACTACAAGAGGGGGATTCATTTGAACTGATTGGTTTAAGCCAAGAGGGATGTTCATGCTGAACTACATGGTTTCCCAACAGGTTACCAACCAAACTACTGGGAGGGTCATCTGGCATCCCAGGTATTTCCCTGTCTCATGCTGATTGGTGGCTGCTAGGGGGTTGCTATGGATCCCCACCTAGCCTGACTGAGTCAGGGACACCTGGCGCAGCAGATCTCTCCTGTTATTTGTAGATAAACAACTTAGCAGGGTGGGAATGTGCCTAGGAGTGCTCTGTGGATCCTTCAAAGGACAAAGGTCATGTCCCTTCCTTTGACAGGCTTTGCTCTGAGAGGTAGAGGCTGGTTTTTCAAGAGGAGGAGAAGTTTATCTGGGCCTCATGATTTCAAAGGTCTCTGTCTATAGACAGCTGTCTGCATTGCTCTAGGCCCAAGTGAGGCAGAACATCATGGTGGGAGGGGTGTGGCAGAGGAAAGGAGCTTAGGACATCACACTACAAGCAGATATAGACTTCTTATGTCACCAAGGACAAATTTATATCCCAAAGTCAAGCCCCAGTGACCCACCTCCTCTAGCTACACCCTACCTGCCTACAGTTACCACCCAGTTAATCCCTAGCGGCGGAATTAGCACACTGATTAGGTTGATCCACATAATCCAATCATTTCACCTCTAAACTTTCTTACATTGTCTCACACATGAAGTTTTTGGGGACACTTCATGTCTAAACCATAACAGGCTACTCAGAGACATAGTCTGCTGTGCTAAAAGCAATGGAATGTTTGAAAGAATGATAAAAACTATATCAAAAGCATGCTTGAAGGAATTGCAATGGCCAAATCTTGGATATTTTGAATGTCAGTATATAAATAATGGTAAATATTTAATTCATTGAATAAATTGAAGTCCAAGAGTACTGTTACCACTGTGGACTGGTGATGAATCCTTGCTTCCCCAATGTTGAAGTATAACACCAGAGAAGCACGCCGAGGCAAGTTTAGAGTGGAAAATAGAAGTTTATTAAAGGACAGCAGAAAAGACTTCTCCTGGAGGAAGAAGGGGACCCAAGAGATGGAACCTGTGGAAGTGCGGTTGTTTCCCATTTTTATAGTTCTTTCAGTGATGGAATGTAGGTGGGAAGACCCGAGGGGTGGGACACAGGTGGGCCAAAGAAGTAATCTGGGCAGGAAGGACTTCTGAGTCAGCATCTTCAAGTTTGCTGGGGCTGTTCATTAACACTTCTTTGGGATGGGCTTTGGCCTTGGGCTTTTCTCAGACTTCATTAACATTCCAAGAGTTGTTCAACTTTTCCGGAATTCATTCTAAACATGGCCTCCATTTTGGATCTTACTCGATTATTAGACCCGATTTACCTAACTACACTGACTATCTAACTTTAAATCTGGCTTCAGTACTTACTGATATAAAGATAAATTAAAGGGCCTGAAAAGAAAGCTATGCCTTATTCCAGTAGAATACCAACTAATAAATGTAGAAAATCACCTTTGGAAACTCTCATAAATATTTAATTTGAGCACAATCATCAGTAGAGTCTATAGTAGGGGAGACTTTTTTTTTTTTTTTTTTGGCACTGCTGATGGAACCCAGAGGTGTTTACCACTGAATTACATCCCTACCCCTTTTTATTTTAAGACAGGGTCTCTGTAAGTTGCGTCCCTAAGCCACTAAGTTACTGAGGCTAGCCTTGAAGTTGCCATCTTCCTGCCTCTGCATCCAGAGCTACTAGAATTACAGGTGTGCACCACTGTGCCTGGCTACAGTGGGTGAGACTTTGATGAGAAGCAGAGTACTTAATAGTTTCAAGTTATCTGCATATATAACATATATTATTTGCTTTATAGTGAGTAAAAAAATACTCAGGAAAAACCATGGCAGGTAGTTTTTTGGTTGGTTGGTTGGTTGGTTTTTGAAATGGGGTCTCACTGTGTTGTCCAGGCTGGTCTCAAACTCATGGACTCAAGTGATCTTCCTGCCTTAGCCTCCTGAATAGCTGGGACTACAGGTGTGTGATACTAAACTGGCAGATAGTATTTTAATCAAGTGGTAGAAGTTACCAGCCCCAGTAATGGGACAAATTGGCATTGTATGTCTCCTGATAAAATGAAACAGTGTAGCATCAGTTCTGTGGTGTTATTGCCAAAAATAAGTAAGCCATATCTAATTCCAAGGAAACAACAGAAAAAAATCCAAATTAAAGTTACTACTTCAGAAATGCTTCAGAAATGGCAAGGTCAGGAAAAGACAAAAGTTCCAGTTTGAAGGGGATCCAGAGACATGACAATGCAATACAAAGCATTTCAAATGGTTTGGAAAAAAATTGTATGTATTTATATGATGAGAGAATGTTTAATGAAGTAAAATGTTAAGGGAAAATAGATCAAAGGTATAATAAGCAATCCTTATCTACCCCTATTCTTACCCTATTTTTCTTGCAACTTTTCCATTAGCTTCAAATTATTTCTTAATAAAGTTAGAAAAAAAAAAGCTGTCTTTTCCACAGGTGATCAATATCCCTATGACACAATTCACACTGATGGCTCTACTTATAAAGAAAAAAAATTGTGTTTTTTAAAGACTCAGAACAATGTAAAGTGGTAGAGCACTCGTCTAGCATATGCGAGGCCCTGGGTTCGATCCTCAGCACTACATAAAAAAAATAAATAAATAAAGGTATTGTGTCCAACTACTTCTAAAAAATAAATATTTTTTAAAAAATACCCAATGTGATTCTGCAATCTGTACACTCAGTAAAATGAGAAATTATACCCCGTCTGATTCAAATGTATGATATGTCAAGATCATTGTACTGTCATGTGTAACTAATTAAAACAAATAAAAAAAAACCTTTGTGCCCCAAAATGCATAAATCATTTTTAAACAGAGATGAACTAGGAAAAATAGTATCCTGGGGGACAAAACACTCTGGATATTAATGCCCTAAGCTAGCCGAATGACTGACCTTGAAGCAACTTCAAAGCTGCAAAAATAACTGACTCTGACATGTACCTAGATGGGGAAAATATATCCTACATCCTTTGAATATATGCTTAGTCTTTAAAGAAAACAAAAAGTAGCATCATATTTCATAAATGAAATTTTAACAGTTGAGTTCATATTATTTATTTGTGATTTTATTACCTGGGAAAATAAAATCATACTTAAGTTTATATCCATTCTTTGCTTTCCTCACCCCTTGAAGTAGTGTGGGTAAAATCAAATGCTTTTAAAATATTATGGCTTTCCCCAGGTGTCAGTGAAAGTCTGTTAGATACTTTCTTTTAGGATGTTTCATTTGACCTGAACAAGTTAAATTGCATTTCATATTCCTTAGTTTGGCATTCAAGGCCTTCTATAGTTAATGGTAACTTTTCTTTACTGCTTTGTAGAAATCATCTTTGGACACACTCATAATTTTAGGCTAAAAAATCTTTGATTTCTATTATATGCAATTACTCTGTTTCTGAATGTTTGCTACTTATCTGACAAAACATAATGCGGGTTCTGTTTATAGCTTCTTTGTGCCTTTTATCAGATATTTCCTGTTAACTATTTTGCATTCATCTGTTTATATTTTTTGTCTTTTTAACTAATTTGTAAACACCAGAAGTTGCTATTTTTATGCCTTATAATCTTCCAGTCAGTCAGTCACTGTTACCACCCTTTGGTAACAGTGAATCCAGGAGGACTTAACCACTGACTCATATCCCCAGCCTAGGGTCTCACTAAGTTGCTTAGGACCTCACTAAATTGCTACGGCTGGTCTCGAGCTTGCAATCCAGATTACAGGCATGCGCCACTGCACCCGGCAAATATCTAGCTTTTTAAATTTAATTTTTATGTAATTATCCTTTTATTTTAAAGAATAACTTGTTTTTAAAAAAATTTTTTTAGTTGTTGGTAGACCTTTATTTTATTTATATGCGGTGTTGAGAATTGAACCCAGCGCCTCACACACTCCAGGCAAATGTGCTACCGCTGAGCCCCAGTACCAGCCCCTGTAATTATCCTTTGACACTTGTTACCTAATATAGGTATAAATTTTTTAAAACTTACATTTTTATTTATTTTTTTTTTAATGTTTATTTTTTAGTTTTCGGCTGACACAACATCTTTGTTTGTATGTGGTGCTGAGGATCCAACCTGGGCCGTGCGCATGCCAGGCGAGCGCGCTACCGCTTGAGCCACATCCCCAGCCCTACATTTTTATTATTTTGGGAATATATTGAAAATTAAAATAATTTTTAATGTTTTACAATAGGCATATATCTTTCTTGGAGAAATTTGGAAAAATATAAAAGAAAATGAATAGAAAAATATCTTTATAAAGAAAATTATCAACTCAACATTTTGCTCAATGTAAGGATGTCTGATTAAATATTGATACTAATGGAAGAACTTTTCACAACTTTCTTTGGGTACTATAATAGAGCACTTGCCTTTTTAAGAGAATATTGAATATAACTATTATTTCTAAAGGAAACACAAAAGAGTACTGATGCTTAACTGTACACTAGAATAGAAGATTGAAGAGAGAAATCTAGAGATAATAAAAAAAAATACTGCCTCTTTCAAATACCCATTTGAAAGAGGCAGTATTTTTTGAAAGAGGCAGTATTTTGTTATTTGAACAAATAATATGTGTAGTTGGTTTTAGGAAACATAAGCATGCCAGCGTTTTGCTTTTTATATACATTGGACCTTAACTACTTTCATGTTTTCTTAGATCAGCATTGCCAACATGTCCTGGGAATGGATGTTTAGGAAAGAATGGGGATTCCGAGGGTATGCAGAAAGCTTTAGCACGGAGGGAAAGAGTGAGAGTTGGCACAGGAGAGAGAGAGAGAGAGAGAGAGAGAAAGAGAGAGAGAGCGCGAGCGAGCAAGCACATTTTTACTGCATAATTAACAACCTTATTTTAGGTCTACTCTCCTTACTATTTGGAACTACAAGATTTGGAACCTTCCGTGGAAATAGCCTTGTGGATAATGTATTCTTATGTCTGTCCTCCAAATTTCTGTTTCTGAGAATAGTTTTAAAATAACTGTTATACTAATGAGCTAATATTTTTCTAGTTTCCATTAAAGTATAAAACATTTTCTTGAATCTCTGTCATGTTTTTTTCTGATTTCATTAATTTCTACTAATTTGTTATTTCCTTCTAATTAGTTTGATTTTTACAACTCCTTTAAAATTATTTAGGTAGATGCCTAGCACAACTGATATTATTATTTAATTCAAAAATTTTAATATTTTTCTATTGATGTTTTTGTTTTACCAATCATTATTTAGAAGTGTATTTGTTGGGCAGGGACTGTAGCTCAATGGCAGACTGCCTGCCTAGAATGTGTAAGGCACTGGGTTTGATCCTTAGCACCACATAAAAATAAACAAATAAAATAAATGCATTCTGTCCCTCTACAACTACAAAAAAGAAGAAGTGCTAAGTTAGGTGTGGTATACACCTATTGCCCCAACTACTTAGGGGGCTAAGGCAGGAGGATCTGAGGCCAGTCTGGGCAACATTATCAGGGCTCTGTTTCTAAATAAATAAAATTTAAAAGTGTTTTTTGATTTTTAACATTTCTAACATTTGATTTCTAAAATGAGATTTACTTTTTTTGTTGTAGATTTTTAGCTTAATTGGTCAGAGACTGTGTTCTTTATGATCTATATACTTTAATATTTGATGAGACTTTTAATATTTTATGGCCTTTTTGATTTTCTGATTTATAAATTAAGTTTTAAAAGAGTACATATTTGTGAGGCATGGTGGTGTATGCCTGTAATCCCAGAGGCTCAGGAGGCTGAGGTAGGAGGATTGTGAGTTCAAAGCTAGTCTCAGCAATTTAGCAATGCCCTAAGCAACTTAGCATGACCCTGACTCTAAATAAAATATAAAAAGGGTTGATGAAATGTGACCCAGTAGTTAAGTACCCCTGGGTTCAATCCCTAGTTCCCCAAAAAAAGTGTACATATTTTACAGAGTCTACTTTTCTCTGTATGTCCACCAGGACAAGTTTGTTAATATGTTTGTAATCTTCTGTATTCTGATTTTATTTTTCTGGTTGCTAATCAGGAAAATAAGCATGGATTTATCCTTTTGTCCTTTTAGTTCTGTTAATTTTTGTGGTTGGAGGCTGTATTATTGGGTGCATACTTATTATAAATCTTTTTTAATGGTAAATCGAATCTCCATCATTATAAACTGATCTTTAGAAATGCTTCTTAGTCTATTTATATTTGTTTAATACATGGTATTAGGCATATTTTCATTAGTATTTTTGTGATAAATAGTTTTTCTTTCTTAATTTTCAAACTCTGTGTATATATACATTTTAGAAGTGTGTCTTTAACCAATGGAACAGAATAGAAGACACAGTCAAACCCACATAAATGCAGTTCTCTCATACTAGACAAAGGCAGCATAAACATATACTGGAGAAAAGATAAGCTCTTCAATGAATGGTGCTGAGAAAATTGGAAATCCATATGTAGCAAATCAACTTAAACCCTTATCTCTCACCTTGCACAAAACTCAAAGTGGATCAGGGACCTAGGCATTAGACTAGAGACCCTGTGCCTACTAGAAGAAAAAGTAGGCCCAACCTTTCATCGTGTTGGTTTAGGAACCAAATTGGTCAACATGACTCCTGAGGCACATTAAGTAAAATCAAGAATCAATAAATGGGATGGTATAAAACTAGAAACTTCTTCACAGAAAAGGAAACAATCAAGAACATGAAGAGAGAGCCTACAGAATGGGAGAAAATCTTTGCCACCTGTACCTCAGATGGATCAATAATCTCCAGGATATTTAAACAACTCAAAAATCTTAACACCAAAAACACAAACAACTCAATAAATGGGCAAAGGAACTGAACAGCCACTTCACAGAAAAAGAAATATATGAAAAAAATATTCAATATCTCTAGCAATTAGAGGAAGGAATTCAGGTAACAATAAATATTGGCGAGGATGTGGTAAAAAAGGTACGCTCACACATTGTTGGTGGGATTGCAAATTGGTGCAACCACTATGGAAAGCAGTATGGAAATTCCTCAGAAAACTTGGAATGGAACCAATATTTACCCAGCTATCCCACTCCTTGGTTTATACCCAAATGACTTAAAATCAGTATACTACAGTAATGCAGCCATGTCAATGTTTATAGCAGCACAATTCATAATAGCTAAACTATGGAACCAACCTAGGTGTCCTTCAATAGATGAATGGATAAAGAAAATGTGATGAGATATATTTTATATATATATATATATATATATATTTTTTTTTTCAATGGAATATTACTCAGATTTAAAGAAGAATGAAATTATGGCAATTGCCAGTAAATGGAAGGAGTTGGAGAATATCATGCTAAGCGAAATAAGCCAATCCCAAAAAACCAAATGCCGAATGTTTTCTCGAATATGTGGATGCTAATTCACAATAAGGCGAAGGGCACTAGGGAAGAATAGTGTTACCTTAGATTAGGTAGAGGGAAGTGAAAGGAGGGGAGGGGAGGGGATGTGGGGATGGGAAAGAGAATAGAACAAAACAGACATTATTACTTTGTGTATATATTTGACTGCATGACCAATGTGATTCTACAACATGTACACTCAGAAAAATGAGAAATTATATCGTATCTATGTATGATACATCAAAGCTTATAAATGCATTCGATTGTGATATATAACTAATTAAAACAAATTTAAAAAAACTACAATGAGATTTCATCTCACTGGAGTGAGAATGTCAACAATCAAGAATACAAGTAAAAATAAATGTTGCTGGGGATGTGGGGAAAAGGTACACTCATACATTGCTGATGGGACTGCAAATTGGTACAACCACTCTGGAAAGCATTATGGAGATTCCTCAGAAAACTTGGAATGGAACCACCATTTGACCCAGTTATCCCACTCTCTAGCATATGCCCAAAGGACTTAAAATCAGCATAAAATCAGTGATATGGCCACATCAGTATTTGTAGCAGATCATTTCACAATAGCTAAGCTATAGAACTAACGGAGGTGCCCTTCAACAGATGAATGGATAAAGAAAATGTATATATACACAATGGAATATTACTCAGCCATAAAGAATAATGAAATATGGCATTGCCAGTAAAATGGATAGTATTGGAGACTATCATGCTAAGTGAAATAAGCCAATCCAAAAAACCAAAGGCCAGATATTCTCTCTGATATTCAGATGCTAATACACAACGTGGGAGGTGGGAGATAGAAGTTCATTAGATTAGACAAAGGGGAATGAAGGGAAGTGGGTCGGAATGGCAATAAGAAAGACAATAGAATGAATGGGACATTACTTTCTTATGTTCATACATGAATGCATGATCCGTGTAACTCCATATGTAAAAACCACAAGAATGGGAAGTTATATTGTATGCATGTATGCATAATATGTCAAATACTGTCATGTATATCTAAAAACAACAAATAAAAAAACTTTTTAATTAAAAAATGTGCAATTTTATGCTCTCCAGTGATGCTTACGCTGCCTGCCTATTGGCTACACACACTTTGAACACTTCTGCTTAGGGAGTGGCTTTATCCCATTGAAAAGCATTTTTAATAAGGAAGGCAGTTCCTATCTCCCCTCCAGGACATACCCTTCTTAGTGATTTTGATACTGCAGTTTGCCTGGGCTTGTATCCTTATCTTATATGACCTGCATGTTATCTTATGTAGCTTCTCTGGAGGAAGTCCAAGTACAGGGAAAAGGTAAGGTCCATGTGACTGATGTTGCTGTGAATAAAAATAAAAGGAAGGTAAGCAAAGTGAGAAGAATTCTGAATTGAGGCTTTTACTTCTTGTGCAAATTCTTGGTCAGTCTGAGGGTTTCCTGGAGGTCTTTGTCAGTAAGCATCAGTCAGTTTTCTTAGGAACTGACCAGCTGCCTTGGTCCCCATAGTGTTGGAGGGTGAGGAGAAAGAACAGGAACCATAGTTACATGCAATGAGCGTTACAGTGCCTTAGGATTGGCAGATTCTATGGTGGAGAGATAAATAATTACAATGGCAGAATTGTTGGTAGGAAGTGAAGCAACATAAGTCCTTTTCAAATACCTTGCCAGGTGTCTTGCCACATGGGCTGAAAGCTAGAGCACGGGGAGCTGGCGGTAGCCCAGTGGACATAGATTTACAGGGCTTTAGAAATTTACCTCTCTCAAATACCTATAAACAAACTCACGAGTATCATCAGATAAAGACTATACTTGTGGAGGTGCAAGAACAAACAATAATAATGTCCTGGCTTGCTTTCTGACCCTCTACAGCAAATTCACTCTGTCAGCCTGTATATCTCACTCTCCTGAATGTTGACAGAGATAAATTCATTTTTTTAAGCCTCTGTACTTTTTTTCTTCAAAATTTTTAGTTGTAGATGGACACAATACTTTTATTTTATTTGTTTTTATGTGGTGCTGATAATTGAACCCAGTGCCTCACTGTGCTAGGCAAGTGCTCTACTACTGAGTCATAACCCCAGCCTGCCACTGTATTTTTGAGTCTCTTAATTATACCAACTTTGTCTTTCTGTTTCTCCTAATTCTTGAATGTGTTAACATTCTATTATTTTTTTTAATTTATTTTTTTTATTATTAGTTGTTCAAAACATTACAAAGCTCTTGACATATCATATTTCATACATTTGATTCAAGTGGAAACATTCTATTATTATAACAGACATTTGAGATAATCAAACTATAAGGGGAATAGTTTTGCTTTGGCTTACCAATTTGGAGGTTTCAGTCCATGATTGATTGGTCCTATTGCTTTGGGCCTGTGGTAAGGCAGCTGTCATGACAGGTGCGTGAAGCAGAGAAAACTGCTCCCCTCATCATTGGAAAAGGAAAGAGGAAGGGGTTGGGATTCTATAATTTTGTTCAGGAGTACATCTTAATGATTTCAAGATCTACTAGGTCTTACTTCTTAAACTTTTACTACCTCCCAGTAGTGCCAGTCCTCGGAACATGCTTTCAACACTTGGGCCTATAAGATATTTAAGACCCAAACTATTGTGCTGGGTATATAAACTTCATGGATCATAATTATTTCTCTGAGTATATGGTTTTGAAGCAGACCAGAGACTCTCACCCAGAAGACCCTTACCATAATTAAGCAGAAGCCCCCACCATATTGGTGACATATGAGTTCCTCTTCTTGTCAGAAAGCTCATTACATAAGGATATCAGCTATCAGCAAAATCTTCTGCAGAGGGTATTGCAGTTTATAGCTTCCTCTTTGTTTGTAAATGCTAAGTTTGCAGAACAATAATTACTTTTATGTAGACTTCTGTAAAAATGTAAAACACCAATATCACCCCCTGCCCCCAGGTATAAAGTTTAAAGAGTTTCTAGACTCAAGGTCCAGAAAATATTTCAGGTAGAAGCCACACTCTGGACTGCCTGGCTGCAGCCAATAAACCTGCTTCCTGAAAATTCCTCAGGTATCCAGCTTCATCTATCCTACTTTAGTTTCTTTTGTGAAAATTGAAGTCAGCTGTCCATCTAACTATTCCATCTTTGAAGCTATTCTGTCTGGCTGCTTTTAAGATCTTACTTTTGTCCTTGGCCTTATGCAGTTTCATTGTGATGTGTCTAGGCATAAATTATTTACTCTTTTAAAATTCTGCTTTGGATTTTTGAGCTTGAGTCTATAGATTATTTTTCATCAATGTGGGAAATGTTTATCTCTTCAAATTTTACCTGAGTCCAACCTCTCTCTTTTTTCCTTAGCAACAGATGTTATAGAATTTCTCACTCTGAATATCTCAAGTTACTGTATTTTAAATTGTCTTTTAAATTAATTTATTGCTTGAGGTTTTCCAGCTCATTAACCTGCTAATAATTCTTTCCATTGAGTTTTTAAAAATTTTTATTTATTATTATTATTTTTTATTTATATATGATAGTGGAATGCATTACAATTCCCATTACACATATAGATCACAATTTTTCATATCTCTGGTTGTATGCAAAGTATACTCACACCAATTCGTGTCTTCATACATGTATTTTGGATAGTAATGATCATCACATTCCACCATCATTTATAACCCCATGCCCCTCCCTTCCCCTCCAACCCCTCTGCTCTATTTAGAATTCATATATTCCTCCCATGCTCCCCCTCCCTATTCCACTATGAATCAGCTGCCTTATATAAAAAAAAAATTCAACATTTTGTTTTTTTAGGATTGACTAACTTCACCTAGCATTATCTTCTCTAACTCCATCCATTTACCTGCAAATGCCATGATTTTATTCTCTTTTATTGCTGAGTAATATTCCATTGTGTATATATGCCACATTTTTTTAATCCATTTATCTATTGAAGGGGATCTAGATTGGTTCCACAGTTTAGCTATTGTGAATTGTGCTGCTATAAACATTGATGTGGCTGTGTCCCTCTAGTATTTTTAAGTACTTTGGGTATAGGCTGAGGAGAGGGATAGCTAAGTCAAATGGTGGTTCCATTCCCAATTTTCCAAGAAATCTCCATACTGCTTTCCGTATTGGCTGTACCAATTTGCAGTCCCATTAGCAGTGTATGAGTGTGCCTTTTCCCCCACATCCTCACCAACACTTATTGTTGTTTGTATGCATAATAGCTGTCATTCTGACTGGAGTGAGATGAAATCTTAGAGTGGTTTTGATTTGCTAGTGATGATGAACATTTTTTCATATTAATGATTGCTTGAATGTCACCTTCTGAGAAGTGTCTCTTCAGGTTCTTGGCCGATTTATTGATTGGATTATTTGGTTTTTTGGTGCTTAGCTTTTTGAGGACTTTATATACCGTAGAGATTAGTGCTCTATCTGATGTGTGAGGGGTAAAGATTTGCTCCTAGGATGTAGGCTCTCTGTTCATCTCAGATTGTTTTTTTGCTGAGAAGAAACTTTTTAGTTTGAGTCCATCCCATTTATTGATTCTTGATTTTAATTCTTGCACTGTAGGAGTCTTATTAAGGAAGTTGGGGCCTAATCCCACATGATGAAGAATAGGGCCTACTTTTTCTTCTATGAGATTCAGGGTCTCTGGTTTTATTCTTAAGTCCTTGATCCATTTTGAGTTGAGTTTTGTGCATGGTGAGAGAGAGGGATTTAATCTCATTTTGTTGCATATATTTTTAATCTCATTTTGTTTCATATCTCATTTTGTTTCCAGTTTTCCCAGCACCATTTGTTGAAGAGGCTATCTTTTCTCCAATGCATGTTTTTGGCACCTTTGTCTAATATAAGATAATTGTAATTTGGTAGATTAGTCTCTGTGTCCTCTTCTGTACCATTGGTCTACCAGTCTGTTTTGGTGCCAATACCATGCTGTTTTTGTTACCATTGCTCTGTAGTATAGTTTAAGGTTTGGTATAGTGATGCCACCTGCTTCACTCTTCCTGCTAAGGATTGCTTTAGCTATTCTGGGTCTCTTATTTTTCCAGATGAATTTCATGATTGCTTTTTCTATTTCTATGAAGAATGTCATTGGGATTTTGATCAGAATTGCATTAAATCTGTATAGTGCTTTTGATAATGTTAATTCTGCTTATCCAAGAGCAAGGTAGATCTTTCCTTCTTCTAAGGTCTTCTTTGGCTTCTTTCTTTAGGGTTCTGTAATTTTCATTATGTAGATCTTTCACCTCTTTCATTCAGTTGATTCCCAAGTATTTTCTTTATTTTTTAGAGGCTATTGTAAATGGGGTAGTTTTCCTTTCTGAGGATTTGTCACTGATATAAAAAGTGCCTTTGATTTATGGTTTGATTTTATATCCTGCTACTTTGCTAAATTCATTTACTAGTTTTAGAAGTTTTCTGGTGGATCTTTTAGGGTCTTCTAGGTATAGAATCATAGTATCAGCAAAAAGTGCCAATTTAAGTTCTTGTTTTCCTTTGTGTATCCCTTTAATTTCTTTCGTATGTCTCATTGCTCTGGCCAATGTTTCAAGAACTATGTTAAATAGAAGTGGTGAAAGAGGGCTTCCCTGTCATGTTCCAGTTTTTAGAGGGAATGCCTTGAGTTTTTCTCCATTTAGAATGATGTTTGCCTGGGGCTTAGCATAGATAGCCTTTATGATATTGAGATATGTTCCTGTTATCCCTAGTTTTTCTAGTGTTTTGAACATAAAGGGTGCTATATTTTGTCAAATGCTTTTTCTGTGTCTATTGAGATAATCATATGGTTCTTATCTTTAAGTCTGTTGATGTGATGAATTACATTTATTGATTTCCGTATGTTGAACCAACCTTGCATCCCTGAGATGAATCCCACTTGATTGTGGTGCACCATCTTTTTGATGTTTTTGTATTCAATTTGCCAGAATTTTATTGAGAATTTTTGCATCTATGTTCATTAGAGATATTGGTCTGAAGTTTTCTTTTTTTGATGTGTCTGCCTGGTTTTGGAATCAGAGTGATATTGGCCTCATAGAATTCGAGTTTGGAAGTGCTGCCTCTTTTTCTGTTTCCTGAAATAAATTGAAGAGTATTGGTATTAGTTGTTCTTTAAAGGTCTTGTAGAACATTGCTGTGTATCCGTCTGGTCCTGGGCTTTTTTTGGTTGGTAGACTTTTGATGGCATCTGCTATTTCGTCTCTTGAAATTGATCTGTTTAAATTGTGTATATCATCCTGATTCAATTTGGTCAAATTATATGACTCTAGGAATGCCTTCAATATTTTCCATTTTATTGGAGTACAAGTTTTCAAAATAATTTCTAATTATCTTCTGAATTTCTGTAGTGTCTGTTGTGATATTTCCTTTTTCATCATGTATGTTAGTGATTTGAGTTTTCTGTCTCCTCTTCATTAGCATTCCTAAGGATCTGTCAATTTTATTATATTTTCAAAGAACCAACTTTTTGTTCTGTCAATTTTTCAATTGTTTCTTTTGTTTTAATTTCATTGAATTCAACTCTGATTTTAATTATTTTCTGTCTTCTGCTGCTTTTGGTGTTGATTTGTTCTTCTTTTTCTAGGGCTTTGAGATGTAATGCTAAGTTATTTGTTTGTTGACTTTTTCTTCTTTTAAGGAATGAACTCCATGCAATGAACTTTCCTCTTAGAACTGCTTTTATAGTGTCCCAGAGATTTCGGTATGTTGTATCTGTGTTCTCATTCACCTGTAAAAAGTTTTAATCTCCTCCATGATGTCTTCTGCAACCCTTTGTTTATTCAGTAGCATGTTATTTAGTCTCCAGGTGTTGGAGTGGATTTTATTTCTTATTTTATCATTGATTTCTAATTTCATTCCATTATGATCTGAGAGAATGCAGGGTAGTATCTCTACTTTTTTATATTTGCTAAGAGTTGCTTTGTGACATAGTATATGGTCTGTTTTAGAGAAGGATCCATGTGCTGCTGAGAAGAAAGTGTATTCTCTCATTGAAGGATGAAATATTCTATATGTCAGTTAAGTCTGTTATTCATTGTATTACTGAGTTCTATAGTTTCTTTGCTTAGCTTTTGTTTGAAAGATCTATCTAGTGATGAAAGAGGTGTGTTAAAGTCACCCAAAATTATTGTATTGTGGTCTATTTGACTCTTGAACTTGAGAAGAGTTTTTTTGATGAACATAGATGCTCCATTGTTTGGGGCATATATATTTATAATTGTTAAGTCTTTTTGGTGTATGGTTCCCTTGAGCAATATGTAGTGTCCTTCTTTATCCTTTTTGATTGACTTTAGTTTGAAGTCTACTTTATTTGATATGAGGATGGAAACCCCTGCTTGCTTCTGCAGTCCATGTGAGTGGTATGATTCTTCTCAACCCTTCACCTTCAGTCTGTGGATGTCTTTTCCTATGAGATGAGTCTCTTGGAGGCAGCATATTGTTGGGTCTTTTTTCTTTTTTCTTTTCTTTTCTTCTTCTTCTTCTTTTTTTTTTATCCAATCTGCTAGTCTATGTCTTTTGATTGGTGAGTTTAGGCCATTAACATTCAGGGTTATTATTTAACACGATTTGTATTGCCAGACATTTTTGTTTATTTTTGGTATTTAATGTAACTTGGTTTCTCCTCTGATTAGATTTTCCTTTAGTGCAATTCCTCCCTCTGCTGATTTTTATCATGGTTTTTCATTTCCTGTTCTTGGAATATTTTGCTTAGGATGTTCTGTAGTACAGGCTTTCTAGTTGTAAATTCTTTTAACTTTTATTTATCATGGAAAGTTTTTATTTCATCATCAAATCTAAAACTTAGTTTTGCTGGATATAAGTTTCTTGGTTGCTATCCATTTTCTTTCAGAACTTTGTATAAATTGTTCCACAATCTCCTGGCTTTGAGGGTCTGGCTGGGTTGAAAACTCTGCTGATATATGAATTGGTCTCCCCCTATATGTGATCTGATTTCTCTCTTGTGGTTTTTAAGATTCTATCCTTATTCTGTATGCTAGGCATGTTCATTATAATGTGCCTTGGTGTAGATCTGTTGTAATTTTGAACATTTAGTGTCCTGTAAGCCTCTTGTATCTGGTTTTCCAATTTGTTCTTTCATGCTTGGGAAATTTTCTGATATTACCTCATTGAAGAGATTGTGTATTTGGTTTGAAACTCTATGCCTTCCTATATCCCAATAACTCTCATGTTTGGTCTTTTGATGTGTCCCATAATTCTTGGATGTTCTGTTCATGGTTTCTTACTATCTTCACTATGTGATCAACTTTATTTTCCAGATTGAATACTTTGTCTTCATTATCTGACTTTCTTTCTTCCAAGTGATCTAGTCTGTTGATTATGCTTTCTACTGAGCTTTTTATTGTACCCTTCATTTCAAGGATTTCTGACTGGTTTTTGTTCAGAGTCAGTCTGACACACTCTCTCTCTCTCAAGAACTTTATTTTATATTTTTGGTATTGGGGATTGAACTCAGGGCATTGCCCTTGCCAGGCAAGTGCCCTATCCCCTGAGCTAAATCTCCCTCTATCTCTTGAAGTAATCTTTTGCTACCTGTATTTGCTTTCTTATCTTATTATTGGAGTGATCAATTTTTGCCTATATTTGATCAATGATCTTTAATTCATAGATCATTTTAATTATGAACCTTCTGAATTCCTTCTCTGACATTTCATCAACTTTACTGTCTTTGGGTTCTGTTATTATAGTGTCCTGGTTTGTTTGGGGGGCACTTTCCTCCCTTGTTTTTTCATGTTGTCTATGTATCTTCCTTTCTTGCAGTGTGGATCTGAAATATTACAGTTTTTTCCCTATATTCTTGTAGTACCCATGCAGATTGTCTGTACCTCACCTTGATGTTGGGCTTCCAGACCCTGCTGGTGTCCCTCAATGAATGCTAATGCATCCTGGACCTGGGTCCTACTCAAGTCAGTGTGGGTGGATCTGGGCTGCCAGGCTTGACTTCCTGCTGTAATTTCTCCATTGAGTTTTAATTTCAGTTGTTATATTTTTTCATTTAAAAAATGAGTTTTATTCTATCTAAAATCTGTTCTTTTTTAAAAAATAGTCATATATCACTTAATGATGGTGATGTATTCTGAGAAATGTGTTAAATGATTTCATCATGGTGTGAACATCATAGAGTATACTCACATAAATAAGGTAGCTATTATGTCACTAGATGATGATCTTATGGAACTGCCATTATATATGTGGCCCATTATTGATCAGTGCATTGTTGTGTAGTGTATGACTATGGTTTCCTCATTTGTACAGTAATTTCAACTTTGTTTTTTTAATGTTTTAAAATATAAGTATAGTTATTTTATAATTGGTATATGATGATTCTAATATATTAAGTCTGAGTTTGTTTTTACATTCTGTTGTTCTTCTGGTTCTTATGATAACTTGTTTTGTTAAATCATTTTTTTATTCGAACAGTTATAAAGGGAAGTCTGGTTCTAGAATGAAAATGTAGTCATTCTTCCAAGAAGTTTGTTAGCTTCTTTCTGTTATGCATTTGAGATCACTTAACCAGTATGAGACCTCTCTGAGCTAAATCTGAGGCTTAAAATACTTTTGATATATTGGTCAAGAGAATTTGGACTGCAGCTTTATGTGGTGGCTAGCTTCAACTACAGTTTCTCAGAAACAGGTCCTCTGGCTCTGTTTCAGTGCCACAGCAGCCTTTGTTAGAGTCCTCTAGGTGGGTAGGAGAGATTGGGTAGATTTACTCCTGTTTATGTTGAGACTTTAAGCTTCATAGTAAAGATTGATTGTTTTTTCGATATCCTATCTTGGGCAGGCCTAGACTTTGTCTTCTTTCTTCTTGAATTTAAAAGCAGCCTTGCTGTTTTGTTCTGAGTTTATGTTCAAGGTTCTGCATTCTCTGTTACCATGTAGTTTATGTGTAAAAGAAGCTCCTTCTAGCATTTTCCACTTTCATTTTATTCTTTAAGAGAAACAGGAATGAATGTCACCTTCATCTCTTGGTTTTGCTGACTAGAGAACTATTTATAGCCTACGACTGTGACAGGTATCACTCTCATCTATCTTCCTCAGTGAAAATAGTATCCCACAGCAGTTGAGTAGTCATGGTTGCTCCTTTGGAGTACTCTTGAGAGGCATGGCTCACAGATCTTAGGAGATTTTATTGTTATAGTAGGCCTCTAAGATCATAGAAACAAGACCCTGGATCAGTCTAACAGGGAAAACGTTTTAATTAAGTTTAATATAAGGAAGAGTTTTCAAACATAGGCACATTTCATAATACTTTTACTTCTGAGCTCCTCATATCACTATAAAGCCCAGCTCCCATGATGAGTGGTAGGAATTTGTCAGAAGAGACTAGAGAGACTAGAAGATCAAGCCTTTGTAGACCATTGTCCTGTTTTTTGCCAAGGAGGTATCATATTCTTGTGTACCTTCAGACTCTAGGGAAGGTACAGTGAGTGGTCCAAGAATACTTGAATGTATCTAAGTGAATCTAAGCTCTACTTGACATCATGGCACTAAGGATATTACCTGGATTGCTCCTTATGTCTAAATTTTGACAAATCAACAAATCACATAAATCATATATCAACTAAAGGGAATGTGAAAATAAAATGTCCAAAGACAAAAGAAAGGGTAGATTATCATAGGATAGATTTAAGAGATAAGAAAATGCCTGGTGATAAAGGCCCAATATTAGAGAATAAAAGGGGATGGACACTATCCAAAGATTTGATTGCATACCTCATACTCCTGCTATTTTAGTGGGGAGCCTGAATTAGTTTCAATCTAGATTGAAGCTCTCCATTTTCATTTCTGTCTTTGTCTCTGTCTGTCTGTCTCTCTCTTTCTCTCTCACACACACATACACACAAACACACACACACACTCAAATTCACACACTTCAACACTTAGGACTACTATTCTAAGCCAAATCATATTTGGCTCTCTCTTGATTTTCAACACTGGAGGCTGGCAAGTTGGGGAACTGGTATACTTACCAGCCAGGAAATTCTGTAATCCACGACCATGGCACCCTGCTGCTAGAAAAGGAATGAGATTGGCTCTCCCAAGTATAGATAATGGATCATAAAGTCTTTGGAAGGGCCTTAGAGTACCTTTTTGTTCCACCTGTGTTTCTCTTTTTCTCTCTCCAGCTTACTTTATAAATGCTTAGTTTTAGCAATATAATGGCAACGTTGATTATAGTAATTTATATGAACAGTTCATCTCTTATGCCTGATTACCATGGAGAACAGCAATAATGACTTACAATCATTGTGTACATTATTAAATAAGTGTTAAGTTAATGTTGTAAATTTAACAATTAGTTTATCACTCATGGATATACAGTTTAAAAAGTTTGCTCAACACTGTAACAGTAACATTAATTGAACAATATCTAGTAATTACCGAGGAAACTATAGTAGTGTATCTTTCCTTATACATAGACAAATAACTCTTAAGAATGTGATTCTGGGTGGAAAACAGGAACAATAACCTATTTTGTTGCCCTCAGGAAGGCATTTGAGAAAAGTATGCTATTACTTTTGCCCTTGAAAAGGCCACTCAGCATTCTCATTTTTTTGGTTAATTTTTAGACTGAAGCTTCCTGTATTTAAAAAAGGTGATTCTTTCTGAAATAATAGCTAATCAGCTTGAACACATTTGAAATATGTATTTTGTCATACATTTAGAATAATTTTAAAGAGGATACAATTAAAGTCTAAAATTTATTACTATTAAACTTTTATAAGTCAAACAACTAGCAAGTTAAAGTTTAATGTTCATCTTATGTGGTAGTGTGGTGGTGTCATGGGGATAAAGGTAGTGTTTGTTTTTTTTAAATACTGAGAAAACTTTATTACATTTGTAGAATTATTGCATAGTAAACACTAGGTGGTGCAATTGTGCAAGGACTGTAGAATTAAATGTGTATTTTAAAAAAGGTATCAGGGTGAAATTAAAATGATGGTTTGAGGTAACTATTTGGAAATAGAATTCTAAAAATATTAATATAGAATGAAAGAATCTTGCCCTTTTATAATTGGCCTGGGATTCAAATGGGGTTCTTGTGATTTAGACTACAAAGTTCTTAAGATATTTGTATATTGTTTATATCATATTTTAAGATTAGTTAACTATCTCCCTGCAACAAAAAACTAGCCCAGTTTTATTTTTCTATATTTAAGTATTGAATTGCTCTCTAACTGCAGTCAAACAGGCTTATTCTTTACTATTTCTAGTCATTCTAAAATGCCTTAGAATTTGAGCAATTATCTCTAATATTATATATCACCTTTTTGAGTAACTGTTGATAGTTAAAACTTGAAAAGTAGCTTTCCTCTTGGTGTGTCTTCTTATCTCCATTAAAAAAAATGACCCTTGTATTCCTTTTTTATGTTCAGGTCATTAAAATTATTAAGCTTCTTAAATAACTACAGTTGATTTACTTGTATGTTAAAGAAAAGAAAATGTATTTATACAGATATTTTAAAATAGTTTACAGCCATGGTCTTAATACTGAGAGCTTTTGTTTTGTTTTGCTTTTAAGTTCTTTTCTAATTTGACAACAGTTCTCTTTGGAAATTAAAAAGAAAAATCATTTATGTCTTTCATTGATTTCATGAATAATGTTTTGTCTGTTACATTAATATTTAAATGTTTTAAAATATTTTGAAAGCACAAAAATGAGGCAAGCATTCATTGGTAATCACAAAAATTAAAATCAATATAAATACTTTAGTAGGCTATTATAACTGATAGAATTACACAAGTGATGTGTGTATGTTCATGTTATTTTTCTGTGAATCGGATATTTTCTATCAATCATACAAAACTGACTTTATATTTTACTGGTTTAGTGAAACAACCTAGCACTCTAAGTAATTTTTCTCAAAATAACTCTTCTGTGTACAACTATACAAAAATTATAGCCTTTTTATAAATAAAACTTATGTTTTATTACTTTTCCTCTAATGTTACAGTACTTCTCTTTAAGATTATCACCTTTAATATTTTTCCTTTGAATCTTTGAAATTTTTATTTTGAGGTAATATGTCATTATATACAATACATTATATATTAAACATTTATTTCAGAATATATTCTAGCTTCTTTATAATGTGTAATACTAATTAGACTAGTTCCAGTAATTAGCAGAGGAGGTTTGAAGGAAAGAGTTCTTTTCCTTCTGTTTGTGAAATTGATATTTGTGTGCACAAACTCAGACACATACACATCAGAGACTATTTGGAAATACTGTAGGTTCAAGCAGTTGGACCGTTGCTTATGGCTTATTTGATAATACATTATTTTAATTTTAAATTTATTTTCAGTCTCCTTTGAAACTTTTGGACTATAACATGTAATTAATATTTTATTTTTAAAATATAGATTTAGTATTTGAGTCATGCAGGCAAGTTTTAGATAAAATGTTATAGAAACAATTTGTGGAATTGAAAAATCACTATTTTCATAGTGGTTGACAGCCTTTACAAAATGACTTGCCACTCTTGCAGATATATCCATTATCACAACTTGCCACTATATAATGGCACCCATGTTAGCTACATTAGCCAGGGGGCTGAGTAGCCATGAAAATGGGAGTAACCTCTGACCCCAGAAATCATTCTTTTAAAAGAGGATTGAAACATCGGTGATAGGAAATTTGAATTGCTCTTGCAGCTGCAGTGTTTGTTCTGTGAATCTTTAATTTAGTTTAGAGCTATACTTTTTCCTCCAAATCTGTCAGTCTTTTCAGAAGCATCAAATTCACTTTAGGAAGGAAAAAAATGCTTCCTTCCGAGGCTTGTATTATTGGATGCAGTATTCAGGCTTCAAATGGTTTCATTTAGGTAATACATATAGTCTCAAGAATGGGAATCCTCACATTTGACACGCTCTGTTAAATATATAGCTCATTCAAACCCCGTCCAAGATATTGCTATGCAGGCACTTATTTTGGATAATCCTTTTAATGACTATAGCTCAACTTCTTAGCTACATAGAGGACTGGTAGAAGGTGAAGATATGTGTGTGTGTGTGTGTGTGTGTGTGTATACATATATATAATTGATGTAGCAATATGTTTCTGTATATATACATTAAGTTTGTTTATACCTTATAAGTAATTTGGATTTGTATTATATTTGTATATGCTTATTTAGATATTTGAAAGATAATCTATGCAAGCCTTATGTATAAACTGTGCAAGCCTTATGTTTGGTGTGTTGAGAGTTATACATAGAATACTCATTAAGGTAATGGGATTGCTATGGTTGATTTTTTTTATGCTGACTGAAAATTTAGCCCAAAGAGAATTGAAAATGATGTCAAAACAGCAAGTTGGTTCAGTCTCATTAGTTTGAAATTATTAATTAATCTATATGTCTCTGGCTTTTACATGAATCTTATACCCTTACCTTTAGCATTTTATAATGCCTTGGTTGATCAGAGAAAGAGGAAAAAAAAAAAAAAAAACTCCTGAACTTATTGCTGTAATATCAACTAAAGCAAAAAATCTTAACATTTGCTCTGTTTTAATATTTGCTATTCTATTTTTAATAATGATATATGGTTTTTAAGAAGACAAAAAAGGATATTATGGTGGAAAAATGTATTTCTTTTTCAATATTACAGTTTTTAAGACTACGGTAGAATGAAAAACCATGTATGATTATAACTTACTTTATTCTATGCTGTATTGCATCTTAAATGTTGGTAGTAAGAAACTAATGCAGTTTTGAAAAAGCACAAAATGTTACTTAAACTCCTTTGGATTAAAATGCTTATTAAGTCAAAATGGAGCCAATTAAAAACTGAAAATTTAATCACATTTTAGTTAGTAAAATATATAATAGATGCAGTTCTGGCTTGGTGCTTTTCTCCATTTCATGTAACTGTGTAAGCAGTAACATTCGGAGACATGATTATAAGCACCTGTAACACAAAACACCCTCTCGTGCTTTTTCTGGCCTGCCATGGCATTTCTTTGTTGGAAGGGTTAGAGGTGCTTCTTGCCAGCACTGAGTCTATTCCTTAGCCAACCATAAGAGGGGGCTTCTATACCAACAAGCTGCTCTATTTGAACAGTACACATAATTATTTGCTCTGAAGGTGAATATTTTGTGTAATGACTTTCTAAATTTCATACCTTTTAAAATTCATTCCATTAGCTTTATTTGCACTGTTTGTTAAATACTCTGACTTTTCAGGAGTTTTAATACCCTGGCTATAAAAGAAAAATAAAAATAGTTTGATGTTTTAGAAAATATTAACAGAAGTCAAATATTTATGTCTATTGATTATTTATAAAAATAATTAGTAAATTATCATTTCTTAATATATAAAACCTGTTTTTGTACTTATACAGACTATCTTTAAGCCACCTTTAAATGCTGCTATAAAAATAGTTTCTTTGACATTATAATAAAATCTAATTGTTTTTAAGTTTTAATTATCAAAATCATTTCATAGCTATTTTTTAAAATTTTTTAAAAATTTTTTTTAAGAGAGAGAGAGAATTTTTTTTTTAATATTTATTTTTTAGTTCTTGGTGGACACAACATCTTTGTTTGTATGTGGTGCTGAGGATCGAACCCGGGCCGCACGCATGCCAGGCGAGCGTGCTACCGCTTGAGCTCATTTCATAGCTCTTGAAACATAACCTTTTAATAAAATATCCTGCTTTTATTTAGAATACCAATAATATGATTAAATTATTTAACTATATACAAGAGTCCAAAACGTGTCTGAATAACTAAAAAAATGACTATTATCTATTTATCCATTCACTTATATATAAATAAATGGCAGTACTTACTAGACTTATTAGTTCATATCCTCTGATTGCCTATAGATGATAGAATAGTTTACTAGGAAGAGTTATACTACTAAAAAATTATTTGATAGTTATCCAACATTGGAGTAATCAAAATCTTACTAGATTTTTTTTCTTAGCCATCATTTGTGAAATGAACCTATTTTATAATACTCAATTTACTCTTCACCACAAAAGCATTGTCAATGCAAAATAATTCTCTCTGCTTGTACCTGGTAATATTCATACAACTTGCTAATTAAAAATGAAAAAGGAAGCTTTAGATATCAGAAAGTTATCCAGATTGCAATGAAATATTATACAGTTTTCCACATAAGTGAAAGTTGTATGTTAACTGTCTTAGCAGAAAATGCAAATTAATTATTAAAAACTATTTAATTGCATATTTAGGGTTAAGTATCACTTTTCATCAGATATTAAGTTTGATAAAATGTTTTCTTTTTTAATATTTATATTTTAGTTGGACACAATACCTTTACTTTATTTATTTATTTTTATGGGGTGCTGACGATTGAACCCAGCACCTCACACATGCTAGGTGAGTGCTACATACTCCACAACTCCAGCCCCTGCTAAAATGTTTTGTACAAACGTATTTTATGAATGTTTAACAAATATTTTTAACAGTATGTTAACGTTCTCAGAAATTTGAGATTAAGAATTGCAGGAGGGACCAAATGCAGTGGCACATGCCTGAAATCCCAGCGGCTTGGGAGGCTGAGACAGGAGGGTCATGAGTTCAAAGCCAGCCTCAGCAAAAAAGCAAGGTGCTATACAACTCAACGAGACCCTGTCTCTAAATAAAATGCAAAATGGGGCTGGGATGTGGCTCAAGTGGGAAGAGCACTGGCCTGGCATGCACGGGGCACTGGGTTCGATCCTTAGCACCACATAAAAATAAAACATGTTGTGTCCACCGAAAACTAAAAAAATATTTTAAAAAATGCAAAAAATAGGGCTGGGGATGTGGCTCAGTGGTCGAGTGCCCCTGAGTTCAATCCTCTGTATCACTGCCCCTTGCCCTCAAAAAAAGAATTGCAAGAGGAAGAATTGAGAAAAGTCTGAGAAATAGATACCACAATAAATTCTAATGACTGGCACTATATTGTTGTGAAAAATATCCTCACTAAGTATAAAGCTATTTTTCAACTCCTGCAATTTTTTTTTGAATAAAATAAATGCAACTGATTTCTATGAATAACTACTTAACTTTTCTTAAGTGTTACCTCATTAGAAGTGTTAGAATCCTGACTATCAAAATTATTAGGCAGTGATATTGTATCAGACTAGTTTCATCTTTCTGGCTACTTTATTATTTTAAAAAATATAAGACTTTATAATCACTGAGTTCTTGTCAGTTTTAAAATATGTATCAAAATGATACATTCTTGATTTCCTTGAATGATACCTGAATGAATGTTTTTAAAGGAGGTGTTTACACTAGTGATTTTGATGGTTGATATTAAGCTATAAAGAAAATATACAGAATGATATATTTGAAGCAGATTTATATTAGTTATGTATGCTATTGGGGTATAGAAATCATCTTCATAGCCGAGTAAACTTACTTGTAAGAATTTTCCTTGCTTAGAATCCCCAAAGCACTTTGTAAAAGGAAAAATTTTAAATTCTTTCATAGTTTAAACTATTTAAAAAATTTAAAAGCTCTTAGCTTAAGGAGATTATAGCATTCTAATTCTATAGGATATTCCCATTTCTCAATATTTTTTTTCTTCACTAGTACATTAATGAATCAATTCATATGTAGTGAAACAATTTTTTAATATTTTTTATTGTAGGTGGACATAATATCTATTTTTTACATTTTTTATTTAATTTAAAAATATATATTTTAGTTGTAGATGAACACAATATCTTTATTTATTTGTGCCTCATGCATGCGGGGCAAGCGCTCTCCCTCTGAACCCCAATCCCAGCCCCAGTTTTTATTTTAATAGTTCTTATTTTGGACTCTATAAATCTAACTTTATAATCTTATGTTATTTTTAATAATACTAATTATAGTAATTTTTATTTGGTTATATATTTTTATTTGATTATATTTTACTTGTTTAAAGGGAGGGGCCCTGGAATAAGTGATTCTTAGTTTTCTTTGTCCGTTTATAAACTATACTTTTATGTTGCAGATATGTTCTTTGAAAATTAAGCCTTTTTTTACGTATGTGAAATTGAAAACAAAACACCTTTTTTTCCCCCCTAGACATAGTATAAAGGTTACACATTAATCAGATTCATATTCTGCTGTTGAAAATTTTGTTTTGTTGACAGAGGTAAAATGTTCATTCATTCATCTGACAATAAATATTTATGGAACATCTACCATGTTGAAGCACCTGGGTGTGAAATAGTGAAGGAGACAAGTAAAGATCATTAAAATCAAAATAGGTCAATAAAAAGTATGTAAGATGAAGAGTGCTATGATTGAGAAAAACACAGAGTACTCTGGAAGTACCTACAGTGAAAGTAGGTTTGATCATGTAACCAAATCTGAGTAGGGTCTGGTGTTGGGGAAAGCTCCCTGAGGATAGTTTGTTTATCCTGAGAGCCAGGGTTAGCCAGATGAAGGTTGGAGGGGAGAGGAACGTGGGGATAGGTAAGTGCATTTCAGATAAAATAATATATATAATGGCAGAGAGCCTAGAGACCACGGTCTGACTCTGGGACTTGAAGATTTCAGCATCAGAGATAAGCTGAAACTGTGTTTAAGAACCCATTTCATGTATAATCATTGGGATTTCAGCTGTGGTGCAATGGGGAATCATTAAGGCTTTTCAGAGAAGCAAGATAATTATCTGGAAATTATTTGAAAAAATTGCCCAGCAGAAGTATAGAAAATAGATTGGAAGGAGTTAGATTAGAGGCAGGGATACCAAGTGAGTGCTGAGAGCCACGGCCGAGTCTGTATGGCCCCTGGCATTTTGCCAACAGTATTGATTGACAGGCGAGGCATTACTATCCGCCTCTGCCGCAACTTTTGAGTTCTCGCACTATTTTGGAGTTCTCGTGGGGATTTCCGGGGATTCCCCGAGAGTTCCCATTGGTTGGGGAAGTGCAGGAGTAGGGATTTCCGGGAGAGATATTTCCGGCTGGGGGTTCCTGGACGAGCCTCGTGGCTTTCGGGAGGATTCCCCGGGAGCTGTGTGAAGTGTTTTCCTGCAGTTCAAAAATAAAGTTTGTTCCTGCTCCAGTGGCTCGTGATTTGTGCCCAGCCAGACTGCGGCAATTGAGGACTTTGTGAATAATTGATTAAGAGGTGTTGGGGGCATAAATTGTGATGGTAGCAGTAACATGGAGAGAGCTAGATGAGTTTTTGAAATATTTAACTTGTAACAGCAATAGAGTTGGTGATTGACTACACGTGATGGTTTGTAGAAAAAAATTGAGAAGGTGATACTCAAGTTTTTATCTTAGATAACTAAATGGATGATGCTTCCATTCAATGTGATTAGAATCATGGAAGAATCTGAAAGTGAAAAATGTGAATTCAGTTTTGTATAGGGTGAGCTTGAAGTTCATGTGGAATATTGTGGGGGAGAGAGCCTGTAGGCAGTTAGATATGTAAACCAGATCCTCAAGAGAAAGTTGGAGATTGAGGAGGGGGCATCGCTATGTAGGTAGTAATTAGAGTGAATCAGATGTTTTGGAGGGAGGGAATAAAGAGAAACAATATGTGAGGTGAATGGAGAGCCTATATCTTGGGAGCAAATCTTTACCCCTCACACATCAGATAGAGAACTAATCTCTAGGGTATATAAATAACTCAAAAAGCTAAACACCAAAAAATAAATAACCCAATTAATAAATGGGCCAAGGACCTGAAGAGACACTTCTCAGAAGATGATGTACAGTCAGTCAACAAATACATGAAAAAATGTTCATCATCACTAGCAATTAGAGAAATGCAAATCAAAACCATTCTAACATTTCACCTCACTCCAGTCAGAATGACAGCTATTATGCATAAAACAACAATAAGTGTTGGTGAGGATGTAGGGGAAAAGTCACACTCATATACTGCTGGTGGGACTGCAAATTGGTGCAGCCAATATGGAAAGCAGTATGGAGATTTCTTGGAAAATTACGAATGGAACTACCATTTGACCCAGCTAACCCTCTCCTCAGCCTATACCCAAAGTACTTAAAAACAGCATACTACAGGGACACAGCCACCTCAATGTTTATAGCAGCACAATTTACAATAGCTAAACTATGGAACTAACCTAGATGCTCTTCAATGGATGAATGGATAAAAAAAATGTGGCATATATACACAAGGGAATATTACTCAGCAATAAAAGAGAAGAAAATCATGGCATTTGCAGGTAAATGGGTGTAGTTAGAGAAGATAATGCTAAGTGAAGTTAGCCAATCCCAAAAAAACCAAATGCCGAATGTTGTCTCTGATATAAGGAGGCTGATTCATAGTGGGATAGGGAGAAGAGAGCATGGGAGGAATAGATGAAGTCTAGACAGGGTAGAGGGGTTGGGGAGGGGAATGGAGGGGGCATGGGGTTATAAATGATGGTGGAATGTGATGATCATTATTATCCAAAGTACATGTATGAAGACACAAATTGGTGTGAGTATACTTTGCATACAACCAGAGATATGAAAAATTGTGCTCTACATGTGTAATAAGAATTGTAATGCATTCTGCTGTCATATATAAATAAAAAAATAAAGAGAAGATGGGAGGATTCCAGATAGGACCCAGAGGAACTCAGCATTTAAAGGATAGAAGGGTAAGAAGAACCAGTGAAAAACGGTAAGAAGTAGCAGCTGAGGGGAGTTAGAAAGAAGACGAGGAAAGCATAGTATCACTGAAACCAAAGGATGAGGATAATTCAAAATGTACCAGTCAGAGGAGAAACATACCTAGAGTAGGAAATGCACACTATACAGGAAATACAGATTAAGTGCTATGCAATTTCAGATGAAAAATGATCTGACTAGGGAACAAGAATCCTTTGTAAAGGATGTAGCACCAGACAACCCATGAGAGAGGCTACTGAATGGCAGAAAATATATTCCAGGTGGAGGGAACATTATAGTCAAAGGAAGTAATTATAAGGCATAAAGGTAGCAAGTTGTTACCTAGTGACACATAGAGTGTATGTTGGAGGAAAGACTAGAAAGGTACTAGAAGGAAATTATTATGAAGGCCTTGATTGCATGCTACAGCTCTAGTCTCTTGGCAATCAGAAGCCCTAGCAGAATTTTGAGTAGAGAAATTTTATGATAAGATTTTTTTTCTTTGATAAAATTAAACTGTCAGTGGGTTGGATTGAGGCAAAGAGAGATTTCTTTGGAGAGATTACTGAAATAACCCAGGGATATTGCAGAGAATCCTAACCAACTTAAACTATGGAGTTAGAGGAGGACAGAAAATTATTGTCAATCAGACAGAAATCAACAGTATTTGTCAGTGGGCAGAAGTGACAGGGTGAAGAGAAGTTATTTATTTGTAGTTTTTCTTTTTTTTTATTGGTTGTTCAAAACATTACAAAGCTCTTGACATATCATATTTCATACATTAGATTCAAGTGGTGCCACAGCCCGGCTGGCTGGGCAAAATAGCCGGGGGGATGACGAACAACTTGTGTAGATTGATACAGCATGAGTGGGAGCCGTTTATTGCAGGACAGGAGCGGTATTTATACATTCCACACAGCTTATATAATTAGCATAAACTAGATACATCAGTCAACCAATAAGGAATCTCCACACTTAATGGCTCGCTGGCATTACTTCACAAACCACTCCCTCTGGCAAAATGCCAGGCGCCATCCAGACTTGTTTACAGACTCTTACAAAGTGGGTTATGAACTCCCATTTTTACCCCAAATACAGATTGCAGAATCACATTGGTTACACATCCACATTTTTACATGATGCCATATTAGTGACTGTTGTATTCTGCTACCTTTCCTATCCTCTACTATCCCCCGTCCCCTCCCCTCCCATCTTCTTTCTCTACCCCATCTACTGTAATTCATTTCTCTCCTTGCTTTTTTTTCCCATTCCCCTCACAACCTCTTATATGTAATTTTGTATAACAATGAGGGTCTCCTTCCATTTCCATGCAATTTCCCTTTTCTCTCCCTTTCCCTCCCACCTCATGTCTCTGTTTAATGTTAAACTTTTCCTCCTGCTCTTCCTCCCTGCTCTGTTCTTAGTTGCTCTCATTATATCAAAGAAGACATTTGGCATTTGTTTTTTAGGGATTGGCTAGCTTCACTTAGCATAATCTGCTCTGATGCCATCCATTTCCCTGCAAATTCCATGATTTTGTCATTTTTTAGTGCTGCGTAATACTCCATTGTGTATAAATGCCACATTTTTTTATCCATTCATCTATTTGTAGTTTTTCTTACAGTGGTTGTTCTTAAATCACTGTTAAGCTTCCCATTGTTCTCTCTGCCTCATCCAGCAGATCTCTCTTTATTCTTCGTTAGAAAAAAGAAGTTGCAAGCTTTCTCTCCTTTTTTCCCTGTCTCAGAGCAAGAAGCATGAAGTCTGAGATTTTACCCTGCTTTCAAACTAACAAGTTAGCTAGCCACAGTTTCATGGATGCTGGTGGGAAACATGAGCCTCCTAGGTCAGAAAAAGAACAGGTCATGCTAGTCCAGGTATTTAGACAAGTAAGCAAAGAAATAAGATGATAATATTTACTGAACAGAGTAACTGAATTATCAGCATTTTTGTACTGGTTCCTTGAACCTCAGTTCCCCTAGGTAACATGAAGAGGGCTAGACGACATGTGAATATGGAGTGGGTTATATTACAGGAGAGGAAGCCCCAACTTAAGGAACTCAAATCTTCTATAATGGATATTAAGTATGCCTGCCATTTGCTCTGGAGAAACAAATGGTAATGGACAGTAAACACTTTGTTCTGTAAGAGACATGATATTTATTTTCCAAGACTGATTGCTGTCCTTGAAAAGATAGTCTAGAATAAAGTAGTTCCCTGCTTGCAGAAGTGTGAGAGAATTGTCCTCCAATACCTTAAAACATAATTGTTCTTCCTTTTCCTTTTCCTCAATCTTTGTTAAAAGTGAAGATTTTTTTTTTCATGGGTGGTTCTCCAACTTTGATACTTTTCTTTCTTCCTCTTAGAGATCTTGATGGCTGCATCATCTTTCCCAAAACTTTCAGTCAGCAAATATTTATTGAATACTTGGGATACATTGAGAAATATTACTGAGCAGGTTCATGTAGCATTCACGCTAGTCCAGGTACTCAGACAAGTAAGCAAAGAAATAAGATAATATTAGAACAAAAACTTTATAAGAAATGTTTAAAGACTTGGAAAATGTTAAGTATCCTGATTTGATCCTTGTTCAGTATATAAATATAGCAAATTATCACACAGCTCCCAATCAATTTTACAATTAAACTAATAATTAAAAAGATAACATTAGCATAGGATAAGCTCAGTAATGATAAAACAAAACCAGAATGATGTGACAAAAACTAGAATGGAACCATTTTATATGGGTCACCAGAGAAAACTTTTAGGAAGAAATGACATTTGTGCAGATATCTGAGCCATGCAAAGCAGCCAGGCATATACAAAGACTGACCACAGTTTTGACCATAGTTTTCCATGTAAAAGTAGCAGTTACAAAGGCTCTAAAGTAGGAACGAGCTTGATATTTGGGGGGACTACAAAGAAAGCACATGTATCTGGAGGGTAGTGAGCTAAGGAGGAAAACGATAAAAAATCAATTCAAAGAGGTAGATTTGGAAAAGGGGTTTGAGTTTTATTTTTGCATCTTTAAATTTTTTTGCCAGACTGTATATTTCCTCTTAATTTTCAATTATTGTAGGACGTTTAGTATGTCTAAATTACTTTTCAAACAGATGCCTGTTTCCCTGTATTTTCCAAATGCTTCAAAATGGAGAATGAGAAGATTAATTTTCAACACTATTGGATAACAAGAAATGGTGCCATTAGAAATTGTGAGGAATTCCTGAGATACTGAAGCAAAAGACTAGGAAACAACAACCCAAATGGCACATAGAGAAAACAAATGTGCATGAATACAGAACCTCAGAAGTGTCAAGTTCTTAGTTGTAGGGGTAATTATGTAAAAGTCTATGCCTTAAATAGATAAATTGGTATGTCTTCTTTCTCAGTTCTTCTCTTAAAATATATGCCCCCTTCCCCCCACAATGTAGCAATTGCAGGCTACATGGCCCTTTTCTGAAATCTCCCACTTCAGTTTTTTGAAATTCAAAAGCCATACATACATAAGATAAGGCATTGTGGCTGTTTGGGGCATGAGGAAAGATCAGAACTTGAAGCAACTTGGGACTTCCTTATGTTACAAATGTGGACAGGAGATGGAATGAAAAGGAAAGGCAGCCCTGCCCAAGGGGAAAATACATGAAAGAACTGTACCACCAGAGTGAAGCTTAAGTTTTTCTGCCAGCTGGATTTCCCACTTCCAGCCCCACCCAGAACTTGCCTTCCAGGGTTAGCCCATACTTTGTGATGTGGCCATGGCCACATACATACCAGTAGTCAGTCCTTCTGTACAGGAAAGAGACCAGATGGGGGAACCAGAGCTCTTCGCCTGTAGAGAAAATCTGGGCCAGCTATGTGTAATCGTCAACTTAGATCTTCATTTTTAAATACAAATGGATAGCCCAGGATCATCAGACACTTAAAACCAATTGGAAAAAGAAGAGCCAAGATGAACAGAAAAGATTTGGATGAAACATTTAATTCAAAGAGAAAAACACATAAAATACATTCTAAATAATAACATTTGAGAGGTTCTAGAAGAGAATGAAATAAGAATAGATCACTATCCAAATGAAACAATGAGAGAAAGAGATCTTTGGACTAACAATGTGATTTTAAAAAAATAAGATTTAGAAAATTCTCCCTCCCTCCCTCCCTCCCTCCCTCCCTCCCTCCCTTTCTCTCCCTCCCTCCCTTTCTCTCCCTCCCTCCCTTTCTCTCCCTCCCTCCCTTTCTCTCCCTCTCTTCCTTTCTCCCTCCCTCTCTCCCTGTGTGTGTGTGTGTGCACACGCATGAGCATGTGTGTAAAGAGAATCAATGTAATGTATCTAACTACAGACTAAAATAGTAGTCTGAAAGATAAAATCAAAGAAATATTTACAGATTTAAAGAGAAAGCTAAAAGACAAAATATGAGAGGGGAGTTAAAACATGAAAGGTCAGTCAATCAGTGCAATACAACCAGAAATTAAGAACTAAAGGATAGCCCTCCATATATAACATGTGGCCTTAGGGATGTTTTGGTATTAGTGGTTGAAATGGGGCCCCTGAATCTGCTTCAATCAGAGCATCTCTACTTTTATAAGTTTTATTTAGTGATATTATGTGCCATGTTTTATTTAAGGAAAAAGTGTTCTCTCAGGAAAAAAAAAATACTTTAAAAATTATTGACCTATGGGATAAAGTTCAGACTGGTTGCTTTTTTGTGGGTGTGTGGGGGTTACTGGGGATTGAACTCAGGGACACTCAACCACTGAGCCACATCCCAAGCCCTGTTTTGTATTTTATTTAAAGATAGGGTCTTGCTGAGTTGCTTAGTGCCTCGCTGTTGCTGAGGCTGGCTTTGAACCTGTGATCCTCCTGTCTCAGCATTCCAAGCCACTGGGATTACAGGTATGCGCCATCAAGTCTGACCAGACTGGTTGCATTTTATTCAAGTGTCTTTACAACTTCACCCCAGTTTGTCCTTCCTGAGGGGAGTGAAGAGAGATTATGTGGAAGAGGTAGGCACGGGCCAACTCTACACAGAGTGTAAGCCAGAATAAGGGCATTAAAACATAGGCAACAAGAAACTTTTTAAAAACTTTAGATAAATAAAACTGCCTAATTGATATATTGAAAATACATTTTACACTAAATATTGTATATAATATATTGTTTTATATTTTTGTGGGAAGCCAGTCGAGGCTATTGAAGTACTCTAGGCAAGATAAGATGGTGGCCTCAACTACAGTGGTATTAGGAGGTGTAGAGGTAGATCAGGACATATCTTAGAAGATACAGAGTCAGGAAGGGAAAGGAGGATGTAAAGTGGTGACTTCTAGAAAGACTTGAAGGCTTGGGCTTTTTGTTTTCTTTCTTGCCTTTCCCTTCCCTTTCTTTCCCTTGAAACTGAGCTTTTCTGTGTAGCCATAGTGTACTCCATATTGTTGGGAAAGGGAAAAAAGTTGATGATAAGACTGGAAAGGTTGCTCATGTTCAAATGCATTACATATTTATTTAATAAAAGAATATCAGACTTTTTTTAAGTAAACATTTATAATCCCTAGTTTCTGTGCATCAGATATGTGAGAGAGTGACTTATTTGGGTTGTTGAGCTTTAGGATCTCTCAGGAGATTGCAGTCATCCTATGGTGCCTGAAGCTGGCTGATTTTGGTTCAAGGCAACTAACTGGCATGGCTGGTAAGGGTATGCTAGTTGCTAGCAAGTGGCCAGCATCCCCTCCTCTTCACAGGGGCTTCCCCACAGACAGTTTGAGTGTCTTTACAGCACAGTGACTGGCCATTCCCTCTCTGGTCTGGAGTGATAAGCATCTACAAATGAAGACTCAAAATTTCATAAAGTGCTGTAGCAGCCCATCCTGGCATGGAGCTGCCAGAAAATTTTCAAAAATTGTCTTAAATACTTTACAATGAAGGAAGCATATAGAAACAAAATGATGAGCTTTAGATTTGTGAGCTAAAAGCATGCAATGGAGGGAGGATAGCATCTTCAACAAATGGTGCTGGGAAAACTGGAAATCCATATGCAACAAAATGAAACTGAATCCCCTCCTCTCGCCATGCACAAAAGTTAACTCAAAGTGAATCAAGGAGCTAGATATCAAATCAGAGACTCTGCGTCTGATAGAAGAAAAAGTTGGCTCCGATCTACATATTGTAGGGTCAGGCTCCAAATTCCTTAATAGGACACCCATAGCACAAAAGTTGATAACAAGAATCAACAAATGGGACTTACTTAAACTGAAAAGTTTTCTCTCAGCAAGAGAAACAATAAAAGAGGTAAACAGGGAGCCTACATCATGGGAACAAATTTTTACTCCTCACACTTCAGATAGAGCCCTAATATCCAGAGTATACAAAGAACTCAAAAAATTAAACAATAAGAAAACAAATAACCCAATCAACAAATGGGCCAAAGACCTGAACAGACACTTCTCAGAGGAGGACATACAATCAATCAACAAGTACATGAAAAAATGCTCACCATCTCTAGCAGTCAGAGAAATGCAAATCAAAACCACCCTAAGATACCATCTCACTCCAGTAAGATTGGCAGCCATTATGAAGTCAAACAACAACAAGTGCTGGAGAGGATGTGGGGAAAAGGGTACTCTTGTACATTGCTGGTGGGACTGCAAACTGGTGCGGCCAATCTGGAAAGCAGTATGGAGATTCCTGGGAAAGCTGGGAATGGAACCACCATTTGACCCAGCTATTGCCCTTCTTGGACTATTCCCTGAAGACCTTAAAAGAGCGTACTACAGGGATACTGCTACATCGATGTTCATAGCAGCACAATTCACAATTGCTAGACTGTGGAACCAACCCAGATGCCCTTCAATAGATGAATGGATAAAAAAAATGTGGCATTTATACACCATGGAGTATTACGCAGCACTAAAAAATGACAAAATCATAGAACTTGCAGGGAAATGGATGGCACTAGAGCAGATTATGCTTAGTGAAGCTAGCCAATCCCTAAAAAACAAATACCAAATGTCTTCTTTGATATAATGAGAGCAACTAAGAACAGAGCAGGGAGGAAGAGCAGGAAGAAAAGATTAACATTAAACAGATACATGAGGTGGGATGGAAAGGGAGAGAAAAGGGAAATTGCATGGTAATGGAGGGAGACCCTCATTGTTATACAAAATTACATATAAGAGGTTGTGAGGGGAATGGGAAAATAAACAAGGAGAGAAATGAATTACAGTGGATGGGGTAGAGAGAGAAGATGGGAGGGGAGGGAGGGGGGATAGTAGAGGATAGGAAAGGTAGCAGAATACAACAGTTACTAATAGGGCATTATGTAAAAATGTGGATGTGTAACCGATGTGATTCTGCAATCTGTATTTGGGGTAAAATTGGGAGTTCATAACCAACTTGAATCTAATGTATGAAATATGATATGTCAAGAGTTTTGTAATGTTTTGAACAACCAATAAAAAAAAAGTATAACCCCATCAATTTTCTACTTTATGAAATAGGGAATTACCACCTCATATGGTGATTATAAAATCTGAGTGAGAAAATGCATATAAAGCACTCAGCACATAGTAGGTACTCTATAATTATCTGAGAACTTTTTTCTTCATCAATCATATAAGGAGTTTTGAGATGATCTAGATTTAATGAACTTAGAAATAAAGAAATGCAATTTCTAAAGGCAAATTGTACATTTTCCCTTATAATCAGTGATTTAGATTCTAAAAAGGAGGTTAAGGACATACAAGCTAAATGTAGTTTTCAGAATTTAACTATTTCTCTGTAATAGTATTAAACTTGGGTATCTTTATTGGAAGGGACTTTTGACTGTGACACTATCAAACAATTGTCAATGAAGTCACATCACAAAATTTATGCTTGAAATAACTAAATCCTGTACAATATCAATTTTTTAAATTAGATACTTAGGTGTAAATTAGAGTGTTCTTCAAAAGAGGATGTAATTACCAGTGCTTGTGCCAAATCCATTATGCACTCGTATTATATGTATTATGCTATAAAATTTAAAATTGCAGTTAAATATAATCTAATTTTTGTTCACTAGAAAATAACTGACATATTTATTACCTACTGGAAAAGTAGCAAACTCTGCTTTGAAACCTAGGCACCTTCTTTCTCATTGGCTGGTTCTATCTTTGACAAATCCTGAAATGTGCTGTTTACAGGCACACAGCTTAGCCTGAGTTGGCACCAAAATCAGTTTCTGATGCTGTGCTCTTTCCAGCCCTGGCCCTGGCTAATTCCTCTTGAAAGAAGATGGGAAGAGAGGTTGCAATAGGAGTGATAAGAATAATTGATCATGTCTCTTCCATCTTAAAAATAAACCTTCTCTGTCTTGAGACTCCTCTTGCTACCACTCTCTCTCTTCATCCCCATCTATGGCTTCAACCACAGGCTTGGTTCCATATCTTCATTTTAGATCTCACTCCTGAGCTCCATATCTGTATTTGTGAATTTAATATTTACCTAGATAGAGCTACACTATCCTTACACTCCACAGAGTATACATGCTCCTAAATGAAAATGCTAACTCTGGTCAGCTGAGCATTTTGCAGCTATTTTTAAATGCCAGGTGACTTCATGAAATGTTGTAATGTCTAAGTAGTGAATTATCCCAGAAAAATCCTGGTTGTACTTTTTGTAGAAAATATCGTTTGATGGAAAGTACCTGTCTAGGTAATGTGATTAGCTTTGTCATGGTGCAACCTGTGAGGTTAAATCCACCATCAATTTGAAGAATAAAGCATGCTCACCAAGATGTTAAAGGCACAGAGAGGGCAAAGCTCCTGGGATGAGATATTTACTCAGTTTTCGCTGCTGTTTCCATCTGCAAGTGTGTTCTTAATAAACTTGGTAGGAGGTGGGCAACTTTTTCTTTAAATTCAAATAAGACATATACATAGTATAAAAAGTCAAAGAGTTTTACAAGGCCCATAACTAAGCAGAGCATTCCTTTATCCTAGCATTTTCCAGAGGCAAGTATTTTCAATTCTTTAGCGATTTCTTCTGGCATTTACCTCTATATTTTTAAACAACATATATGTGGTTTGTAAGAGAAAAGCATAACAAATTTATTTAATCAAAGTTTTATGTGACATAGGAGCTTTCAGAAATGAAGACCTTGGGGAAACCATTTTATGCTTAGGTGAGATGAAGAATTATAGCCATGCAGAAATGTGATCAGATAAAGGACTATGATCTCATGGTAATAGGCTGAGGTGGGAACTAGGAAGGCCTATGTGTTCATATTTTTCTTAGCCTTACTGCATAGCATTCATTCTTCCAGAATACTTCTGGAATGAAGTTCTTCAAGGGAGAAGGGAGAAAATGACCTAAGTTTTAAGGCTGGTATTGGGGGAGAGGAGTTCTAAAGTCTATGACTTGTTTGGGGGAAGAGAAATTCTGATTCTGTGACTTGCTTCAGGGGAGTAAGAAGAGTAAGAGACAGGAAGGCAGGAGAAAGTCAGAGAGGCTTTTCTTCTGTGGTTCTTCCGATCTTCTGTAGTTCACAGTACTCAACCTGCCAAAGCCTCGTTCTTTAAGGTTCCATGATCTGGGACCTGATATCCTCCTACCTCAGCAACTATTCTCTCCCCTATATACTTCCTTTTCCCCCTCCAACATAGTTACATCACAATTTTGGTAAATTGATATTGGATGTTTACATTTTTCTAATTATGTAAATATTTAAAGGAAAGCTATTATAACCAAGTAGCATACTATTATTACATTTTTCTTTCTTTACAACTTTTTGTTTTCTCTGCAGTTAATGACTTTTTATTTTTTTATTTGCTTACTTTTTATAGGTCTGTATTCTTCAATTTCACTTCCCCAGCAGAAGTGTAAATCTTCTTTAAGTTCAAATGCATCACATAATCTATTATTATCTGTCTATTTTATTTTTTCTTGGAAATAATATTCTTGGGGTTCTCTGATCTTCTGCTTAAACCTAGATTTACTGTCTTCTACATGAGATACAGATACCTGTATGAGATTTCCTTCTATCATTATTCTGGAAAATAAAAAAATACATTTAATAGTTAAAATATCAGACTTTGCTTCTTTTAATGTCTATTTTTACCTCACACTCAAATAACAGTTTGGTTAGATACAGAATTATAAATAGGAAATTGTTTTCTTTCAGAACCTTGAAGTATAACTTCTTGTGATCTAACTTCCAGCGTTGCTATTGAGAAATCTTGATACCCTAATACTTTTTATGCAATCTGGGTTTTTTTTTTTCTTCCTTCTCTGGAAACTTAGGATATTTTGTTTATCTCCAGTGTTTTGAGATTTCATAATGATATGTCTAGGGGTTGAGGCTTTTATAGTTCATTTTATTGAGTACTTAGTGATTTCTTTCAACCTGGAAGGTCATGTATTTTCATTCTGGCAAGTTTTCTTACATGTTTTTTTTTTTTTTTTTTGATAATTTCTTTCCTTCCATTGTCTCCATTTTCTTACTTCATCAGATATCTGACTAAGGATCAGTCTGATAGGTTCTCCAAATCCTCCCCCTACTCCCCTGTGTGCACATGTGGTCACATGCATGTTTTTCCTTTTCTTCCTTTTGGGAACCTTCCTCAGTAGTATCTTCTTTTGAATTTTTTGTTTTGGCTCTGATATTTTTATTTTCAAGGATTCTTTTACTCCCTCTTTTCAGTATAGCTCCCCCACTCTTGATTTATATAAATAGATAGATTTTTTTTTTGTTGTTGTTGTTTCTTAATAAGTTACTTCAATATAACCTCTCACGAGAGGTCATTTTCACTTTTCTTCTATTTTGGGAGAAATACTTGCCCAGCAGTGCTGCAGGGAAGTGCATCTAGAAGTCTGTGTGTTATTATATAGGCTCTAAAACAGTTGATAGTACAGCCATTCCTTCAGATGGACTTGGTGCTTCCAGTTTCTGAACCTTTCTAAGGTTCAAGTGCATGTTCTTTCTGATTCTCAGTTATGAATTCCACTATAGATAACTTGGCTTTCTGCTTCTCAAATCAGTTGTCAGTTACCTCATACCCATCTGTGTTTTACCCTCCAAAATTTTGAAGACATGAATTTTGTTGTTATCTTGTCTCTAACTGCTTTGCCTTATGAGCCCCCACCCCGCCCTCTAGTTTATTGCATTATTGTTATTTCAGTGGGATTTTGTAAGGAAGTGCAAGTAAGTACAGTTCACAATCCCCATCTTTATTAGGAAGTACCCTATGCAGGGCTTTGTATGTGTTGCCAAATCATTTGGAGCTGGTCTTTCTATCAAAGGAAATCAAGCATTGACATAACCATGTTTCCTTTATTATAATTTACCATTGATTATAAGGTATTATTGATTTAGTAGCAAGTCCTGATTTAAAAAAACACTATATTAAATATAACACATTGATTATAATATACATAAAATTTTAGATGTCTATTAGTATGAATAACAGTGACTAGAACTAGAACTAGTAGATTCATATGGGTCAGATGGTTCATTTTCTTTGAAGAATTTCAGGGTCTGAAAAGGCATATATGATTTTTATTTTTATTGTGATTGAGATTGTTAAATACTAGAATTATCTCTCTTTCTTTGTGCTTTCCTCCTAGATACAGTTCTATAATATTTTCCTTACTCTGATGTAATTATATTCATTGATTTTTTTCTCCTTTCACCCTTCCCCACCTAAGTTATGACTTCCTCAAGGACAAGTTCTTGATTTATTTGTTTGTTCTTTATATATTGAATGCCTAGCATGGTGCCTGGTTTGGTGTTGGTGCTTACTAAATGCTCTGTGAATGTGGGTTGAACCAAACTAAAAATAATTAGATGAAATGATATCCATGAAACTCTAAAATAATTAGACTTTTTTCCTTAGGTACTATTGAAATCAGACTCATTATTTTATGGATATTGAATATTCAAGAAAGGGAAACTGACATTTGTTGTATAGTTATAATTTGCCATAGATTTTCAAATGTTTTCCCATTTACTCTTCAGTGACAATATAGAGTACAATTTTAAAAGCATATAATACATTTTATTAATCTTTGATTTGTTTGGGCTGTAGGGCAAAACATGATCATAATCTAGAATCTTCCTGGTTTTATTACACATTATTGCATTAGGGAATTATTAGCATTTTAAGCCATGATGATGTATGTCTGTGTTACATATATTAAGGTGAAATCAATACCTTCTCAGGGAACATTGGAGGTTATTCAAAGGCCTTCATTTCAATAAGAAAAGATTGTTCTTTCCTAAATTATCTACTTTGGTTTTCCAATATGAAAGAAAATATGAAAACTTTTATTCAAGTAAAAATGCTGTGACAAATCATTAGTAAAAGTAAAAACAACCAATCAAGGAAGAAAGGGTATAAAGGAATATCAAATCATTATATTAGATTCACTGCAGAATTCTTATAAACCGAGCATTCAGAGCTCATTTACATTTCATTAAAAACTTGTCATAGAGACTGAGGAGCTGAGAACTCGGTGGGAGTCATAACCAAATATGAGTAGTCAAAATTGAAAAGGTTCTCTCATATAATAACTTAAATAGAAAGCATTAATATATTTACCAATCAGCCACAAACGTTAATAATTCATATTGGAACTCATTTTTATATCATCTATGAAGTTTGCTAAGCAAGTATTGGGAAGATTCTTTAGTGCCTAAGAAACACCAATTTTAATCAGATTTTTTAGGTATATCAGTTTACTTACAAACTCAATGTACTAAATAAAAATAGTCATTCAAGTAACTTTCCGCAACATTCTTTAAGCAAAATAAAGTAAAAATTGACCAGAAAAAATATCTTTTGCCGTGAGTTAATTATGTAAGTCAAAAAAAGCTCTGTTTAGCACTATGTTTAGGTAGAGAGAAGTACAGTAAAAAGAGCACCACAAAGATAATATGTGAACAGGAATTGCAATCCTAATTGTTCCCCTTCACAAGCTGTTTGAACTTGTGCAAATTACTTTACCTCCTGGCACCCCTGTTTCCATATTTGTAAATTAAGGGGCTTAGGGTCTAACCTTTGATTTGAAGGGGGAGGAGGCACATGGACTCCATTCCTTGCCTAGAAAAATGTGTTTATGCACACACACACAATTTAGTACATAATTTGAGAGAGCTCCTGTGAGAATTCAAGAAATAATGAGCACAAAGTGCATTTAGGAGGGATTTAAAAATGTTATCTACCCCTCACTTCCCTATGTTAGGAGGCTTCTTTGAGCTTTTAAGTTTTTTTAAAAAATATCCTTATTTGTTTATTTTTATGTGGTGCTGAGGATCGAATCCAGAGTCTTACACCTTCAAGGCAAGTGCTCTACCTGAGCTACAGCCCCATCCCAGCTTTTAAGTTTTGCTAGAAGCTATAGAAAAGTTTTTTGAGTCTTTTTTTTTTTTTTTGGTAAAGAAAGATTTCAAAGTGTACAACTATCAAGTTGCATGAGATACTCCACTTTTTATAAGAAGCTGTATCTTTCAACAGTTAACTAGGGTTTGTTTTTTAGAGGAGGGGGTGGTAATCTGTCATCAAAGTGTTGACAAGTGAAATCTGACAAGGTTGAGGTGGTATAGCTGCAGGGCACTTCACTATTTTTCACTATCTGTCCTACATGTAGAAAAAGGATTTCTATCTTTTTTTCATTATCACTCACTCCACAACAGTCTTTGATTTATATACTTTTTAAAATAGTAACTCTAAATTGACAAATTATTTCAATATTTAAGCATTGGTTTAGATAAGAGCATTTCAGTGTTCTCTTGTCTTTAACTGAGCTATTTAGGAATTACTATTGAAATTCAATTTACTTTCTTTTCAAAGTCACTTTTTTCCTATCTAAATGTAGCATAAAATTACTTTTATAGAGTTATAATCTAGAATTAATTATCATTATCATATTGCCAACATTTGTATTTTCCTTGTGTTTTTATTGTTGTGATTGAAGTATTTCCTTAATGGAAGAATTTGGTCCATATTTTTGAAGTTCAGAAAGGTGGATACCTGTAGGGATGTGGGGGGTGGTGAAAGAAGATCATTGTTATTACTGTTATTATTCACTTATTCGGACATACATTTTTTTTCCCTTAAAATTTCTAACATAAACTTTAGTAATAATTTTGCAAGGTCATTGAAAAAATTCACTTCAGCTAGATATAAGTCTCTTTGGAATAATGGAAAACTGTGTGTAGCAAAATATTTAAAATGAGCATCAGCAAACAAGATGTTTGTATTATCAGGAACCTAGAAAATGGTTATGCAAAGGTCAGCACTGATCTTTAAATATTAATGAAATTTAATTTGTCCCATGTAATGAGTAGGAAGGAGAGGAAGAAGCAGCTACAATGAAGAAGCCATTGATAAATTGTCTAAATGTCAAAACTGCTTACAATACGGAAAATGTTAAATTGACAATATCTATTTAACTAAGTGAATTAAACAGTTTAAACAATGCCCTAGAGAAATATTTTCCAAATTTAAGAATAACAAAAGATTTATGAAGATTTTTTTTGGCCACAGTTTATTTCACAGAAGTGAAGAGATTTTTTTTTTTTTTTTCTAGGCACAGAATTTCTTCTAACCTCTTTTAGTAAGAATGATGCACAGGTTTTCTCGGTACACAGAAATCTGTCATCTTTTGCTTTATCCAGAAATAGCTGCTGACCATTGTTAGCAGCTGTGAAGAGTCACCCTCTGGCCATGGGGCCTGGATCTCTTTGGCACTTTGCACAGCACTAGTTGAATTGAGTTCAGAGTTTTCTGCTGTGTTTTATTTTCTGTGCCCATTTTTTCCCCCTCCCCATGTCCATTCTACATTCTCTTATTTTCTTCATATATATGAGGTTGATGAAAAAATTTTAAATGACTATGTCAGTGGGTATAATGAAGGATTTGTGTCATTATAAAAAAAAAAGGATGAAGAACTTAATAAAAAGACAGGTACAAGATAGGAATTAGTAATTTAGACAGGAAACAAAATTATTTAAAAATACATGAAAAGAGTTTTATCTCATTAATTAATGTAAAAATAAAACTTAAAATTATAAGAATCCATTTTCATTTACCAGATCAGCAACAACTTAATGGCAGGGTGGGGTGGGGGGGTGTGCCTGTTGAGGATAAAGGGAAAAAGGGCAGTCCATTATGGACTGGCAGTGTAGATTGGCACAGCCATTTCAGAGGCCATCAAAACATAAAGTGTGTGTATGTATATTTTTGTGGTAATTTTATTTATAAGACAAAAATTAGAAAGGTTGTTTATTGAAAATGGTTAAATCAATTATGATCATTATTTAATGGACTATCTTGTGGCTCTTAAACTCTTATGTAGATTTGTATATGCTGACAGAGTATCCATATTGTGTTGTTCAGTGAAAAAAGTCAAAGTATATGAAATCCCATTTTTTCAAAGATACAAACAAATCAGCATGGGTATGGACATATTATATCATATTGAGGAAGTCTGAAAGGCCATAGGGCACAATGTATAATGGCTCCCAGCAGAGTGGGGAGGCCCAGTGGAAGTGAGCTTTTAATTTCTACACCAAATACTCCCATATTGTTTGCATTTGAAAAGATAATAAGAAGGTATTACTGTTATAACTTTTAAATCCAAGAAGAAACAAAGACCAGATAGATAGAGGATCTAATGGATTTAAACATTTCTCTTCATTTTTTGTCATCTTTTAGGTTCTAAAGCTTGTTTAAAAATAAGGGCATGCTAGTATTTTTAAGACAGTATTTGTGTTTTTGCATTTATACTTAGTGTTATGTGTCAAATATAAAATTTATTTTAAAGTCTTACCTTTTGTCATTTATTAATACTTACAATGGATATTCATTATCAAATAAATATGTACTGAATATTTACACTTAACATGTAGGTTGAAAAGGTGTTCTGGACTTCCCAATCAATCTAGAATTTTATATGCTGTGAAATAACACTTGTAAAATAGAAAAGATCTAGATATATTTTAAATGATAATTTGATAGATATATTTTAAATAATAATTTGATAACATTAGAAAGTAAAGGTCACTTAGGGAGTTAGACTATTATTTTACAACTGCTGTTGGGATAAAATTCAAGGATAAAATTTTTGTATTATAGGCAGTTAGTTTTGTAATATACACTAATAATACCCAGCCCTTTTCATCTTCAAAGCATTATACAACATTAATTAATCCTTACAACACTCTTACAAATGTAGGTCAAATATCATTATCGCTGTTTTTGCAGGTGGGGAAGTTGAGGCAGAGAGGTTAAATGATTTGGGGTAAATTTGTCACAGCAGGATTAGAAGGAAGGCATTTTTTTTTTTTGGCTCAGAGCCAAAACAGTAGAATCACAGTCAGAACAGTAGAATCACATTTCTTAAGTAGATTTAATTTCTATGTCCTTGATAAAACATATGTTAAAATTCAAAACCAACAAGTTTGATCACTATATAATCACTAAACACACACTCTCTCTCTCTCACACACACACACACACACACACACACTATTTTCTCTTCGGTGGATTTCCTGGCACTATTAACTTTGTCTTTCCCAACATCTCCTTGTTGGAAAATTACCACAATATCTATTCTTGAATTTGTTTTTTTTCTGGCATCCCATTTAGTGGCTTTAACTTTCCTTTCCACTTAGAAAATTTCAAAATAGTTTTTATATTGTCCCGGCCTTTGTTCAACATTTCTAGCTAGCTGCCAACCATTGATGATCACATGATTCCCTTTCACCTTAGATTCCCACTATTCCTAAAATTCCACTTATTACCGTGAATAAAACTCACTCCTTTTCTTGACTGACCTGTTTATTTGTATGTTTTAAATCCTGCCTTTGAAATTAGGGTAAACCTGGTGGGAACAAGTCTGGATAAGGGGTTCAAGAACAGTTGGTATTTGTGGTTGTTTGCCAGATCGAAGAAGTTGAAATACAGTTTAAAAAGTGGAAGAGCCAGAATTAAAAACCTAGGGACAAGGCAAAAGGGTAATAGGAGACCAGGTAGGGGGTTCAGAGAATTGAGGTGCATGGGTTGAGTTGTTGAGCCAGTCATTGTGAACAAATGGGGTGCACTGGTACCCTTTTGGCCAACACAGGATGATGGAGACAGGCCTGGTCACTAGAGACATGTTCAAGGCAAGTGCTATGATCTAACCATATACCCTCCCTTGATGATCACTCCAGATTCTTCCTTTTCCCTCACTTCCACAATTCAGCAGTGCCCATATACTGTTGGATTTTTTTCTTTAAAAGATCAGTTGAGACAGGGTGCAGTGGCACATGCCTGTAATCCCAGTGACTTAGGAGGCTGAGGCAGGAGGATCACAAGTTCCAGGCCAGCCTCAAGTAAATTAGCAAGCCCCTAAGCAACTAAGTGAGACCCTGTCTCAAAATAAAAAAAAAATAAAAAGGGCTAGGGATGTGGCTCAGTGCTAAAGCGCGCATGGGTTCAGTCCCCAGTACAAAAAACAAAAATCCCAACAAAACCCACTTGAATCTCTTTCTTTACATTCCAACTGCCTCCATCCCAGTCAAAGTCCTTGTTACAGAATATTAGTGTTGACTGTTACTTTAATTGCCTAACAGGCCACTTGTATGAAATCTTTCTCCACTCCTTCAATATGCAATTCTGATCTGTTGATTAGTCTTCCTAAAAAACCTTTCCTGATTAGAACCTTTTCATTATTCCTCATTAGCTACCCAATAAAGGCCTAATTCGTAAATTTGGCATTAAAGACATCCTTGGTATGACCCTGATTTCTGTCTTCTACCTCTGCACTAAACCAGATTGCTTATTATTCTTCAAATAAGCTTTGCATATTTCTGTCTAATTTATGCTTTGTGTATTGTTTTATCCTTTTTATCTGCCTCACAAAAATCTAACAATCCTCAAATGATTCTACTTTATGAAACTAAAACATCTACTTAACACTTATAACCCTTTGTTAAATTAGCACTTCTCACAGATTTCATATTGTTATTTTTATGGTTTTTTTTATGTGCTGTGCTGGACTATAAGCTATTTGATAGTAGAGACTTTGTTTTATAAATCTTTGTATCCTAGACTCATAGTTAAATATCATACATATAAGATGTTTGTGATATTTAATTAAATTTAGATATAAGGCTCTGTTATCATAAATGAGCAAGTGTTCTTAGTATTCCAGTCTTTTGATAAAATAGATGCTATCCAAGCTTGAAGTTTATTGATTGATTGATTGATTGATGTGCTTGGGATTGAACCAAGTACTTAGGCAAGTACTTTACCACTAAGCCACAGCCTCAGCCTCCTGGTGTTGGATATTTTTAAAAAATAAACAAAACATTGTTTCTGCAAACTTGGCTTTGATTAAATATGTTAATGAATATTCTTAACGTTATTCTTTGGAATAATGGAAAACTGTGTGTAGCAAAATATAATACTGTGTTGGACTGGGGATATAACTAAGTTGGTAGAGTGCTTGCCTCACATGCACAAGGCCCTGGGTTCAATTCCCAGCACCACACACAAAATACACACACACACACACACACAATGTTGATGACACTGGAGAAGTGATTCTGAGAAGTGATGCTGAATTTTAGGTAATTTGAAAATTACCTGATGACTATACAACCTAATATAACTAATCAGTGGTTTATATAAATTCATGCTGTTTGGTTGTCATTATTTTTGCACATTTTCAATTAGTGACTAGATATTACTCAGAAAAGTATATTGATAATAAATTGTAATATATGTACTAAACTTATGCCCAAGAAAGGTTCCCTTAGGCTCTTTGCAGTATTTTGCTAATACACATCCATTTTAAATGTTTTATTGCTGCCATGGTATCATTTATCTTTGTTATAACTACAGCAGTGTCTTCTCTTGCATAATTCTCCTTTTGCTATCATGTTTTACATTAGGGTTTTATTTGCCCTCAAGCTTCCTGTCCTCCCCATAGCAGTCAGAAAAGCTGGCTTCAGAAACCAGCATACCTAACTACCCTGGCAGAAGACAAGTATTTTGCAATGTATTAAAAGCCAAGTAATCTCTAAAGCTTAGTTTTTATTTTTCAAAAGAAGATTATCAGCAGTATATTAGTAAAACTGTTTCTATTCTGCATGTTACTTTATCAAAGTCTATGTGATGACTATTATTCTTAAGGAAAATAAATATTCCTTAAATTCTAATGTAACCCAAATTGAAGGGTAGTTTTTAAATGTTGAAACTTTTTTTTTTAATTTTTTTTTTAATTTTTTATTGTGGGTTGTTCAAAATATTACAAATTTCTTGACATATCATATTCCACACTTTGATTCAAGTGGGTTATGAACTCCCACCTTCACCCCATACACAGATTGCAGAATCACATCAGTTACACATCCATTGATTTACATATTGCCATATTAGTGTCTGTTGTGCTCCGCTGCCTTTCCCATCCTCCCCCCTCCCCCCTCCCCACCTCTCCCCTCCCCTCCCCTCCTCTCTCTCTACCCCCTCCACTGTATAACTCTGAGGGTCTCCTTCCATTACCATGCAATTTCCCTTCTCTCTCCCTTTCCCTCCCACCTCTCATCCCTGTTAAATGTTAATCTTCTTCTCCTGCTCTTCGTCCCTACTCTGATCTTAGTTACTCTCCTTATATCAAAGAAGACATTTGGCATTTGTTTTTTAGGGATTGGCTAGCTTCACTTAGCATAATCTGCTCTAATGCCATCCATTTCCCTGCAAATTCTATGATTTTGTCATTTTTTAATGCAGAGTAATACTCCATTGTGTATAACTGCCACATTTTTTTATCCATTCGTCTATTGAAAGGCATCTAGGTTGGTTCCACAGTCTTGCTATTGTGAACTGTGCTGCTATGAACATCGATGTAGCAGTGTCCCTGTAGCATGCACTTTTTAGGTCTTTAGGGAATAGACCAAGAAGGGGAATAGCTGGGTCAAATGGTGGCTCCATTCCCAGCTTTCCAAGAAATCTCCATACTGCTTTCCAAATTGGCTGCACCAATCTGCAGTCCCACCAGCAATGTACAAGTGTACCCTTTTCCCCACATCCTCGCCAGCACTTGTTGTTGTTTGACTTCCTAATGGCTACCAATCTTACTGGAGTGAGATGGTATCTTAGGGTGGTTTTGATTTGCATTTCTCTGACAGCTAGAGATGTTGAGCATTTTTTCATGTACTTGTTGATTGACTGTATGTCCTCCTCTGAGAAGTGTCTGTTCAGGTCCTTGGCCCATTTGTTGATTGGGTTGTTTGTTCTCTTATTGTCTAATTTTTTGAGTTCTTTGTATACTCTGGATATTAGGGCTCTATCTGAAGTGTGAGGAGTAAAGATTTGTTCCCAGGGTGTAGGCTCCCTATTTACCTCTCTTATTGTTTCTTTTGCTGAGAAAAAACTTTTTAGTTTGAGTAAGTCCCATTTGTTGATTCTAGTTATTAACTTTTGTGCTATGGGTGTCCTATTGAGGAATTTGGATTTTTAGTTGTCAATGAACCTTTATTTTATGTGTGGTACTGAGAATTGAACCCAGTGCCTCACACATGTAGTCAAGTGCTCTACCACTGAGCCACAACCCTAGCCCGTAAATGTTGAAATTTTTTGAGGATGAAAGTAGAAAGTAAATGAGGGCTTTCTAGGATCCTCTCATCTTCTTTGTCCTCAAACTTTGAGCTATCATAGGTTCTCCTCCATACAGGAGAATGATCATCCTAAATTTAGGTCAAGTTCAATGATGCTATTTGTTCTGTCATGGAGACTAGAAATTTGGATTCAGAATTGCCTCTGAGATATCTGAAACTGACATCAACTCCCTTATATATATAAACGGAAAATTGTAAAAATTAAAAATATTTTTAAAAAATGAAAAATTAAATTATGGTGAATTTTTTTCAGGATTTTTCAGTCTGCTATTCTTTTCATTTGGGTAATTTTTTTCTTGTTCAATAGTGAGATAATTTGCTATATTTTAAAATTAATACATTGTTTCATTCCTTTTCCCTCTGCACAAGGAGGGTTGTTCTAGTTCTGTCACATGCATTGATTTTACCCCCCCAGAAAAATGCACAAGGGCACTGAGTGGGGCAACACTTCTCATCTTCCTTTGATAGCTACCTGCTGTTTCATTATTTTATCAATCCTTGCCTACACCTCCTTCCCCAAATTCAGAATCCAGCATTCTTCTGAAATTCTTTTCTTCCCTACTTCAAAACAGCTATTTATGTACTAATACAATATTTGAATAATACAAGCTCAGTCTTGACTACTTCCTCCAGGCAGATTTTTCAAACCAGGAAATTATCAACATTCTTTTTAACTAGTAGCATTCTTGAGTAAGATACAAGATGTTTAAAGGTGTTTTTAAAAGCTGCACAGTGTATGAAGATAGCAAGACATGACTAAAATGGGTATTGACTTGGTCCTCTCCTACCCTGTTCATCTAGTTATTATTGTAGATTTTCACAAATTTGTTTTATTTACTCCATTAACTGGCCTAAATTTTATGTGGTCTTCCTGGAAGATATTTGAAGTTCAGGAAAAAAGAAGGATGAGTAACCCACGTTTGGCTATCTTTTGCCCCCTGTTAATACTGAACCCCCTTGCAAAGCCCTCTTTCAATCACACTTACTTTGGGGAGCCTACAAGGGTTGTGACATGTGTTTATAACCAAATCCAGTCGTTTACTAGTGGACATAGACCATTTTCTTCTTACCTGCCTCACCCACTCTGTGCTAGATCTGTTCCTTCAACTGATTATTACTGCAGTTTCTCCAGGTGGCATGGATCATTCCTTGGCTGTCATATCTACTTTTCCTGGGCACAGATTCGGTTTTGTCTGGATAACACCACTCTCAATGAGCACACAAATACAACAGGCTACTGTCCTGCTTCCTTTCTGCTAGGCACCAACTCCTACAACACTTCTCTATATCATGTTTTTGTGGAGTCACAAAGAGGTCCTTTATAAAATACAAGGAGGATGTCTCTCCCCTCCTTTTGGGAAACTATAGCAATATTGTTTGTATACTAGAGCATTTGGAGAAATAGCTTACACATTTTTTTTTTTAGTTCTCCTACTCCTGTTAGAAATGGATGTGAATGAATCCTTGGGTGCTAAGCTGGAAGACAAGTCCACGTTATGGACTCTACATTGTACATTTTCAGAATTTCCTGTGTCCAGTGGAAAGGATGAATGGTGTTGCTCTTAGCATCTGATGCTCTCCCTAGAGCTCATTTTTCCTGTTGTCCCCCAAAACATCATAATTTCTGAGTAGTTCAGGGCTTTCAAACTTACTAAAGATATGGGCAGTAGATGTATTATTTTTTCAAACTAAAGGCATTTCTACCTCTTAGAAATAGCCAGTATATATAATAAAGAAATGAATTTCAGTCTCCGTTTCTGTTATCAGGATAAAGTTTTGACAAATTTTTTATTATTGAATTGACTTATACTTAAAAATAGAATGTCAAGTTGTCCTTTTTTAATGTGTAACTAAAGGTATAGCCCTTGAGTATTTTGTTTACCTAATAAAAATCTTTTTATGTAACAACAGCTGAACTTTAACCTTGTCTTTGCCCAAATTGCCACAAACTGTAATTATTTGTATCTGAATAAATTCTAAATTGAGGAATGTGACTTATTTTCTAGTAAAGTCTGAGAATTGGTGATATTTGGTGCTCAATATCAGAGGAAATATGTACCAGTTTCACCATATCCTTTCTTCTTTATTCACAATGACGTGCTAATTCATTTGCATGATTTAATTCAAATATCTTCTCTTGTATAGAAACATCTCCACATATGGATGTTTTCCCTTCATTAACCACCTGTTGTACTTAGTACTTATTCATTCATCTATATATTGTGACAGCTAGCATTTTGTTACAGCAGAGTAGGAGATTGGGGGTCCTTTGTTTGATCAAATTTTTAAAGGCATTTTAATGTAGGAGAGTGGATTTAGATCAACCTCAAATTTACTATTATTAGGATAGCCTGTTTTCTTCTTACCCTTTCCAACTTCATCTTTTGTTCACTTTTCACCATGCACCTAGATCTACCATCATCTGTGGTACATGCCATCCTTTCACTTACACTGTCATCTGTGCTCCCTCCCACTCCTCTGTACGCCAGTACAGCAGAGCACTAGAGTTGCCACACAGCCTCATACAGGGTGCTAGTTGCATAGATTCAAAACCTGCCTACACCTCCTGCTGGCTATATGATCTTTCTGTGCTTCAATTTCCATATTATAGAAATAATGATGGTACTACCTCAAAGAGTAGCTATGAGGGTTAAATGAGTTAATACATATAAAATGTTTAGAACAAATTTTTAGAATTATCTGTCTTTGTTAACCTCATTGTTGTCATCATTAACTGATAAATTCCTTCTTTAAAGAACCACTAACATTTTAAAACTTCTCTGTAGCTTTCTTACAATCCTGCTGTTTAGGCATGATTGGGTCCTTCTTTTATGCTGCTACATTTTTCACTTTGCCTTTTCAGTTCTTAGCATGCTGCGTCTTCTTAGTTGAATACATCTGTTTCTTGATAATTTTAAGTGCAGTGAGGTTCTGTAAAGGTGAAGGAAGACCAAGGAAGTTTGTACTATGTCTAAAATTGTTTTAGATTAGCATCTATATGAATAGTATGGGAAATATTTTTAGTTACTCCTAATGTTAAAGAAGCTGAGGTGTTTTCTTCCATTAAAAGATATGTTAAAATATTTTTCAAGTGTCTTTTGTTATCCGGAAATTTGCTGGAAGAACATTTATTTTATGATTTCTGTACAGAATGTTCATAGTTTAAATACTGTCTATAGTTTAATATATAACATAGGATACATATAGTACCATATGAATTTCCAAGCAAACATTTGAAACTTTTTTTAAAAAATTGTAAAATGTTGACTCTCCCCACCCCGCATTTAGACTGACCTTCTCCCAGTCAGTCCAAATTGATATGGTTCTACTTGATTAAAAAACAAAAAAAAAGTATTCATAGTGTCTGTCACTAGCTCCTGCTATTAAAAGGTATGAAATATAGGATGTACATTTTCATGATCTGGTTTTTGTTTTAAATGCAGTTAGAATAGACTGGATCCATCATGCCATGCAGATTAGCAAACTAATACAAATGCTAATGTGGTTTCACACAGTTTACTTTTAAGTAATTGTGTTTCATATAATGGTAACTATATACCATTTACCTTGTAAATTCCACTTTAATTAGCCTGTTTGTGTGTGGTAAATCTTAAATATTTGCTTTACATATTAAAAATGTACCACAAAATGTGCTTGTACTTAATAACTACCTAACAGATTTTTTTTTCCTTAAAATTGTAACTTAAAAAATGTCCAAATATTAAATAATTCCAAATATACTCAGTCTTAACCAAACATATGCTATTGAAAACCTAAATACATATATATTTTTCTTGTCATGTTTCTCAATGTGATGACTTATCCAGGGGAAAAAAAGTATATTTTTCCTTTGTCTACAGTTTATTTCTGAATGGTTAACCAAATATATTTATTCTAATGCACCATATCTCAAATACCACTACTTGCAATTGATTTTTTTTTTTTTTACTATTTCTCAGGGATTTTGGTTTTATTGGCAAGAAAAGATAATTAATTGGCATCTCTTTTTAATTATTTTTAAAACAGGACAAAGATTCCTTCTGCCATCAGATGTCTTTCTGCTTGACTGAACTGCACCTGTGGTCTTTGAAGAATACCTTACACATTGGGGGTAAATGATCTCTGAATCAATTTCAGTATTTTTCAAGTGTGTTGCACCATTATAAATAAGCATAGTAAGGGTTAAAGCCTGGACTCTCCAGCTGGGGTTGCATTCTTTTCTTTATCCTTAATGAAAAATTGGGTAATAAAAATTAATTCCTTTTAATTGCTTTTATTAACTTATTTTTTCAGTTGAATTCATTTTTCAGTTTTGAAAATAAATTTTATTGTCTTAGTATTTGTTTCCTCTTAAGACAAGCTCACTTTTCCGCCTGTGTTTCTTCCTAATAACTGCTTTATTTATATATTTATATCTTTATTTATTTTTATGTGGTGCTGAGGATCGAACCCAGGGCCTTGCACATGCTGGGCAAGCGCTCTACCGCTGAGCGACATACAACCCCAATCCATAATAACTGATTTATAATCATAAATATTTGCAGGCTAGCTAATGGTAAAGATATTTCTATTTGATATTAAAGTGACATTTAAAATATCTAGATGTGCAATTATTTTTATATTCTTTGCATTTCAGATTTCTTGAGAGGGAGTAATATAATTGTTTTAATAATGCTTAGTATTATAGAAATATATCCTATAATACATCTTTTTTAAAAATTTAAATTTAATTTTTTTAGATGTTGATGGCCCTTCCTTCCTTCCTTCCTTCCTTTTTTTCTTTCTTTCCAGTGCTGAGAATTGAGCCCAGTGCCTCACTAGGCAAGCACTCTACCACTGAGCCATACCCTACCCCCTAGAAAATATCTTTTTAAAAAATCCTTTCTTAATGTATTATCCAACACAACTTTTGTATTTAGGACATTTTTACTTATACACCTTTTATATCATTACTAAGAAAATGGTTTACCTTGCAAAGTATTGTTTGTTAATATTTTCAGTATGTTTATCCTCCTTAAAATGTGTGAGGTTAGAACTTCCAGGTAAACAAAAATTTAACAAAAATTTTCTTTCTTCTAACATGAGAGTAAATAAATTAAAATAAAGGAGATATAAACCCATTAGGATTAAGAGAATAAGAAAGGGGCCAACTGCATTTGGATAATTTTTGAAAGATGGATGGAATGGGAGTTAGCAGAGTTGAAAAATCTGAATATCAATTGCCTACTGAGGAAAATTCCACTGACAATTTCTTTGTGTCTCAGAACTCTTGAAAGTACAGAAATTTGAGTAGCCAGGTACTGCAGATGATGGTGATGTGTCATGAGGGTGGCAACAAAGCGACATGAGCTTCAGTGTAAGAAGCAGGTAGACATCTCTCATACTGTGGAAGTATTTAATTGAGGAGGCTATAAAGTTGGGGACATCAGAGTCAGTGGAAGCAGAACTATTAAACTAAAAACAGGGATAAAATGGAAACCTACATGCTGATGGGTGAGGTCGTCCTCTTAATCCTCCTTGGTTTTTAGAATGTCACCCAGTTATACATTTTGCAAGAAAGAAGGAGCTTTAGAAATTTCTCTTCAGCTTGACTGCATCACCCTGGAGAGAAAAATCTATCTACTCTGATATTTGAGGGGGTCTCCCATTGAAATACCCTGGTCCCTGGCTAATCAGTGAAACTCCCACCATACCCCTTTGGCAAGCCCTGCTTATGTCTAGTTAGTTTTCTAGTGCCTCAATTGGAAATATTAACAGAGAGCTAAGAATCATCAGATATTTGAGGAATGATTTAACAGGAAACAAAAGAAAACACAAAGATGAAAGGATGTTTTAAGAAACAAAGATAATGTAGGAAGAGAAAAGAAAGTACAACAAAGACCTAATGAAAGATTGAATCCATGAAGCAAGAAACAAATATAGACGCTTCAGAAAACATTGAAAGTTATACTAATTTCTTAGAGATTAAAAATGAACATCAGAATGAAATTAACCAAGCTGTTATGCGCATGTATGAACATATCACAGTGAATTCCATTTTTATATATAACTATAATGAACCAATTAAATTTTTTTAAAAAATGAAAAGATGTATATAACAACAACAAATAAATAAAGCATAGCAGGAAAAAATTTAAAGCTCAAAAACATAATAGAGGCTGGGCATGGTGGTGCATGCCTGTAATCTCAGTGGCTCCAGAGGCTAAGACAGGAGGATTGTGAGTTGAAAGTCAGCCTCAGCAACAGTGAGGCTCTAAGCAACTCAGTGAGACCCTGACTCTAAATAAAATACAAAATAGGCAGGGATGTGGCTCAGTGGCCAATTTCTCCTGAGTTCAACCCCTGACACCCCTCACCCCCCCAAAAAAAATTAAAGAAGTTATATCAAAAAATAAAACACATACACATACAAACGACAACAACAACAACAAACACCACAAAGAGAGCTTACTTCAATGCTGGTCAGAATCTTTAATTAAAGAATTTTTTTCTCTGATCATAATTGCTTATTTTTTTCATCTTTCTCATTTCCTTACCCTTATATATCTAGGTTTTGTGCTTCTTTGAGACTATTTATCTTTTAATCTCTTGAATTCTCCTAGTCCAACAGGCCTTCCTTTACTTATCCTACCCATCTTGGACCCCATATTTGGAAATCTGATCTATTCCATCTTGATTCCTTCAGGTCTTCTCTTTCTTGTCCCACAGACTTCTTCCCTGCCATTTCTACTCCGAGGCAGTGAATGTGTAGTGGCCTTATGGGGGAAATAGTGGTTTTCAGCCCCACCTGGATCTTTGTTTGAAGGGGTGCTTTACCACTGAGCTATGTCTCCAGCCTTTTTTATTTTTATGTTAAGACAGGGAGGGGTCTTGCCAAGTTGTTGAGGCTGGCCTTGAATCTGCCTTAGACTCCTGAGTCACTGGGATTACAGGCATGAACCACTATGCCCAGCTCCACCTGGTTCCTTAGCAGGGCCTATCCATTCTTTCTGTAAGAACATTCTTTTCTTTGAACCCATGAAAAATCCTACTGCTTCTTTAGGGTTCAGCTTTCATATGTTACTTAGAAGCATTTTCTGCCATCTAAACTAAGAAGCCCTGTTAACATGCTCTCATTAGGCTAGACATTTGAAGAATTTAAAATTGTTTTTGAGCTGAGCATGGCGGTGCATGCCTGTAATCCCAATGATTTGGTAGGCTAAGGCAGGGGGATTGGATGTTTAAGCCCAGTTCAGCAACTTATTGAGATCTTGTCTTAAAAGTAAAATAAAAAGGACTGGGGATGTAGTTTAGAGGTAGAGCACCCTTGGGTTCAATCTCTAATATTACCAAAAAAAGAAAAAGAAATAATCACAAACTTAAAAATTGTCAGTACAGAGAATCTTTTCCCTAGAACCATTTGAGATAAAGTTGCAGACCTGATATTAGGCTGTCTGCTAGGCTTCTCTACTGCAATGTTACTTTCTCCTTTGTAATTAATAATTATTTTTTAAGGAGGTATCTTAAAATTACATAAGTATCATGTTCCTCATCAAACTTTAAATATATTTAATTTCTATTTATCTCTAGGGACTCAAGTTTCCTATTTTATTTGGTGGTTACAATCCATCACTGTCATTATTTATTATGTTGTTTAAATTGTCTCTCGTGTGCTTAGAGGGACCACTTTCAAGACGGCTTCTGTTGTCTTTTTGACACAACCCTGTCAATATGATGGCACTTTCATTTCAGGCTTATATTGTACTTTCCTTTGCTTAGTTTTGGAATCAGTTACTTCTTTAAGAAGCTTGGTTCCTTTTAAAGAAGAAGGGTATTAGCAGCCAAGGGATACTTAGGTACCCTCATTGCTTTTGAATTGTTGCTCCCATATCCTCCAGTGGGCAGAGCTTAGGAAACAGTGTATGTATGTATGTATCCATGTTTACATCTACATTCATTTCTCTATTTATCTCTATATATTGAAAACCATGAGTTTGCATTGGTATCTCAAATTATTATTAAAAATTTCATTTTAATTTTTTAAGTTTTCATATTTATTCTTTTCAGACAGAAACCTGGAGCTCCCATTTCTTTGATTTATTAATCAATCACCCTATATACAGTCAATCTCCTATTTCTGTGGCCACTTCCTCCCCTGCAGTTATCCTTTGATCCCATGTGAGTTTTGACCCACCATACTGGGCTGCCCATATATTAATCTAACTAACTTCTTCAGCTTCTGATATACCACCCAACATCATTGCCCCATGTAAATGTCCTTCATACTCTACAAGGGTTCTGATACACTATGTTAGGCTGACTATTGCATGGACACCTTCTTCATTCCACCAGGGGTATTCTAGCACCTCTGGTGGTAAAGTTCTCATTATGAGGATGCCTCCTTGTCTTGCTTACCCTTTGACAATCCCACTCTGGCCAGATGTGGTAGGTCAGACTTACGCACAGAATTCAGGTTTCCTTATTTTATTTATAGCTCTAGTGTAGAGGTGTAGTAGATATTTAAATGTATAGAATGATGGAACGATTGATTATAAGTTGGTATATTTTAATAGAGGATATTGGCTACATATATAGTATCCATAGTTCTTACCTTTAAGCAACAACAACAGACTTTCATTGAAGTATAGCATCCGTACTTAAAAGTGTACATATCATAAGCATATGTTGTGAACTGTCAAAAAGCAAGTGCACTGATAAAATCACCACTGTCAGGTGAAAGTATAAAAATTTTATCAGTATTCAAAAAGCCCAGCTTATGACTTCTCCCAATCAATCCTCAGCACGTATTTCCAATCTAACTATATTCTTTAAAACTGTATTCTTAAATAATGGCATGAGTAAAATAGAGCTTCAATAAATATACATGATTGACTCTTTTGAAAAACTGTATTTGAAGAGTTAATTATAGCAGTAATACTTTTATCATTCAGTTCAGGAAAGTTGGGAGCAGTCAGTCACTAGGGGGCAGCCTGTACTGCTTCCACTTCTTCAGAGACAGTTGTATCCTCCTTATGGTAGTAACTGAGAATTATTTCACATGGAAGAAAACAAATGTTACTTCAATGAAAGAAATATTTCATTATTCATAGATATGGTGAAAATGGACAAAATTATTCTGTACTCCTGTATTTAAATTGCAAGAACAGATTACTTGGTTAAATCAATGTCAACATCTGGGAAGCCTAGCTTTGCTTCTTACCTAACCACAGCAGAGTATCTGAATTTGAATGAGTTTGGAAGCTTTCTGAATCTAAACAAGTTTCAGATAATAATTTATCCATACCTCCCTGTAATCCTCCCTTTCTTTCCTGCAGATTTCTTCCCAAATGCTGTAGATGGAAACTAGACTCTTGAGCTAAATTGGAGAAAAGCAAGCCACAGCTCGGAATCCAACAGCTAGGGCATTTTCTTCCATCCACTGATTTCATTTGGCATTGCTTAGTGGCAGTTCCTTTTGGTAGCGCCCTGTGAAAAATATCAGAGGAAGTGTGAAAGAGAAAACTTGGTCTTCCTTGATTTCACTTCTTTACTAATCTTTTCCTCATGCCATTCTAGTTTTGTGTAAATTTTTTCTTATTAGATTGATAAACTTTCCAGTTTCTGCATATCCCTAGAATAGATGAACCCATGTCCAGATGCTTTTGAGCTATTTTATTTCTAGTAACATAAGGAGACTGTTTCTGCTTCCCCACCCTTCCCTCCAGCATAGTATGGTTTGGCTTCTTATTCTCCAGAACTTTTTACCATAATTTACTGTTACTTCTTCCTTTCTATAGATAGAGATATTGGAGTCTACCAGTATTATGACAAGAAAGATCTGCCAGGTAAAGTACCTATTCTACTCAGCTAATTTTTATAAACTAAAAATTCAAAGCAATGAAATACTGACCATTAAAAACTGTTTTTGTGAGCTTTAGATAAATTCTAGAATTTTAAGAAAAGTCACTTCAGTTCTTTGGGAAAATGCTGTGGTTGATATCTCTCTGGCCTATATACTATAAAGCTATATTGAGAAAATGTTATAGAAGAACCTGAAAATTTTCATTTTACTGCTGATCAGGCTGATAACAGGACAGTCTATTCACATTTAGTTATTGGTGTCCCAGTAGAGGGCATTGTTAAAGCATGGGTCCCACTGATGCTGGCCTCCCGGATCCTCACCTGATATCTGAAATAGGCATTTCTGAGTGAATGATCAATTTTCTTTATCTGATTAATCCTGTTAATCCCAGAAGTTTTATGTTGAGCCAAAAGGTCTCCCTGCTAGAGTTACTTCCTGTTCTGTTCTCCGTTGAAGTAGGGCTTGTGTGAGCATCCTGTGTGCTTACCATGGTGGTTAATAGGCTGACTTCATGGTTCTGATGACAGACTGTTGCAGCTTCTCTTCTGGGCTCTGTTGCAGTTCCTTTCCCTATCTGATGAGATTGGAAACTCAGGATATTGGCCCACCTGTTGTGCTACGTAAGCCTTTTCACTGCAAATTTAGGAAATATCACTATGGATGAAAACATTCAAATTGTAGCATTTTCCTCAACTATCTTTTTTTTTAAGTTTAGCACAATTTATTAATCTTATAATACATGTAATAATCCATTATATATGTACATATTAAAATACTATATATTATAATAAAAATAAATTCCATGTCTTTTCTTCTTTTTATCTTTCCTCTGCCTTGAATATCAGCGACAGAGCATGGTAACTTAGAAGAAAAGCAGAAACTGGCAGAGTGTAAGCTTACTTTATATATTTTTGGAATTATAAAACTGGATAATTCAGTATTACAAAGTATTCTGCTTTCTGCACAAATCGGAAATGTTATTCTGTCCAAATTTCTTATAAGTTTTCATTGCTTAGATACATAAAATTATGAGTAAGAATTATATTTGTTAGGCTTTTCTAATTTAGATCATTGAAATCCAATTTTATAAACATAAATTTTCTTAATGAATTATATTTAAATTAATATATTTAAAATATGTGTACCATACTTAAATTCTGATAACATTTAATTATTCATAGTTTGCATAAATTGTTAACATTCTTTAGCCATTTTAAGAATGTAAGATTTATAACATCAGTATTAGCATTTCATTTAGTCTTTGCTGGTTTAATATGTAAATATGTTGTATATATATATGTATATGAATAAATATATATACACATACATAATATAACTACAGTATGATATGGTTTTTATAAGTTAAATATAATTTAAGATCTTATTTGGATATAGTTAGAACTGAAAATTTCACTTATTCTTTTGTTTTAAATGGTTGAACTGACATTCAGTTTTAAAATACTGTATTAGTACCTGAAACACAGATTTAAAAATTTGAACATATGCTTTACACATCAAAATTGTGTTTATAGAGCCAAATTAATTTGCTGAAATAAAATACATAACAATTCTACTCTCTGCTTTCAATATCTATGTACTCTATGTGTTGAGAAAATGTTATAGAAGAACCTGAAAAATGTATACGCAACACAATATACACATATGTACACTCATGTATACAATTCTTAGAATTATTAATTAGGAGAATCCAAAACTGAATTCATTTTTTAATGAAATATATATAATTAGTTTAACATTTTATTTTATTATGGTACTGGGGATTGAATCCAGGGCCTGGCACATGCTAGGCAAGCACTTTAGCACTGAGCTACACCCACATTCCAATTTTATATTTTTAAACAGAACTAGTTTTAATTTGTCTTTGGTTAATATTGTGACTCTACAAATAATCTAATCTTTCAGTTACATTTATTTGAAACAAACAGAGGCATATCATTATTGAATTGCTGTGTAGATTTTCAAAAAGATTATTTTAAAAAGTATTATTTAGTGTCAAATTTGTTTAAATTTGAATTCCTCTCATTTAAATTCATTCATCTGTTATTTTGAAATTTTATTTATTTTCTTCCTGCATTTATTTACTCATAATAGTTTTCAGATCTGAGTAGGCCACCTGAACGATTTGGAATTTCTTTCAGATATTTACTTATTTACATGAAAAGGTTACTTCAGTGGTAAATAGTGGGTCATTTACTATTAAATACTACTAGATTCACAGACCTAGCAAACTTTCCCAGGGATTCTCTTAAGTCTTGTTGGTTGTCATCATAAAATTATCATCAGGGAGATTGCTTTGTGGTAAAAATCCTGTTCCTATGACAAAGCCCTTTAAAAGGCTGTCATTTGATGATAGAAATGAAGGCCACTTCCTCTCAGTTATGGAGGTGTTTTATTTTAATCTTCCTAAAGCACACTGCTAAGCAGAGTTTTCTTTTTAAAATCATGTTTAACTAACTGTAGTATGTTTTATTTGCCAGCACGAGATTATCCTTGGACGCTCAAAAATAGACGCCCAGAAAAACTTCGCGATTCGCTCAAAGAGTTAGAGGTATCTTTCACAAAGTTTCAAAAATGGCAATAAACAAATCTGTTTTAAAACATCTTTCAACAGCTTTAATTTTCATAAAGGATCAACTCTCATGGTGATGATAGCTTTGCTTTTGTCCAGTGAGAAGTTCCAAAACAGTTGCATCTTTGTGTGGCATGTTGACTTTTTTTGGGGGGGGGGGCTGAAAATCAGAAGCACTTTAACTGATAATGACAATGTGTATGGCCAACTGCACTCTCTCTTTTTCTGTTGTTCTTCAGGAACTGATGCAAAACAGTCAGTGTGTGCTGAGCAAATGGAAGAACAAATCTGTCTGTCAGGTAAGATAGTTTGACAAGTTTTTGCAATGTGTCACCAGTGGAGCTGAAAACTATGTAGTAATTGGTATTCTTGTGTTATGATTGGACAAAAACTTTTTAGGAGTTAATATTTCATTGTTTGAATTCTAGTTAGACAGATTGACACAGATCACTAGCTACTTCATTAATCAGTGTAGTTTTACTGACATACTATTACACACTAATAAAAATTTTTTCAGATAGTATTTTTGTTTGTTTGTCTGAATACTGTATTAGATATTTACTAGCATTTAATATTATATATATACATATATATGTGTGTATATATATATATATATATATATATATATATATATATATATATTAGTTGTAGTTGGACATAATACCTTTATTTGTTTGTATGTGGTGCTGAGGATTGAACCCAGGGCTTTGCGCTTGCTGGGCGAGCGCACTGCCACTGAACCACAACACCAGCCCTAATTATATTTTTTAATGAAGAAGAGACCAGGGTATAAAAGCTTTTTTTTTTTTTTTTCAGTATTACACTCTAAGCATTTGTGAATATTATGCTTATGGAAATCAGTAAGCAAATTAGAGTGAGTCATAATATAACAACATATTCAGTCTTAGTTTTTGAATCCTCTAACTTGCACTGTTTAATATGGTAAGCCATATTCTACTTATTATTACTTATCTACTTATTTTACTCTACCCTTATTCTACTATTTGAATAATTAAGAAAAATTTAAATTTAGTTCCTCAGTTGCACAACCAACATTTTAAGTGCTCAGTAGCCACATGTTATCATATTAGACAATGCAGACATATAGAACATTTCACCACAGAAAGTTCTATTGCACAGCCCTGTTAGGTCCTATAGAAGATGTGTCAGTGGGCTTAGATTTAGAGCATAATCAGGACATATCAGTGTACATTGATCCCAAAATAATGAACAGATACCTTAGCTATGCTGAAAGGCTTTAAAAAATACCATTTGGATAAAAAATTTTACTTGCTTGTGATAAAAAAGAATAATTATCAATCATCCATAAATTGAAGTTGCATCATTACTACTAATAATTTTAATTTATTTATGGGATTAAATATCCTGTGTTAATTTAAATTTTTATCTACAGTATAATTTATTTCATGTGTAAACATTCTTGTTTGCAGTTTAGGTCCATGTTGTTTCTATCCATAAATCTACAAAACATCAAATTTATAGTAATTATAAAACATATCTTAATCTGCCTTTAAAGAGACCATTGTTTTAGTGGATTTTATTTTTTTAGACACTTTTTTGTCTAAACCAGTCTACCTTTAGTCATGGAGGTATATAACTATTTGTTATCTCCTCAATGACATATATTTCCAGAAAATATTTACAAGGCTGAATTAATATTTTTAGAAACATAATACTTCTTAAATTCTTTTCAGAATACTATTCAAAAAGATGGGATTGTCTTAAAATCACAAGTTTTGCATAAAAATGTTTTAATCAGACTTTAGATCTTGAATACAAAATGTACTCCAGAAAGTTTCAGACTTAGTACAATTCAAAAATACAGTTCTTTATGCCATTACTCACTTTAAAAACAGGCTCAGAATTATTTGACTGGAGGGCAAGCCTGCCACCTATAGTAAGGGGTGTGTCTCATGGTCTCCACCCTTACCACTACACAGGTAAGTTGGAACATGTCAGGCATCTTAAAATATGCAGTGGAATATCCCAATAGACAATCCTTTTAAACAGACATCATTGCCTTTCAATTTAATAGCAAGTTTATGTGTAGGTGGTATGTTAGAGAAGGATATACCTCAATATTAAATTTATTCAACTCAAGAATCTTCATGATAGAGTATATAGCACAATTATTTTTTTCATTTAAAGCAGTTTGAAATACTGGTTATGCTTTTAACATTTCCAATAGGATTTATTTTATGTTCTGTCTTATTTTGTGCTTTATTTCTATGAAGTATAAGATATTCCTAAAATAGACCTTTTATTCCCAGCACATTGTTGGTGTCATATATTTTAATAAGGTACCTTCATCTCTGCCGACAGGCCAGGTCAGTTTTACATTTTTGGGACTTTTGAGAGACTTCCTAACATTATCTTTCTACTTCCTCAGTGTCTAGACAGGACCTTACTTAGGCCTTCTAAAAATGTGTATGAGTTTTATTCCTAAGGATCTCTAGTATCACAGAAAGGTAATATTCTGATAGTCAAACTAGATTTTTTTTAGCTTAAGGAAAAAATTTCTTAGCTCTTTTTGTTTTTGGTAAATTTAAAAAAATTTTACTTTGTGGTTAAAAACAAAATCTCATCAGACTCCCTGAAGGTCTTCCTTTTATGTGCCCATTCGTTGTGTGGTTTCAAAAAAAAAAAAAAAAAAAGTGCATCAAATTCTGTTATTTTTCCCCCCATTTATTTAGCCCTAACCTGGCAGCAGTTGACCAGATGTAATATTTTATGACTCTTATCAAAGAAGTGAAATAAAGCTCCTGGGCATCTTGGTACTAACACACTTGGACTGTCAATCTTTGAATCAGGCTACTCCTCTATGAATATAAATGTTTTACCCCAAAGAAATGATAAATTTAAGATTTAGGGTATTTATCTCAGTTGTCATCTCTTTAAGGGATTTTTAAATAGCCAATTGTTTACACATCAGTGAGGCAACTACAGCAATAGAAAGGATTTTAGAGGAGGCAATCTGGGTTGGATCTTTTCCTGAGTCAAATAATGAGGATTTATAGGTTGTCATCATTACTAGAGTTTAATGTTGCTGATCTAATGACCTATAAATTACATCATTTAAAAAATACTTCCTTCCACTTGTAAATTCAGAACAGTTTACAAAGAAGATTTACCTGTGCATAAGTTTGGGATAAAAATTGTCTTTTTGAGGTTGGTTTTTCAGACTATGCCTATTCTTAGTTTGAGATGCATTAAAAAATGTGACACATAATTTAGAGTTTTTATGTATTAATCAAATTTCCCACTTTTTTGGTATCCTATATTTAATTCATAGAAAGTATTTAATAATTTCCTGTTTTGAGTGTATTAAATCATTTTACAAACTTTTCTTAGGGAAAAGTAGTTCCAGCATTAAAATACTTAAACTGTTCATCATTCTGGTGGAAGTTTTTAGTTCCAGAAAGAATTATGCTTTAAGTCACATTCATATTTGCAGATTATTGTATAATTAAAGGAACATTTTCAATAAGCAGAGATCTAACTTCACATAAATTGATTTTTAGATTAAATTAATTGACTCCTGTGTATACATTTAGCCATAAGTGTTTATAATATATTCAACACTACTCGGTTTGTGTCCATAACAATTTTAAATTTTCAGGTGTAATATTAAAATGATAAATTTTTAAAAATAGTTTCTATTTTAACTTCTGTAATGAATTATTTGAAAGGCTATATAAAAACACAGATTGTTTTCCACTTGTATCACAGATTGTGACCTTATGGAATTCATTTGAACACAACTTATTTAATTGTAGAACCTGATCTTTTTTTAATCAAATTGTATGAAAATCTATTTAATTTCCTCATCAAATAATAATGGACAAACCATAATATTAAGTTATAATTACTAATAATAGCATATTACTTATACAAAATCCATCACATAGTATTTACTCCCTTGGTGGAGGCCTTGTTGGAATGAATCACTGAGGAAATGCAAGGTGTGGCTGAGTTCCAACATAATTAGTCAAGGAAAATAGACATGGAAACACCAAGAAACTAATGACTATTGAGTTGTAAGATACCAAATAAAAAGACAGTAGAAGGTAGAGAAAGCATAGGCATTAGTGTGATATGAGATAGTTAAGAAAAATTTTGCAGAGAAGTTATAATTTTACTCAGGCCTAAAAGGATGTGTAAATTTGGTTAAGCTGAAGAGAAAGGCTTTGCACAAGGGGATTAGATGAACTGAGAATTTAGTGGGATGACTACATGGTAATGAGGAGGTGGGTATATTTGGCAATAAATGGTTCATATTGAAGAATAAAATAATATGTTTGAAAGCCAACTTGGAGCTTTTAAAAGAGACACTTTAATATTTACATTAAGATATTCATACATTGTCTTATGTAACACTATAATACTTTTATATCAGGGAAATACTGTATTAAAATTAGACTTATGGAAGAATTAGTCTTGCAGTGGAATGTAAGCTAAAACATGAAAACCCAAGGAACGCTATTGGGATTTTGATTGGAATTGCATTAAATCTATATAGTGCTTTTGGTAGTATGGCAATTCTAATAAAAATCCTAATGACATTCCTCATAGGATTAGAAAAAAAAGTCATGAAATTCATCTGGAAAAATAAGAGACCCAGAATAGCTAAAGCAATCCTTAGCAAGAAGAGTGAAGTAGATGGCATACCAGACCTTAAACTATGCTACAGAACAATAGTAAAAAAAACAGTATGGTATTGGCACCAAAATAGACTGGTAGACCAATGGTACAGAATAGAGGACACAGAGACAAACCCACATAACTACAGTTATTTATATTAGACAAAGGTGCCAAAAACATACATTGGAGAAAAAATAGCCTCTTCAACAAATGGTGCTGGGAAAACTGGAAATCCATATGCAACAAAATGAAATTAAAACCCTATCTTTCTACCATGCACAAAACTCAAAGTGGATCAAGGACCTAGGAATTAAACCAGAGACACTGTGCCTAAGAGAAGAAAAAATAGGTAGGCCCACATCTCCATCATGTTGGATTAGGCCCCAACTTTCTTAATAAGACTCCTGTAGCACAAAAATTAAAATTAAGAATCAATAAATGGGATGGATTCAAACCAAAAAGTTTCTTCTCAGCAAAAGAAACGATCAGTGGACTGGGGATGTGGCTCAAGCGGTAGCGTGCTCGCCTGGCATGCGTGCGGCCCGGGTTCAATCCTCAGCACCACATACAAACAAAGATGTTGTGTCCGCTGAAAACTGAAAAATAAAAAATATTGAAATTCTCTTTCTCTCTCTCTCTCTCTTTAAGAAACAATCAGTGAGGTGAATAGAGAGCCTACATTTTGGTAGTAAATTTTTACCACTTGCACATCAGATAAAGCACTCATCTCTAGGATATATAAAGAACTCAAAAATCTTAACAGCAAAACACACACACACACACACACACACAAATAACCCATTCAATAAATGGGTCAAGGACCTGAAGAGACACTTCTCAGAAGATGATATAAAATTAATCAACAAAATATGAAAAAATGTTCAACATCTCTAGCAATTAGAGAAATTCAAATCAAAACTACTCTTGAGATTTCATCCCATCAGTCAGAATGGCAGCTATTAAGAATACAAACAACAATAATTGTTGGCGAGGATGCAGGGAAAAGGCACACTTATACATTGCTGGTGGGACTGCAAATTAGTGCAGCCAATATGGAAAGCAGTATGGAGATTTCTTGGAAAATTGGGAATGGAACCATCATTTGACCCAGCTAACCCACTCCTCAGTCTATACCTAAAAGGACTTAAAAACAGCATACTATAGGGACACAGCCACATCAACATATTTTATAGAAACACAATTCACAATGGCTAAATTGTGAAACCAACCTAGATGCCATTCAGTAGATGAATAGATAACAAAAATGTGGTATATATACACAATGGAATACTATTCAGCATTAAAAGAGAATAAAATCATGGCATTTGCAGAAAAATGGATGGAGTTGGAGAATATAATGCTAAGTGAAGAAAGCAATCCCAAAAAACCAAATGCTGAAAGTTTTCTCTGATATAAGAATGCTGATTTATAATGTGGTTGCAGGGGGAGCATGGTAGGATTGGATGAACTCTCCATAGAGCAAAGGGAGGGAGTGGAAGGGAGGGGCATGGGGTAGGAAAGACAGTGGAATGAGATGGACATCATTACCCTAAGTACATATATGAAGACATGAATGGTGTGACTCTACAATAGACAACCAGAGAGATGAAAAATTGTGCTCTATATGTGTAATATGAATTGTAATGCAGTCTGTGGTCAAAAATAACAAATTAGAATTAAAAAAAAAAAGAAAGCCCAAGGGAATAAAATCATTTCAAAGGATAAGTACAAGGAGACGAAGGTGCAGAAAGTTTTGAAAGATAAGAAATAAATTTAGAATGATTAAAAAAATTGGTTTTCCCCTGTTATATGTGAAGTTAATCAAATGATGATATTATTGGAAATATGGAACTAAAGTGAAGGGTTGGAGTTGAAAATGTGATAAGGGATAGCCAAAGAGATAATATTAAAATCATTCAATTGGGTGCCCTTGCCGGGGGAGTTGATTATCTTGGGAGTAGAACTAAGAGCCAGAGACCTTGTATACAGGGAAAATTGAGTCAGCAAAGGAAGCAGAAAGAACAATCAGAGCAATGAGGAACTGTGAGGTTTTTTTCTGTAAAAATCAGAGGGTTTATAGTCAGAGGACCTGAAAAAAAAAATCAGATTGTTTTTTGTTTAATATAAATATTAAACAAGTCTCTTCTAAGTCTCAATATTGTCATCATTAAGTTGTCAATAGGATTTATTGAAGTTCAGCAATAAACCTATCTTTATATTAGGTACTATTGAAAATATTGGGTGGAATTCTGACCTTTAAAGAATTTCATATTTGGAAAATAAAACTAATATACAAAGTGAAGGTAATTTAAGATTAAATTATATTTCTCAATACAGTATTTAAACACATCTAAAGTTCAGGATTGTTGCTGATTGTTACTGATTAAAGATTTTATAGAGGAGTATGGGCTTAAACTGAGCTTTGAAGGGAGGATATAATTTAGGCAAGTAAAAAAGAAAAGGAGGGCATTCGTGGTCGTGGGAGAAAGTATAACCAAAGATAAATTGTCTTCAGATAATTAAAAAGCAAGGCCTAGAAAGGTAGCCTGACAAGATTTCTCCATAGATATTTGATGACCTCTTTTAACCTATACTTAGACTATTGTTTGCTCTGGGGTTGACCTGGTTTCACTGTTTATGATAAACAGATGAGTAAAGGAAGCCTTTGGGGCCAGTGAAACTTAGTCAGTAGCTGCTTAGTACTGTAAATTTTCTCACTTTACAGTGAAGCCTGAGTTAATAAGTCTGCCTATGCAAACCAGTTTTCTAATTACTTTTAAATATAACCAAAGAGCCAGAGATCACCATACTTTGACAAAAAATTCTCCATCTGTAAATCCAAAAAATTTAAGTGTGAGGCTAAAACAGACAATAGAATGAATCAGGGACAATGTAGTAAATAGAACTAAATTAAGAGAATTAAAATTAATACCACAGAAATTAGAGAAGCTGTTGCGTCCTGTTTTTGTTTTTAGTTGTAGATGGATACAATACCTTCATTTTATTTATTTATTTTTATGTGGTGCTGAGGATTGAACCCAGTACCTTATTCGTGCTAGGTAAGTGCTCTACCACAGAGCCACACCTTAGCCCCCAATTGTTGCATCCTTGGAAGAAGATTAACATGCTGATTCAAAAAAGGAATAACCAAGAAAAAATAAACGGAACTATTGTAAATTGAAAATATGACAGCACAAAAATAAAAATTAGCAGAAACACTGAAAGATAGTTGAAATATCCCTTAATGGAGAGCCACATGATAAAAGAACCTACTAATGAACCCATCAGTGATAGAAGATAAGAAAATTAGAGCACCAGGCCACAAGGTCCAATGTCTAATAATAGAAAACAGAAGAAAAGGAGCTTAGAAATAATAGAAGAAAAATTCCTAGAACTGAAAGATGTACATTTCCAGTTTGAAAGGACCAAATGATTGAAAAGAAACCAATAGGCATTAGAAAAATGTATATCTTATAAATTTTTAGAAAACCTAAGAGAAGATCCATAAAATTTTTATAGCTAAAAAATATTTTAAAATGCATACAAAGGATTGAGATTAAGAATTACATCATAGTTCTCAATAGCAACACAGAGTTTGAAGATAATGAGGTCTTCAAACTCTGAAAAAAGTGATTTTTACACTTTTAAAAACTGTCCTTACTTAAATGATAGTTTAGAAATCTATTTTCAGTCTAGTCACTTTACTCCTATTCTTTATTGTGCTTAGTGTCTTCAAATTCAGAAACCTTATTCCAGTTCACAATAGAATTTGGAATTCTAAATTTTCATAAAGGACATTTGAGGTTTATTAAGTCTTTACTTATTGGAAGATGGGCAGTCATAAAGAAAGCAGTAACATAAATAAGATTATTGGAATTCAAGAAATAGGGAGTCTCACATAGGAAAGAGGTAAAGCAAAATCTTAGAATGAGGACTGTGCCTTAAGCCTAGAGAACAATTAGTTCAAATTGATGAAAGGGATCTAAAATTTCAGGAAGGATACTGAGGAGAAGGAAAGGAAGTCATAGATCATCTGAAAAGAGAATTAATAAAAGGGATGTAAGTGATAATAATGAGATACAAAAGAGTTTAAGTCCTCATTCATGATAACAGAAAGTCAACAAGTGATGACTAAATGAAGAAATAACATATACTAAAGCCATTGCTAGGTGTTTGTCCATTCATTTTTCCATACGATGTTCAGAGTGGCAATATAGTCAATGAAAAGTATTCTGCTTCCCTATTCTCCTACAGCTAGAGTTAGCCTTATGAAGTGTTTCTGGTAGAAGGTCACTGGTGGGAATGCAAGAAAACTTATCAAAGAGGCTTTTGTTCTTTGCCTACTTCCAGTCTGAATTTGAGATAAAATGCCAGAAGGAGAAGGGTCAGCTTATGACCACTCATTCATTGAATATTTATTTAGTTCCTGCTTCATATCAGAGAATATTCTAGGTTCTAGGAATAGCAGTGAACAAAAGGTACAAAAGTTACCAGTATCCCTGTTCTTGTGTAGTTTCTGTTGGGGGATAAAGGCAAGAAAAGATGAAGAAGTAAAATATATAATTAAATAAGATAGCAAAAGCATTGGAGAAAAATAAATCAAGAAAGATAGGAAGTATAGTTTACCAACTATGGTCGGGCAGGATGTGCCTGATATTTTGTGGTCAAGAAAGGATTTAAGGTATCCTGAGATATAAATGTAAAGGAAGTGAAGGAGTAAGCCATGGAAGACGAAGAGGGTTCTAGGTAAAGGGAACAGCAGGTGCAAAGACGCTGAGATAGGAATATACTTGATATATTGAAAAACAGCAAGGAGTCTATAGGACTTGGGTGGACTGAGCAACTAGAAGAGTAATGGGAATTGAGGTCAGAGAGGAAACAAAAAAACCAATTTATATTGGGCCTTCTGGCACATTGAAAGGTCTTGACTTCTACTCTAAATGAGAAAGGAAGCTTTTGACAAAGGAGGGACATGTTTTAATTTGGGTCACTCCAGCTATTGTGGTGGAAATAGAAAAAAGGGAGTGAGAATAAAAGAAGGAAGATCAGTTTCTAACTTCTAGGTTCTTATATTAGTCCATGGTAAGGTATAATGGTGGTTTTGGCTGATTAGTAGTGGTAGAATGGTAAGAAATGGCCATGTTCTGGGGTACATTTTGAGTGTTAGGGTATCAGAATTTGCTAATAGGGTCAAATGTGGGGTACAGAAAAAACTTCCAAGCAGTTGAGTGAGTGAAGTTGCCATCCACTGAGATGGGAGAGATTTGGAAGAGACATTTATTTTTATTTTTTTATAGATGGACAGCATGCCCTTATTTATTTTTATGTGGTGCTAAAGATTGAACCCGGTGCCTCACAGATACTAGGCAAGCACTCTGCCACTGAGCTACAGCCCCAGCCCAGGAAGAGACATTATTGAGGGAAATATCAGGAGTCCAGTTTTAGAAATGTTGTATTTGAACTGCCCATTAATAACCAAGTGAGAATGTAAAAAAGACAAGTTGTAAGAGTTTGCTGTTGAGGGAAGGTTTTGAGCTGCAGCTGTAAAATTAAGAGACAGCCATGCAGATGGTGTCAGTGCCAAGATATTGATTAAGATCACCAAGGCAGGGTCTAGAGTAAGTGGCTCAGTGGTAGAGCACTTGCCTAGCATGTGTGAGACACTGGGTTCAATTCTCAGCACCACATATCAATGAATAAAATAAAGGTCTACCAACAGCTCAAAAATATTAAAAAAAACTACAGGTTTCCCTTACATATTCTATTTAATTGTAAATACATGTAAAGCTAAATGAGTTCAAAATGTGAATAATTTAATTTTCCCCTGTTGATTTCCATATGTGTTTTACAAAGTAGAAATAAATATGAGAAATTTATCTAAGTTTTAAATAGAAAGTTAATAGAGAGTAAAGTAATGGGAAGACTTCATTCATTATACTTGAATGTTTGTACTTATTTTTTATATAAAAACCTAAGTGACTTATTTTAAATGTAGAACATTGTATTAGATACACAGGTTGAAGTGTGCCAAATAGAAATGTGTGTACAAACTAAGCATTTAAAGTTGAGCATGATATTTGAAAATACTGTATTATAAATGTGCCAGTGCTAACTGATAGAAAGCTTCAAGCCTTTTTTGCCAAATTATAATTTATGCCTCTTAGTTTAAAAAAAAATTTTTTTTTTAGTTGTAGGTGGACACAATCCCTAAATTTATTTTTATGTGATGCTGACGTTACTTCAGTTATCTGTGCCAGTGTTTATTTAGCTGTGAAATGATGGTAAAAATATCCAACTCATAGGTTTATTATACGAATTAATTTTACACATGTGAAATATTTAGAACAATGTCTGGCACAGATACCTGTATTCTGAAGAAATAAATTTAATCTGTATGTCAACTCAAACTTTTCAACAACTCTGACAGTTTTTTTAATTAAAAAAATTATTATAAAAACACATAACATAAAATTTATCATCTTAATCATTTTTAAGTGTCCGATTCAATTAAGTATGTTCACATTTTTGTAAAACAGATGTTTAGAACTTTTTTATCTTGTAAAACTCAAACTGTACCCATTAAACAACAGCTCCCCTGAGCTCCTAGTAACCATCATTATATTTTCTGTTTTACAATTCCACCAACAGTACAAAATTATTCCAATTTCTCCATATTCTCAACAATATTGATTTAGTTATTTTATCACTCTAAATCACTACCATCCTGATGGGTGTAAAGTATTATCTTCTAATTTTGATTTGCCTTTCTATAATGGTTAGTAATATTTTTGCATGTACTTATTAGGAGTTTGTATGTAATCTTTTCAGAACTGTCTCTGCAAGTCTTTTGCCAATTTCTTTTTTTTTCCTTTCCTTCTACTCCTCCTTTCTTTTTTCTTCAGTACTGAGGATTGAACCCAGGGCCTCTTGCATAATAGGCAAACACTCTGCCCTGAGCTATACTCCCAGCCCTTCCATTTATCCACTGGGTTATTTGATTTTTTGTTGTTGTGGTGGTGATGGTTCTAGTGGTTGTTGAATTATAGACATTCTTTATATATTTTGAAGATTAGCCCCTTTTTAGCAATATGATATGCAAAATTTTCCCCATTGTATAGTTTACCTTTTCATTCAGTTGAGTGTGCCTTTTGATACACAGAAGTTTTTATGTTTGATATAGCCTCATTTGTCCGTTTTTGATGTTGTTGCCTGTGCTTTTGGTGTCCTATCCCAGAAATCATTGCCAATTCTGATATCATGAAGCTTTTACTCTACATTTTCTTTTGGAAGTTTTATAGTTTTGGGTCTTAACATTTTATATTTTTACTCCATTTTGAGTTAATGTTTGTATATTGTGTGAGGTTCAGCTTTGTTCTTTCATATGTAGGTATTCAATTTTCTAGTACTATGTGTACCATTTGTCTTTCCCCTTTGAATGGTCTTGGTACCTTTGTTGAAAATCATTTGACCATGTATGTGAAGGTTTATCTCTGGAACAGAATATATTCCATTGATTTATGGGTTTTTCTTAGCCAGTACCACACCATTTTTGATTACTATAGCTTTGTAATATGTTTTGAAATCAGGAAATGTTAAGTCCCTCAGTTTTGTTCTTTTCAGTCATTTTTGTTATTCAGGGTCGCTTGACATTCCTAGTCAGCTTTTGAATAGGCTCCGCTCTTTTCCATTTAAATAAATAAGCACAGTTCTTATTCAATCCCATATCCCCTCCCCTCCAGGCACTACCTTTTCCTTCTGAATCATATTTCTCAAAAGAATTGGCTGTATTTGGAGTCCATTTCTTATTGTTTACTCAGCATTCAATCAACTTTCTTCTTCTTCTGTATTCGACACATATTCTATCAATTTGTTTCTGCGTTGTTCACCATCAGATTTCCATCTCCCAAGAGGGCATTTATCAAATATTTGAGAGGAGACATTGTAAAACTCACCACAGGTATTTTGTGAAATTTTTTTCACTTTAATCAGCATTTAAAAAAATTTTTAATTGAAAAAGTAACTGTTAATCTTTATGCTAACAGTGTTATGTTTTGATGTATTTATACTTTGGAGAGTGATTAAACAAATCAAACTAGCAAATCTGTTACCTCATATTTATCATTTTTTTTTGCGTGGTGAAAACATTTAAAAACTACTTGGAGCAATTTTGGGATTTGTAGCATTTGTCTGTGTCTGACTAAATGTTCTCCAAGTCCATTCATGTTGTCCCAAATGACAGGATTTCTTTCCCTTTTAAGTCTGAATAATATTTCATCATGTATATATACCACATTTTCTTTATGTGATCATTTTTAGTTTTGGATATTTTTTTGTTTTGGTTTCTACTTTAACAAAAAGCAATAGTAACAGTTTAACAATATTCAACTCTTAAGAAGTTTCTGTTGTGCTTAAACCTACCATAATCCTCTATGGGATAAATTAGGAAGATTAAGGGTGAGTGTGTGTGTGTGTGTGTGTAAGTAAACTCAGGAAGTGCTATTGTTAGTCTTGAAGATGGACCAATTATGTGAAAAGTTTCTAAGGTTTCTGGAGGGTTGTAAAAGATTATTATTTCATGCTTTAGGAAACACTCTTATGCTTATGCTACTTTAATATGGATTATAGAGAAGGAGACTTGCAAGGTATAAAGGTCAGTTGTTGAGTATGTTCCAATAAAAGAGACTAGACAAGGAAGTATATTTAAAATGGTAGGCCTGAGGTAAATGGAAGAGACCCAGTAGAATTTACTGGTGAATTTGGATCTTTGTAGGTAAAGGAGAGCAATTAAAAATGGAACTCTCAAAACAAACACCTTTAATGTGTTAAAATTTAAAATAATAGATAATCCCCAGTAATTGTAACATGGAACACAGCACAAACATATATAGTAAAAAGCAAATGTTCCCCCTACCCCAAACTCATTTCCCTCTCCAGTGGTAATTTTGGTTAGTAGCTTGACTTATATCCTTCTTCAAACATTCATCTGTGTATGTGTGCGTATAAATGCATATTTTAAAAATAAATGGAATCATACATATTATTCTATAACTAGCTTCACACAACAATAGATAGTACATCTGCCAGTTATCTACAGATAATTCCTTTTTCCCCCCAGTACTGGGGAATAGACTCAGGATCTCATGCATGCTAAACAGGTGCTCTACCATTGAGTTGCTGCTACAGCCTCGACCTCCATATTTTTAATAAGTGCACACTAATCCATAGTTTAGATGTAGCATACTTTACAATTGTTGTCAATATCATTAGTAAATAAGAAAATTGGATATGGATGAATAATCAAGGCAATATATACTTTCTGACTCTTCAGAAACACATTTGTACCCTCTTTTTAAAGCCATAAAATAAGAATTATATTTGTGACCAGATATTTTAAGAGCTTATTTTAAAAGTTTTATAGAAAATTACCAAGTAACACCCAAACATTAAAAAGAAATCCCTAATATCAACTTTTTAAACAATCTATAAACCAAGAAGTTAAATTTGATGCCTTCTAGCTCCCGATCCTGTGATGTGCCTACTACCAGCAGTTTTGAGCTTATTCTTTCTGACATTTTTGTGTTTATACAATCTCATTATGCATATGTGAACACATACCACACTTGTTTTTTTCTAGTAAAATGAGATTATGCTGCTTGTGTAGATATATAACTTAAAAATTGTGTAGATCTATAACTTAAAAATTAGTTGCTTTACAATGTATCTTGGATTTGAGCAGAAAATTTCTGATTAATTAAACTTATCTATCTCTTATGTTATCTCTATTTATTTTCTTGTACTAACAACATTCACAATAGCCAAACTCAGAAGCAACTGATTTATTAACTGGAATGGTAATTTATCAATTTACAATGTGAGATATTTATCTGATATCATAGACATTGCTCATTTGCTTGGGGCATTCCCACCTGATGGATGAATTACTCAAGAGTCTAAATTATAGATAAGAAAGCTGATTGGTTAGCAGAGAATTAGAACAAAAGCAAGGATATGTTCTAACAGGATATTTCTAGCATGCTCAGGTAGCTCTGTGTCTTACCCTGGAGCTCTTTCTATCTTGACAACTGGCATTAGTCATCAGAGTCATAGCCCTGAACATGGCTAGAGACACAAAGCAGGTTTGCTTCAGGGTCCTTATCTGGGTTGTGCACTGCCCACCTCTCCATTTGACACATCTGGCCAGGTCTTCATTTATGACAAAAGGCAGCTTAATCACATTACCCTTCCTTTATGTGAGAAAAGTATGATTAGAATTTGAGGAGCTCTCAAATCTGCTTGATGGAAACATGGAAAACATGTTGGCCTCCACAGTAATGCATTTACAAGCACTCTTTAGATGAGGTTCTGAAGAGGTGGCTAACATGGAGAACTGTGATTATCACAACATCCCAAACATTGACAACTGTCCCTGGTGACCAAAATCATTTCTTGTTGAGAACCATTGGCTTAGAGTGAAGAAAAGATCCAGAGAAAGGGAAACCAGATGGCATGTTGCATGGAAGTCAACATAGTTAAGGATGTCAGTTCCTCACTGACAGGGAGAGTATAGAAATGGTATTAGCAGACCTGGTCTTTGCTTTCCTACTAATTATGCGACCTTTGATTAGTTGCTTTACTCTTCTGATTGGGAATTAGTATAAGAATTAATCTTACTTTTTTAGCTTTCATATTTATTGTGTGCTAAATTTATACTGGCATTTTTACATTCATTATAGTGTATGTCTTTTGTAAATTATGTTATGAAATATAATGTTTTATATCATCTGGTATGTCTTCCTGTTAATTTCTTGCCACTTATTTTACCCTTTTAGATATAAAAACTACTAATAGATGTAAAGCTTACCTTTTGATCTTTTTGTGATTTTGACCATGATTACAAATGTTTTTCTTGGAATGATCGCTTTTCCTTACGTAAACACACAAAATTAAAATGTAGCATTATTTGTTTTATGATGAGAATAATTAATAAAATGAAATTTGTTAAATTGAAATAAACTTATCAGGCAGCTACATTTTTAGATATGAATGTGTTCCATATATCAAATAACGTTACACAGCTCTTTGAGAAACTACACAACCAACACTTCTCTTTCCAGAAAAATACCTGTTTATTTCTTAAAGTCAGTTCTGAATAGTGAGTCCATTTGATTTTTTTTTCATCCTTGGCTTAGCTACATTTACTTTTGTCTCACTACTTTAATGGATTAGTCAGACGTGGTTTTCCTCTATACTCAATAAATGTTTGCTGAATGAAGGAATAAATTACAGAGAACATATTCTCTCTTTTCTAGCAAATTATCTGCTAAAATAATCGGTGATTCTAGTCTTCATTATAGATTTCCCTGTGTAAAATTGTTAATATCTGTGGTTTTCTCAGTTTCTCTGGAATTCATCCAATGGATTGGATTTTAAGGGAGTATGAAGTACCATTATCATGCAAATTCACTGGGCCTCTAGGAAAGTGGCTCTATCATACTTTATTTTCTCAAGCCCTAGAATTTACTCCCAGCATCTTGATTACTTGTTGACTCTCTAGATTGTAATGTTTAATACTGCTATCTCCCACATGGATCTTAATGATCTCATGGGATCAGTCTTGGCTGTCCACCAATCGTGGATTGAGCATATCACCCATTGTTGATTTTTAGTACTGACCATGAATGTCTTTCCTTATCATTTCTACCCATGTGTGATAATAATCACATGAATTGTGGGGCGGGGTGTCTTTCTTAAATAGTGAAAATATTGATTCAATGGTCACTGTTGATCACTATTGTAAAAGAGCTTATTCACAATTACTTGTACTAGTTCGTCAATACTTGATACCAGGTGTGGTGTGTTTCTTTTCTTTGTATGTTCTAAGCTACCTCTTCTAAGAAGCAGTCCTCTATCCTAACTAAAGCCACGTCTCTAAAATGAGATCTTTTGTATTCTATACATCTTCCACCAATTTGTTTCTGCCTTGTGTACCATCAGTTTTCCATCTGTATATTTGGTACACAGAAGGTGCTCACATAGTTTTTGAACTATTGAGTGGATGAAATAGACGTTTTTGTTTATATTCTGATTTGATAAATTATGTAATCTTAATTTTCTGTTTCTTCTCAAAGTACCAGTTTACTTCCAATTAAGTACTCTAAGCACTGTAGACTCTAACTTCGGCAAGAGAAACCAATTTGAAGAACCATCCAAAGAACCTTAGAATCATTTCCGAGTTTCTTAAAGAGAAAACATACCTCTCTGGTATAAGCTCATTGAAGAAAATGAGAAGAAGGAAATGATGCAGTCATTTCCTGGAAGGATGTCAGAGAAAACAAGTCTCTGTTCCTATTCTGCCTTAGTTGTCTCCTGCATAACAAACATTATTCAAATTGAGACAATGTTGGGAAATCCCACTGGCCTTCTCATCCTTTCATCCTCAGGGCTCTTCTCAAGCTCATATCTGCTTTAGAGGTGCCTCCCTTTCCACTTAGCCTGCTCTTTTTCATTTTTCTGAGCTTTCAGAATCCTGAAACCCCTTGCCTTTGGAATAGGACACTATCTTGGTGTCCTTTATCCTTCTTGCCCTAGTAAATCTCACACAGGCCTTTTCCTTTTTGGAGGCTTTAAAGACTAACCACTTTGGGAAAACAGGCAGAGGTGAGACTAGCACCTTCCTGTCTGGGCTGGAATATTCTTTTCGAGTTTCAGACTATTTTTTTCCTATCTCTACTTATCTCCTTTACTACCTCCAGGAGTGTCTTTGGCACCAGAACTTGGAAATCTCATGCTTCCCCACAGGGTGTTTTATAAAATGCATTAATTGGCTTATTAATTTATGTATTTCTTCATATTCCAAAATCTGGTATCAGGGATGCCTTTAGCCACAGAACATTTTGAGAGATCTGAAATGGTGGACATACCTTTATCATAACAGGTGCCCAAATTCAGTTTCAGTAAGAAGAATAACCTGATCTTTTAAAATGTCTAAAGTTGGGATACCCCAGAGTTCATATGTTGGACCCCGCCCCACATTTCCTAAGAGCTTGCCCATTTTCATGACTTTAAATACTACCTTTCTAGTGTTAATAACTCCCAAATATACATATCTAGTCCCCACTCACAGTAATTTCTGATTTTCTATTGGATATGTCCAGTTATTTCCATAGACACTTTAAATTTATGTCCAAATACAAACTCTTGATTTCCCATAATCTGAATTTTTTTTCTCCTCTAACATTCCTTATCTCACTAACCTGGTTGCAGAGACCAAAAACTTTGAGTCTTTCTCTTACAGGCCTCATCCAACCCTTCAGCAAGTTCTAGTGGATACTCTTTAAAATATATCTCAAATATGTCCACATATCATTTCTCCCAGCATTACTGTTCTGGTTCAAGTCATCGTCTTCTTCTACTGCAGTAGCCTTTTAATGGTCTTTTTTCTTCCACTTTTGCCCTGCCCCTCTTTAAAACATAAATTAGTTTGTAATTCTCTGCTGTATATACCCCACTAGCTTCTCATCAACAAGGTCCAATCTGTGACTCTTGACTATGTCTCTACCTTTTTCCTCTGTGAATATTCCTCTCCCCTATTTCCCTCCAGAGGTACTGGCCTAGTTTTCTTCAGTCACTCAGATACATTCAAACCTGAGTTTTTGCATTTACTGTTTGCCTTGAACTCCCTTTCTGCAATCATTTGTATGGTTTGTTCCTTCTCTTATTTGGATCTGTACTCAAATGTCATTTCCTCTTGGAGGCTGTTATTTCTTTAATTAATCATCCTGTTTAAAATAGCATTCTCCTAAAAATTCTGAACTTACTGTGTTTTTCCTCCTTGGTTCTTATCACTATCTAATACTATATTATCTATGTCCACACTCAAATGAGGACAGAGAAGGTAAGGGCATTGTCAGTTTTGTTCATTACTCTATCCTTAGCACTCAGAACAGTGCCTGGCTCATAACAGTGTGCTAAATTTATATATATATCTGTAGGTGAATGAATGAATATATGGATAAGTGACTGAACTTAGACTTTGAGAAAGATTCTGAAGGAATGTTCAAGACCCACAGTGCCCAAGTAGTGCCCAAGTGCTCTTATCTCCATGTGCAGATGGATTATCTAATGAAGAGTTAGTTTTGATTTTTTTCTCCAAATATATATTGAGCACCTACTGTATGCCTGGCGTTATACTAGGCATTAATGATACAAAGATAAACATAACCTAACCAATGTGCATAAGAAAGTAGGAGTCAATGAATAATTAGGAAAAGAAGTGCTTAGAAGTATAAGATATAAATTTTTAGTAGATAAAAATTAACAGAAAAGGATAGGTGTAACTCAGTCATGGAGCAGTTGCCTAGCATGCATGAGGCCCTGGATTCAATCCCCAGCACTGAAAAAAAAAGAAGGGGAGAAGAATCTGTTGAGAGAGGAAGCTAGATATGAAAGATGATCCTAAAATTGCCTGAGAAGGGAAAATTTGGGAAGTGAAGACCACATGCTGTTTTGCTGTGAGGAATTCCCATAGGGATTTTGTCAGCATTTGCCATCAAGACATCATGCATGGATGCATGTAATTCAGTGGAGATTAATTAATTTGTGAAGTATTTTGAAACTCCTGGAACAAATGTGCCTTCTCTTACTAGTCTCTGAAACTCATAACAGTGATTAAGTCTTCTTTCCCTGCCTGCCTTAGCTCTTATAGAAGTATTAACATGAAATAAGATAGTGCATCTGTTGGTAAGGACAAAGATTCTAACACTGTATATAAAGGGACCCCCTTCAGTTTCTTTTCTGATTCATACACTTGAAATCTGTTGGGCAGTGGTAGAATAGTAGGCTTTCTTTCTAGAACTCTGGTCCCTGGTGCTGCTTGTCTTTCACACGGGTCTAAATATGTCTTAACATGGAATCATCCTCTCTAGCTAGGACACGAAGCCTAGGTGGGTGGGGAATTCCCCTGTTTTATTTAAATCATAGTTTTCTTTTCGTTTGGCTAGCATATTCATGATTAGTTTACTGACAATTGGGTTTTTTTTCTTCTTATACCATATGCTATTCCATGATTCATCAGCTTTGAGTCTGTTGCCTTGAAGGTGAAACAATTTCTTCCAATGTTGATATTTCAAAATCTCATGGATAACAAGCAGACGCATATGCATAGTCCTTTCAGAAGTTTTAAACATTTGGAGATGAATGAATTATGCTGCCACAAATGGAAAGAAGCAGTATAATCTTATAATTTTGATATCCAGTCATCTTTTGTTGGGTGATTGCTTGAACACTGATTTTGATAAAATCTGGAAGCTTTATTATATTATTCTCTCCTTGTGAAATTGTTTATGGTAGGTGTTATTATTTTTAAAATTTAGAATTTTACTTAATTGCCTTGATTTACATGCATTATGTTAGACTGACAAGATTTTTATTTTTGGAAATGAATAGGATTTAAATTCCAAATAAATCAACATTAGCTGTTTATATTGTAATAGTGGCTTCTTTTATATATGTAATGTATAACAATGACTGTTCAAACCTGAAGAAATATTCTTTTGGTATCTGATACAGAAAACATTTCAAATATTTTAGTAGAATATACTATGTTTTATGAAAGCAAAACAAAACAGTTATTTCTGCCTGAACATTACATATTTAGAAGATTAAGCTTCTAATAAACATACACTAAGATTTCTGCATATAGCTTTAATCAATGTACTTAGTGTTTTGCATCATTTAGCCACCTGTCTCTTTTTTACTAAGAATGTCTGTGATTATTTTTCAGTGAACAAAACTTCATGATTTCATGATGTAAATAACTGTATAAGTTTTACATTTGGAGAAAGATTTTTAAGATTCTAATTCTTAGCATGTCTTCCTCTCTCCTCCTTACCTGATTTTAGCTCCTCTTTGGTTCAGGTGTGCTGGTGTCCCTAAGTCTTTCTGGGCCGCAGCTGGAGAAAGTGGTGATTGACAGAAGCCTGGTGGGGAAGCTCATCTCAGACACCATCAGTGATGGTAATTACCCCCATGTGCAAATCAATTGCCTACATTAACAGTGGGGCAGGAGAAATAGTGTGTCAACAGGTAGACTAATTATTACCACTGGGGACTTGCAAACACAACAAGTAATTGCTTGTAATAGCATACTTACAACCCCTGGGACCAATACAAGTTTGAACTAATATTAAATATCAATGTTTTTTTCTTGTCAAGTGTTAGACTCATATTCTGAGTATTTTTCAGTCTTCCTTTAAAAAAACAAAACCTTATTTTTAAAATAGGTTTTTTTCTATTCTTTCAAAATTATTCCTCTGTTACTGACATTTCAAATATTTTCATATCGAAATTAATTTTGAATAAATAACACAAATATGTCTACACAGCCACCAGTTGAAAAAAGATCATAAGTGCTTTGGCTCTTACAGAAAGATTCTTTGTTATTAAAACCTATGAATACTATATTTTGGGAGATGTGAGGCTATATTTTCTAAGTATTAAAAATCAGTGCTATTCTGGGAGTGTAGCTCATTGATCAAGTATTTGTGTAGCATGCATGAGGCCTTGGTTTTAATCCCCAGCACCACAAATAAAAAAGAAAGATCAGTACCAAAAATACTGGATAAATCTGGTTCTATTAAATGGCACCACAAGTGTATGTATCGTTGGTACAAAGCACAAAAAAAGATTTTAAGCTACTTATTGAATAGGAAGGTTAACTGACATTTATTAAGTCATAAAAGCTCAGTGATAGGTGCCAACCCACCTATATCATTTAATCCAAGAAAATAACCATATAAGATATAGTTATTTCCATTTTTATTAGATGAGGACCCTGAAGTTGAGCTACTCAGGAATATGCCCAGACTTACAGAGCTAGAGAATAACTGAGCTAAGATTTGAACACAGGTTCTGACTACAGTGCTCATTTTTTTTCCATAACACTATGCTAACTCCTGAATTTTTTATGATGATGTTCTTTCATTCAAAGTAAATGGTCTAAAAACAGTTTGTATCATCATGAAAGGTTAAAATGGTTAGTATCTTAAATTGAATAATCAAAGGAAAATGTAGTCTAGGGGAGGAGAGGACAGAGGTGAGAATAAAAAAACCTTCTGTCCACTGTGTGCTCTCTGAACAAATCAGACACAATCACGTCACCTTAAAAAATAAATACTCTTAACCAGCACGGTGGCACATTCCCATAATCCAAGCAGCTCCGGAGCCCAAGGCAGGAGGATTTTGAGTTCAAAGCCAGCTTCAGCAAAAGCAAGGCGCTAAGCAACTCAATGAGACCCTGTGTCTAAATAAAATACAAAATAGGACTGGGGATGTGGCTCAGTAGTCGAGTGCCCCTGAGTTCAAGCCCCAGTACTAGGAAAAAAAAAAAAAAGCACTCTGCAGGATTGCTGTAATTAGCAACATTACTGATAACAAGAAAAAGATTGTAAGCATGCCATTTCCCCTTCCTTGTAGGAATATGGTGCTGAGGAAGCTTCCCTGTGGAAGAGGTTCCATTTTCATATTCTAATAAAAGAACATTGCAAATGAAATTGTGGCTGTGATGATTTTGTCATATTGATGCTCCTCTGTAAGAATTAAAAGGAGACTTCCAATACTATTCATGTCTTTGAGTTATCTTTTTTTCACTTGTTTCTTTTATTTGTACCCAAAATAATACACTCTCATGGGACTATGATAACAATGTGATTTCTTGGCAGTTCTCCAGATTCTCCTGTAATTGTGTAGATACACTGTTGGTCACTGCTTGAATGGCCAGGGGTATAAAAATACAAAAAAAAAAATTATAAAACATTCAATAATTTTTTATGCTAGGAATAACACGAAACATTCCTCAGGTTCCTATTATATATTTTAATCCTAATTTCATATACCATTAATGGTTGTTTATATAACCCTGCTATTAATTATCTATCTACTTGTATGCTTTAGAAATGAAGCTGTGGATGTGTTTTTGCTAATCTTCATTATTAAATACTAACTTAATATTCATTCTGGATATTTTCATGCAAGCTGTTAACCCTCAAAAGAAGGATCACTAATGAAAATTTTAAAAAGAGATTGGTAGAGAACACTGATTGGTAGTATCCCTTAATCAGTCCACTTATTTTTAGATGGTTTGTGGTATATGAACATAGAATTAGAGTCTAAGCACAAATGAAAATAAATGTTGTTTTTCCATCATCACATTCAGGTGTGAAATAGTCTTTCTTTTATGCTTTTCTAGTCTTGGTTCCACATATGTATCATTTAGAGTGATCTCCAAACATCAGTGTATATTGAAATAGTCATAAGAAAAAGGGGAAGACACCAAATCCATATGAATAGATTGACAGTTATCATTCATTTTTAATATGTTCAATATCCTTGTAAAACATCATGCTATTTAGGAGACATTAGTGATTTCAATTATATTTATCTTCTGAAAATAGATTTTGTTATAGTATTTCAGTGAAAAACATCTGTTATATTCATTATAATTTTATTCTAACTGGTATTATCAAACCTTTTTTTTTAAGCTCTTCTCACAGACAGCTTCATCATCTTATCATTTTTGGTGCAGAACAAACTATGTTTTATTCAGTTTTCCAAGAAGATGGATTCTCCTGATATAAACAAAAGATTGGAAAAACTCTCAGCCTTAGATTACAAGGTAGAGATTTCAATGTGTATAGTCATATTATTAGTTCTTAAGGCATACTAGAGTATTACATGAATTGATGTTATGTTTATTTTCCTTGAACCTTTCAAGATTTCAGAAAAACCAGAATTATTGTAGGATTAAGCTTTATTCATATAAACAGTGGACATCCTAACTTTTCTTTTTCACTCTATGAAGAGAAGGAGGTCCTTAACACTGGCATATTTGGAGCAGTTTTTATAGTACTTATGGAAGTCAAAGGCAAGTTACACTTTTGAAAATGGTTTTCTTGCCAGCAGCAATATACACACCAATCTCATTTTCCCCTAAGAACTCATATAGCTGCTATGATTTCCATTTCACAAGAAACAAAACATAAAACAACAATACCAGCCCCACCAACAACAAAACACATTTAAAAATAAAAGGCTTATCAAGTACTTTATGTTTATTAACGCAAGATTTTTATTTTAAGTGATATGTTTAAATTTTTTCATATTACATTTTAACCGCTGGGAAGACATACTCTCTGCTAGGATGGGTATCTAATACATTTTCCAGGCTGTTTCAGTTCAAGGCCTCTTTTCAGCAATGACTTGTGTTTGCAAGATTGATCCAGCCTCTGTGTCATGGATTTGAGACAGTTCACTGTTCATTGGGAACACAGCTGATATACAGCTTCCTTAAGAAAGATGCACACTTATGTCATACCTAGAGTATTTATAGCAAAGACAAAGATTTTTAGAAGCTAGCTCTGTGTCTGAAATTTGTGTATTTTTAGAAAAGTTGTATTTTACTGAGCTTTTTGCCATTTGGGATTATTATTTATTATGATTGACTTGGTAGTAGTATGGGGATTGTTTAGTAAAAGCATCTATTATTTAATAAAATTTTGGGGCATAGACTAAAGTACATGAAGCAAGGTTTTCATTATGGTTTAACTACAGTCTGGTTTTGTTTGTCAGCTTTGTGGTGCTTCTATAAAACTTTATGTAATATTGATTTTCTTCAATTGAAAAATCAGTGATACATATTAGATTTGGTTAGTCAAAAATATAATTTCCTTTAGCATTCTTAAAATGATGTTATTTTCTAAACAGCTACCTGTAGATTTATTTGAAATATTTTTTACTTACTGATATTGGCCTTTAAAATATGCCAGTATGCATTAACTGAAAACATTTAAAGTAAGTGTTGTTAATGATGTTATATAAAATTTTGTATGATTGTTTCTTCATCTTAGGTTTGATGAGTAGCTTGGTTAAGTCTTCTCAACTGATAGATAAATAGCTCCCTGATAATGAGGACAGAGAAAAACTATCAGGTTATCAGTTTTCCTTATGAAAATATGTGGAAAATAGACCTAGTCTTTGGGTTATTATACCTTAAACAGGCAATTAATTTTTTTACTCTTTATGCTTTTGGATTTGGAAAATTAGGAACATGGACTCTCCACATTATTTCTATACCTTTGAGAAGTAATCTCTTTCCCTTTGGAAAACCCATGAATTTCACTTCATATTTTAATATTTAAAATATAAATATATGAATAATTATATCCATTCAAAGGATATTTTAAGAAATTTGTTTATTATGACAGGATGCTAATAACTCCTGATCATGACAAACTACTAATACCATTAATATTCATAGGAAATGTGAAATTTCAGATAATTGATTTGCTTTATGTAAGAACTGAAAATGCCAGTCACTCATTTTAACTCTATTCTCTTGTCTAGAAATTTTTAAATAACATGCTTACATGGCAAGTTGTACATCAAAATAGAATGTGTGTGTATTTGTAAGTACTTAGCAATTCCAAAGTGGTATTTCTCTTAAGTATGAAGTTAATATACTGAGAACTTAAATATAGAAATTTGCACTTAAAAGCACAAGGTACACCTGTGTTTTGTCCTTGCCCAGTTGGATTTTAAATCAAGGAAGTGATAATAGAGAGTATTATAATTCTGCTTTTCTTCACAACTGTGCCATAATTTAATTATTTCAGATTGAAATAATTTTGGCAAAGGAAATTTCAGGGTAAATATTCCTGAAACTGTTGACCTTTAACAAGTTTTCCTGTCTATATTTTAAAAATCCAATTCAATTTAACATTGAAGGGACAGTGTAGGGAGTTAAATGTTTACCATGAGAGAACAACACTGGTAATTACTTTGATTTCAGTTTCTTTTGATGTGCATTCAGAGGATGAAGAGGTCAATAATATTATGGCCATGCAAATAGAAAAGGGTTCCTTTTGACCATATTGAAAAAAAATAGCAGAGGATTATTAAAGCATTAACCTTGATTTTAATGGCCTTGGTTGAGTGGTGAGATCACAATTTGGATGAGCCTGATTATTTACTAAATACAATACATAAATGCAACGGGTTCTTAACACCCATTGCACTCTGGCATTATCGCATTACTGCCATCCTTTGTTGCCTTGCAGACAGGAATATGAAAGCAATCTGTCATGTAGTGAGACTGGCTCCAGAAGCATTTCTCTGATAAGAAGACCCCCTGCCCTTTGCTAGTGTCTGGTCCAGTAGGCTTAGCCATGCGCTTAATCCCCAGAAAGTGGTTCGATTATTGCTGACCAGCAATGGCAAGATAGTTTTTTTTTCTTCCAAGCTATCAACCTTCCATTAATTCCTTAAGCAGAAATACGGTGCAATCTATATTTCCTTGGCATGTGTCACCCAGATGGTGCCGTGCTTATGTTTTCAAATAACCATGTTCCAAAATAACATAGTTTGAATAATAAATTCTACAAATCCTTCCTAAGAAAGAGGAGCATAATTCTCAGAAGCTGCATAAACTTTTACGCATGATGCTGTGGCTTATCCCTTTTATGCAGAATATATGTGTATATGTCTCGTATATTCTTTAAAGAGATATTTGCCTCAAGTTGTTTTTCCTTTTATTGTTGTCAGTCATTGTTAACATGTTATGTCTTAAACAGTAGTTCGACACTCTTGGTCAGCAGTACTGAACTTGTCATTTAATACAGCTGGTCTTAAATCCTATGTGTAGGTCGATGCTGTCAAGCAACCATGACTGTACATTTTGGTATTGATTGGAATTGCTACATTCAATTCCTTCCTAACTCACATTTCTTCTTTTCCTTTCCTCTGCTAAAAATGGGGAGAATTTGAACATATGTCTTTTTTATATATGTGTCAAAAGAATTTGGTAAATTCTGACACTTTCTTAAGCACATGTTTAACATGCATATTTACTTGCATGTATTTACATTTACAGATGCTTTAATTTTAGTAATACTTCAAAGATTTTGCATCTTTTAAAAAGAAATGTTTCTTGTATTCTTTTTTTTTTTTAACTATTAGATTTCCTATTATGAATTACCTGGTCCAGTAAACAGGACAGCAGAGCGTCGTCTAGCTATCAATTGTATTCAGGATATGGTTGTTTGCTGGTGGCCACTGGTCAGTGATGATGCTTGGCCTTGGGCCCCAATTTCTTCAGAGAAGGACAGAGCCAATCTTCTGATCCTGGGTTATACTCAAGGAAAACTGGAGGTAAATTTAAAATAAATATATATCTCTTAATGAAGTGCAAGTAAAATAGTGTTATTAGTTTTGCTGTTCTGAGAAAAATATGAATATTGTCTTAAACCTATTGTTTATTTTCAAATACTCAAGAAAGGAAATTACATATGAAATGAAATCTTAAAAAAGTATGAGAGCTAGAGGATAAATGGACAATTCCAAGGCTGACTGGAATACTGTAATGATTAAAAACACAGGCTTCTAGGTTCAAATCTAGCTCTTCTACTACTTAGCTGTATGTGCTTGAGCAAGTTACTAACCTCTATGTGCTGTAGTTTCATTATTTGAAAAATAAGTAAATATAGATGAATAAGTTAATACATGCATTTAGAGTAGTACTTATATACAGTAAACTCTGAATCACTATTCACTATTGTCATTATCATTAGTACTATCCTACAATTTGTTCATTATTTCATAACTATGAAAGTTATGTTACCAGTTACTCTCTTCAGACTTCAATCAGTCAATTAACAAACATTAGTCAAATGCCTATTTTGTATAAGGCCTTGTGATGCCAAATGACCAGTGGGATGAGAAGATGTAAGAAAAGCTATAAAGCAGCAGCCTTCTCATTGCAGTATCCTGTCTCTAACAGAAGCACCAAAAACGTTAATCTACCAGGAGAGGACAAAATCCCCACTCTATTCCTGACAATGGTTTATTCATTCACTCTTGTAAGAAAACCTGTGTGTATTTTCAGTTTGTACCTATACTTTGAATACAGAATTCTCTGTTTATCTTTTTTTATAACTTGTAAAAAAGAGCTCTCCCTCCCTTTTTGTTCAAGTTTTATCTGGGTGAAATGGTGTGTTCCTTTATTTTCCTCTAAATCTGTTATCTTTTAGACTTCTGAAGAGTATTTCTCAGAATTAGTATTCTGAGATAACATGAACAAGTCTATTTTCTCTATCTACCTCTCTGATTTTATAAACTGGGAGACTGGCTTTTAAGACCAAAGAGTCCTAATATTTTATCCATAGTATTTATGCATGTCTTCCTTAGGAATCTTCTCAATCTGCTATAGAGAATTTGATTACTTTTTCTAGAATTTTTCCAATTCGGTTGTAATGACTAAAATCACTGAGAGTGCTTCAGATGTGGATTTTATGGGACAGAGCAAGTGCTGGTTCCCTGCACATCCTGTCTGTGTCCACCATTTTATTGATTTGGGTTCAGAAGCTCCTTGAGTAAAAGTCTTCATAAACATGATTTAAAGTAATTAAGCTAATTAGAATTCCATTAAATGTTCTGTATATAATAAAAGTGAAAACAATTAAATCAGCCTTTAGTTATACACTTTACAAATTACCTTCATTTGAAATGAGTGCACAGAATGAAATTAGGGTTGTCTAAAAGCATGTTCATATGGCCTGTGTCCCTCATTACCTGATGTCATCTACATCATAGACATCAGAGTTGAACAGATCTGGGTTTGTCTGTTGATTACACCATTGGCTAACTATAACCTTAATCAAGTTTATGCCTCTAAACTTCTTCCTGCCTTTTGCTAATTCTGTGTTCTGTGGCTTTAGGTAGATCACCTACCCTGGCTGACTCTAGTTTTCTTATTTTTAAAGTGATAGATTTAAACCAGATAGGTCACCTCCAGGTCCCTGACAGTTCAAAAATGTGCTTATCTGGATTCTGAAGCACAGATCTTGTTTAGCCATTGCCTGTTCAAATGACTTCAGTAGATGCTGAAACTAAATTCAGCCTCAACACTGAAAAGCCTGTGATGACTGGCCTTGACCTACTTTCCCAGTGTTCTTTTCTTATATAAATGTATGCTCTAGCCAGATGAATTACTTACTGCTTCATTATTTCCCATTACCTGCATGCGCACATTAATGGTTTTTCCTACCTGAAAAAGCTATGTCATTCAGCAACTATTGAGTATGACTGTAAGTAGATACTGTATTTCATACCAGGAGATATGATTAAGAAACTATCCTGCCTGCAGTGATCTTAGTGTCCACTAGTGAGAGAAAAAGTGTGAATGTGCTGTGGATAGAGTATGTGTAAACTGAAATTCAAACCACAAGGAGTTATTTATTCTGATCAGATGATAGGGAGGGGGAGTTAAAAAGACTTGAGTACCAAAAAGAATTATCTGATACTGAGTTTTCAGTAAAACTTACCTGTTAAATTACATGGGTATGATGTCTTTTAAGGAGGATACAGTTTTTCATTACTGATCCATATTTAGAGTTTATTGTTTCTATTTTTTCCTGAGTTGTTTTCCATAATTTATATTTCTATAAAATTAAACTTTTTATATAAGTATTCAGATATATTTGCGTAAGGTTGTATATGATATTTTTGCATGATTTTTTTTTTAACTGCTAGGGATTAAACCCAGGGACTCAAACATGCTAGGCAAATGCTTTACCACTAAGCTACATCCCAGCCCACACATGATTTTTTTTTATTCACAATCATTGTATAATGTCCCCTTTTGACTCCAAATCTATTAAGTATATAATTATTTTCTTTCTGTAGCAAGGGCATTTATTTTAGAATATGACCCTTTCAGCTATTCTATCAAAATTAGCCTGCTGGGAAAATTTGTAAAGATATCTTTTTCAAAAATGTATTTGAACTTCAGTATGCCAAAAATGAATATTTTTTGGAAAAAAAATTATTTTCTCGGAAAATAATTGTTTTACTTTGTGTGTGTATGAAGATATAATCTTTAACTATGAAGTAGAGCATTTTTTTTTCCTTGAAACTATCATGAATTAAAACCACCAGTCTATTATAGTAGTTTTCACTAGTAGTAGGGGACTTCTTGAACTAATCACCAGAATAAAGATACAGTGTGCTTTTATACCCTAAAATTCAAACTTTTTTTTTTTTTTTAAAGAGCAGTGTAGAGAAGAAATTTAATTTTTGGATCTGTTAAAGTATGGGTTTTAAAAAAGCATTTCCCGTGTGGTTTTAATCAGTAAAGATAATAAGTTTTTATTTGGCAGGTTCCTAGAATAGTAGTTCCTAGCCTTGACAATATATTACAATCACCTCAGAGAGGATCCACCCAGACTAGTTCCCTCAGGATCTCTGGATAGGAGGGGCCTTCATAATCTTTTCCGGGTTTCCTTGGTGATTCTCCTGGGTATTCAAGTTGAGGCCCACTGCTTTATAGCAAACTTAAAAAAAAAAATTAGAGTTATCTTTTTTGCATAACATACCATGGAAAGGATAAAGCCCACATACTGAACCAAATAAGAGTTTTAACAGTAGATTCTAAGTAGAAAATTGGCTTACCAAGCAGCTAAAAAAAGAAAAAGAAAACAAAGGAGACAGAAATAAGCTTTCTGTGACTGAATTATCTGTGTTTCAGAGGAGAAACAGTTTTTAATTTATTTTATGGATATTAAAAAACTGCTGGTCTAATTTCACACCACAGAGCTCTAAATAACAGTCCATATCTTAATTAAAAGCATTAAGAACAGAGGTAGTTATTTAGTCTAAGAAAAAAAAATTCTTTTGAAAAATATACAGTATATAGTGTGGAAAAAAATTGTTTGTTTTTTGGTATTGGGAATTGAATCCAAGAGTGCTCTACCACTCAGCTCTTTTTTAAAATTTTATTTTGAAATAGAGTCTCACTAAGTTGCCCAGGCTGGTCTTGAACTGTGATCCTCCTGCCTCTGCTTCCCAAGCTGGAATTACAGGCATTCACCACCAATTCTGGCTAGAAAAATAAATTTTTATCAGCAAATTCATTTAAAATTTATTTTAATGGAGTATATGTACATTATTATATATAATATGATAGTCATTTTCACATATGCTTTTTTTTAAGGTACTGGGGATTGAACCCAGGGGCACTGTATCACTGTGTGACATCCCCAGGCTTTTTTTTTTTTTTTTTTTTTTACTTTATTTTGAGATAGGGTCTCTGTAGTTTGTCTAGGCTGGCCTTGAATTTGTGATCCTCCTTCCTCAGCCTCTTGAGTAACTGGGATTACAGGCAAATACTACTGCGCCCTGTTCCATATACTCTTTATACTTCTTTTTAAAAAGTTATCACCATTTTCCTAGAACTATCTTTTTCATTCACTTTGACAATAATGTGATGACAACTTATTCTTCCCTTTTATATTTGAGCAGGTATTTTAACTTTTTAGATGTGTGGATGATAATACTTTCTGAGTATGGTGTAATTTCATAATATCTTACTCAGAAAAGATAAACTGTATTTGTTGACCAAATTAATCCAAAACACATCAGCAGACCTTTTAAACTTTAAAACTGTTGTCAGGATTATGGAAATATAACCTCACAAAAATACTTTTTCCGGGGCTGGGGATGTGGCTGAAGCGGTAGCGCGCTCGCGTATGGGCATGCGTGCGGCCCGGTTCGATCCTCAGCACCACATACAAACGAAGATGCTGTGTCCCCCGAAAAAAACTAAAAAATAAATATTAAAACTCTCTCTCTCTCTCTCTTTCTCAAAAAATATTAAAAAAATACTTTTTCCACATAAAAATTAAACACTGTTATTTCTGTGATTTTTAGAAACAATGACAAATGGAAAAGTAATAATGTGACCAACTGTTAAGATAATAAAATTAGACAAAGGAGGCATTTAAAAACCATTACAGATATGTTCAAATGAAAAGCCAAAATATTTAAGAAACATCTCTTCCAAAGAAATGTCATGTACTGTGTCAGCTTTTAGCCAAATGACAAAGGTATTCTGTTTTACGATTTTTTTTCTAAAAGCTGTTTATTATAAAATAAAACACACATAAAGAAAAACACAAAATAAGTTTCTAGCTTAACAAGCTATTATTAGGGGAACCTTTGAGTTGAGAAATAGGATTGTGTGGTACTCTGGTGTAATTCCATGTGTCACAATCTTAACCCCTTCTCCTTCCCTAGAAGTCACTACCATCATGGTTATTAATCATTTCCTTGTATACCCATATAGTTTTTAGTTTTATCACCCAAGTGAATCCCCAGAAACTAAGTATAATATTATCCACTTAAAACATTTCAATGTATATTTTAAGTTTCTCTTAATTTACAAATTCCCATCCATTTCTTTTTCTTAAAATCTGTTGATGCACAATATATTCACGTATGGAAATGTCACAGTGAGACCCATTAATTTGTACAATTAATATGCATTAATGAGTATAATAAAAATGATCTGTTGACAAAAACTACAGTGTTCCACAGCCTGGGTATTGTAATTTGCATATGTATGGCATGCAATGAACATGTTTCTCAGTCCTTTGAAAATTCTGCTAGGTAGTAGTCAGTTTAGGCAAAACTAAATGTGATGGTATATTCTTTCATCACAGTCACGTAATTTCAGGTTCTTTCTCTCTTAGTTATTTCACTTTTCTGATATTAGCAACTACTGATGTTCAGTGCCTAAAATCCATTAATTTATTAATGTTGCAAATGGTAATAATTCTAATTATTTCCTTCCTTCCTTCCTTTCTTCCTTCCTTCTGAGTGAACCCAAGGGCACGCTTAACTGAGCTTCACTTGCATCCCTTTTTATTTTTTATTTTGAGACAGTATCTTGCTAAGTTGCCAACATAGGCATTGAACTTGCAATTCCTGAACTGGGATTACAGGTGTGTGTGTTCTCATAGCCAGCTAATTTTATTATTTATTTTCATTTATTACTTGTGAAACTTTTATGAAAAGACCCTTCCATTCAACTCCTATTTGTTATCCCAGTTGTTGTATTCATGCATGATAAGCAGAATAAATGTTGGATTCTTTTACCAGTTGTCAAAATAACAAGTTGAGTCCCTGATTAAGGTTTTAATTTTTAAATATCAGTATTCGTTCACATATTTAAGCATAATTTGATTTGATATATTTCATATTGGTATCCTATGGAAGCTCATATTGCCCCATGTTTGGCCAGTAGGCTTCTCTTTTTCTCATGACCTCACAATCTTAGCTTCCCAGCTACCTGGTATTTCAGTATGTTTCCTGCTCATTTTTACATTTCCTATTTCAGATCTGGAATCAGTCATTTTCTAAGATCCTTTGGTTTCTTTGGAAAATGGTATTTAAGTCCACATCAGGATATATGCATATTGATTTGTTTTTGGTTTGGTCATTGTTTCTGTGTTTCTTCGTAGATAAAGAAGAAACGTATATAGATTTTATACCTATATACATTCCTAATGATTGCATATTGATACTTCTAACTCAAGTTCAGCACTGCATGTTTTCTAGTTTAACTTCTTCTGTATTACATCTGTATCTCCTCTTTTCCATAACAAAAGTATTAGTTTATATGACAAAGGAAATTAGAGTATACCATAATTACTTATTCAATTTGCCCACATACCCAGTCTCAGAATAATCATACTAACGCTAACACTACTACTATAAATTGAGAGAGTTTAAAAAGTTTTGTCTATATTTTGCTCATTTCTCCACTCCCATTTTATTTTATTTTTTTAATTAGAGCTTTATGGTTTTACATAGTAGTTAGGTCATATCATACATGCATATAAATTGATTTCAGTTTATGATCCCCCCACTTTTTCCTGCCATTCTCCCCACTACTTCTACTACTCTACTAGACTTCCTTTTGCTTGTCTCTTAATTTGTGTTTGATTAGTTCCTTATGCAATCTTATTCTTCCCTCAAGAGGAATATATTATATATATTATATAATATGTATACATATATTTTATATATATATATATATATATATATATATATATATATATATATAAAATCACAGGCATCTGGGTTACTTCCATAATTTAGCTATTGTGAACTGTGGTGCTATAAACACTGATGTGGTTGTGTCACTGTAGTGTGCTGATTTTAGTTCTTTGGGGGAAATACCCAGGAATAGAATAGCTGGATGATATGGTGGTTCCATTTCTAGCTTTTTGAGGGATCTCCAAACTTCTTTCTAGAGTGATTGTAGTAGTCTAAAGTCCCACCAACAATATACAGGTGTTTTGGTTTTTTTTTTTTTTAAGAGGTTACTCTTAAACTAACTGCAATTTGTAATCATGGACTGACTTCTTAGTCAGAGAACAATTATTGTACCATTATTAGTAGGAGAATGGGAAAATGTGATCGAAGCCTGTAGATTTCATAATAATAATATTAATTTTATTATTTTGATTATCATAACATGACTGGAAAATAATTACTCATTTTTAAGAAATATACATGAAGATTTTTAGAGGTAAGGAAGTGTCAAGTTTACAATTTACTCTCAAACAGTTCCATGGGAAATGTGTGAAAGGGATAAGGGAAAAGGGAAAGGGAAAGAAAGAAGGGAAGGGGGAGGGAGAGAAGGAAGGAGGGATGGAGGGAGAGAGGAGGGAGGGAGGAACAGAAGAAAAGAATGATAACCAGTGCAGTAAAATAGTAACAGAAAACTAAGGTGAAGGATATGTGGAATGTCTTTATTTTTGAAACTTTCCTATAAATCTAAAATAATTTCAAAATAAAATCCTAAAAAAAAGAAAGTTAGCTTATTTGCAATTTGGGGAGTGATTTAAAGGAATCATAGAAATTGAGCAAAACATGTCTATAATTAATACATTTATCTAATTTATATATACAAATCAAGTTCATAATCATCTGATCTACTGCTACCTTACTGCCATAAGATGTGAGATAGTTATTTTATTTATTTATTTATTTATTTTTGTTCCTTTCTCCTCACAACCTCACCGGCATTTATTGTTTCTCTACTGAATTGCCTTTGCTTCTTTGTTAAATATCAGTTGATATTTAACAAATTTGTATGAGTTTTTGTATTTCCTGAAGTAATTTTTGATATATTTTATTGATTTCATAACAAGAAATAGTCTTGTGTACTGGAGGATTTTATTAATACACCAATATAAGTTTATAACTTTCACACATCAAAAAGTATAAATAAGAGAATATTTATACTTCCTAGTAGATAATTTCATCTTTCTAAACTTGTTTTTTTTTTGCTTGTAAGACATTTATATATTTATCCTATATACAAATGTCAAAAATAATTGAAAGCTATTAAAATAGCTGTATCAATTTGAAAAGATAAGTTACTATTTTGTTTTTAGTGCATATATTTGAATAAATGAAGATATGGAATAATAGGGAACTCTCATGATTGCTTATTGGACAGAAAATTAGTAAATTGTGATAATAGAGCAACTTAGCAGAAGCTAATATGATTGAAGGTGAGTTTTCTACAATAGGGAAAAATGATCCATATACAGAAGGAGGCATATATAATAGTATTCATAGAAGCATTGTTTATAATAATAAAAAAATAGAAACAATTTGAATGTCTACAAATAAAAACATTTTGTGTCATTCAGAGAATGGAATGTTATATAGAACTTTAAATGACTGAACTACAAAGCTATGTGATTATGTGAAATCTCAAAAGAATCAGTTGAGCAAAAAGAAATTACAGTGTGATACAGTATAGTAACATTTATATAAAATTTTTAAAAGTTCAAAATTTTGTGTGTTCTGAAGTGTTGTTTTGGGTTCATGAATAATAATATGCATAGAGATAAATACCAAATTCATAATAGTGGTGCCTCTGGGAAGGGAGAAAAGGGAATGGGATCTGGCAGGTTTCATCTGCATATATGATATTTTATTATAAAAATTAAAGCAAAAGGATAGTATTTTCCTCAAGTTGTTTTTCACAGATTTTTCTCTTTACATTAATGTGATTGGAATGTTTCATAAAAAGAAGTAAAACTAAAGTGCATGTTTTAATCTTCTGTTTATAAAAATTTCTAAATGGAAGGGGGCAAATATAGATTTCAGAGTAAATTCTAATGATAACCTAAAAACTTGTTTGGTGCATAATCTTTCAAATAACTGGATACCCACTTGTGAAAGTTTCAATGCTAGAAAAGGCTGCACTTTAAATAAATGTTTTTGCTGATTTACATATTGGTGACTTTAGAGTCATAATAGAAGCCCTCTCTAGCTGAAACATGAAGTTCAACAGTCTTGAGCCAATCTAACTCTATGTGATTGCTTTTCTGCTTTTTGTTCTTTCTGAATTTAAAAATATCTTTCAGAAATGGAATCTCTCACACTGATATGCTTTTCATTCTCTATATTATTATTCTTTGATGACCTTTGGGTTTATTCTATGTACTTCTTTCAAATTTAGCTTTTTTTTAGAAATAAAAATGAGTCATCTTCATGATGCATTTTTCAAATGTTTTAATCTAAAAGCTGACTGATTTAAACTTGGCTAAAACAATTCACTTTAGGATCAATACTACCAATTTGCCCTTGAATCTGGGAAATTTCAAGACCTTTTATAAATTGTCTATCTTTTCTGCAGTTTATCAGCTCAAATTTTTTGATTTTTAAATTCTTTTTTCATCAGTTTTATTAAAAAAGAAAGAAGAGAAAGATAAGAAAAAAGAAGAGAAAAAACACTGGGCCATGAATGTTATTCCATCCATTTCTGGAATAGCAAACTTCCCTTATTGGCCACTTCTTACATTGTGTAGCCTGTGGTTTAGCTAACATAGTGCCTGTGTTTTTCTTCTTTGTATTTGTTGCCTTTGAGTTAAAGCAGAGCTCATTTTCTTCATATTTTAGATTTTTAACAGACTTTTCACATTGTAAGGTTTTTTTCATCTCCCAATTATCTATACAGTTCTTCCCTTCTTATTGTTTGCCTACTCACTATGCCTTTACCAGAACTCTTACTCTGCTCATTATCCCAGGTAATTCCCACTTCAGTTTTGTCACACACACACACACCCTATCCTACTACTGGGGATTGAACCCAGTAGTAGGTTCACCCTTGCATGTGCTAAGCAAGCACTCTATCATTGAGTTATATCCCCAACTGAGACAGGGTCTCACTAAATTGCCCAGGCTGACTTAAAATTTGGAATCCTCCTGCCTTATGCTACTGCATAGCTAGCGTGTGCCACCATGCCCAGCAAGAGAAGGGAATTCTTGATCATGAAGTTTGCATAGGATAACAGTGAGCATGCCTCCTAGAAGATTTGGGTAGAGTGTCACCAAATTCAGTTATTTCTTTTTAGATTCTTCTTTCTTCTTTGTTCTTTTCTTCAGGGCATTGTCACTTAGCATTTGTCTCTTCACTACACAGCATATTTTTTTCACTTCTTTATCTTACTATTGTATCTTGGCATTGATCATCTCCTAACTAGTTCTTTTTTTAATATTTATTTTTTAGTTGGACACAATATCTTTATTTATTTTTATGTGGTGCTGAGGATTGAACCCAGGGCCTCGCATGTGCTAGGTAATGTTCTACCACTGAGCCACAACCCTAGCCCCCTCCTCACTAGTTCTTAAATATGAGTTCACTTTGTGAGAAAAACTAGCTTCATCAATATAAAAAAAGGATGTCTTAGTACATTCAATTCTTGATATTTTGCAATAGTTACAAAATTATAGTTGTTTTCCCCCCACTTTTTATTTGCTAGGATCTGCTAACATAATGTCTTATAGATAGAAAATGTATTAACATTTTTATTTCATCTGGTTCTTCAATCAAAGGACATACTTCAATAGCTTTAAATGGCTGTTGAGAATGTAGGTGTTTGCACTTTATTCTCATTATCTTGGTCTATCACATTAGCATGTTCCTAGAACTGATTGGCCAAATTTTCTTTTACATTGTATTGCCATATTTTATCTGAGGTTATTTTTATTGGTCATTATCCATTATTCCCTACTTTTAAAGTAAAAATGTTTTACTTCAGAATTCTAATTAAGATACCAGTCCACTTTTCCTTTCAATTAAAAATATTAATATTACATTTAAGTAACATTTAAGTATAATTTTGCTGTTCTTGATTGACTTAAACTTTTGCATTCAGGTTCTCTACCATGTAAATTAAATTAATTATAAACATTTTCTTATACAGCTTATTGTCATATGTATTTATTTTTTCTCCTTGTTTATTTTATTGTGGTACATGACACATTTATCATGGTGGTATGCAAATTTATTATTTTCATAGACTGAAGTGTTTCTTTCATTCTAATAATATCATGTCTTTTAAAAAATCACATAATTAAGTACAAATTTAAAGGAATTTAAAATCATGAAATTAAATATGAAATGTGTATGAAATGTGTCTTATTTAAAATATATGCAGTCAATAGTGCTTATTGAGCCATTACCACATGCCAAGCATAGTGTTAAATATCATAAATAAGTGAAATCCTTTTAATATTAACTTCCAAGCCACATCTTTTCTATATTTAAAATTATCTCCCACATTTTTAGTTGGCGCTTATGAAAGTATCATCCATAAATTCTCAGTAACCAAATATGGATTTTATTTAGTATCAGTGTCCTTCATTCTTCCTGTTATCTGCTATCCTTGCCAAAGAATTCAGTGTTTCCTCTTTAGGAGCAACAATAATGTTTAGTAATTATTGAGGGTACTCTGTTTCAGACCTGCATATTAGTTATGTTATTTTAAATTTTTACAGCATTTCTGCAACACATGTAGATAAGTCCTTCTCTTACAAATAAGTAAACTATAATTATAAGACTATAGTTCTAACTCAAAAAGCTCAGAGGTCTTTATTGTCAAGACAACATTCAGGCCCTGTTAATGTGCTTCTACTGTGCAGTGTTGTTTGTGGCAGTTACAAGAGTCAGGTCCAACGTAGAATTAAATTCTGAACCCAGGTATATAAAATACTTTAAACATACAGGTATTTTGGATATCAGTGCTAACATCATATCATTATAATAACAGCCATATAAACTTGACCTTGTTCATTCCAGGCACAATACAACCTTCAAAACATTACATGCAAAATCATAGCAGAAATTGATATCAAATTAGCAATATTTTTTATATTTGTAAAATTTTTGTTTTGAGGAGATAATTTAGTTTTATCTGGTCCATTTTAGGGACAGTTTTACATTTACATTTGTGGAGCACACCCTTTATTTTCAGTATAACTCAATAAATCCAAGAATGAAGGATCTTTAAAAGAAGTTAGCTTATTAAGACCCTTTTTCCAAACTTCCTCAGTTATACAAAGCATAGTTGTCTTTTAGTGTTCACTATCCAGGCAAAAATAGTTCAGCACAAGCTTCTTTACTGCCCCCAAATTAATAGGCTCCATTGTCATTTGCATCATCTGTCTCTTGGGTCCCTTCCCCTTTTTCTCATTCTTCTTTCCTATGTGGAGATCCCTCCACCACTTTTTAGATTTCTGAATGCCCTGAAGGTCTCATTCTTTCTCTCTGATCATATGGAAGAAAAGCTGATTCAGTCATGTAAACCTATAAATTACCTGTACTTGCTAGCCTGAAAAACCTGCAGAGACCTGGGTGTTTTAGAATCAGATTTAAACTGTAAGTATATCATTTATTAACTTTGAGACCAAGAACAACTTATAGTTATCTCTCTAACCCTTATTATCTCTAGAATATAGATTATAATACCTAACTTTGAGGTATTGAAATGATTAAATAAGTACAGCATCTTCTTTTCTTATTATTATAGGTGGGGCTACTGAGTTACTCTTTTCTGAAACTTGTGTTTCAAGTACTTTTTAATCTTTAAACTTTTATGGTATCTTTTTTTTTTCTATGCTAGAATGGAACCCATGATTTTGATATGCTAGTCAAATGCCCTACTATACCCCCAACCCCTGATATATTTTTTAATTATACCATGCAAGACATTTTCCTCCCTTAAATGAATATCATCTAATCAAAATCACACAGACATTTAGGAAGACATCAAACCAACCTCTGACCTTGGTTACCTTTTTAGAGTAATCTGGGATTGACAGTATCGGAAAGGGGGTATATGTAACAGCCCATGGTCTGTCTCCTCTTTTCCCTTTTTCCTTGTGCAACTATTGAAGTATTAGAGAGGATCTCACAAACATTTGGAAACAAGGAAGCCTAGGAACCTTCTCCCTGAACCTTGAGCCTAACTTATTCTTGGTTAAGATGCCAACTGGCTGGGCCTCTCCATTTAGATTGTCCCTTTGTGAGAACAGACTCTACTCAATATTCCCTGGCTTCTCGATTTTCTTGATTTCCTTCAGTTTAAATACTCAATATACCCTGAGGGTTCTTTTATAAAACTTAAAGCTTTTGGAAGTATATTTCAACCACCATTACAGAATTTTACTTAAATTCATAGTTTTTAAAAGCTTATTATATTCTACCAAGAGTTTTTGACTTGCTGCTACACAACACAGAAAAGTATAAAATACACAAGATAGTTTATTCTTTTAAGCTGACACTGAAAAATGATGATGTATGACTAAACATCAGAAGCAAATAGAGGGCCAGGGCTGGGGCTCAGCAGCAGTGCACTTGTCTGGCGTGTGTGAGGCACTGGGTTTGATTCTCAGCACCACATATAAATAAATAAAATAAAGGTCTATCAACAACTAAAAAAATATTTTAAAAAAAGAAGAAGTCCAAAGTAGCCTGAGAACTCCAAAGTAGCAGGCCGAGGCGGACAGCAGGGGTCTAATATACACAGCTTAACATAACCATTATCATCTCAATAGCTTGCTGGTGTCACCTCTCAACCACTCCGTTCTGGCAAAAATGCCATTCGGACTCGGCTATGGCTCTCAGCACATCACAGCTCTAGAGGGTTCTGGGGGGGAAAAATATAGCATGTGGCACGAGTCCCCTCAAGGAACACCAAAACAAGAAAGAGAAACTCTGTTCTAATCCATCATCCCTCCAGGGCCTCTGAGACAGGTTGGTCTTTGGAGGACTCAGCTGGATAGTTTGTCTTGGCTCCACATGGTCTCTCATCCTTTACCAGGCCAGCATAGATGTCTTCTCATGTTGGTCTCTAAATTCCAAAGGAAAATAAGATCCTAATATGCAAGGGCTTGGAAAAACCTCAGCTTCTATTGGGCTTGCTGGAGAGCTGGGGAGATCTGTCCAGGTCCTGCTGAAACTGGAAGGACAAGTAAGGAGTAAGACTGACTGAAGTCTGCAGCGCGCGCTGGGAAACGAGGAGATAGCGACGCAGGGATACAGCGCTGCAGTTTCTGCCAGCCGTGCAAGCACCGTACTCAGGGCTGAATTCTGGGTTCGAGACGGGGGAAGGAAGCGGTCCATCTCGGTTCTCCACACCGGTCAGACCACAGAGGAGGCCAGCGGCCACCATGTTGGAAAGCTGACGTCACCATCCCTGTTTTCGACTGACCGCAGCTCATTCAGCCATAGAACAGGTAATTTCAGGCTGCCATTCGCCTGCGGCTTGCAGACAGATTGCTAGGGTTCAGTGCCTGGGTGCTTCTTAGAACCTGATCTTATCGGAGCGAACACCGAGCGCAGGGCGGCCGAGGTCCGGCTCCCGGAACCGCCCTGGCCCAGGGCTGCGGAGCCTGCGGAGGCTGCTTCTTGGAGCCTGCTCCTATCAGAGCATACACCAAGCACTAAGCGGCACTAAGCCGAATTCCGGCTCCCGGAACTGAGCCCGCGGGGACTGCTTCTTGGAGCCTACTCTTATAGGAGCTTACACCGAGCACGGAGCGGCCGAGTTCCGGCTCCCGGATCTTCCCTGGCCCAGGGCTAGGAGCCCACAGAAGCTGCTTCTCGGTCCGGGTCCTGCTGAGGGCCGGTCAGGACTCACCCGTTGCTTTGGTTGCCCGGCAAGGGGAACGAAATGCTGCCATTCACATAGGATACCAACATGGCAGAGATCTGATGTCATCAGAAAGCGGCGGAGGAGAGAACTTCATCAATACCAGCAGTTGGTCTCCTGGTAGGGGGGGTGAGGCACAGACACCCGAGTCTCCTCAATTTGTCGTCGAGCCAGAGGGGAGGAGCCGGGCCGCCGCCAGCGCCCGGAGCAGGCCCAGCGGCTCGCCAGCGTGGTGACCGCGTGACCCCAATTGGAGAGGGGGCGGAGCGGAGCCGCCACCCGCACCCGCAAGGTGGGCAGACCCGCGACCCAGTGGTACATGGGCGTGGTAGGAGGGGCAGGGCAGAGCCGCCGCCCGCGCTTGCAAGGTAAACAGACCTGTAACAGACTGGCGGGTCAGGCCCAGTGGCCTGCCAGTGTGGTACACACGTCACCCCAACTGGAGTAGGGGCAGAGCAGATCCTTCTCCCACGCCCGGATCAGGCCCTGCCAGTGTGGTGGCCACGTGACCCCAATTGGAGTGGGGGCGGAGCGGAACTGCCACCCGTGCCCGCAGGGTGAGCAGACCTGTGACCAACCTGCAGATCAGGCCCAGGGGTCCGCAGGCGTGGTAGGAGGGGCAGGGCAGATCCGCCGCCTGCGCCTCCAAGGTAGGCAGACCTGCGACAGACCGGCGGATCAGGCCCAGGAGCCTGCCGGCGTGGTACACACACCACCCTAATTGGAGTAGGGGCAGAGCAGAGTCGCCGCCCGTGCCAGGAACAGGCCCAGCGACCTGCAGGCCGGGTAGTCACGACACCCCAATTGGAGTAGGGGCAGAGCAGAGCCGCCACCCGTGCCCGAAAGGTGGGCAGATCTGCGACTAACCAGCGGGACAGGCCCAGTGGCCTGCCGGTACGAGAGACACGTCACCCCATTTGGAGTAGGGGCAGAGTAGAGCCGCCGCCCACGCCTGCAGGGTAGGCAAACCTGCAACCGACCGGTGGATCAGGCCCGGTGGCCTGCCGGCGTGGTACACTCGTCACCCCAATTGGAGTAGGGGCAGAACAGAGCCGCCGCCAGCGCCCAGAACAGGCCCAGTGACCTGCCGGCATGGTAGCCACGACACCCCAATTGGAATAAGGAGAGAGCAGAGCCGCCGCCCGTGCCTGCAGGAAAGATACGCAAGCAGTATGAAAAGACAAGGAAAGAAAGGACCACAAGCAATGCAGGTCAACGCAACTTTAGAAGAGGTAACAGCTGCATCAGATGGAATGTCAGATAAAGAATTCAGGATATACATGCTTCAGAGGATCTGGAGTATCAAGGAAGACATTAGACAGCAAAATCAGACAATGAAAGATCACTTTGACAATGAATTACGCAAACAAATCCAGGAAGCAAAGGATCAACTATACAGGGAGATAGAGGTTATAAAAAACAAACAAACAGAAATCCTAGAAATGCAGGAAGCAATAAACCAACTTAAAAACTCAATGGAGAATACTACCAGCAGAGTAGAACACTTAGAAGATAGAACATCAGACAATGAAGACAAAGTATTTCAACTGGAAAAGAACATAGACAGCTCAGCAAGACTGTTAAGAAACCATGAGCAGAACATCCAAGAAATATGGGATAACATTAAGAGACCAAACTTAAGAGTCATTGGGATACAGGAAGGTACAGAGCTCCAAACCAAAGGAATGAGCAGTCTATTCAATGAAATAATACGAGAAAACTTCCCAGACTTGAAGAATGAGACAGAATCCCAAATCCTAGAAGCCTACAGGACGCTGAATGTGCAAAATCATAAGAGATCCACACCTAGACACATTATAATGAAGATGTCCAACATACAGAATAAGGAGAGAATTTTAAAAGCTATAAGAGAAAGGAAGCAGATTACCTTTAGGGGTAAGCCAATCAGGATAACAGCTGATCTTTCAACACAGACTCTGAAAGCTAGAAGATCCTGGAATAACATATTTCAAACACTGAAAGAAAATGGGTTCCAACCAAGAATTGTGTATCCAGCGAAATTAAGCTTCAGGATGGAAGATGAAATTAAAACCTTCCACGATAAACAAAAGTTTAAAGAATTCGCAGCTAGAAAACCATCTCTTCAAAACATCCTCGCCAAAACATTACAGGAAGAGGAAATGGAAAATAACAATGAAAACCAACAGTGGGAGGTAGGACAGTAAAGGGGGGGAAAATAATCAAAGAGGAAAACAAACCATGTTTAGTAACAGAAATAAACAAATATGGCTGGAAGAACAACCCATATCTCAATAATAACCCTAAATGTTAATGGCTTAAACTCACCAATTAAGAGACACAGGCTAGTAGAATGGATCACAAAACAAGACCCAACAATATGCTGCCTACAGGAGACGCATTTGATAGGAAAAGACATACATAGGCTGAAGGTGAAAGGTTGGGAAAAATCATATCACTCATATGGACTTCGGAAACAAGCAGGAGTGTCCATACTCATATCAAATAAAATAGATTTCAAGCCAAAGTTAATCAAAAGGGATAAAGATGGACACTACATACTGCTTAAGGGAACCATACACCAACAAGACATAACAATCATAAATATTTATGCCCCAAACAATGGTGCAGCTATGTTTGTCAAACAAACTCTTCTCAAGTTCAAGAGTCTAATAGACCACCATACCATAATCATGGGAGACTTCAACACACCTCTCTCGCCACTGGACAGATCTTCCAAACAAAAGTTGAATAAGGAAACTATAGAACTCAATAACACAATTAATAACCTAGACCTAATTGACATATATAGAGTATACCACCCAACATCAAGCAGTTACACTTTTTTCTCAGCAGCACATGGATCCTTCTCAAAAATAGATCATATATTATGTCACAGGGCAACTCTTAGACAATATAAAGGAGTAGAGATAATACCATGCATCTTATCTGATCATAATGGAATGAAACTGAAAATCAACGATAAAAGAAGGAAGGAAAAAGCATACATCACTTGGAGAATGAACAATAGGTTACTGAATGATCAATGGGTTATAGAAGACATCAAGGAGGAAATTAAAAAATTCTTAGAGATAAATGAAAACACAGACACAACATATCAGAATCTATGGGACACATTGAAAGCAGTTCTAAGAGGAAAATTCATTGCTTGGAGTTCATTCCTTAAAAAAAGAAAAAAACCAACAAATAAATGATCTCATACTTCATCGGAAAATCCTTGAAAAAGAAGAGCAAAACAACAGCAAAAGAAGTAGAAGGCAAGAAATAATTAAAATCAGAGCTGAAATTAATGAAATCGAAACAAAAGAAACAATTGAAAAAATTGACAAAACTAAAAGTTGGTTCTTTGAAAAAATAAACAAAATCGACAGACCCTTAGCCATGCTAGCGAAGAGAAGAAGAGAGAGAACTCAAATTACTAGCATACAGGATGAAAAAGGCAATATCACAACAGACACTTCAGAAATACAGAAGATAATCAAAAACTATTTTGAATCCTTATACTCCAATAAATTAGAAGATAGTGAAGGCATAGATAAATTTCTTAAGTCATATGATCTGCCCAGATTGAGTCAGGAGGATATAGAAAACCTAAACAGACCAATATCAATTGAGGAAATAGAAGAAACCATCAAAAGACTACCAACTAAGAAAAGCCCAGGACCGGATGGGTATACAGCAGAATTTTACAAAACCTTTAAAGAAGAACTAATACCAATACTTTTCAAGCTACTTCAGGAAATAGAAAAAGAGGGAGAACTTCCAAATTCATTTTATGAGGCCAACATCACCCTGATACCTAAACCAGACAAAGACACTTCAAAGAAAGAAAACTACAGACCAATATCACTAATGAACCTAGATGCAAAAATCCTCAACAAAATTCTGGCGAATCGGATACAAAAACATATCAAAAAAATTGTACACCATGATCAAGTAGGATTCATCCCTGGAATGCAAGGCTGGTTCAATATACGGAAATCAATAAATGTTATTCACCACATCAATAGACTTAAAAATAAGAACCATATGATCATCTCGATAGATGCGGAAAAAGCATTTGACAAAGTACAGCATCCCTTTATGTTCAAAACTCTAGAAAAACTAGGGATAACAGGAACATACCTCAATATTGTAAAAGCAATCTATGCTAAGCCTCAGGCTAGCATCATTCTGAATGGAGAAAAATTGAAGGCATTCCCTCTAAAATCTGGAACAAGACAGGGATGCCCTCTCTCTCCACTTCTGTTCAACATAGTTCTCGAAACACTGGCCAGAGCAATTAGACAGACGAAAGAAATTAAAGGCATAAAAATAGGAAAAGAAGAACTTAAATTATCACTATTTGCAGATGATATGATTCTATACCTAGCAGACCCAAAAGGCTCTACAAAGAAACTATTAGAGCTAATAAATGAATTCAGCAAAGTGGCAGGATATAAAATCAACACGCATAAATCAAAGGCATTCCTGTATATCAGCGACAAATCCTCTGAAATGGAAATGAGGACAACCACTCCATTCACAATATCTTCAAAAAAAATAAAATACTTGGGAATCAACCTAACAAAAGAGGTGAAAGACTTATACAATGAAAACTACAGAACCCTAAAGAGAGAAATTGAAGAAGATCTTAGAAGATGGAAAAATATACCCTGTTCATGGATAGGCAGAACTAACATCATCAAAATGGCGATATTACGAAAAGTTCTCTATAGGTTTAATGCAATGCCAATCAAAATCCCAACGTCATTTCTTGTAGAAATAGAGAATGTAATCATGAAATTCATATGGAAAAATAAAAGACCCAGAATAGCAAAAACAATGCTAAGCAGGAAGTGTGAATCAGGCGGTATAGCGATACCAGACTTCAAACTATACTACAGAGCAATAGTAACAAAAACAGCATGGTACTGGTACCAAAACAGGCGGGTGGACCAATGGTACAGAATAGAGGACACAGAAACCAATCCACAAAACTACAACTATCTTATATTTGATAAAGGGGCTAAAAGCATGCAATGGAGGAAGGATAGCATCTTCAACAAATGGTGCTGGGAAAACTGGAAATCCATATGCAACAAAATGAAACTGAATCCCTTTCTCTCGCCATGCACAAAAGTGAATTCAAAATGGATCAAGGAGCTTGATATCAAATCAGAGACACGCCGTCTGATAGAACAAAAAGTTGGCTACGATCTACATTCGGTTGGGTCGGGCTCCAAATTCCTCAATAGGTCACCCATAGCACAAAAGTTAATAACTAGAATCAACAAATGGGACTTACTCAAACTAAAAAGTTTTTTCTCAGCAAAAGAAACAATAAGAGAGGTAAATAGGGAGCCTACACCCTGGGAACAAATCTTTACTCCTCACACTTCAGATAGAGCCCTAATATCCAGAGTATACAAAGAACTTAAAAAATTAGACAATAAGAGAACAAACAACCCAATCAACAAATGGGCCAAGGACCTGAACAGACACTTCTCAGAGGAGGACATACAGTCAATCAACAAGTACATGAAAAAATGCTCACCATCTCTAGCTGTCAGAGAAATGCAAATCAAAACCACCCTAAGATCCCATCTCACTCCAGTAAGATTGGCAGCCATTATGAAGTCAAACAACAACAAGTGCTGGCGAGGATGTGGGGAAAAGGGTACACTTGTACATTGCTGGTGGGACTGCAGATTGGTGCAGCCAATTTGGAAAGCAGTATGGAGATTTCTTGGAAAGCTGGGAATGGAGCCACCATTTGACCCAGCTATTCCCCTTCTTGGTCTATTCCCTAAAGACCTAAAAAAGAGCATGCTACATGAACACTGCTACATCGATGTTCATAGCAGCACAATTCACAATAGCAAGACTGTGGAACCAACCTAGATGCCCTTCAATAGACGAATGGATAAAAAAAATGTGGCATTTATACACAATGGAGTATTACTCTGCATTAAAAAATGACAAAATCATAGAATTTACAGGGAAATGGATGGCATTAGAGCAGATTATGCTAAGTGAAGCTAGCCAATCCCTAAAAAACAAATGCCAAATGTCTTCTTTGATATAAGGAGAGTAACTAAGATCAGAGTAGGGACGAAGAGCAGGAGAAGAAGATTAACATTTAACAGGGATGAGAGGTGGGAGGGAAAGGGAGAGAGAAGGGAAATTGCATGGTAGTGGAAGGAGACCCTCAGGGTTATACAGTGGAGGGGGTAGAGATAGAGGAGGGGAGGGGAGGGGAGAGGTCGGGAGGGGGGAGGGTGGATGATGGGAAAGGCAGCGGAGCACAACAGACACTAGTATGGCAATATGTAAATCAATGGATGTGTAACTGATGTGATTCTGCAATCTGTGTATGGGGTGAAGGTGGGAGTTCATAACCCACTTGAATCAAAGTGTGGAATATGATATGTCAAGAAATTTGTAATGTTTTGAACAACCCACAATAAAAAATTAAAAAAATAAAAAATAAAAAAAATAAAAAAAGAAGAAGCAAATAGAAGGCTAGATGTCACAAGAAAGGCATTGGTTAAGTTGGGGCTGGGCAAGGGATTTGAAGGGGGATTAAAGGAAGGAGAGATGTCACACATCTGTGAGGAATCCAGAAAACTGGTATACTTTTATGTCTTTAAGGGTAAGTATGCTTAGTAGAAATAATAAGTGAGTTGGTAGGAAAAAGTGAGTTGGAAGGGAACCTTGAATGCCCTGCTGGTCTACAAGCTACTACACCATGTTTTCCCCACCCCTCAAATTCCATTTCCACTATTCTCTTCCTTTCTTCCCATTCTCTAGCCATATTGGGTAAGAGCTTTAGAGATTCTACTTAGAATCTTGTTTCCTCTGCCTGGAGCTCTATTCTCTTAGAGAAATGGTTTGCCCCTTTGAAGTCATATTTATTGGGAAGACCTACCCTGACTTCTCTGTATCCTGCCCCCTTCCCCTACTTCTGCTGCCCCCCACACCTTTTTGCTTTATTTAACTTCATAATACTTAGGAAGTACATATACAAGGTATTGAAATGTGCTTACCTGTTAATTATTGCCTTCTCCCTCACTATTATAGTGTGAATGGGAAACAGAAATTCTATCCCCAAATATGGCACTTTAGCCCCCTGACTATTTTAAGCTGAAGGAAATTGAAAAAAAAAAAAAATAGTAGAAAGCAGCAAAGATTTTTGTGGCCTTTTCTTTCTTTGACCTTCTCCTATCTTTCTTCCCCAGCCATAAAAAGAATTCTTTGATCTACCTCCCTTGAAACTTGGGTACAAGACCCTCCTGTGACATTTGTCCTACCCTCTTAAAGGAATGAAGACCTAGAGACACAAAGAAAAATCAGAACAAATGGTCCTTGCTAAGTTCCCTTCAGTATATTACCATAGGCCATATCTGCTTTTTATCCAATCATACTTCTATACCACTGTTCATTTTCATCAACTGTAAGCATAAAATTTAGTTTTTCCTGGGTCTTCATATGTGAAGTTTCCTGTGTCACCTAAAACTGGTTAAATAATTTAGTTTTGCCTCCTCTTGATATTTTGGCTTTTATTATAGAGATATCAGTAATGAACCTCCCAAAGGTTAGGAAGAGATACTACTTTTTCTCCCATGCAAGTGTGTGTGCTCGCTGAGGGAAAACACTTACTCACTGCTATATCCCTAGGACCAGTCCCTGGTACAAATATTTATTTGAACAAATATTTATTGGACAAAAGGGAAAATGAGTGCAGGAAATGGATATGGATATGGATCCCACAGGAGTTGCATTCTAGGCAAGGGAATACACATTTAATTTATTAGGGGGTTTTCATTGAAAGGTAGGACAGGGGAGTGAAAACAAAAGCATTTATTTTAAGAATATTAAGTTGCTGGGCTGGGGTTATGGTTCAGTGGTAGAGTGCTTGCCTCACATATGCAAGGCCCTGGGTTTGATCCTCAGCACCATATAAAAATAAATAAAGTGAAGGTGTTGTGTCCAACTATAACTAAAAAATAAATATTAAAAAATTAAGTTGCTGATGATGTGCAAAATAGATTTTTTTAAAAAGTCATTTCAGCTCCCATTCCCCTCCCCAATTCAACACTCTGTACGATAGTTAACTTTCCATTTTGAATTTTTTTTGACTCATAATAAATTACTATAATTGTACAATGAATTCTCTTTGTCTGCTTTCCCCCTCAAATGATTGTATACTGTAATATACATTGTGACATATAGGAAAATGACATTCATGCATTACTATTAACTCAGGGACAGACCTCAGCCAAATTTAATCATATTTTAAATGTACTTTTTTGATGGTGAGCAGTTCTATAATATTTTATCCCACATGTTATTTAATTTTCTATATCTGATTTTGAATTTTTTAACAAAGTATTAAAAATATCCTCTTTAATACTATTCTCCTGGCTCTTGACCACCTATCATTTATATATTAATAAAATAAATGACCGATTTTTTTGTTTGTTCTACATTGATGTTTCTTATAGGCAGGTAATCTTTCCTTTATGTACTAAAGATGACTTTAAAATTTTACTTTACCAGTATTATTTACTATTTATTGATCATTTTTCTACTGGACCTTTATTTTATTCATTTATTTATATGGGGTGCAGAAAACTGAACCCAGTGCCTCATTCGTGCTAGGCAAGCGCTCTACCACTGAGCCACAACCCCAGTCCCAGCAATATTTTTTGGGGTAGCAAAATAATTCTATGAGACTGTTCATAGAATTCTAAATTTTTCCCCTTTGCCTACCCAGCCCTACTAATTAGAAATATATTTCTGGTAAATAACTTATTGATCATTCCAGATATAGGAAGGATGGAGGTGGAACATAACTAATTCTTTAAAGTCCTTTAATTATTCTTTTCCTCTTCGTTCTCCTCCTCCTCCTTCTTTCTTCAGTACTGGGTATTGAATTCCCAGGTAGTGTACTACTGAGCTACACCACCAGCTCTTTTTATTTTTTAATTGAGACAGCATCTTGCTAAACTGCTGAGGCTGGCCTTGATCTTCCTGTCTCCCTTTCCCAAGTAGTTGGGATTGTGGGTGTGCATCACCATACCTGACTTAACTTCTAACTTTTAATGATATTCTGCAAGCCATATGATTTTTCTAATAGCCTAATTTGTTTGTTTTTATATGTTGTGGGACATTTTTAACTTTAAGTACTTATAGATTTCCCAAAATTAAAGTTAAAATCTTAATAGCTTAATTCTTATTCGTGTACTCTATTTTGGGTATATATGTGTTGCATATGTCAAGCTGATGGTTACAGTGGAAATTGATGGTCTTTATTGGGTTTCTGGGTTAATATTGGTGGCCTTTAAGTGATATCAACTGACCGTCTGATGTTCTTGCTGCATTTCTTACAGGTTCTGAGTTCTGTTCGTACAGAATGGGATCCACTAGATGTTTGCTTTGGCACCAAACAGCCTTATCAGGTGTTTACAGTGGAGCAGTCCGTCAGTGTAGACAAAGAGCCCATGGCTGACAGCTGCATCTATGAATGTGTTCGAAACAAAATCCATTGTGTGTCAGTCACCAGAATACCATTAAGATCGAAGGCCATCAGCTGCTGCAGGAGTGTTACTGAAGACAAACTGATTCTGGGCTGTGAAGATTCTTCAGTAGTTCTTTATGAAACTCACCGTAGAGTGACTCTCTTGGCCCAGGCTGAACTTTTGCCTTCATTAATAAGCTGCCACCCAAGTGGTGCCATTCTGCTAGTTGGCAGCAACCAAGGGGAGCTGCAAATTTTTGATATGGCTCTATCCCCTATTAACATCCAGCTCTTGGCTGAAGACCGCTTACCCAGGGAGACTCTGCAATTCAATAAGTTCTTTGATGTTTCCAGCAGTCTTGTTCAAATGCAGTGGATAGCTCCTCTGGTTGTTTCTCAGAAGCCTGAAAATAGACACATCTATGATCTTCTCTTCCTCAGGTTTGACAGAGGACCTTTGGGTGTGCTTTTGTTTAAACTTGGTAAGTCAAGGAAGTTGGTAAGTACAGTGTTTATGATAGTGATATTACTAAGGCAACTAAAACTACTCTTGGAATGTAGATTTTTGTTATTTGTAATCCCATAAATATGTTTGCTTTTCAAACAGTTTCTTAAAAAGGCTTTGTGGATCATTTTCTAAATGTCAAATGAATATTAGATATTGAATTTGGAAATTTTACTAATTATCCTTTATGATGATTAAAAAGCCTGAACTTTCACATCTGGTACTCTCTGAAATGTCCTATTAAAACACTCCTTAAGAAATAAACATGTGAATATTTTAAAAGTACTTTCTGTATTCATTGAAAAATTCTGTGTTGTAGGAATATAAAACTTTTTCTGTAAATGTTATTTTAGGTTATCCATATCTTTTGCTTCCCAGCCTGAAATTTTGTGAAACAAATAAAGAAGGCAGATATGTAGTTAGAATTTGCTAAAAATATTTGTGTAACTTTTTGTTTTGTTTCCCTTTTGGATTAAAAACATTCAAAAGGATTAATCATTATTTATAAAACTATATATTAATATAGCATATTCGACCAGGAAACTTTAAAATGAAATCCTCTCATGATGATTCATTTGCTTGTTACAGTTTCATATTACTGTTTATGTCCTAGAATAGCAAAACAACTTTAGGTAGTTTTGTATAATTTAATGTTCTTGAGAGAAACTCACATAGGTTTAAAAAATTTTTGTTTCATATACATTATAGCTACTTAAAAAGTTAGAAAAGTAAATACATTTTTAAACCTCTTATAAGACTTGACTTCGTGATAAAAATTTGCGATTTACTTTTTTTATAGGTGTACTTGTCTCTGAAATTGAACACATGAAATTGATCTAATGAAAATATCTTGATTAATATGAAAGATATGATGCATATAATGTGAGGCCTATTATTTTCCTTCTACAAACTAAAAATACAAATAAATGCATTCACAATGTTAATATTGTCTAAGAAAAAAAATGTTTGGAATCTCATTTGTTATGAGATAATCCAGTTATACTTTGCCTGACTTCATGTTTAACAGTTGTATGTCTCCATACACAACACTAATTAAAGTGGATGTTTGATGTTTGCACGTCTTGTTAAAACACACACTCTCTTTCTCTTTGTCTCTTCCTCCTTCTCTCTCTTTTGCCTGCTTTTTCTCTCCTCTCTCTTGCTCTCATTCCCTCTCACCCTTTAAATTACTCAGTTACCTGTCAAACATAAGGCTGTCTGCCCACATCTACCTGGCTTTTCTTCAGCCCTCCCTTGTGGGCCTACTCACAACAGCTTTGCAAAAAGCACAGCTTTCTCTTCCTATCTCTAGCACATTTGCCTTCTTACTAAAGTAAACAGGCTCTCAGTGTAGGGATTTAGAGGGCTTCCTGCTAATTGCCAGCTTGTAAACTTAATTGGACTGTCTCCCTGGGCACTGTTCCTAAATCAATTAGGCAATGAGTTGGCTGTCACCTCTTTTTCCCCCAAGAAGGTCTCTTGGAAGAGAATTATCCAATAGAAGTCAAACATTCAAATAAAAAGGTGATAACTTCTGCAACTGACATTTATCATTTAAATTTTATTTTCAATATGACTCTTAAGTTTGTAGGATAGGGACAGTGTACAGGATCATTAAGAGAGCTAAATATGGAATTTCTAAGGATTTTTTAAAACTTTTCTTATTTTTAATGTATTATAAGATTAATATTTCTATCAAATTATTTTTCCTGGGAAGAGTAGATTCCTTGAAATAATCAATTTCAACTAACAATTTTTTTAAAAGAAAACCCAGTTTAAAGAACAGATTTTTCTCATGATCTGCTACTAAATACATCCAAAAAATTAATATACTTCTTGAATTAACACAGTGCTGATTCTGGGCATCCATGTGGAATTTTCATGTATAATTCAAGTTACTGCATATGTAAACAGGTAGTTGCATGTGCAGTTCCCCACTAGGGAGCATTTATGAGATTTATCTCAGAGCTTGTTATGCAAGTCTTTGGAAAATTTGACATGAAAGGTGTAGCTTACAATTTAAAATTGTAAAGATAGATCATAGATCATAGTTTAAAATAGAGTGCTGTCATATGTAAACGTGGCAGTCGCTGATGCCAATATGCTAAGATTTTTGGAGTTTGACTCTTAGATTAGGTCAGTTAGAGTAATATTGAAGGGAAACTCTGTTCCAAGGGTAGAGTTTCCATTCTTAATTCTTACAGTGATTGTACAAAAAATTGGGGGTATTAAAAGGCCATCCCCACTGATATTAGAAGAATTCCAAATACATGTCTTCCTCAGGAAGCAGCTGGAAGTGTCATGCTCCTACCAGGAAGCCAAGAAATATTTCTTTATATAAAGCAATAAGTACAGTATTCAGAATTTTTTTATGTGACAGTCAATATCTCATATTTCCACATACATAAACTAAGATTAATTTTAAAAGGAGGAGGACCCAATTATACTACCAGGTTCTTAAAGCTTTTCCGTTTCCATTAGAACCTTTTCTGATATTCATTGCTCTCTTTAAACCCACAAGATCAGCTCTGTCTCCCCTCAACAGAGAATCTCACCTTTTAATTGGCACTTCATTAAGTTTATCTGTTCCTCACCACCCGCCCAACACTTAACCACAGGCACCTGAATCTTTCCCTGGAGATCCAAAGAAAAAGGAGCCCTTCCTCTACTCCATGACCATTTCCACCACTACTTCTGCTATGGATTCCACAACATTACCCTTGACACCTTTACCTTGTCACCCTTCCCACCCCCCATGAATTGTGTTTCATTAGCAGTAAACAGGCCCAAACCACATCATGAAAACAAGTTCTTCCTTAAAAATGTTTCCCATTATTGATCAAATGTTCACTTTCCTTTCATAGCCAGAGTCATTGAAACACTGACTTTCCGGGGGCGGGGGGTGGTGGTGGTGGTGGCTGGGGTTGTGGCTCAGCAATAGAGCGCTCACTCGCACGGGTGACACCCAAGGTTCCATCCTCAGCTCCATAAATGAATGAATGAATGAATGAATGAATGGTGTGTCAACTACAACTAAAAAATATTTTAAAAAGAAAGAAACACTGACTTTCTCAGCTTCCTTTCTTCTCATTCTCTTGTCAGAGCACTGCATCGCGGTTTGTGTCTGTAGTGTTCTCTTGGAACCACTTTTGGAAAGGTCGCCTGTGGCTTCCTCCAGGATACATTTCTCATGTTACTTGATGGCTTTTCAGTGTTTGATGGTTGCTGACCACTCCCATTGTCATAGAACTCTTTATCATATTTGCCTCTTATGACCCTGAATGCAACTTTTCATCACTTTTACACTCTTCTTCTGCCTACTCATGAAAATTTTTGGGCTCTCCAGGGTTCCATTTATAGTTCTTGTCTCATTTTATACAGATTGAGAGTTTATTTTTAAATTAGATATATGTTATGGTTTGAATTTCCTCTCCAAACTCATAGTGAGATTTAATTGCCATTGCAACTGTATAAAGATGTGAGATCTTTAAGAGGTGATTAGGTCAGGAAGGTTCTGCCCTTGTGAATGGATTAATGCCATTATTGAGGGAGTAGGCTAATTTATTTCAGAGTGTATTTGTTATCAGTTCAATTCCCACCCTTTCTCTCTGTCTTGTGCATGCTCAGTTGTCCTTCCACAATGTTATAACATAGCAAGAAAGCCCTTATCATATGCAGTCCTTTGATCTTGATCTTGAACTTCCCAGTCTTAAGTACTGTGAGCTAAATAAGCTTCTTTTGTTTATAATTTATCTAGTCAATAATATTCAATTATAGTAGCAGAAAATGGTCCAAGATGCTTCTAATTCTCTAACTCCAGCCCAGATGACTACTGACTCCACATCCATACATTTACCTATTTTAATAGATAACTATTTCAACCTCATTGTGTGCAGATGTGAAGTTATCATCTTTCTCCCCAAACCTGCTTATCTTCTTGTATTTTGGAAGTTAGAATGATTCAGATGGAACCTCCAAGTCAGAAATCATCATAAAATCTTCCCTCACCCCTAATGTAATGGACCTCCTTCAATGTTAATGTTAGTAACAAAATCCTATCAATTCTGCCTTCTAAATACTGTCAAAGGCATCTTATTCTGTTCAGCCTCATTACCTTAATCTAGACCTCCCTTGTCTAATTGTGATCAAGTAGAGGCCCTCTGTCTGCGTCTTTTGCCTACCCTTCCTACTTTCCAGTTAATTCCCTGAACTGCACTGAAATTATTATTCTAACAGTGCAATCACTGTTCTGATCCAGCCGAAATACTCCAGTGATGGATCAACCCTCATCTGCCTCTTGGGTTTCATCCCCCGAGCTTTGCTGCACTATAGCTTCCCAGCCAAGCCTACTCACCCCTTCCATTGTGGTGGCAATAGTATTCCATCTGTGTGGAGTGACCCTACAGTGTCCTCATGCAGCCTGCAAAGTTGAGAAAAGGTTACTTGTTCAAGTGATAATATTCAATGAAGTATAATTGAAGTTAACATCTTTCTTCTTATATAATTTTGAAAATCACAGGTAATATGTGAGTATATGTGTGTTTATATCTGTCATGCTCCCTAAAAGGAAAGGAGTATGATTTTTCTCTTAGAAACTTTATAAGTGTGTTTTCTTCAAAAGTTATTTTTAATTAGATATTTCAAAGTTATACTTTACCCAAGAGACAATTGACATTAGTTTATTGCTAGAAAGAAATGTTGGGTACTTTATTAAATACCAGTCTTAAAATTGAATCTTAAATTTTTTGAAATAAACTTTTATTACCAATAGAATTCTACTTTGATGATGAATGTTTAAAAATCAAGTTTATTGAGGTATAATCTAATAAATAAAAATTTATTTGTATAGTTTAATAAGTTTAAATGTATGCAGTGCCATGATTACCACCATAATCAAGGTACTGAACATTTCCATCATCCCAAAAAATTCTCCCAAGGCCCTTTGTCATTAATCTCCATCTCTCTCAAATCTGACAAACAGTACTTTTTGTCACTATGAACTAGATTTGTTTTTTATAGAATTTCATAGAAATAGGATCATATAGTAGATCTTACTTTGCATTTTTATATTATCACTCAGCATTGATCTGTGTATTATAAGATACACATATTATTATGTGTATCTTATAAGTTTTTCTTATCTTACTGAGTAGTCTTCCATGATGCAGACATACCATAACTTTTTTATCCTGTCAAATACTTATTGACACAGGTATAAGCTTAAAGGACTAAAAATTATATGTACTTTCATGTACAAATATTTGTATGGACACATTTCCATTTTTCTTGGGGAAAACCTAGAAGTATACAATATTTAGGTCATATGCTACTTTAAAAGAAATGACCTTTTTATAAAGTGATTATACCATTAATATGTTGTTATGGTTTGCATATGAGCTGTCCCCCCAAAGCTCATGTGTGATTCAATGCAAGAAGGTTTAGAGGAGAAATAATCATTTCGGTTTATAGCCTTAACCTAATCAGTGAATTAATCCCCTGGTAGGGATTAACTGAGTGGTAATTGAAGTGTAAGGTGTGGCTGTGGGGTATATATTTGTATTTGGCCAGTGGAGTCTCTGCTGTCTGATCATTATGTGGCCTCTTGCCTCTGCCACATTCTTCTGCCATGATGTTGCACCTCACCTGAAGCCCTGAGGAATGGAGTTGGCCTTCTATGCACTAAGACCTCTGAAACCATGAGCCCTCAAATAAACATTTCCTCCTCTACAATTGTTCTGGGCAGATCTTTTATAACAGTGGCGAAAAAGCTTACTAAAACATGTCCATCAGCAATTTATGGACACGCTGGTTGCTCCACATAGTCACTAACACTTGACATTAATGGCCTTTTAAATTTTCGTCACTCTAGTGAGTGTGAGGTAGTTGATGACTATTGGAGTTGAACATCTTTTCATATATTTATTGCTGTATATTTTCTCTGATGGAAGTATATCTTCAAATCTTTTGCCCAAATTTAATTAGATGTTTACTTAATGATTTATTAGAGTTCTAATACATATTCTGAATAAAAGGCTTTGGTAAGACACTTATGAATATTTTCTTCTAGTTTATAGTTTACTTTTCATTTTCTTAACAGTATGGTTTGAGTTGTAGAAGTTTTTAACTTTAATGAAAGTTCAATTTGTAAACTTCCTTATTTTATGGCTTCTGCTCTTCATGTCCTATCTAAGAATACTATCCCAAGTTCACAAAGATTTTGTTTTGTTTTATTTTAGAAGTGTTATGGTTTTAGCTCTTAGATTTAGGTTTCTGGTCTATTTCAAGTAAATATTTTGCATATGATAAAGTTATGGGTTGAGGTTAATTCTTTATTATGAATACTCAGCTGTTCCAGCACCATTTGCTGGAAAGAGTATTTTTTTCTCACATTGAATTACCTTGACCATATGTGTATGTTTATGATGAGTCTGTTCTCTTCCTCTGAGCTGCATATCTATACTTAAGCGTAGTGTCTTACTTACTGTAATTTTACAGGAAATCTTGAAATCAGGTACTGTTAGTTCTCTCATTTTGTTGTTCTTTTTCATATTGTTTTGGCTACTCTAGATCCTTTGCATCTCTATATAAATTTTAAAACTGGCTTAGCAGTTTCTACAAGAAGACCTACTAGGATGTTGATTTACTTTGTGTTGAATCTATATATCAATTTGAGTAGGAATACAAATTAATAATATTTAGTTTCTTTCCATTTATTTAGGTATTCATTAATTTTTTTCTGCAATGTTGTACAGTTTTAAACATAAAGATCTTGTACATATTATGTTAAATTTATCCTTAAGTATTTCATGTTTTTGAAAAATGTTGTAATAGTATTTTTAATTGCAGTTTTTAATCATTTTTCTGGGATTATGTAGAAATCAATTTTTAAAATATTGACCATGTGTTCTGGAACCCAGTTAAACTCATTCTTAGTTGCTATAACTTTTGTGTAGATTCCTTAGGATTTTCTTCATAAATGATCATGACAACTGGATTAAAAATCTGTTTACATTTTATCTAATCTGTATGCTTTTATTTCATTTTACTCACTTTTTACACTAGCTATGACATCAAGTACAGTATTAAATAGAAGTGCTAAGAGATGACATCCTTGCTTTGTTTCCTGTCTTAGGTGGAAAACATTCAGTCTTTCATTCTACCTATGATATTACTTGGTTGAGGAATTCCTCTTCCATTTATAGGCTTCTATGATGTATTATCTTCAGTGAATTTTGAAACTTTTTCAAGTGCTTTTTCTGTATTTGTTAAAATAAGTATGTTTTTTTCTTTTTAATATGGTCATGTGGTGAATATATTGATTGGTTTTAAGATGCTTAAGTGATCTTACATTTGTGGGATAAATGTTATTTGTTTATGACATCTTTTTTATATATTTTTGGATTTGCTAATATTTTGCTAAGGAATCTTATGCTTATTTGTGAGGATATTGAAATATTATTTTATTTTCTTTTAATGTCTGTCATTTTTAGAGCTGGTATAGTGATAATCTCATAAATTGAAGAGTATTTGTTTCTCTTGTATTTTGGATTATGCAGAGTTACATATTTTCTTTTAATGTTTGATAGAATTCATCAATAAAGGCATCTGGACATATGCAGAGTTAAAGGTGTGTGTGTGTGTGTGTAAAGGTTTTTTTTTTAAAAAAAACAACAATGAATTGAAATTTAAATAATATAAAAACCATTCAAGTCATCTATTCTTTCTTTTTGGAAGAAAAGGTGCTAGAGATCAAACACCAAGGTCTCTGAGCTACAATCCTAGCCCCTGTTTGTTCTTGAGTGAAGTTTGACATTTTGGGTCTTTCAAGGAATCCATTTAATTTAAGCTACATTTACATAAATTTACTCATACTCTTTCCTATTTTTAAATGCCTGTAGTTATATAGCTCTTATTTTTGATATTGATAATTGTATCATCTCTTTTTCTCAGTTTACTGATTTTTTTCAAAGAGAAAGCTTTCAAGTTTATTTGATTTTTACTGTTCTTCATTATTTTCTATGTATTAGCTTTATTATTTTCTTCTTTCTATTTACATTGGATTTAATTTTTCTTTTTTCCCTAGGTTCTTAATGCGGACACTTGGATTATTGAGCTTAGATCTTTCTTCTTTTCTAACTGAAACACTTAGAAATTTTCCTTTAAAAACCATAGCTACATTTCACAAAGTTTTTTATGTTATATTTCTATTTAATTCAATTCAACATAATGTCTAATATACTTTGTGATTTTTTTTGACCCATAGGTTATTCAAATATTTGGGAATTTTCCAGATAGCTTTCTGTTATAGATATCTAATTTATTTCTCTTATGGTTAGAGAACATAACCTGTTCATGATTTCAAAACTTTGAAATGTATTAAAGTTTCTTTTATTATTTAGAATATGCTCAGCTTGGTTAATATTCAGTGGGCCCTCAAAAAGAATGTGTATTTCATTGTTGGGTAAAGTGTTTTTTATCAATGTCAGATGAAATTCATTGATAGTGTTTTTCAAGTATTTTATATTTTTCCTGAATTTCTGTTTACATGATCTCTTGATTTATAAAAGCAGTCCTGAAATATCTAACCATAATTACATATTTTAATTTTTTTCTTTTTAGTTCTGTCATGTTTTGCTTTATTATTTCAGAGCTCAGTTTATTAGGTGTACTTAAGAATTGTTATTTTTCTTCATAAATTTTGAGCCCTTTATTATAAGGGTAAGAATTCTAGGTTAATTTATTTTTAATTCTCAATACTTTAAAAATGTCTTCCTGTTGTTTTCTAGCTTGCATAATTTTACATGCAAAGTCTGGAATCATTCTTTGTTTCTCTGTACATCCTATGCATCTTTTTCCCTCATTTTGTTTTCAATTTTGTTGTCTTTGAACTATTTGATCATAATTATGTTAGCTCTCCCCACCCCCAACAGATCAGTTCTTTCTCTTGCTACTCATAGAAGTGTTGCTTAGGGATAGAATCAACAAATCTCAGGTATTTTCAGCTTCCTGCAAAAGTTCTCTGCATTAATATCTACTGCCAAGTAGCCACCTTGATTTACGAGGACTTCCAGTGCTTGACTGCAGGCTCATGGAGACTTTAGGATAGTTATATTTGTTGATTGTACCAACACAAAAGGAATAGTAAAGTTTTACTGCTTAGTATAGTTAGGGCAATTCCCCAGATTCCCTATCATGTTGAGTCCTGTTAGATATAGCACAAATTTTTATTTTGATGGGACTTGAAGTTAGTGTGAAGAATTTCAGCATCTTTCTCATTAACTAATTTAAAAAAAATCCTACAACCTATAAATAGCCCAGTTAAGTGATGGCGATAGTAATAAAAAGAATTGCAATAATATTTTATGATACTTTATAGCTTACAAAGTAATTTCACACACATTTTCTCATTTAGCTTTATGATTATTTGTACTGAGAAGCTATTGTAGAATTGCTAAAGTCAGTAAACATCGGCTAAAGAAAAAAAGATTTTATAGCTAGCCATTTTCAAAAGATGAAAAACAAAACAGAAACATGCTTTAAAGCCCTAGTATTTATTGTCATTTAACACTCAGAAATTGTTAGTTTCAAATGAGATCAGTCTTTTAAAAGACAATTTTAAAAGACCAGAACAGACAGCTTCCCCTGAACTTTTCTTTTTATGTTCTTGGTCCTCTAGAATTAAAAGTAAATTTTCTTTCATTTTAAAAGGATAAATGTGTTCCTGTTGTACCAAGATGTTTTATAGAAAATATTGGTTGAGAAGGGGATTAGTCCCATATACTAGCACTTAATGCAAGAAATATTTAATGTTTTTTAAAAATTTTTCCTTTATAGGAAAGTTAAGTCTGTTTTTGTTATTCTGTATTTTAAAAGATTTACCTAGTTTTATATGTTTTGTGGCAGGCATACTCACTCAGGGACAACTGGGCCTAGTAGATATTGTCTTCCAGTACATTCATTGTGATGAGATCTATGAAGCAATAAACATCCTGAGCAGTATGAACTGGGACACCCTGGGCCAGCAGTGCTTTATCAGCATGAGTGCCATCGTGAACCATCTCCTTAGACAAAGACTTACTCCAGAGAGAGAAGGTCAGACCTGAATATGTTTCACAAATTGGTTTTGTATATACATGAAGTACTTTTTTTGAGTTAGATGTTTTAAGACATTTTTGAGTGATGTTATTGGAGATTGAAAGACAAAAATGTTAATTCTCTATTAAAACTGAAAGGATTAGATAGCAGATAATTGCTCCCATGTAGTACTTACTATGTGGTATTTGTCAACATAAAGAACAACTTTTCTGTATAGCTTGTGTTGGAACTCACAATGCAGTCATTGTACAAGTCAGTCTAAGTGTGAAATATGCTCAGATTTCAAACTTTGATCAGCAATTTCATGTGCTCTCTTGGTCTGTAGACAAAGGGCCTCAAACAAAGGCCTTTATTACTCCTTCATATTAGACATCAATATTATTTTCCTCACATCCAAGTCCTCTGTCCAGACAATAGTCATTAACACTCACTTTTTGTGTGTGTCAGAATTGTATTGCAGAATTGCTCCTTCTTGTTTTCAATCTTCAAACTTGTGCTTTTGACACCTCTGTCCTTTCTGTCTGCTTGGATTTTTCCTACCTTTACTCAATAAGTAACTTTGCCTATAGGGATACTAGATGTTTATTGTTAAAAAGAAAAAAACAAACAAACAAGATATGTCACCTACAATAATGTAATAAATCTTTTATGAGGTATTCATTTATGTAATATAAATTGCATCAAAAATTTGCAACTTCATTTACATCTTTGTGATAAGCATTGATATTAATGGTGGGAAATCATGGCCAACAAGAAATTGACCATAAGTAATAAGACAGGAAATTAGGAAAAACAAGATATGTCAAAAGGTCCTTTACATTTTCTTTCTTACTATTTTCTGTGCATTTTTATAGATTTTCTTACTACATTGTTATTACATTTCCAAAGTAAGCAAGTTTTATTTTGATAGTGTTCTGTGGTTAATTTTCATCTTAGGAGTTTTAGAGAAGAATAATCAGTAATAACATACTTCTTCAGGAAGTCTGTATCAGGGTCTTGGGCAAACTCACAGAAATCCCATAATAATGATTTATTTAATAAAAGTTGAATGGACTTTTTGGAGGTAGTGCAAACCCATACATGAAGATTTCAGTGTTTCCACACTAAGAAAATTCCTTCCACAAGCCAAGTGAGATGGTACACACCTGTACTCTCAGCTACTAGGGATACCGAAGTAGGAGGATTGCAAGTTTGAGGCCCTCCTGGGCAGTTTAGCCAGATCATGCCTCAAAACAAAATTTGAAAAAAAAAAAAAAAGGCTGGGGATGTAGCTCAGTGGTAGAGTGCTTGCTTGTGTGGCATGTACGAGGCCCTGGATGCAATCCCTACATCGATTCCCCACAACAGATACACTTTCACTGTCTTCTACAATGCTTGGCCCACAAAAGGTACTCAATGAGTATTAGTTAACAATAAAAAAGAAAGTTTAACTCCAAGTTTATTAGAGTATAATATATTGCTGTAATATTTCTGCCTGCAGAACTATCTCAAGTAATTATTTATTAGTATTGATATACTCCCAAGACCTCAAAATTGGGTACATAAAAAGAAATAACAAAAACACGTTCCCTAAAGGAAGCCTATGATGATACATAAAATCTATATAAGAGACCCTAAATTTATACTTAAAGAAGAAAAGTATAAAAGTAGAAAAGATAAAATATTGACTGTCAGGACACTGAGAAATTGCTGCACCTAGTGAATTTATGTTGTAAGATTACTATGTCATAAGAAATATTGTTAAGGAATACACAAATGGGCATTATCAGATTCTTGCTCTAATAAAGGATATTTTCAAGGAACCATATTGGGGAGATAGGGAAATAAAAAGCTTTTATGATAGTAGCCTATTAAAATAAAATGCTTGCATGATGCTGGGTTATCAGAATATGTACATTTTAAGTAGATATGTGCATTTCCCCCTAAGTAACTGCAAAACACATTTCTAAAACATTCAGAGTTCTTCTCTGTTGAGATTTATTCTATCTGAAGCTAACAAATTTGACATGGTAATTTGTTTTCCTTTTATTAGTGGAACCCAGTGAGCTCTTTTATTTGTAACCATGTTGTGGTTATCTTTGAGATCTTCATTTCTGCCTTAAACATCAAGCTGGGATATCTAATGAATCTATAACTGTGCTGGGAGTTACAAGTATTCCATGTAGGTTCGAACATTTCAGATGTACGAAACATGCTGTCAAGAAAACAAGCAATGGCAAGAGAATCTGGCTTGTTTTCACAATAGCATTGCTATATTCAATTTTAATCTAAATTGACTGCTGCTTTGAAAGAAAATACCTCTAAAGTTCATCTTACTTTACTGTCTAGATTTATGATTAAAAAAAGAAATTACTAACAGCTTAGCCAAGTCCATAGCAATTACTCTGATGAGGAATTTAATACTTTCAAACACAAATGTGCCTACAACTAAAGAGTTTTGCTAAATAATGAATTGTTTATTCAACCCAGTACTGGCAGCATAAAAAAAATCAGAGGAGTCTAACTGTGAACTGTAGTGTTCTCATACATACACATACTCTCACCATTACGGTAATTACTTAACTTTCAGGTATTTCTGGGCTGAAGCACAGTCCCATAGGCATGCCTTGATAGAAGACCAGACATTTTTTGCATTTTCCCCCTATTTTCTATCCCCCTTGTTTATCAAAATGTGTATTTTCCCCCTAATCTCTAGTCCTCCTTGTTTATCAAAACTTGCTTTTTCAGTCCTCCTTTCTTCTCCCAGGGTGTTAGTTTTCACTAACAAAACCAAGAATCTTGTTGCTTAGGACAGGATTTAGGAAAATATAGGGACTTTCACAGCCCTGTTAAAATTGTTGTAGAGAGGTGGTCTCACTGTTTTTAATTGTATTGTTGTTTTTATTTGTATTGTTTTAAAAACCATTTCTACTATGCTGACTTCAATTTCCCATGTGAAAAGGTTAGTTTTCTCTTTTCAGCTAAAAAGAGTAAATGTTGAGCACACTGCAAGTTGATTTTACAGGAAATACTAGTTCAAACTGTGTAACTTTGATGAGTCACTATTTTAATTACCCATTTGTGGTGAGAGGTTGGTTCATTATGGATTTCTTCAGTTTTGACAGCTTTTTGTTGCTCAGAGTCATTGTCAGCTTTGCCTCAAGTGAAAGTTTATACACAGGTTTGTTTTTGTACCAGCTGTCATATTTTAATTTCATCTTTCCTGCAACAAGCTCACATTTCATCCAAGTTCGAAAAACCTGACTGACTGCAAACACGAGTATTCTGTTGTAATTGAAGGAGTTTCACTTGTTTTAGTGCTGCTATGTTTGAATTCCACAGCACAGCTTGAGGCAAGCCTTGGAACCTTCTATGCTCCAACACGACCACTTCTGGATACAACTATTTTGGAATATAGAGACCAGATCAGCAGATATGCAAGGAGATTCTTCCACCACTTGCTAAGGTGAATGCTGTATTTGGACTGATTTGTGTCAGACTAACTACCAATTTCAGGAGCTGCCATCTTTAATGAGAACATTCCATAATCTGGCTATTTTCTGACAGTCCATCCATTCAAAGAAAAACATTACTTCTCTTGATATTTTTTATTTAATTTGTTCTTATTTTCCTTTAAGGAAATATTTTAATATTGTTTGGGACTTTTACATCACCGGTATTCTTTTATTTTTTTTTTTAGCTTTACTATATTTTCTAAGTGTGACCTGTATTCTTTAATATTCTTTCCCCTTTGATATTAAAGCAAAAAATACCAGCTATGTAAAATCAATATAAAAATATTAACTCATTTTGCTCCTAGCATTAGAGAAATGTTTTCATTTAAATTAAAACTAAATATAAGAATATGCTATAAAGTTCTGAGACAGTAATTGGTTTGCTTTACTTTCAGAATGACTATAGAAAGATTCATTCATTATCAAATAATGGGGCAGATTAATAATTTTACTGTACCTAATTTTCTCTGCTTTCCCTGGTTATAATATGTTCTTTTAACCTTGAGATATGTTACAAATTAGATAATAATGTCAAAAATTGCTCTGAGAACAATACTATAGAAATTGAAGGACAAGTATTTTAGCATTTATATATATATTATATATATATATATATATATATATATATATATATATATATAATTCAGAAAACAGAACGGATGGATGGAAGGAAGATAAAAGGATGGACAGATAAAAAGAGATTAGAGCACATATAAATGTGATACCATATAAAAGAAAGGAAGTGATTGGCACAAAATTTAGAATGATGTAGAGTAAGTGAAAACAAGTATGACAGAACAGGCAGGCACATGGAATGTAATCCTCTAGGTATTAGTACTATGTTCCATTTCTTAAGACGAGTGGTACATATCAGGGTCTGTTAAAAATGATTACTGCTTTTTTTGTGTGTATGTGTGTATGTGTGGTATACTCTTGTATACAATATGTTTTAAAATAGAACGTAATAGAATTTTCAATTGTGTGTACCAAAAGGAAGTTGGGTTGATTTTTGGAATTTTTAAATTTTACTAATAATGTAATCTGTTATAATGCCTTTTAACTCTTTCAAAGACTTAAATATATATTCTCTAATTTTTTCAGTCAGAACAACCCTGTAAAGGGGGTATTATCATTTGACAAATGAGTAAACTGAGGCCAATATGGTAAGTGGTTGGATTAGATGAAATAACAGATTACTGATGGTGCTGGATCTTGAACTGTTTTTTTTTTTTGATCCTCTGCTCCTTACTCTTAAGACCATTTATCTATCGTTTGTTGTGTGTATTTTAGATGCTACCTTGTAAAATAACTGAAAATGGTCATCCACTCAAGAGTAGGCTGATTGATAAATATGCTTGACTGCCCAAAAAGGGGAGAAACTTCAGATTGGTCAGGGCTTGAGGAGATATTTTTTGTTGTGTAGATATTCATACTCTATACTTAATTTTCTATATATAAAGTGACACTTTGAACTCTACAAAGCAGTTAAGCCTTTGGAAAACAGTATTTTTAGAAGCTGAAGTGTAAATATATTGCAAGAGTTATTATCTGTAATTGAATCTTGCCTTTTTATCTGAATAACTTTAGCATATTCAAGAGATTCTTTACCCCGAATGAGGCTGGCTTCCATGAATATGTCAAAAATGCTGGGGCTGATGTCACATTTATTTGGACCTAGGACTTTGCTCTCATTGCTATTTAGTTTTTCCTGTTTCTGGGTAATTTTAATTAGTTAAGCTGCTGCCTGAAGAGTTTAAAAAGATGAACATGAATAAAATAGAAGTGTTGGGAGCATATTCTTGATGGCTTTACTGTGTCTTTGGTCTTTCTGACTTTATGTAGTTGTTTGGTTTTTGCCTAAACATCCTATTATGCAACCTTCTTGCTGATCCTAGAATGCACATATTCTACAAATGTGCAAATTTTTTGTTTATTGGTTTTATTCAAATATAGTTTCCCAACTCTTTTGGAGCTACTTTTGATAAAGTGACTATTTTAAAAATATTTTTTAGTTGTAGTTGGACACAATACCTTTATTTTTATCTATTTATTTTTATGTGGTGCTGAGGACTGAACCCAGTGCCTCACACGTGCTAGGTGAGCACTCTACTGCTGAGCCACCACCCCAGACCCCTAATTATTATTAATGCTATCATTATTATTAGACTTTAGCTTGCATTGTGGTTACATCTGAAATTGGATGTTTTCCCTTGTGGTATACTAGCTTTTTAGTTTTTTTTTGTTTTAGTGCTTTCCTACTATTTCATTTATAATGAATGTTTATCAGTTATTCTTTTGATAGTAAGCTATACATAGCATTATGAAAAAAGAAAATAAAGTTTAGAAAAAAATTAAATGAGATAGCTTAAGTTGCACCCATTCTTTTGTTTCATCTGCTGCCAAGAAGTTTTCCTGCTTAAGGGTAGAGAAACAAACCAAAGGCCTTTTGGTATTTGTGAAGGACTACAATTGTATTACTCCCTGTGCTTTGATTAGTCATTTTAATACCCCTTTAAAAAGGTTATTAAATGATGAAACAAGTCCTAAACAGTAAAGACCATCATAGAGATTATTAAATTAAAGATGAAGAAAAGGAGCCTCATGGAGATTAGGGAAGTACCTAGGATCACTCACATGGGACTCAGATTGCCTGAATCCAGACTGGACTCTTTGGAGAAGTAAGAATTAAATATTAGATTGATTTTAATTTCATCTAGCATGGAAAGGGTAGGGCCGTAGTATGAATTTGGGATAATGGACAAGTATATTATGTAGATTATTAAAGTAAATGTTCTGAAGACAATAGAGGAATTCCACAAGCATGTTTTTTTTTTTTTTTTTTTTGGCTTCTTTTGTCTTTAGCAAATATTAACGTTTACCTGAAAGCTTTCCTCCAAATTCAAACAAATCTGAACTTTAAAACTTATTTTTTCATGTTTTTTTTTCCTGGAATCTTTTTGTATGTATTTAAAGTGATTGATTTTCATAAAGAAATGTTCCCTGGACATATAAATTTTTGCTTCTAAAATTAAAGACAGAAAGTAGTAGAAACACAGCCTTGATATGGTAAAGTGTTTATTATAATAAAATGTAAAGAGATGATTTTAAGAAATCATTAAGCTGGAAAACATTTACCTACAGAAGGCCTTCTTTGCTTAAAATAAGTTTAGAAGGTAATTATTCACCTTTCTTCCTCAGTTAAATTGCATAGTATCCTGGAAGTACTGAATAGGAAAGTATTAGCTAGAATTTTTCATCATAAACAAATAGGAACTATAATAATAATGTGTAAATTTTGATGACAAAGATTTCAAATGAATGTGCTACATGTGAAACTTATATTATTCATATGAAAATAAAATATTTTCCCCTCCTTACTATATAAGATTATAGTTTTCTGACATCACAGTGTTATGCAATTGTGACACAGAGAATCATGCTTTTAAAATGCTTAGAAAATAGTAAGCAAAATTTGGGAAAGGAAGCTTTATTTTAAGCAATATTATGTTTATGAAATCTTTATGGGAAAGTGTACTAATATTTACATTTTCCTTTGCAATGCAAAAACAATAAAAATGAATTGATGGATGTATAGAAGAATAGATAGAGGTGGAGAGATATGTGATGAAACAGTATTATAAAATATAATGATAAAATCCAGAAGTACTTATCTATTTTGTTAGGGCTGGTTGGGGAGGATTACCTTTCGTAAGGGAGCTTTTTCCATTCCTGCCAAGGGTGGAGAATAAGATGGGGGGAGTCCTCTGCCATAAAGGCAATTTTTAAAAAGTTGTGATGCTAACCAATAAATTAGGAAACCAAGCAAAACTGACAGAACATAGACACAAATCACATAAAGGCCATGCCATGAAAAAATTTTGTATACCTGGCCCTTCTTCCTCAAGGCTTCCCTTTCACAGCTAGTCAGGTTGTGAGCCCCCTGGTGGGGGCGGGGGAGCAAAGTATCCAAATGCTGTGCATCTATTAGTCTAGTTTTCCTGCAGAGAAAAACCATAAAGAATTTATTAGGCAAATTTATTACATCTGGGCTAGGGATGTGGCTCAAACAGTAGCGCACTCGCCTGGCATGCGCGGGGTGCTGGGTTCGATCCTCAGCACCACATAAAAATAAAATAAAGATATTGTGTCCACCGAAAACTAAAAAATAAATATTAAAAAAATTCATTCTCTCTCTCTCTCTCTCTCAAAAAAAAAATTATTACATCTGCAGATATCACAGCTCAAGGAACAACAATGATATATAAAACATGAGCGTCAATAACAAAATAGACTGTGTCTAGCTCTATGAGATACATTTGTTTCCATTGTGTTTTTACAGTGTAGAAATAATAATCCTTTGTTTTATTATGTATTTAAACTTAACAGAACTGTGTTATATTCAAAAAACTATGAATTGGTGATGTAACCTTATTTCTAGTTATAGATAGCCCTCAAGCATCTGCTTCCTAGAGAAGGATAAGTATCATTCGATATTTTTTGAATTACCCCCAATGTCTTTTCTTTCCCCACACATAAGCATGTTCACATAATAAAGGATTCAGTTTGCTGTAGATTCTGATTCTTATTATATTTATCTCATTACATTTTATAGAAAAAGATACTTCAGTTTGGTCAGTACCTGGGAAATTGAGGATCATCTCTGTCTAAATTATAGACAGATGGAGGAACAAATACTAGATTTTCTCAGACTTCCTAGTTTATGGACCTCAGAGTATTGAAGTGGTTGAAAAAAAGAGGATTACTTTGGTAAAATCTTTAATGAGCACTCTGATTACATGTGGTTATTGCTATGCAAGGGCACATGTTTGTCTTTTGGTTATTGATTTTATAAATAAAAGTTGTTTAAACCCAAAGCCTTCCCATTAATTTAAGTTTTCCTGATCCTCACACTATACAAAGCCATTGCCATTTTTTGAAACATAAAGCTGCATTTTTTTCAAAACAAAAATAGCTTCTGATTGTAGACATAACATACGATTTTTTTCCCTATAATTTAAATATCATGACCCTCTTGTCACATTAATAAACATAGATCTACATCCTCCTGTAAACAGATATGAACTATTTCCAATTTTTTGCTATTATAAACATTGCTTCAAGAAACGTTTCTTGTACATAGTTGATATACTTATACCATGCACACTCATATAAATATATATATACACACACATATGCACATATACACTATATATTTCACAAACTTGTTGCATTTTGAAGATTCTTGATACTTATTGTACAATTTTCCTGTTATCATTCTGTGAAATCACTCATCTCATCCTACCAATCGTGGAAATAATCAGTTTCTTAAAACATTAACAATTGAAAGAAAATTGGCTTTAATTTTTTTAATGTATGATTGTTTTCCCTCATTTTTTTCTGGCTATTTGTTTTATACTTAATAAACTTTATTTTTAGAATAGTATTAGGCTCACAACAAAGGTGAATGGAAGGTACTGAGTTCCTATATACTCCCTGTCCCCAGTAATTTTAGTTCCTTTTTTAAAAATAATGATTATTATGCACATTTGTAGAGAGAGGCTATATGTACCATTATGTGAATAGCTACTATTTAATATGTACCACTATTTAAAGCTAAAGACTTTTTAAAACATGATTACATTTAAAAAAATTTGTTTTAGTTGAAGATGGACACAATACCTTTATTTATTTATTTTTATGTGGTGCTATGGATCAAACCCAGTGTTTCACACGTGCTAGGCAAGCGCTTAACCACTGAGCCACAACCCCAACCCCAGAAGCATGATCACATTTAATCCCCACATCCCAGTATGAAGACATGAAGACATTTTTATTCCTGTTTTCTAGATGAAGACACTTAGATTACTTAACTTGCTCATAAACAATAGGTAGAACCAAATTCTTGTGTGGGTCCAGCTGACCTCAAACTCCTTTCTCTTTACCACCACACTATGAAGTAAACCTCCTCAGGAAATAAGGAGTTCTTTCTCCAGAGGTACTTTGTAAAAGGAGGGCTACATACTGCAGTCTAATATAGTGAATAACAAGAAAGTTTGAACATGGGCACATTCTTAGTATCCTTTAGCTTCCACTTCTTAATTTATAAATAAGGATAATCATGATACTTACCACTGTAGTATATTGTGAGAATTAACGTAATAATGCATGTAACTAGAACTTAAGATATAGGTTGGCACATTATTAGTAAGGGCACAATGAATGCTTAATATTGATTGTGGTGTTGTAGAGAGTAAAAAAAAAAATTAGATAAATGTGGACCAAATGATCTTTAGAACTTTACTTCTTGACTTTTTTTTTTCAAAAATTAAAAAGAATTTTTTTTTCTTATAGTACATTAGGACCAGGACCTAAAACTAGTCTTTTTTTAAATATATATATTTTTAGTTATACATGGACACAATATCTTTATTTTGTTTATTTATTTTCATGTGGTGCTGAGGCTCGAACCCAGTACCTCACATGTGAGGGGCAAGCACTCTGCCACTGAGCTACACTTCAGCCCCAAACTACAGTCTTTTGATCTCTTAGTACTGGCTTTCTTTGGGTAGCCCTTCTTTTTACCTAATGGAAGGACTAATTGAGAGTTCCTGGTTATCAGCTCACTGGGTCTAAAGTAAGAGAAAATGGCCTGGGGCAGACGTTGGGCAACTTTGGCAATGGCTTAATGCAGAGTGGTACCTTCAATTGATGTAAGATCCTGAATTCATCTAGTACTCCCAGAATCAAGTTTCACCATAAAAAAATGTAATATCATTTATACCTTGTATGTTATCAGACAGTGGTTGTGAATATTATTAACTGAGTCAGGTAAACATTGTGGCAAATGGTATTTGAACCTACACTGAACTGTTTGGTGTGCCATTCTTTATAATTTACTACTGATATTTCATAATTGTTCCCTTAGACTTGGAAAATGTAGAACCCAGTAAGTAGGAAAAATTTAGCTTAGAGAACAGAGATTTGAATCTTCTATTTAAAGGATCCTGAGGAATAATATTATGAAAATTCAGGGTTGAAAAGAGCCTAAAAATATAGGGAAATCTCACATGACTGCACTCAGTCCCCTAAACCAGAAGATTATCCTCCTGGTTTGATGGTCAGGTTTTCATTTAATTTTTAAAGAAAGCATCTCCTTCTAAAAATGCATTTTCAGTGGGGCAATATTGCCCTCAAAGGGGCAAAAGTTGGTTCTTAGGGATTGAAAAAAATATTAGATATTATAATGATTTATGGCCTTCCAAATTTTATAACTTAGTATTTGATTTATCTTAAGAAATTTAATTAATTTAACCTGAATTTAAATATAATACTTAACAATAATATTGTATTAATTACTTCAGAAACGAGAGTTTGTTGAGTAAATGTACTTCATAGATCCTAGCAATAAGAAGTTGGGGGAGGCAATTTTTGACATACCAAACACAATAGAGATGGGACCAACCTAGGTGTGCCAACACAGCAGTGGATTTGGGTCCACATATGATAATACTGAGCTTCTGTGACAGTGGGGGAAATGGTAGGGAAAGATAACTGGGAATAAACAGTTCCAGCAGTGGCAAGAGATGCAAAAAGGCAACTTTGTCTCTTAGGCTCTAGGTTACTTTTCAAACAGAAGCAATCCTCAAGCACACAACACAGTTATTATTTTTAAAAATTAAACTTAATTTTGAGAAAATTATAGACTCATGCAAATGTGAGAAATAATAGATTCTAGTACCCTGACCCAGTTCCCTCAATGGTAAGATCTTACAAAATGACAGTAATATATCATACACAGCTGATTGACATTAATGTAGTCAAGATACAGAGCATTTTTAACACCATAGGATTTCTCATTTGCCCTTTTATAATTACCCACTTTCCTCCCACTCCATCCCCTTCCAAGTCCTTGGCACCCACCAATTTGTTCATTTTTATAAATTTGTCATTTTAAGAATGTTATATAAATGGAATTAAATAGTATGTAACCTTTTAGAGGATTGGCTTTTTTCACTCAGCACTAATATTGTAGAAATTGATCCAAATTGTTACATACATCAGTAGTTCATTCCTATTACTGAGTAGTACTCCATGATATGAATGTACCACTTTTAGTTTAACCAGTCACTCACTGAAGGATATCTGGGTTGTTTTCAGCTTTTGCCTATTATAACTAACACTGCTATAAACATTTATATACTGGTTTTTATGTGAACATAAATTTTAATTTTTCTGGGATAAATGCCCAGGAGTATAGTTGCTGGGTTATAGGATAATTGCATGTTTAGTTGTTTGTTTTATTTTGTTTTTAAGAAAATGCCAAACTTATCCAAAGTGATTGTATTTGATGGTTCCACCAGTAATATGTGAACAATTCTGTTTCTCTACATTTGGTGCCAGTATTTAGTGCTATCATTTTTGAAAATTAATTTAGCCATTCTCAGAGATATGTAATGATATTACATTGTGGCTTTAATGTCCACAATATAATGGATAATAATGTTGAACATCTTTTCATACTATTATTTGCCATTAATGTCCTTTGGTGAAATATTTTAATAACTTTTGACCATTTTCTAATTTGTATTTTTTTAACTGTTAAGTTTATAGTTTCCCTTATAAATACTTATAAATACTCATCCTTTGTCAGATATGTGGTTTGCAGTATTTTCTTCTAATCTGTAACTTATATTTGGAGCTACACATATTATTATCTTTTCATATATTATTACTATCATTGTGATTATCATACTTAATTCTACTAAGGGACCTATCTTCAGAGAATGGCTAAAATACTTTCAACTTTTACACCAACCACTACCATAACTTGCTTCTCCCTTGCATTGTTGTGTGTGAAACTCTATGGTAAAGTTCATAGATTTTTAGATCATGTGGCTTAATGGAAACAGCAAAGTATAGGTTTGTTATTCTTTCTTATATTTTAAGCTTTACTGTTTTAGTTTTATAAAAGTTCTTTTTTACACACAGATATATACACACATAGTTATGCTTATTTTTAATACAGCTAGCAACAGGTAATATTTCTTTTTAAATATTTTTTTGTTGTATATGGACACAAAACCTTTATTTATTTTTTTAATGTGCTGAGGATCAAACCCAGTGACTTACATGTACTAGCAAGCACTCCACCACTGAGCTACAACCCCATCCCAAGATAATATTTCTGTACTGCTTTTTCCCCAATATTTTTTTATTTGTTCTTTTTAGATATACATGACAGTGGAATGTATTTTGACATACATACATGGAGTATAACTTATTCTAATTGGGATTTTATTCTTGTGGTTGTTCGTGGTGGGGAAATTTACGGGTCGTGTATTCTTATATGAACGTAGGAAAGTTGTATCTGATTTATTCTACTGTCTTTCCTATTCCTATCCTGCTTCACTTTTCTTCATTCCCCCTTTTCTAATCTAATCTTAACTGGCACAGTGGCCCTGTTACAAGTGTTTTACCAAACTTTGACCAACATGTAAAATTTATTTTGCTAAACTGTATAGACATGCTCTTACCATGTTATTTATTAACTGGAGCATTGAGAAGAATGAGTGATGTAATGTTATATAGGTGGGGTATTTGTTTTTTGCAAACAAGATCAGACTGTTAGAGAAAAAGGTAAATGTTTTTATATTATTTGAGAATCTGACCTTAGAGCATGGGAGGCAACACAGTCAGTTTAGTAAATAGTTCTAGAGAGAAAGATGTAGTGCTGAAAGGTGATTGCTGAGAATGCTTTTATATACACTGTCAGACATAGATTTAGTAGAGTAGTAAAATTGCATGTAGTATTGGTTTGTTTTCTATTTTTTGTTTTACTCATTGTTTTTCTTTTCCCCAAATGGCTTTTTAAAAAACTTTTATTGCCTTAACATAGTGAGAAAAATCATAAGTGTCTAACTCAGTAAATTATATTCATCACAAAGTAAACACAATCTTTGAACCAGTGCCCCAGTAAAGAAATGGAACATTACCAGCACTTCAGGGAACCCCCTTCTCCCTTTGTGACCTCCCGATTACCCTCTTTCCTTTTTTGGGTGTAACCACTGCCCTGCATCCTAATACCGTAGAATGTTTTACCTATGTTTGAACTTTTTTTTTCTTAAGTATCAGGGATTGGACGTAGGGGTACTTAACCACTGAGCCACATCCCTAGCCCTTTTTATTTTTTATTTTGAGGGTCTTGCTAAGTTGCTTTTGGTCTTTGCTAAATTGCTGAAGCTGGCTTTGAACTTGAGACCCTCCAACCTCAAAACATCAGCCTCCTGAGCCACTGATGTTTTTGAACTTTTATGAATGTTTTCTTTTGTGTTTGCCCTTTTTTTCAACATTATATTTGTGAAAATAGTATGTGTTGTTGCATATGGCAGAAGTATGCGTATATTTATTACTGAATTTATATTTTCATGATAAATGCTGTAGGTATATACTATAATTTATACATCTATTTAACTGTTGTGTGACATTTCTTTTGCAGTTTTGAGCTATTTGCAAATAACATTGCAATGAGCATTCTTGTACATGTTGTTAGTGCATATGTGTAGATCTTTTCTAAATTTAAAGATGATTAAATTTATTAATCATCTTTATTCTTTTTGAATTGTTCATTCCATTATAATATTTATCTTTTTCTTATTGGTTTCTAAGCAGTTTTAATAGTATCAATATTTTTAATGTGTTGCAACCTTTTTTCCCAGTTTTCTATTTGTTTTTCAATCTAGTATTATAGATTTGTTATTGTTGTTGGTCCAAGAGAACTTTTTATAAGGGTAATTAATATATTAGTGGTCTCCATTATGGTTTTTTTGTTTGTCATAGATCTTATCTTCCCAGAATTATAAAAATTATTTGCCCTTATTTATTTCAGTTATATTTATGACTTTTGTTGTACATTTAAATTTTTCTCTCTAAAAATAATTTTAGTATACGAAATATTTTCAGCTTCAGATTTATTTTCTCCCAATTATCTGACCCATTGTCCTAACATCATTTTCACAATTTTCTCTTGATCAGTTAGCCTACTTTTTCCACATTCATAATTTTAGAACAAATTTTGGCAACAGTCAGAAAGTCACGCTCATCCATTAGATTCTATATGCATACATTCGCATAGACAAATGTGTGTGCATTTTATGAATTTGAGTCAATATTTAAAGATTGAGATATCAGAGAAAAGCATAATTTCTGATTTTTCTTAAACCCAGATCATTTATTAATCCTGAGCCTGGTTTTTTGAGAGTGATCATCTAGGGTTTCATTGGATATGTGCTCTCTTACAACAAGCTTATGTTCTCCAGTTTGCCACAACCCCCACCAGTTCTTGTTGCTTTTTACCACCTGGCTCATTAAATATATTTCTGTTGGCTTCTTGGTCCTGTAGATATTTAAGTTATGAGCGGTATTTATTTCTAATAATTATTCCTGCTGCATACTTCTTCATTTATTATATAACTTTGTATATGATACAAAGAACTCTTGAAGATGTTTCTACTTTGTAATAAGTTTTTAATTTTTCATAGGAATTTTAGGGCCTAAACAAACAAAAGAGGTTTCCTAAGGATTTTTATTATAATTTTAGGAAGAATCAACATGTTTATAATATTGCTTTCTTCTGAAAAATGAGTTCTTTCCATTTTATTCAAATTTTCCTTTATATCACTAATTTTTACATATATTTTTGTTGTTGTAGATGGACATAATACCTTTTTAAAATTTTTTTATTTTTATGTGGGGCTGAGGATTGAACCCAGTGCTAAACAAGTGCCCATCACAGCCCCAGCCCATCACTAAATATTTTTTTTTTGTGCATGTTCCTAGTTTAGTTTTCCCTGAATATTTTTTTAAATTTTTTTATTATTTCTTTTTAGTTGTAGATGGACACAATACCTTTATTTTGCTTGTTTATTTTCATGTGGTGCTGGGGATTGAATCCCAGAGCCTCACTTGTGCTAGGCATGCACTCTATCAGTGAACCACAACCCCGGCCCCGTTTTTTTTTTTTTTTTTTTTTTTACATTTTGGCTGGGACTTCTTTTCAATGTCATAAGTGTTAGTTCCTGGTATATAAGAAACTACCTATGTTTGTATATTAGCTTTGTACTGTATTACTTTTTTGAAAATTTAAAAATTATTTCTAACAGTTTTGCAGGTCATAATTTTAGCCTTTCAAGGTGAATATTATATTGTCTACAAATAGTCATCATTAACCCCCTTACTTCCACATAGCGTAATTCTTGTCTAGTAAAGAATAATGGTGGGCTGGGGATGTGGCTCAAGCGGTAGTGCGCTCGCCTGGACAAAGATGTTGTGTCCGCCAAAAACAAACTAAAATAAATAAATAAATAAATATTAAAAAAAAAAAGGGACCGACCGGCAGAACAGGCCCAGCGGCCCGCCGGCATGGTAGACACGTCACCCCAATTGGAGGAGGGGCACAGCAGAGCCACCGCCTGCGCTGCAAGGTAGGCAGACCTGCGACCGACCAGCAGCACAGGCCCAGCAGCCTGCTGGCGTGGTAGACCTTTGACCGACCAGCAGAACAGGCCCAGCAGCCTGCCAGCGTGGTAGACCTGCGACCAACCGGCAGAAAAGGCCCAGCGGCCCGCCAGCAAGGGGGACACGTCACCCCAATTGGAGGAGAGGCAGAGCAGAGCCACCGCCCGCGCCTGCAAGGTAGGCAGACCTGTGACTGACCGGAAGAACAGGCCCAGCAGCCCGCCGCCGGCGTGGTAGACACGTCACCCCAATTGGAGGAGGTGCAGAACAGAGCCGCCGCCTGTGCTGCAAGGTAGGCAGACCTGCAACCGACCTGCAGAACAGGCCAAGCGGCCCGCTGGCGTGGTAGACACGTCACCCCAATTGGAGGAGGGGCAGAGCAGAGCCACCGCCCGCTGCCCGCGCCTGCAAGGTAGGCAAACCTGCGACCAACCGGCAGAACAGGCCCAGAAGCCCGCCAGCATGGTAGACACATCACCCAAATTGGAGGAAGGGCCCAGCTGCCACCCGCAAGGTAGGCAGACCGCGCGTCCCGGAGAAGGGGGCCAGCGGCCCACCTGCGTGATAGATCACCCCAATTGGAGGAGGAGCACAACCGCCGCCCGCCCCTGCAAGGGAGACTTTGCAACGATACAAGAGCAATATAAATATATAGGGGGAAAATTCAATAACACAACAGTTTTACCAAGCAGAAAGAAACGCAAGCAGTATGAAAAGACAAGGAAAGAAAAGACCACAAGCAATGCAGGTCAACTCAACTTTAGAAGAGGTAATAGCTGCAGCAGATGGATTGTCAGATAAAGAATTCAGGATTTACATGCTTCAGATGATCTGGAGTCTCAAGGAAGACATTAGACAGCAAAATCAGACAATGAAAGATCACTTCAACAATGAATTACATAAACAAATGCAAGAAGCAAAGGATCAACTATACAGGCAGATAGAGGTTATAAAAAACAAACAAACAGAAATCCTAGAAATGCAGGAAGCAATAAACCAACTTAAAAACTCAAATGAGAATACTACCAGCAGAGTAGAACACTTAGAAGATAGAACATCAGACAATGAAGACAAAGTATTTCAACTGGAAAAGAACATAGACAGCTCAGCAAGACTGTTAAGAAACCATGAGCAGAACATCCAAGAAATATGGGATAACATTAAGAGACCAAACTTAAGAGTCATTGGGATACAGGAAGGTACAGAGCTCCAAACCAAAGGAATGAGCAGTCTATTCAATGAAATAATACGAGAAAACTTCCCAGACTTGAAGAATGAGACAGAATCCCAAATCCTAGAAGCCTACAGGACGCTGAATGTGCAAAATCATAAGAGATCCACACCTAGACACATTATAATGAAGATGTCCAACATACAGAATAAGGAGAGAATTTTAAAAGCTTCAAGAGAAAGGAAGCAGATTACATTTAGGGGTAAACCAATCAGGATAACAGCTGATCTTTCAACACAGACTCTGAAAGCTAGAAGATCCTGGAACAACATATTTAAAACACTGAAAGAAAATGGGTTCCAACCAAGAATTGTGTATCCAGCAAAATTAAGCTTCAGGATGGAAGATGAAATTAAAACCTTCCACGATAAACAAAAGTTAAAAGAATTTGCAGCTAGAAAACCATCTCTTCAAAACATCCTCGGCAAAACACTACAAGAAGAGGAAATGGAAAATAACAATGAAAACCAACAGTGGGAGGTAGTACAGTAAAGGGGAAAAAATAATCAAAGAGGAAAAACAAACCATGTTAAGTAACATAAATAAACAAATATGGCTGGAAGAACAATCCATATCTCAATAATAACCCTAAATGTTAATGGCTTAAACTCACCAATTAAGAGACACAGGCTAGTAGAATGGATAAAAAAATGATCCAATAATATGCTGCCTACAGGAGACGCATTTGATAGGAAAAGACATACATAGACTGAAGGTGAAAGGTTGGGAAAAATCATATCACTCATATGGACTTCAGAAACAAGCAGGAGTGCCCATACTCATATCAAATAAAATAGATTTCAAGCCAAAGTTAATCAAAAGGGATAAAGAGGGACACTACATACTGCTCAAGGGAACCATACACCAACAAGATATAACAATCATAAATATATATGCTCCACACAATGGTGCAGCTATGTTCATCAAACAAACTCTTCTCAAGTTCAACAGTCTAATAGACCACCATACAATAATTATGGGAGACTTCAACACACCTCTCTCACCACTGGACAGATCTTCCAAACAAAAGTTGAATAAAGAAACTATAGAGCTCAATAATACAATTAATAACTTAGACTTAATTGACATATATAGAATATACCACCCAACATCAAGCAGTTACACTTTTTTCTCAGCAGCACATGGATGCTTCTCAAAAATAGATCATATATTATGTCACAGGGCAACTCTTAGACATTATAAAGGAGTAGAGATAATACCATGCATCTTATCTGATCATAATGGAATGAAACTGGAAATCAACGATAAAAGAAGGAAGGAAAAATCATGCATCACTTGGAGAATGAACAATAGGTTACTGAATGATCAATGGGTTATAGAAGACATCAAGGAGGAAAGTAAAAAATTCTTAGAGATAAATGAAAACACAGACACAACATATTGGAATCTATGGGACACAATGAAAGCAGTTCTAAGAGGAAAATTCATTGCCTAGAGTTCATTCCTTAAAAAAAGGAAAAACCAACAAATAAATGATCTCACACTTCATCTCAAAATCCTAGAAAAAGAAGAGCAAAACAACAGCAAAAGAAGTAGAAGGCAAGAAATAATTAAAATCAGAGCTGAAATTAATGAAATCGAAACAAAAGAAACAATTGAAAAAATTGACAAAACTAAAAGTTGGTTCTTTGAAAAAATAAATAAGATCGACAGACCCTTAGCCATGCTAACGAAGAGAAGAAGAGAGAGAACTCAAATTACTAGCATACAGGATGAAAAAGGCAATATCACAACAGACACTTCAGAAATACAGAAGATAATTAGAAATTATTATGATCTGCCCAGATTGAGTCAGGAGGATATAGACAACCTAAACAGACCAATATCAATTGAGGAAATAGAAGAAACCATCAAAAGACTACCAACTAAGAAAAGCCCAGGACGGATGGGTATACAGCAGAGTTTTACAAAACCTTTAAAGAAGAACTAATACCAATACTTTTCAAGCTATTCCAGGAAATAGAAAAAGAGGGAGAACTTCCAAATTCATTCTACGAGGCCAACATCACCCTGAATCCTAAACCAGACAAAGATACTTCAAAGAAAGAAAACTACAGACCAATATCTCCAATGAACTTAGATGCAAAAATCCTCAATAAAATTCTGGCGAATTGGATACAAAAACATATCAAAAAAATTGTGCACCATGATCAACTAGGATTCATCCCTGGGATGCAAGGCTGGTTCAATATACAGAAATCAATAAATGTTATTCACCACATAAATAGACTTAAAGATAAGAACCATATGATCATCTCGATAGATGCAGAAAAAGCATTCGACAAAGTACAGCATCCCTTTATGTTCAAAACTCTAGAAAAACTAGGGATAACAGGAACATACCTCAATATTGTAAAAGCAATCTATGCTAAGCCTCAGGCTAGCATCATTCTGAATGGAGAAAAACTGAAGGCATTCCCTCTAAATTCTGGAACAAGACAGGGATGCCCTCTATCACCACTTCTGTTCAACATAGTTCTCGGAACGCTGGCCAGAGCAATTAGACAGACGAAAGAAATTAAAGGCATAAAAATAGGAAAAGAAGAACTTAAATTATCACTATTTGCGGATGACATGATTCTATACCTAGCAGACCCAAATTAGATGACATGATTCTATACCTAGCAGGGTCTACAAAGAAACTATTAGAGCTAATAAATGAATTCAGCAAAGTGGCAGGATATAAAATCAACACGCATAAATCAAAGGCATTCCTGTATATCAGCGACAAATCCTCTGAAATGGAAATGAGGACAACCACTCCATTCACAATATCCTCAAAAAAAAAAATATTTGGGAATCAACCTAACAAAAGAGGTGAAAGACTTATACAATGAAAACTACAGAACCCTAAAGAGAGAAATAGAAGAAGATCTTAGAAGATGGAAAAATATACCCTGTTCATGGATAGGCAGAACTAACATCATCAAAATGGCGATATTACCCAAAGTTCTCTATAGGTTTAATGCAATGCCAATCAAAATCCCAACGGCATTTCTTGTAGAAATAGAGAAAGCAATCATGAAATTCATATGGAAAAACAAAAGACCCAGAATAGCAAAAACAATGCTAAGCAGGAAGTGTGAATCAGGTGGTATAGCCATACCAGACTTCAAACTATACTACAGAGCAATAGTAACAAAAACAGCATGGTACTGGTACCAAAACAGGCGGGTGGACCAATGGTACAGAATAGAGGACACAGAAACCAATCCACAAAACTACAACTATCTGATATTTGATAAAGGGGCTAAAAGCATGCAATGGAGGAAGGATAGCATCTTCAACAAATGGTGCTGGGAAAACTGGAAATCCATATGCAACAAAATGAAACTGAATCCCTTTCTCTCGCCATGCACAAAAGTTAATTCAAAATGGATCAAGAAGCTTGATATCAAATTAGAGACACACCGTCTGATAGAAGAAAAAGTTGGCTACAATCTACATACTGTGGGGTCGGGCTCCAAATTCCTCAATAGGACACCCATAGCACAAAAGTTAATAACTAGAATCAACAAATGGGACTTACTTAAACTAAAAAGTTTTTTCTCAGCAAGAAAAACAATAAGAGAGGTAAATAGGGAGCCTACATCCTGGGAACAAATCTTACTCCTCACACTTCAGATAGAGCCCTAATATCCAGAGTATGCAAAGAACTCAAAAAATTAGACAATAAGATAACAAATAACCCAATCAACAAATGAGCCAAGGACCTGAACAGACACTTCTCAGAGGAGGACATACAATCAATCAACAAGTACATGAAAAATTCTCACCATCTCTAGCAGTCAGAGAAATGCAAATCAAAACCACCCTAAGATACCATCTCACCCCAGTAAGATTGGCAGCCATTAGGAAGTCAAACAGCAACAAAGGCTGGCGAGGATGTGGGGAAAAGGGTACACTTGTACATTGCTGGTGGGACTGCAAATTGGTGCAGCCAATTTGGAAAGCAGTATGGAGATTTCTTGGAAAGCTGGGAATGGAACCACCATTTGACCCAGCTATTCCCCTTCTTGGTCTATTCCCTAAAGACCTAAAAAGAGCATGCTACAGGGACACTGCTACATCGATGTTCATAGCAGCACAATTCACAATAGCTAGACCGTGGAACCATCCCAGATGCCCTTCAATAGATGAATGGATTAAAAAAAATATGGCATTTATACACAATGGAGTATTACACAGCACTAAAAAATGACAAAATCATGGAATTTGCAGGGAAATGGATGGCATTAGAGCAGATTATGCTAAGTGAAGCTAGCCAATCCCTATAAAACAAATGCCAAATGTCTTCTTTGATATAATGAGAGAGAAAAGGAGAGAAAAGGGAAATTGCATCGAAATGGAAGGAGACCTTTATTGTTATACAAAATTACATATAAGAGGTTGTGAGGGGAAAGGGAAAAAAAACAAGGGAGAGAATTAAATTACAGCAGATTGGGTAGAGTGAGAAGATGAGAGGGGAGGGGAGGGGGGATAGTAGAGGAATACAACAGTTACTAATATGGCCTTATGTAAAAATGTGGATGTGTAACCGATGTGATTCTGCAATCTGTATTTGGGGTAAAAATGGGAGTTCATAACCCACTTGAATCTAATGTATGAAATATGATATGTCAAGAGCTTTGTAATGTTTTGAACAACCAATAAAAAAAAACATAAAAAAAATCTAAAAAAAAAGAAAAGAAAAAAAAATAACTTTTGTGCACTTTACAGAAGATTGCAAAAAATGTAGTCATGTTTATTATGAAAAAATAAAGAAAAATGTTAATTTTAAATAAAAAAAAAGAACTATGTAATGTTTTGAACAACCAACAATAAAAATTATAAAAAAATAAAAGAATAATGGTGGGCTGGGGATGTGGCTCAAGAGGTAGCGCGCTTGCCTGGCATGCGTGCGTCCCAGGTTCAATCCTCAGCACCACATACAAAAAACAAAGATGTTGTGTCTGCCGAAAACTAAAAAATAAATATTAAAAAAATTCTCTCTCTCTCTCTCACTCTCTTAAAAAAAAAAGAATAATGGTAAGATATCTTTGTCTTGTTTGTGACATCAGTGAAAATGCTACTACTCTTTCCCAATTTAGCACAATACTCTTTTGAAATATATATTTGTGTCTTTCTAATTACTAAGTATTTGAAACATATTTTGAATCTTTTAGAATGCTTTTTGAGGATCTTTAAGTATGATTATATATAGTTCTTTTTCCTTCTCTATAAGGATAGCCCACTTTATTGATAGATTTTCTAATAAGAAATCATTACATTGTTAGAAGGTAATAGTATAACCACAACTACGGAAGTAGTTGTAAACAGTAACATGATTCAAAATTGCATGCTATGTCAAGATGCTTACTTTAAAATAAGGACATTACTGTTTTGTAGATGTAAATGAGTCTCAGCTTTGATGTTTCTTATGTCTTGATGAGTAATTTTTTGAAACCATTATTCTTTTTTTTTTAATTCTTCTTTGAAGGTTTTGTAAAATTCCCCTGCATACCCATCCGGTCCAGGGCTTTTCTTGGTTTGTAGTCTTTTGATGGCTTCTTCTATTTCCTCCTTTGTTATTGGTCTGTTTAAATTGTGTGTATCTTCCTTACTCAATCTGGGCAAATCATATGACTTAAGAAATTTATCGATATCTTCACTATCTTCTATTTTATTGGAATATAGGGTTTCAAAATAATTTCTAATTATCTTCTGTATTTCTGTAGTGTCCGTTGTAATATTGCCTTTTTCATCCCGTATGTTAGTAATTTGAATTCTGTCTCTTCTTCTCTTCGTTAGCATGGCTAAGGGTCTGTCGATCTTATTTATTTTTTCGAAGAACCAACTTTTAGTTTTATCAATTTTTTCAATGGTTTTTTTTTGTTTCAATTTTGTTGATTTCCGCTCTGATTTTAATTATTTCTTGCCTTCTACTACATTTGCTGTTGTTTTTCTCTTCCTTTTCTAGGTTTTTGAGATGAAGTGTGAGTTCATTTTTTTGTTGGTTTTTCCTTTTTTTGAGGAATGAACTCCACGTGCCACAGTCTGGGTGGGCACAATTCAGGAGCCACTTGTCAAAAGAAACGAACTTTATTTTTAGAACCACACACGCCAAACAAAACAGCTCCTCAGGAAAAACCTTCAGAGCCCAACTGCCACACCCGGCTTCCCACAGGCCTCTCCACCTCCCCCACTCCTCCTGCTCTTGAGGCCGATTGGCTGGGTCGCGTGGGCGGAGCCAAAATAGTCCCCCAATGAGCAGCTCCGTAGTCTGAAAGGGCGGGGAAACAGCCCAATGAGCATCACCGCAGAGGAGCCAATCAGCTAGAAGTTGCTGGGGCCGCTGTGAGCCAATCATCAGCTGGCAGTCTGAAAGTTTGCTGGGGCCCCTTCGGCTGTGGCTCTCAACATCCAGGCAATGAATTTCCCCCTTAAAACTGCTTTCATTGTGTCCCATAGATTCTGATATGTTGTGTCTGTATTTTCATTTATCTCTAAGAATTTTTTGATTTCCTCCTTTATGTCTTCTGTAACCCATTGATCATTCAGTAACATATTGTTCATTTTCCAGGTGATGCAGGATTTTTCCTTCCTTCCTTTTATCATTGATTTCCAGTTTCATTCCATTATGATCAGATAAGATGCATGGTATTATATCCACACTTTTATATTTACTAAGAGTTGCCCTATGGCATAATATATGATCTATCTTTGAGAAGGATCCATGTGCTGCTGAGAAGAACGTGTATCCATCCACTTGATGATGGTTGATATATTCTATATATGTCGGTTAAGTCTAGGTTATTGATTGTGTTATTGAGTTCTATAGTTTCTTTATTCAGCTTTTGTCTGGAGGATCTGTCCAACGGAGAGAGCGGTGTGTTGAAGTCACCCATAATTATTGTGTTGTGGTCTATTTGACTCTTGAACTTGAGGAGAGTTTGTTTTATGAACGTTGCAGCACCATTGTTTGGTGCATACATATTGATGGTTGTTATGTCTTGTTGGTGGATGGTTCCTTTTAACGGTATGTAGTGTCCTTCTTTATCCCTTTTGATTAACTTAGGTTTGAAATTGATTTTATTCGATATGAGTATGGCCACTCCTGCTTGCTTCCGAGGACCATGTGAGTGGTATGATTTTTCCCAACCTTTCACCTTCAGCCTGTGTATGTCTTTTCCTATCATATGAGTCTCCTGAAGGCAGCATATTGTTGGATTTGTTTTTTTAATCCCGGTTACTAGCCTATGTCTCTTGATTGGTGAATTTAAGCCATTAACGTTTAAGGTTACCATTGATATATGGTTTGTATTTCTAGTCATGCGTATTTATTTATTTATTTTAATATGGCTAGTTTTTCCTTTTTGGTTATTTTTTTCTTCCCTTTGTTGAGTTACCTCCCACTGTTGGTTTTGGGTGCTGTTTTTCAATTCCTCTTCTTGTAGTGTTTTGCTCAAAATGCCTTGCAGTGCTGATTTCTTCCTGCGAATTCTTTTAACTTTTGTTTATCGTGAAATATTTTAATTTCATTGTCAAACCTGAAGCTTAATTTTGCTGGATACAGTATTCTTGGTTGGAATCCATTATTTTTCAGCATTTGAAATACATTGTTCCAGGATCTTCTCGCTTTCAACGTCTGTGATGAAAAATCAGCTGTTAACCTAATTGGTTTACCCCTGAATGTAATCTGCCTCCTTTCTCTAGTAGCTTTTAATATTCTCTCCTTGTTCTGTATGTTGGATATCTTCATAATTATGTGTCTGGGAGTTGGTCTATTAGGGTTTTGTATGTTTGGGGTCCTGTAGGCTTCCAGGATTTGGCAATCCATTCCATCTTTCATATCTGGGAAGTTTTCTAAGATTATTTCATTCAGTAGATTGTTCATTCCTTTGGTTTGAACCTCTATACCTTCTTCTATCCCACTGACTCTCAAGTTTTTTGTTTTTTTTTTATGACATCCCATATCTCTTGGATGGATTGCTCGTGATTTCTTAGCATCCTGTGTTGACTATATTCTTTTCAAGTTGATAAACTTTGTCTTCATTATCTGATGTTCTGACTTCTATTTGATCTAGTCTATTTGTAATATTCTCGTTTGAGTTTTTAATTTGGTTTATGGTTTCCTGCATTTCTAGGATTACTGTTTGATTTTTAAAAAAAATCTCTATCTCCTAGTAGAGCTCATTCTTTGCCATTTGAATTTGCTTATGTGATTCGTTTTCAAAGTATACTTTCATCGTTTGGACTTGCTGTCTAATGTCTTCTCGAAGATTCCGTTCCATCTGAGTTAGGTATACCTTGAGTTCTTTCTCTGTCCATTATTCTGATGCCTCTAGGTTCTCCTGTGAATTTAAGTTGTCCTGCAGTGTTTGTAATCCTTTTTTCCCTTGTTTTTTTATGGTGATCATGTTACTTTCCAACTCTGTTTGACTGCTGTGTTTCTGTTTTCTCCTTTAAATTTGTTTTGGTTTTTATAGTTCCAATATCTCGCCGTTGTGTTTGGAGACAGTGTTTAGAGATGTTGGATTTAATTGTGATTTAAGGTAAATTCATTAGCTTCATTAAAGGCCTACAGATTTTGATGGCATATAGAGAACTGAGGTTTGAACTTAGGATTTTATGTTAAGGTCGGGCGATTTGATGGTATGGAGGTTAGTATATGTTAGCTTCTTTGGGGGATTGCTCAAATGCAGGCAGATATTAACAAGAGAATAGACAGGAGTACTTGGGGGTAGTTAAGGGCTTAGGCGGACTATAGACCGATTTGTAGTATTTATCTATTTGCATTTAGTAAGTTATACGTAATCTGGGTGGTCATGCTTAAGAGGAAAGATGGGGAAAAGGTAAGGAAGCAAACCAAGATAGAGAGAGGGAGAGAAGAAAGAAAGCGAAAAGAATAGAAAAGAAAAAGAAATGATAAAAAAATAATAAAATGCGGTAAAATAAAAATTACAATTAAAAAAAATAATTTAAGAAAAATTAAAATTAAAAAATTAAAAAATGAAAGAAGAAAAAGGCACTGTTAGGCTTCTATTTTCTTCACTTCCAGTCGGTGGTGCTGTGCCTTCTGGGCCAAGATTTTGCCCTCCGGCTGTAGGAAACAATCCGTGTGAGGCCGCTCCCTCCCTCCCCCCACCCCGTGTCTCTCAAAACCCGTTAGCTTAGGTTTATTCCTGGTCTCTAGTCTCCTCGCTTCTCCTGCCAGCCAGGCCTTCCCCAGTGTGATACCTCTCGGCAGTTCAAGCTACACTCCGGGCCTGCAGTTTCCTGGATGTGGAGCGCGGCTATTGGGAACCAGCCCCTATTGTTTTGATTCCCTCCGATAGCCACTCCTCTGAGAGCTGGCGAGACAGGTTTCATTTTCGCCGCTGGTGGGAGGGGGGAGTTGGAGGTCAGGTGCCTTTACCTTTCCCCACGCCTGTATTCAAGCTCACTCTGTTAATCACGCCCCCGGAAAGCCGGGGAGAGATTTTATGCGATTTCCCCATTGTATGGGAGATGGGCTAAATGACACACACCTGTTCTATCACTGAACTAGCTGCAATCTGTCGGAAACTGGTGATGGTGACATCAGCTCTCCGCTGTCTTCCTCTGTGGGCTGTCCAGTGTGGAGAACAGAACTGGACCGCTTCCTTCCCCCGTCTCAAACCCAGAACTCAGCCCAGAGCACCGTGAGGGCACAGCCGGCAGGACCCCACAGAATCTGCAGCACCGTTCCTCTGCGTTGCTGGCACGCCGTTTCTCGGCGCGCCGCAGTCTCTAGCAGCCGGGCGGGCCGCCGATCAATCAGCCTGAATCTCTGGGCACACGGTTCACTCGCGATTGAGCCCCAGTAACCAATCCTCGGGTGATGGAAATCCTTCCTCTAGGTTTCGGTGCACCCCAATTTTGCTGGAAATTCCTAACAAGATATCTTTTGGCCGTTCTAACTCGTTATTCACCTACGCAGTGACGCGGTACACAGGGGTGATGCACTCTATTCGCCGCCATCTTTTAGACCTCTGAAACCATTATTCTTGCATTTAAAACCTTAGGCTTGAGCTGGGGATATAGCTCAATTGGTAGAGTGCTTGCCTCAAATGCATAAGGCCCTAGATTCAATCCCCAGCACCACCACCACCACAACAACAAAAAATCCTTTAGGTTCGTTCTTGAAATATAAGAGAAAAAAACATCTTGATAATGATCAAGGGGATAGTTAGTATGAAATCATTAAAAATACTTGATCCAAAGTTCAGACAAATGGAGAAGAAATGAAGAATAAATGGAATAATAGAAAACAGTAAGTTTGGGCTGGGGTTGTGGCTCAGAGGTAGAGCGCTCACCTTGCATGTGTGAGACCCTGGGTTTTATCCTCAGCACCACATAAAAATAAATAAACAAAGATATTGTGTCCATGTATAACTAGAAAGAAAACAGTAAGGTTGTAAATTTAAACCCAAACTTAACAATCATGTTATATAAAGTGGTCTAAACACTCCAATTCAATACAATAGAAACAGCATAAAACAGAGTAGACAGACTTCCCTGAAAATCAGGACAGACTTGAGTTAATTTGCAAGTAGGCAAGTAGAAATATGTGTTAGATATAAAAGACTGATGATTCGACATTGGATAAAGGAAATAGAAGATATATTCAAATACATAATGCCAAAAAAAAGTCCCTGAAATACAGAAAAATAAAAGAATTTTGCATTGTGGCTCAAAAATATTATGCCTAGTGAAGATTTTTGTCAAGGTGAGAGTCAACAAGCAAATATTCCCAAATATCAAAGTCTTCAGTGAAGCTTCTGTGAGCCCTTCAGGAAAAGACTGCTTAACAATGAATTTAAACCAAATACTTCTCAGAAATGGAGACTGAATTATAAAACACATAGGCATCGCAGTAATTAGTGCTAAACAGCTATAGAAATTATCATTCACTTTAAAAACAGGAAGTCAGAGAATACTGTTTGAGAGTGATGTAAGTAGTTAAAAAACTGGATATTTTTTATAGTCCCTGGAAAATAATATGTGGTAAAAAATCAAGTATTTGCTGGGTGCAGGATTGCATTCTGTCATCCCAGCAACTTTGGAGGCTGAGGCAAGAGGATTGCAAATTTGAGGCCATTCTCAGCATCTTGGACCCTATCTCAGAATAAAAAAATAAAAAGGATTGGGAATGTAGCTCAGTGGCAGAGAGCCCCGAATTCAATTCCCCAGTAATGGGGGGGGGGCGGGTGGAGGGGAGAAAAAGTAGTTCATTCTTAATCAGAACAGTGACTTTGGGCTGCCTGAGCTGACTGTGTGTAATCAACCTGATAGTTTTGCTCAATAAAACATGGCTTTCCTGTTAAGTTTAAATGATCACCACAGTGAAAGACCTACAGCTGGAATGGAAGAAAAGCTGCAGAGAATTATTGAAATAAAGAATAGAATTTAGCATACTGGAGCTTGAGCAAAAGAAGAGAAACAACAGGTGCCATGGGCTGTTATCAGCATTTTTTAATTAACATCTGCTTTTAGCCCAAGCACTTTGCTGGAACAAGCCACATGCCTGTATTCAGAGATAAACACAGGCTATTGAGAAGCAGCTAAGTAGTGAGAGGTTAGTATAAGGGAAGGTTTTCCTTGGGAAGAGATAATACTGGAGGTTACTCACTGGATATAGACATCGAAGGGAAACCTCTGCTAAAACTGAATATTTAGAATAAGGTATGGTGGCAATTTAAGACTTTTTTCATGATGGAAAAAATGGAAAGAATTTAGACAATTTTAAAAAATGAAAGTCAACAGGGGTTTGTGGGAGTAAAGTATTTTTCTTGATTAGCTTTTGTTTGATAGAAAAACATTCTTTAGTGTCATCGGCAATGAAGACTTTCTCTGAAATTTCTCTGAAAAGCAAGTGCATCACTAAAGTTATATCAAAACATAGATTCTATTATTTGACCTATCAACTTATTCAAAGCTGAGATTTGTTTTATTTTGCATTGTTTGGGGGAAGGAGTTTTTAGAAATGTTTTAATGAATGTTGCTTTTTGACATACATAAAAGCTGCCAATCTGACTCTCCCGAGAAATGTTATTTTATAAAGTGAATTTTTTTTAAAACCATGGAATTCTCTTATCAAGGGATGTTTTGAGTGTTTCAAGTTTGGGGCTGTTACAGCAAAGTTTCCTCGAACATTTGTGTTTAGGTTTTTGTATGGATGTGAATTTTCATTTTTCTAGGGTAAATCCCAGGAGTGTGATTCCTAAGTTGTGTGGTAGGTCATATGTGCTTAGTTGTATAAGAAAACTGCCAATGGGTATGGTGACACACTCTTCTGATCTCAGCAACTTGGGAGCCTGAGGCAGGAGGATTGCAAATTTGAGGCCAGCCTGAGTAATTTATTGTGACCCTGTCTCAAAAAATAAAAAGGGCTGAAAATGTAGCTCAGTGGTAGAGTGTCCATGGGTTCATTCCCAGTACTGGGTTGGTGGGGCCGGGGGAACTGTTATACTGTTTTCCAAAATGACACTAACTTCATTCCTGCAGTGTATGAGAGATCTGGTTTCTTCTTGCCAACAGTGTCATAATTTTTTAGTTTAATTGTTATAATCCACGTTGGTTATAACTCATTGGAGTTTTAATTTACATTTTCTTGATGGCTAATGATATTGAGCATCCTTTCATGTTTTTATTTTCCATCCATATACTTTCTGGTGTAAATATCTTTTCATTGTTCTTTGCCGGTCAGGGTTCTGACCATGGGAATGTACGGACAGTGTTTCTCTGGTGAGCAAACTCCCAGAGAATAACAGGGGCCCTGTTTCCCATGGCTGGAATATTCTGCTTCCCAGGCATTCTTAAGATAACCAGTGAATACTTGGCTGGAGCACATATCTAACCATAAACAAAAACATCTTACATTGTAACCTGCTGTAACCTACTTAGTGATATAATAAACAGTAATGTACTACTAAGGCCAGTGACCAAATGTAACCTATTGGTATAAATAAAGCCAGTAGCTCAGCAGAGCAGCCATTTTGCCATTTGGCTATTCTGCCTTTGCACTTGCTTCTGTCTCCTTTTGATTTCTTTACATTTGCTTACTTTCTGATTGGATTGCTAGAACATTACTTTTTAAAAGTTAATGTATTTGCTTTGGAAATGCAAGTTTTTATTTCATAAGCAAGAGGAATTTTGCAAGACTATTTGGTACTATTGTGGCTGTTTAAATGTAATTGTAGGAACCAGAATGATTGCCAAGACTCAAACACCAGGTAAATACTAGAGGGAGGGAGAGGTAGTATAGAGATATGAACATAAGAGGGAAGGGGAGAGAGAAGGAAGAAAAAGAGAGAAGGGAGAGAGGAAGTGGAAAAGGGAAGAGAGGGAAAGGAAAGATGTTAGAACAGGGGAAAGATATAGGCATAGAAAGAAAAAAAATAGGAAGAACGGAGAACAGGGATAAGTTATAGAGTGCTTTCAGGAAAAGAAAAGAAATATGTCAAGGCTGAGTACAACCTTAGGAATAAGGGCTTGTGCCAGGGACTAGAAAGTGTCTGTCTCCAGGACTGATGATCAATGGAGATTGGGTTGTCTATGTAGAAGTTCCTGGAATTTAAAAATGAGTTGTATTTGGGCTGGGGATTGTGGCTCAGCAGTGAAGCACTTGCCTAGCACGTGTGAGGCGCTGGGTTCGATCCTCAGCACCACATAAAACTAAATAAATAAAATAAAGGTATAAAAAAATGAGTTGTATTTTATTGTGAAGTAAAGAATTTGACTTCTTTTAAATTGCACCTAAACTATTAATGGTGGAGCTGAAAGAGCACTGGAGTCAAGGGATATTGTTTTCAATCTCAGTTCTACCAAAAACAAGAGTTTTAAACAAACTCTTTGACTATATATTGGGAAATCAAATCACCTGCCCTCCTATCTCTCCAGAGTGTTGTATCTAATAAGACAATTACTAGAAAGTATTTTGTATTAAGATGTTCTACAAATAAAAGCTGTGATTGATAAATTAAAAAAACTATGGAATTTAGGAACAGGTCTGAAATAATACATAAATGGAAATACAATTATTATAAAAATATTTTAGTGGTTTTCATTAAAAAGGGCTAGAAGATTACAAGTTTCTCATTAGTATAATCATTACTTCATGCCAATTAGGACATAGCAGGAGTCACCAAATTCATGTCAGATTTATCTTATTTGTGGAGAATGAATATCAGCTTTTAAGACACAGCTTGCACCCTGAAGCTACAGAATGTGTCATCCCTTTATGTGTCTCCCTAGACTTGTGGGAGGCTAAAGAAGGAGTCTGGCACACAGAGGTCATGTGCTCAACACCTTCTTTTCACCATAGGAGACCCTGGCTCCAGGCTCCTCTTCTCTTAGCTTTTGAACGCAGATTAAATCAAAAACATTGAACTGTATTCAGACTTCCAGCTGCTGTCTTTTCAAGTACAACTTTCTATGATTCTCTGAATTTATTTATCCGATGATATAATTAAATATCTGTTCAGTTTATTTTTTGTCATACTATCAACTTGTAATATTAAAAGATATCAGCACTGAACATAGAAAATAGTTTCACATTGATTTTTGAAGCATGTTTATTGTTATATATTAACCTAATTATCATGGTACTCCACAAAGTTGGTTGGGAGAAGAAATTGTATTTTCTCATCCTTTACATAAAAAATAGGAAACACTGAAAGTGTTAAATACCTAATACTGTTATAAGATCTTTTTAAATGATACAGACACAGGTACTTAGGAATTGCTATTGTTTCAAAACAATATTTTATTATTTAAACAGATTTCAGGCTGGAGAGCAGAGGAGGGGGACAGGTCTAAAAACATATATAAATTGGTCCTTTGTATTTATGCAGGTATCATGGAAGCTTGTAACTTGTGTGACTGTGCCATAAAAATGCCTGCAAATTGCTAGAAGATCTTATATAAGTGCTTGCACACAGCAGGGATCCAATTTAGGGTCAAAATGGAGCAGGCTGACAGAGTTATACCCTTTGCACCACAATCCCTTCTCTTTAACATACCCTGCACTGTGCTCTACAGAGATGGGGCTAAAACTTCAAAGCAGATGCACAGTAACCTCTCAGTTGCTCATAGTAAAAGCCTTAAACCCACATCTATCAGGGACCAAGGACTGGGGGCTCAGATACAGCTGTTAAGAGACCAGAGGTGCAGAAGAGAAACACAGTGTAAGGGGAGAAGATACTCTACTTGTAACTTTCTCCATTTTATATATTTGGAAAAGAAGGCTTGAATGTGGCCTGTGCCCTGAATGTGATCCAGGAGAGCCTACTACTAAACTGGAATGATCTTGTTAAGCAGAAATGAGCACTGCTGTGAAGTGAGAAGCTAGGGGTTCACAAGTGTTCTTGTCAGCCATAGTTTTTATTAGCCTTCTCTTTCTAAGTGCATTTTTCTCCTCAGAGAATGACAATAAGACAATTTATTCCTAAGTCAAATGACTTCAAACTTCAAATGTGTTCTTTTACTAAAAGGTATGTAAACCTACATAAGGGAGATAAGAAAGGAAAGAAACCAATTTAGGGTTTTCTTTCTTATGGATTATGACTGCCAATCAGTATTCATTAATGAAAAATGATAATAAAAATTTCATTTTTTGCATAATGTTTTAATTTTGTGCTGTAATAATTAATCAGAAATAGTTTATCTTTGGAAATAATTCAAATAGAAAGAGATTGTCTGGGACAGAAAACAGTTCTATCCAAGGGTTAAACTGAAACAATACAGATTAGAGGGAAATTTTAGTTGGTTTTCACATTAACTAAAATAATAAAATTATAGGAAAATAAATTTTTAGTATTTTGTGATAGAAGTAATAAAATTGCATTTGTATACATTTAAAATAATATCTAAATTATTTTAGTTTTGACATGTTTACTCTGCATAAAACCCTGAGTTATGATTTCCAGCAAAGTATCAGGCACTTCTAATAAAGTAATGACTCTAGAATAAATAAACTTTGAACTAGATCATTATTGCTCTTTATACTTCACAGGTAAAATTTAACATAAATAACCAATTCATGTAAATTTTTCTATTTACTTATTAATTTTGCAGGACTAGGAATGGCAAATCGCAGTACTGTTCCACATCTCTAGCTCTCAATTTTGTAATCTTCCTGCTTCAACTTCTCAATTTTCTGGGATTACAGGGTTATGCCACCACACCTAGCATGTGTAGATTTGTTTTTTTTAGTTGTTGATGGACCTTTCTTTTATTCATTTATTTATATGTGGTGCTGAGAATCAAACCTAGTGCCTCACACATGTGAGGCAAATGATCTACCACTGAGCCACAACCCCAGCCCACGTGTAGATTTTTAACACATTATTAATTACAAATTTTCATCCCTATACCCAATATACAGGTATATAGATTTCTCCTCTGTATTCAACAAGAAACTAGAGGTAAACTCTGTAGTTTCCAGGAAGTGGCACCAAGAAATATTTCTCAGTTCTTTCATATATACATCTCAGTCTCTCAGCATGATTTCAGTGCCATAGTTTTTACTGGTATTTCATTAAGTCACCTTTAATGGAAAGTCCCAGTATCAGTAGAGCTAGAATAGGTTCACACACATGTAATTCAGATATCCTGGATGAATAATTTTCTTTGGAGTATCCTTGATGAATCAGTACTGTTGAACTTCTCCTTTGTCAGGCCCTATCTTTTCACTTGTATTCTTATTTTAAAATACACCTGTTGCTAATTAGAATGGGTTTTTGTATTTCAGTTTAGTTTGGACTGATTTATTGGCATAGAATTATTCTTCAACAGTATTGTTTTTACATAACTATGTTATATGTTTCAATATGACTATTTTCATCAGTTTAGTTTGTATTTTGTATTTCAGTTTAGTTTGGACTGATTTATTGGCATAGAATTATTCTTCAACAGTATTGTTTTTACGTAACTATGTTATATGTTTCGATATGACTATTATCATCAATACCCATTTAAATGCAGTTACATTTGTCTGAATGTCTTTTACCACTATGTTATCATGATAAGATCATGCCGTTACCAGTTTACTCATCAGAAGATCTTAAAAATAATAGCTTTAGGGCTGGGGTTGTGGCTCAGTGGTAGAGTGCTTGCCTAGCATGCATGAAGCATTGGGTTCAATCCCCAGCACCACATAAAAAACTAAATAAACAAAATAAAGGTACTGTGTCCATCTATAACTAAAATATTTTTTAAATAATAACTGATTATTTATGTTATTTTTATTAAAGTTATCAGCAGTAATTATCATGCATAATCCCTCTTTTAAGTATTACTAGTTCTGAATATTTCCCTAACTCGGTTAACAGCTTTGCTACAGCAGTTATCATTTGAGGCTTAGTCTAGTTTTCTGTAGGTAACATGCAATTGTTTTCGAAAAGCCCGTACTCTGGAATCAAACAGAACTGAGTTTGAGTTATTTAAGCCTCTAATATTATTTCTATTTTACATATGGAATATTCACCAACCTTGAATTATAGTATTATAACTGTCTCTTCTATAGATTGTGAGTTGCTTATGGTCAAAGACTCATGTCATTGGTTTTTTCTCCGGTTTAGTCCCAACACAGGATCTCAAGTATTAGAGGTATTCTGAAAGTACCCTATGAAAGTAAGTATAGTTACAGCCAACAGTCTGGCTGATGGTAACTTTTGATATTAATTTTAAAACAGGAAGGGTCCAAAATAATATTGCTAATATTACTATGGGTGATCTTGCTCACTCCCCTCCTCTCTGGTATAACAGCCACACATGGGAGTCACCTGATCATTCCTTTTTAATGACTGCAGCATGGCATTTCTAATCCTGAATTTAGAAAACCCAAAAAACAGGCACCTGATTTGAAGAAAGATCTGTAAGCCTACAGCAAGTAGTTAATCTTTTCTAATGATATAGCACCAGTATGGTAAAGGGTTGAGTTTGGGGTCAGACTGCTAGTTTCCAAGTCCTTCTATAGAAGTGGGTAGCTATAGGACCTTGGGCAAGTTTAAGGTTGCCAGAATTAGCAAAAATATGAGATAATGAGCTGGTGATACAGCTCAGTTGGTAGAGTGCTTGCCTCTCACGCACAAAGCCCTGGGTTCAATCCCCACCACCACCACCAAAAAAAAAATTATACACACACACACACACACACACACATACATACATACACACACATACATATACACACACACATATACATACACAAATTTGAATTTCAGATGACAATTATTTAGTGTAAATATGTCACAAATATTGCATATGATATGCTTATACTAAAAATAATTACTTATCTGAAACACAAAATTAATTGTATATTCTATATTTCATCTGGCAGCCATTACTCTAAATTTGAGTTTTCTCATCAGTTGAATAGGGTATTAGATTGTTGTGAAGATAATATATGTTGTGACTTAATATATGTAAAGTACTCTGATTAGTATACAGTATAGAGAAAATCTCAATAAATGTTAGCTACTCTATTGATACTCCCAAGTATTTTCAATAGGGTTATAAATATTTGTTGAATATATTATTTCTGGAACTTCCTGCTATCAACTAGGTTGATTAGCTTGTAACAGATTGAACATACTGTCATAGACAACTATTGAACTGGGAAAAAATGCATTTGTAATTTATTTTTAGAGATTAAATGATTGGCAGTACAGGATTTGTTACTGTGACCAAAAGACCTGATAAGACAACCTACAGGAGAAAAGGGTTATTTTGGCTCATGGTTTCAGAGGTTGGCTGACTTATTTATGATTGGCTGACTTATTTAGCTTGACTCACCATGGACAAAGTATAAACCCCAAAAGCAAATCCCCAGTGATATACTTCCTCCAGCCACACCCTTACTGTTTACTTACAGTTACTGCCCAATTAGCATATATCAGTAGATTAGTCCACTAATTAGGTTATGCTTCTCATAATCTAATCATTTCATCTCTGAAAACTTTTGAGTTGTCTTACACATGATGTTTTGGGGGATACCAAATATCTAATCCTTAATAGGATTCTGATACCTGAGAGTGAAAAACAAAAGAACTCAACCTTTAATCTTCCAGTTTTCTGATGGAAGGTACTTTTTAGACTAGACAACAAGGAAAGGGAACTCACACAGAGAAATCAATTTGTTAAGTTAGTCAGAGTTCGGGGAAGCTGAGGCAGCTGAAATTTGTGGATTTGTGTACTGGAGGTATTATGCAGAGAAACAACTCCAGAAATCTATATGTATCACCTTAAATCTTTAGGTGAATAATAAACTAGCCACAAGGCTAGACTGAGAACAATGATGAGACAGTTCTGTGTTTTACAGGAATGGAACTGCCTTAGAATTTTTACTCCTCCATTCACTGGCTGGAAGCAGCCTATGTGGGAAATATATCCTCAATGCAGATGTAGAAGTGAATTTCAGATCACAAAAGTGAGGGCCATTGGCCTGCTTTGTTCCCTGAAGTCAGCAATCTGAGAAGTGCATTCTTATGATCACCATTGTCCAGCTGTCAGCTGCATATAAAAGGCACAAAGAAGCTTTGGGAGGTGAGGGAAAATACTTATGTATCTTTATTATGGTTAGGGTAATGTTCCAATAAACATTTGTTTAAACTCCTTGGACTAGTTACTTAAAATGAGTGAATCTTATTGTAAATAAATTGTACCTCTGTAGGTGGTAAAAACATTCAATATATCTTTCCTGGAATAAATGACTTAAATTTACATATTCAAAGAGCCCACAGTTCCAGAAAATATCCTAGTAAAATAGACTTTCAAGATAAAGTATCCTCTAAGCTTCAAGGCAAAAACATTCCATCATTTTGAAAGAGCCTAAGGGTATAGTTCAGAGGTAAAGTACTTGTCTAGCTATATGCAAGGTTAGGTTAACAACAGATATAGACATTCAATGTAATCCCTGTTAAAATCCTAATAGCATTTTTCACAGCAACAACAACAAAAAAATAATCCTAAAATTTCTTGTGAAACCAGAAAGATTCCAAATGGCTAAAGCCACCTTGAAAAAGAAAACAAGCTAGAGGCATCTTACTTGTTGGTTTCAAATTATATTACAAAGGCAAAATAATAAAAATAGAATGATTCTGGTATAAAAACAGACACATGAACCTATAGGTCAGAATTGAAAGCCCAGAAGTAAATCCACACATACATACACAATCAACTAATTTTCAAAAAAAATGCCCAGAATACATAATTGGGAAAGGATAGTCTCTATAGTAAATATTGGGGAAACTGGATGTCCCCATGCAAGAGAATGAAGTTGGATTCTTATACTGTGCAAAAAAGTCAACTCAAACTGGGTTAAAGACTTAGATATAAAACCTGATACTGTCAAACTCTAGAATACAGCCAATAGGTAAATCTCCTTGACATTGGTTTTGGCAATAGATTTGACATCAAAGAACAGGAAACAAAAGTAAAAAAAATTAAATGGGACTACATCAAACCAAAAAGTTTTTGTACTGCAATGTAAATAGCCAACAAAAGGAGAAGGCAGCTTATTAAATGGAGAAAATATTTGCAAACCAATATATTTTATAAGGGGTTAATATCCAAAATATAAATAGAACTCATTATAACCCAATAGCCCCACCAAGAAAAAAATAATGGACAAATGACTTGAATAGACATTCTTCCAAAGAAGATATACAAATAGCCAACAGGTATTTGAAAGGATGCTTAATATCACTAATCATTAGGGAAAGGCAAATTAAAACCACAGTGAGATATCACCTCAAGCCTATTAGGAGGTCTCTTATCAAAAACTCAAACAATAACAGGAGTTGGCAAGAATTTAGGTAAAAGTACATTTCAGATGGGAATGTAAATTGTTATAGCCACTATAGAAAAATATATGATAGTTCTTTGAAAAATTAGAAATAAAACTAGCTTATATTCCAGTATTGTACTTCTGGATATAAGTCCAAAGGAAATCACTATCTTGAAAAGACATTATTATAGCCAGAATGGGAAAACAATCTAATTGATAATGAATGAATAAGGAAAATTTTAAAAATATGTATATGTTTTATATATATGTGTGTGTATATATATATATGTGTGTGTGTGTGTGTGTGTGTATATATATATATATATATATATATATGGAATGTAGTATCATTCAGCCTTTAATAAGAAAGCAAGCTTGCCATTTGCAACATGGATGAACTTGTAGAGCATTATGCTAAGTGAAATAAGTGATACACAGAAAGAGTATGATCTCACCTACCTGTGAAATTAAAAAAAAAATCGATAAAGAGTAGAATGATTGTCACCAGGGGCCGAAAAGTAGGGGAAAAAGATGTTGGTCAAAGGGTACCAAAACTGTTTTATTAGCCAACATTTGAAAAGTTGGAGAGTTCATATTTTTAAAAAATTATTTTTTAAAGAGAAAGGTCCTTGGGGAAAGAAGGAAACAATGAAACAAAAATTTTGAGAAACACTGCAACAGAAACAACATATGAATATCTCTAAAATTCACAGTACCAGGCTCATTTACAAAGCGAATTAGGAAGTTCCATGAAGATTAGTCAATTTCTATTTCTTAAGAGAATTAAATAAGATAAAAATCAAATACTTCTGAAGTTCTAATGTGATCTTCATCATTCATTACATTGCAGTATAATCAATAAAACTGATTTACTTGCCAACGAAAGTGTGGTATTTACTGACAATGGAATGTCATTTATCTTTGGGGGGGCGAGGTTTGGGGGAGAGAAAGAGAAAGATATATCGAGATCCTTCTTTTGACAATATGGATGAATCTGGAGGGTGTTATGCTAAGTAAAGTAAGCCATACAATAGGACTAATACTACATATCATTCTACTTACATAAGTAATCTATAGTCAAACTCATAGAAGCATGGAGTAGAATGATTGCTGCTGGGCCTAGGGGTGAAGAGCAGGGAATGCATCAAAAAGTATAAAATTTACTATGTGCAGGATGAATAAGTCTTAGAGACCTGATATACAGCATTGTTTCTATTGTTTAAAATACTGTATTATATATAAAGATTTGCTAAGAGCATAAATTTTATATAAATGTTATATCACAAAAATAAAGAGGGTGCATGAAAATAAAGGGTGTGGAGCTCAAGAAAGAGATGGATCCTAGAGATAAGAGTTCTGAGTCATTGATATAATTGGTTTTCATAGTCATAGTGGTAATAATAAGGCTATTGAGGTTGTAGTGTGTAGAAATACAGACGACTGTAGAACACCAACTTCAATGGGAGGTAGAGAAATGTGAACTAGAAAAGAAGACAGAAATTTCCATCCAAGAAATGAAAAAGCCAAGGAAGTACAGGGGCGGTTTATAGGATTAGATATGGCCAAAGGGCACATAAGATCAGAACTTATGTTTAGGTTTGATCATTTGAAGATGGATGATTACTGTTGCCAGAATAGTTACAGTAGAGGTCAATGCAAAATGGCAGTGAAGGCATGAACAAGTAGCACAGCTGGCTAATTCTTTGACCTCTTCTTGCTAAATTTTACCTCCCCTGAGTACATAATAAATCAGTAAGCTTCCTGGTGTAAAACACTATTCATCCACAAAAATAAAATTTCCTCATGATCTTGAACAGTTGAGAAGCATTCAAGCAAATACTGGAGGTATTGGGAAGAATGAGCGAGGAGATGGGGCAAGAGTCATCAAATATAACCTGGAAATCGTACTCTTGTTTCAGGTTTTGGACTTAATGGCTCATATATAATATTAATAAGTATTGAATTTTATTCAACAAATATGTTTAATAATAATAATGAATGTTCAACACTTGTTATTTTTATTTGAAATCTCATTATCTTTCCTACTACTGTATTTTACAATATATAATAGAGAACAGAGAATAACTTATGTATCTTCTATAGTTAATAACTTATGTATCTTCCTATAGTTAAAGAAACTGACAGTTACATATATATAAATCTTAGGACTTGGACAAAATAGAGACCACCTTTCATTCCGAAAACCTATGCAATATATGCATTTATGAGATAATTTTTGTTATAGATCTTAAACTTTCTGTGGAGATAATTAAACTGTGAGTTGTTCTCATGTTTATCTGCCTAGAATTAGACTTTCACAAAGAAAATTATCAAAATTTTACTTCAGGGAAGGTATGATTATGGAAAAGTATAGAAAAGTAATATATGTTTTAAAAATTCAGAAGATATTTATGTTCTATTTTATAACAGCCTAGAATTTCTTTTCAAATATAAAGCTTTTGACTGAAACAACATTTAATATCCCAACTTTTACCTAAAAAGCACAAAAATATGATATGACTAATTGCTCTTCTCTTTCTTTGTTCTCTATATCCCCATAATTTTCTCTTATAAAGCACAGTGAAGTAAGCCAGGTGTAGTGGTGCATGCATGCCTATGATCCCCATAGTTTGAGAGGCTGAGGCAGGAGGATCACTAGTTCAAAGCCAGCCTCAACAACTTAGTGAGGTCCTAAGCAACTCAGTGGGACCCTGTCTCTAAATAAAATATAAAAAAAGGGCTGAGAGATGTGGCTCAGTGGTAAAGTACCCTGAGTTCAATCCCTGGTGACAAAACACACACACCCACATGCCCACATACACTGAAGTAAAAATTATGAAAATGGGTCTGGGGTTGTGGCTCAGCAGTAGAGCGCTCGTCTAGCATGTGCAAGACCCTGGGTTCGATCCTCAGCACCACATAAAAATAAATAAAATAAAGGTATTGTGTTCAACTACAACTAAAAAATAAAATAGTTTTAAAAAATTATTAAAATGTATTTTCCAAGCTGTCATTTCCCATATTTAGCAATGTGTACTTGAATTTGTGTTTCTTGGAAATTACACCTATGGCCTCCACAGACTCTGTCTCAGCTCCTCCTAAGTACAATAACATTTCATAAATGGAAGATCCTAGCAGGCCAAATCCCTTCTCTTTGAAAATATTTTTTCCACCAGAAAGAATCGAAACAATACTGAATAAATACATTAAACAAACAGCTCTCTTCTTTTATATGTTTTTTTTTTAAATTTTTTATTGTTGGCTGTTCAAAACATTACATAGTTCTTGATATATCATATTTCACACTTTGATTCAAGTGGGTTATGAGCTCCCATTTTTACCCCATATACAGATTGCAGAATTACATCAGTTACACATCCATTGATTTACATATTGCCATACTAGTGTCTGTTGTGTTCTGCTGCCTTTCCTATCCTCTACTATCCCCCCCTCCCCTCCCCTTATATGTTTTTTTCACAACTAAGATACCTTTCTTTTCTTCCTCATAGGTACCAGAGATTTGAAAAGGCATTTCTCCTAGCTGTTGACATTGGTGCTCGCGACCTGTTTATGGTGAGTCATTCCCTGAGATGATTTTGTGCCTTCAGTTCTAAGGCTGAGTAAGTTGTCAGCTTTTATGACCATTAAAAAGGATTAGTGTCATTTGCAGCCTTAGACACATGGTGGGAAAGCATTATTTCATCTTGGCTTGCAGCTTTGCCTTCGTGAAACTGGTCAATAGCTATCTAGTATCTTTTGACTTGTTGACATTTTCCTTGCCAGTGCCCAAAGGATCTTTTATGTTTTCTAAGAATTTATAATTCTTGAATTTTTCTCCTTATGTACCTCGATGTGAGGGTATGACACCTTTCTATATAATAAGCTTAAATGTCTTTCTAATCCATTCTCTGAAGAAGTGGTATACTGCTACAGAAGATAGGACACAGGGCAAAAAAGTGTCCCATAGATCTTGAAGGTGCACAGTATGTCCCTTAGATTTTAGTGAAAAGTAACAAATTATAAATGTTCTCACCGGTATTTTTAAAGTAACCATAGTACAAAGTGAATCTAAGAAGTTATAAATTCACATATACTCTAGTTCTTTCATTTATTAATACAGAACCATAAAATTGACCAGGATTTCTTACAGATCCTTGTGCTCTGTAACAGATTCTTGTTTTGTAAGATCTTATGCCACAGTTAGGTCAGATGAACAAATCCTTCCCTGATTTCCCAGCATATTCTATTGTTATCAAAGAAACAATAGAGCAAAAGCTTCTTGAAAACAAGAAAAAATTCTGGAAGGCTCTTTTACTGGAATCTTTTATACTATGAAGACATTTTGTAGTTTATTAAGCTTTTTTATGCTCTTTTTGTTTTCTTTGTTTATTTGTTATGGTACTGGAGATTTAACCCAGGAGCACTTTACCACTGAGCTACATCCTCAGTCATTTTTTAAAGTTATTTATTTTGAGACAGGTTCTCATTAAGTTGCTTAGGGCCTTGTTAAACTGCTAAGGCTGGTCTTGAGCCTCTGGGATTACAGGTGTGAGTGCACTGCCATGCCTGGCTCGCTTTTGTTTTTTATATTTCTATGGGTTCATCATATTAGCTCACTTGTCTTGTATTGAGTTTGATAATTAAATTCTAAATTCATATCATTAAGTTACACTGTATTTTCACTGCTCATGAAAAGAATTTTTCCAATTTCAAAAGTATGGACATTCTTATATTTGTCATCTGTATTTTGTTAGGTCTAATGAGCAGGCATATTAGTATATTGAGGGAAGATTTATTATTTTTATTAAAATCTATATAGGTTGGGGCTGGGGATGTGGCTCAAGCAGTAGCGCACTCGCCTGGCATGCGTGCGGCCCGGGTTCGATCCTCAGCACCACATACAAACAAAGATGTTGTGTCCGCCAAAAACTAAAAAATAAATATTAAAAAAAAATTCTCTCTCTCTCTCTCTCTCTCTCTCTCTCTCTCTCTGTCTCTAAAAAAATCTATATAGGTAGATATCACAATATTAGAAATTTACTTATAACACTTTTTATTGTTTCTGACTTCATTTATTTTCCCTCCTTATTTATGCCTTCTCACCTCTTCTTATTACTCATCCCAATAAAGGTAAATTTTCTATATATTTTTTTTTATGTCACAGGCCCAGTTTTTTTTTTTCTAAGATTAAAAACTAAGACATATTTAAATGTTTGGTGCCTGGCATAATTTCTCTGTGAAGATACTATATTGTTCTGTAATTCTGATTTTATTATTAGTTAATAAACATAACCATCAAAGTCACCAAACTTTTTTTAAGTCATCCCTCTTTTAGCATTTAGTTTGTTTAGTTCCCCAGTATCAATATAAAGTCTCCATGTTCATATCTTCTTAATCCAAATAAACTGTGCTGATAGGCTAACCTAACTCTAACCCATAAGGATTTTTACATGTAAAAAGATAAAATATTAAAATAAGGAAAGGATGGTTTTACTTTCCTTTTGATTTGCAGAAATGAATAGTTATTATTCAGAGTGCGACATCCTTATTCTCCATATAAAACTTTGTTCATTGTCCAAGGTCTTCTCTAAGGATGCTAAAAATATAGAGCATTGAGGCTTCAGAGTTCTAGCTTTATGTACTTATTGTACACATTTGAGGCTTCAGGTTCACAATGTCTAAAAGCATTTATTATGTTTTTTATAGATTGAGTCTCACTATTTAAATTTCATGGGTGTGGAAATAATCGAAATATGTTTTGTGCATGTATGAATGTGTCACAATAAAACCCATTATTCTGTATAATTAATATGTACTAAAAATAAAAATAGAGATAGGGGAACTGTGACCACGGACAGAAAAGGCCCAGTGGCCCGCGGTGGGGCAGAGCTTCCAATCACTCCTGCAAGGTAGGCGGGCCTGCGACCCACCTGCAGAATAGGAGCAGCGACCTGCTGAGAGGCAGAGCCGCCCCCTCCCCCTGCACCGGCAAGGTAGAGGGAACTGTGACCACGCACAGAGCAGGCCCAGCGGCCTGCTGAGGGGCAGAGCCACCCCCCACCCCCCGCCCCTGCCAGGTGACCACCGACAGAAAAGGCCCAGTGGCCCGCGGTGGGACAGAGCTTCCAATCACTCCTGCAAGGTGGGCGGGCCTGCGACCCACCGGCAGAAGAGGAGCAGCGACCTGCTGAGAGGCAGAGCCGCCCCCTCCCCCTGCGCCGGCAAAGTAGAGGGAACTGTGACCACGCACAGAGCAGGCCCAGCGGCCTGCTGAGGGGCAGAGCCGCCCCCCACCCCCCGCGCCTGCCAGATAGGGGAACTGTGACCACGGACAGAAAAGGCCCAGTGGCCCGTGGCGGGACAGAGCTTCCAATCACTCCTGCAAGGTAGGCGGGCCTGCGACCCACCAGCAGAGGAGGAGCAGCGACCTGCTGAGAGGCAGAGTCGCCCCCTCCCCCTGCGCCAGCAAAGTAGAGGGAACTGTGACCACGCACAGAGCAGGCCCAGCGGCCTGCTGAGGGGCAGAGCCACCCCCCATCCCCCGCCCCTGCCAGGTGACCACCGACAGAAAAGGCCCAGTGGCCCGCGGTGGGACAGAGCTTCCAATCACTCCTGCAAGGTAGGCGGGCCTGCGACCCACCTGCAGAAGAGGAGCAGCGGCCTGCTGAGAGGCAGAGCCGTCCCCTCCCCCTGCACCGGCAAGGTAGAGGGAACTGTGACCACGCACAGAGCAGGCCCAGCGGCCTGCTGAGGGGCAGAGCCGCCCCCCACCCCTCGCGCCTGCCAGGTAGGGGAACTGTGACCATGGACAGAGCAGGCCCAGCGGCCTGCTGAGGGGCAGAGCCACCCCCCACCCCACGCCCCTGCCAGGTGACCACCGACAGAAAAGGCCCAGTGGCCCGCGGTGGGACAGAGCTTCCAATCACTCCTGCAAGGTAGGCGGGCCTGCGACCCACCGGCAGAAGAGGAGCAGCGACCTGCTGAGAGGCAGAGCCGCCCCCTCCCCCTGCACCGGCAAGGTAGAGGGAACTGTGACCACGCACAGAGCAGGCCCAGCGGCCTGCTGAGGGGCAGAGCCGCCCCCCACCACTCGCGCCTGCCAGGTAGGGGAACTGTGACCACGGACAGAAAAGGCCCAGTGGCCCGCGGCGGGACAGAGCTTCCAATCACTCCTGCAAGGTAGGCGGACCTGCGACCCACCAGCAGAGGAGGAGCAGCGACCTGCTGAGAGGCAGAGCCGCCCCCTCCCCCTGCACCGGCAAGGTAGAGGGAACTGTGACCATGCACAGAGCAGGCCCAGCAGCCTGCTGAGGGGCAGAGCCGCCCCCCACCCCTCGCGCCTGCCAGGTAGGGGAACTGTGACCACGGACAGAAAAGGCCCAGTGGCCCGCGGCGGGGCAGAGCTTCCAATCACTCCTGCAAGGTAGGCGGGCCTGCGACCCACCTGCAGAATAGGAGCAGCGACCTGCTGAGAGGCAGAGCCGCCCCCTCCCCCTGCACCGGCAAGGTAGAGGGAACTGTGACCACGCACAGAGCAGGCCCAGCGGCCTGCTGAGGGGCAGAGCCACCCCCCACCCCCCGCCCCTGCCAGGTGACCACCGACAGAAAAGGCCCAGTGGCCCGCGGTGGGACAGAGCTTCCAATCACTCCTGCAAGGTGGGCGGGCCTGCGACCCACCGGCAGAAGAGGAGCAGCGACCTGCTGAGAGGCAGAGCCGCCCCCTCCCCCTGCGCCGGCAAAGTAGAGGGAACTGTGACCACGCACAGAGCAGGCCCAGCGGCCTGCTGAGGGGCAGAGCCGCCCCCCACCCCCCGCGCCTGCCAGATAGGGGAACTGTGACCACGGACAGAAAAGGCCCAGTGGCCCGCGGCGGGACAGAGCTTCCAATCACTCCTGCAAGGTAGGCGGGCCTGCGACCCACCGGCAGAGGAGGAGCAGCGACCTGCTGAGAGGCAGAGTCGCCCCCTCCCCCTGCGCCAGCAAAGTAGAGGGAACTGTGACCACGCACAGAGCAGGCCCAGCGGCCTGCTGAGGGGCAGAGCCACCCCCCATCCCCCGCCCCTGCCAGGTGACCACCGACAGAAAAGGCCCAGTGGCCCGCGGTGGGACAGAGCTTCCAATCACTCCTGCAAGGTAGGCGGGCCTGCGACCCACCTGCAGAAGAGGAGCAGCGGCCTGCTGAGAGGCAGAGCCGTCCCCTCCCCCTGCACCGGCAAGGTAGAGGGAACTGTGACCACGCACAGAGCAGGCCCAGCGGCCTGCTGAGGGGCAGAGCCGCCCCCCACCCCTCGCGCCTGCCAGGTAGGGGATCTGTGACCATGGACAGAGCAGGCCCAGCGGCCTGCTGAGGGGCAGAGCCACCCCCCACCCCACGCCCCTGCCAGGTGACCACCGACAGAAAAGGCCCAGTGGCCCGCGGTGGGACAGAGCTTCCAATCACTCCTGCAAGGTAGGCGGGCCTGCGACCCACCGGCAGAAGAGGAGCAGCGACCTGCTGAGAGGCAGAGCCGCCCCCTCCCCCTGCACCGGCAAGGTAGAGGGAACTGTGACCACGCACAGAGCAGGCCCAGCGGCCTGCTGAGGGGCAGAGCCACCCCCCACCCCCCGCCCCTGCCAGGTGACCACCGACAGAAAAGGCCCAGTGGCCCGCGGTGGGACAGAGCTTCCAATCACTCCTGCAAGGTGGGCGGGCCTGCGACCCACCGGCAGAAGAGGAGCAGCGACCTGCTGAGAGGCAGAGCCGCCCCCTCCCCCTGCGCCGGCAAAGTAGAGGGAACTGTGACCACGCACAGAGCAGGCCCAGCGGCCTGCTGAGGGGCAGAGCCGCCCCCCACCCCCCGCGCCTGCCAGATAGGGGAACTGTGACCACGGACAGAAAAGGCCCAGTGGCCCGCGGCGGGACAGAGCTTCCAATCACTCCTGCAAGGTAGGCGGGCCTGCGACCCACCGGCAGAGGAGGAGCAGCGACCTGCTGAGAGGCAGAGTCGCCCCCCCCCCCTGCGCCAGCAAAGTAGAGGGAACTGTGACCACGCACAGAGCAGGCCCAGCGGCCTGCTGAGGGGCAGAGCCACCCCCCATCCCCCGCCCCTGCCAGGTGACCACCGACAGAAAAGGCCCAGTGGCCCGCGGTGGGACAGAGCTTCCAATCACTCCTGCAAGGTAGGCGGGCCTGCGACCCACCTGCAGAAGAGGAGCAGCGGCCTGCTGAGAGGCAGAGCCGTCCCCTCCCCCTGCACCGGCAAGGTAGAGGGAACTGTGACCACGCACAGAGCAGGCCCAGCGGCCTGCTGAGGGGCAGAGCCGCCCCCCACCCCTCGCGCCTGCCAGGTAGGGGAACTGTGACCATGGACAGAGCAGGCCCAGCGGCCGGCTGAGGGGCAGAGCCACCCCCCACCCCACGCCCCTGCCAGGTGACCACCGACAGAAAAGGCCCAGTGGCCCGCGGTGGGACAGAGCTTCCAATCACTCCTGCAAGGTAGGCGGGCCTGCGACCCACCGGCAGAAGAGGAGCAGCGACCTGCTGAGAGGCAGAGCCGCCCCCTCCCCCTGCACCGGCAAGGTAGAGGGAACTGTGACCACGCACAGAGCAGGCCCAGCGGCCTGCTGAGGGGCAGAGCCGCCCCCCACCACTCGCGCCTGCCAGGTAGGGGAACTGTGACCACGGACAGAAAAGGCCCAGTGGCCCGCGGCGGGACAGAGCTTCCAATCACTCCTGCAAGGTAGGCGGACCTGCGACCCACTGGCAGTACAGCCCCAGAGGCCTGCAGAGGGGCAGTGCCGCTGCCTGCACCTGCAAAGTAGACAGAACTGTGACCACCCACAGAACAAGCCTAGCGGCCCACAGAGGGACAGAGCCGCCGCCCGCGCCTGCGAGGGAGACTTTGCAACTATACAAGACCAATATAAATATATAGGGGGAAAATTCAATAACACAACAGTTTCACTAAGTAGAAAGGAACGCAAACAGTATGAAGAGACAAGGAAAGAAAGGACCACAAGCAATGCAGGTCAACTCAACATTAGAAGAGGTAATAGCTGCAGCAGATGGAATGTCAGATAAAGAATTCAGGATATACATGCTTCAGATGATCTGGAGTCTCAAGGAAGACATCAGACAGCAAAATCAGACAATGAAAGATCACTTCAACAATGAATTACATAAACAAATCCAAGAAGCAAAAGATCAACTACACAGGGAAATAGAGGTTATAAAAAACAAACAAACAGAAATCCTAGAAATGCAGGAAGCAATAAGCCAACTTAAAAACTCAATTGAGAATACTACCAGCAGAGTAGAACACTTAGAAGACAGAACATCAGACAATGAAGATAAAGTATTTCAACTTGAAAAGAACATAGACAGCTCAGCAAGACTGTTAAGAAACCATGAGCAGAACATCCAAGAAATATGGGATAACATCAAGAGACCAAATTTAAGAGTCATTGGGATACAGGAAGGGACAGAGTTTCAAACCAAAGGATTGAGCAATCTATTCAATGAAATAATACGAGAAAACTTCCCAGACTTGAAGAATGAGACAGAACCCCAAATCCTAGAAGCCTACAGGACGCCGAATGTGCAAAATCATAAGAGACCCACACCTAGACACATTATAATGAAGATGCCCAACATACAGAATAAGGAGAGAATTTTAAAAGCTACAAGAGAAAGGAAGCAGATCACATTTAGGGGTAAGCCAATCAGGATAACAGCTGATCTTTCAACACAGACTCTGAAAGCTAGAAGATCCTGGAATAACATATTTCAAACACTGAAAGAAAATGGGTTCCAACCAAGAATTGTGTTTCCAGCGAAATTAAGCTTCAGGATGGAAGATGAAATTAAAACCTTCCACGATAAACAAAAGTTAAAAGAATTTGCAGCTAGAAAACCATCTCTTCAAAACATCCTTGGCAAAACATTACAGGAAGAGGAAATGGAAAATAACAATGAAAACCAACAGTGGGAGGTAGGACACTAAAGGGGGGAAAATAATCAAAGAGGAAAACAAACCATGTTTAGTAACATAAATAAACAAATATGGCTGGAAGAACAACCCATATCTCAATAATAACCCTAAATGTTAATGGCTTAAACTCACCAATCAAGAGACACAGGCTAGTAGAATGGGTCACAAAACAAGACCCAACAATATGCTGCCTACAGGAGACGCATTTGATAGGAAAAGACATACATAGGCTGAAGGTGAAAGGTTGGGAAAAATCATATCACTCATATGGACTTCGGAAACAAGCAGGAGTATCCATACTCATATCAAATAAAATAGATTTCAAGCCAAAGTTAATCAAAAGGGATAAAGAGGGATACTACATACTGCTCAAGGGAACCATACACCAACAAGACATAACAATCATAAATATATATGCCCCAAACAATGGTGCAGCTATGTTCATCAAACAAACTCTTCTCAAGTTCAAGAGTCTAATAGACCACCATACAATAATCATGGGAGACTTCAACACACCTCTATCACCACTGGACAGATCTTCCAAACAAAAGTTGAATAAGGAAACTATAGAACTCAATAACACAATTAATAACCTAGACTTAATTGACATATATAGAGTATACCACCCAACATCAAGCAGTTACACTTTTTTCTCAGCAGCACATGGATCCTTCTCAAAAATAGATCATATATTATGTCACAGGGAAACTCTTAGACAATATAAAGGAGTAGAGATAATACCATGCATCCTATCTGATCATAATGGAATGGAACTGAAAATCAACGATAAAAGAAGGAAGGGAAAAGAATACATCACTTGGAGAATGAACAATAGGTTACTGAATGATCAATGGGTTATAGAAGACATCAAGGAAGAAATTAAAAAATTCTTAGAGATTAATGAAAACACAGACACAACATATCGGAATCTATGGGACACATTGAAAGCAGTTCTAAGAGGAAAATTCATTGCTTGGAGTTCATTCCTTAAAAAAAGAAAAAACCAACAAATAAATGATCTCATACTTCATCTCAAAATCCTTGAAAAAGAAGAGCAAAACAACAGCAAAAGAAGTAGAAGGCAAGAAATAATTAAAATCAGAGCTGAAATTAATGAAATCGAAACAAAAGAAACAATTGAAAAAATTGACAAAACTAAAAGTTGGTTCTTTGAAAAAATAAACAAAATCGACAGACCCTTAGCCATGCTAGCAAAGAGAAGAAGAGAGAGAACTCAAATTACTAACATACGGGATGATAGAGGCAATATCACAACAGACACTTCAGAAATACAGAAGATAATCAAAAATTATTTTGAATCCTTATACTCCAATAAATTAGAAGATAGTGAAGGCATAGATAAATTTCTTAAGTCATATGATCTGCCCAGATTGAGTCAGGAGGATATAGACAACCTAAACAGACCAATATCAATTGAGGAAATAGAAGAAACCATCAAAAGACTACCAACTAAGAAAAGCCCAGGACCAGATGGGTATACAGCAGAGTTTTACAAAACCTTTAAAGAGGAACTAATACCAATACTTTTCAAGGTACTTCGGGAAATAGAAAAAGAGGGAGAACTTCCAAATTCATTCTACGAGGCCAACATCACCCTGATACCTAAACCAGACAAAGACACTTCAAAGAAAGAAAACTACAGACCAATATCTCTAATGAACCTAGATGCAAAAATCCTCAATAAAATTCTGGCCACTCGGATACAAAAACTTATCAAAAAAATTGTGCACCATGATCAAGTAGGATTCATCCCTGGGATGCAAGGCTGGTTCAATATACGGAAATCAATAAATGTTATTCATCACATCAATAGACTTAAAAATAAGAATCATATGATCATCTCGATAGATGCGGAAAAAGCATTTGACAAAGTACAGCATCCCTTTATGTTCAAAACTCTAGAAAAACTAGGGATAACAGGAACATACCTCAATATTGTAAAAGCAATCTATGCTAAGCCTCAGGCTAGCATCATTCTGAATGGAGAAAAATTGAAGGCATTCCCTCTAAAATCTGGAACAAGACAGGGATGCCCTCTCTCTCCACTTCTGTTCAACATAGTTCTCGAAACACTGGCCAGAGCAATTAGACAGACGAAAGAAATTAAAGGCATCAAAATAGGAAAAGAAGAACTTAAATTATCACTATTTGCAGATGACATGATTCTATACCTAGCAGACCCAAAAGGGTCTACAAAGAAACTATTAGAGCTAATAAATGAATTCAGCAAAGTGGCAGGATATAAAATCAACACGCATAAATCAAAGGCATTCCTGTATATCAGCGACAAATCCTCTGAAATGGAAATGAGGACAACCACTCCATTCACAATATCTTCAAAAAAAATAAAATACTTGGGAATCAACCTAACAAAAGAGGTGAAAGACTTATACAATGAAAACTACAGAACCCTAAAGAGAGAAATAGAAGAAGATCTTAGAAGATGGAAAAATATACCCTGTTCATGGATAGGCAGAACTAACATCATCAAAATGGCGATATTACCAAAAGTTCTCTACAGGTTTAATGCAATGCCAATCAAAATCCCAACGGCATTTCTTGTAGAAATAGAAAGAGCAATCATGAAATTCATATGGAAAAACAAAAGACCCAGAATAGCAAAAACAATGCTAAGCAGGAAGGGTGAATCAGGCGGTATAGCGATACCAGACTTCAAACTATACTACAGAGCAATAGTAACAAAAACAGCATGGTACTGGTACCAAAACAGGCGGGTGGACCAATGGTACAGAATAGAGGACACAGAAACCAATCCACAAAACTACAACTACCTTATATTTGATAAAGGGGCTAAAAGCATGCAATGGAGGAAGGATAGCATCTTCAACAAATGGTGCTGGGAAAACTGGAAATCCATATGCAACAAAATGAAACTGAATCCCTTTCTCTCGCCATGCACAAAAGTAAATTCAAAATGGATCAAGGAGCTTGATATCAAATCAGAGACACGCCGTCTGATAGAAGAAAAAGTTGGCTACGATCTACATACTGTGGGGTCGGGCTCCAAATTCCTCAATAGGACACCCATAGCACAAAAGTTAATAACTAGAATCAACAAATGGGACTTACTCAAACTAAAAAGTTTTTTCTCAGCAAAAGAAACAATAAGAGAGGTAAATAGAGAGCCTACATCCTGGGAACAAATCTTTACTCCTCACACTTCAGATAGAGCCCTAATATCCAGAGTATACAAAGAACTCAAAAAATTAGACAATAAGAGAACAAACAACCCAATCAACAAATGGGCCAAGGACCTGAACAGACACTTCTCAGAGGAGGACATACAATCAATCAACAAGTACATGAAAAAATGCTCACCATCTCTAGCTGTCAGAGAAATGCAAATCAAAACCACCCTAAGATACCATCTCACTCCAGTTAGATTGGCAGCCATTATGAAGTCAAACAACAACAAGTGCTGGCGAGGATGTGGGGAAAAGGGTACACTTGTACATTGCTGGTGGGACTGCAAATTGGTGCAGCCAATTTGGAAAGCAGTATGGAGATTTCTTGGAAAGCTGGGAATGAAACCACCATTTGACCCAGCTATTCCCCTTCTCGGTCTATTCCCTAAAGACCTAAAAAGAGCATGCTACAGGGACACTGCTACATCTATGTTCATAGCAGCACAATTCACAATAGCTAGACTGTGGAACCAACCTAGATGCCCTTCAATGGATGAATGGATAAAAAAAATGTGGCATTTATACACAATGGAGTATTACTCTGCATTAAAAAATGACAAAATCATAGAATTTACAGGGAAATGGATGGCATTAGAGCAGATTATGCTAAGTGAAGCTAGCCAATCCCTAAAAAACAAATGCCAAATGTCTTCTTTGATATAAGGAGAGTAACTAAGAACAGAGTAGGGTCGAAGAGCAGGAGAAGAAGATTAACATTAAACAGGGATGAGAGGTGGGAGGGAAAGGGAGAGAGAAGGGAAAATGCATGGAAATGGAAGGAGACCCTCAGAGTTATACAAAAGTACATACAAGAGGAAGTGAGGGGAAGGGGAAAAATAATATAAGGGGGACAAATGAATGTCAGTAGAGGGAGCAGAGAGAGAAGAGGGGAGGGGAGGGGAGGGGAGGGGAGGGGAGGGGAGGGGAGGGGGGATAGTAGAGGATAGGAAAGGCAGCAGAATACAACAGACACTAGTATGGCAATATGTAAATCAATGGATGTGTAACTGATGTGATTCTGCAATCTGTATATGGGGTAAAAATGGGAGCTCATAACCCACTTGAATCAAATTGTGAAATATGATATATCAAGAACTATGTAATGTTTTGAACAGCCAACAATAAAAAATTAAAAAAAAAAAAAAAAACAAAACAAAAAAAAAAAAAATAAAAAAAAAAAAAAATAAAAATAGACACAAGTGAAAAAACAAATGTCATTTATCCAGAGGCCTGTAGCTTACATTGCAGGAATTCTTTTATTATTATTTTTTAGTTATAGGTGGACACAATATCTTTATTTTATTTTTATGTGGTGCTGAGGATCAAACCCAGTGCCTCATTCATGCTAGCTGAAGTGCTCTACATATCTGAGCCACAACCCCAGCCCTAGTCTAGGAATTCTTATCTCTTTTGAAAATAATATGTTTGTAACATAAACAGGAATATCTCTACTTGAAAATAATTTTCTATACTTATGATATCTCTTTATTGAGGATTAAAAATAATATCAAAGAGGTCACAAAAAAGAAATATCAGTTAACCTGAAAATAGTGCTTTTTGCATTAATGTCTATCAGTTATAAAGAGGTTTAAGACATATGACCTGACAAAGCTGACGTGGAATTGTGATTTTATGTATAAGATTATATCTGCAAACAGAGTTTTAGTTTTTCCTTTACAACTTGGATATCTTTTATTTTTCTAGCCCAATTTTTCTGACTAGAACTTTTCAGTATTATGTTGAATAAAAGTGTCAAAAGTGTGCATGCTTGCCTTGTCTCTGATCTTAGGGGAAAAGCTTTAATTTTTTTACCATTCAATATGATACTGTGGGATTTTCATGTACAGCTTTTCACATTATGTGGAAGTAGTTTCTTTCAATCCTAATTTGTTAATAGATTTTGTGATGAAAAAGTGTTAAATTTTGTCTAATATTTCTTCTACTTCGATTGAGACAATTATGTAGTTTTCTACCCTTCCTTCTGTTTATGTGGTGTATTATACTGATCAATTGTGATCAACTATTTCTGCATTCCATGAATAAATCCCACTTGGACATGGTGCATACTCCTTTTACTGTGCTGCAGAATTCATTTTACTATTATTTTATTGAACATTTTTGTATCAATGTTGATAAGAAATATTGGTCTGTAGTTTTGTTTTTGTCTAGCTTTGGTATTAGGATAATGTTGGCTTTAGAGAATGAGTTAGGAAGTTCTCCTCTTCAATTTGGGGTATGGATTGAGGAGGATTGCATTATTTTTTTCTTCAAATGTTTGGTTTAATTCACCAGCAGAGCCATTAGTTACAGGCCTTTTCTTTGTCAGATTTTTTATTTATGCTTCAATCTCTTTCACTCCCAGATATGTCCATATTTTCTGTTTCTTGGTTTAATTTTGATTTGGCTTTGTTTCTAGCAATTTGTCCTTTTCATGTAAGTTAACCAATCTGTTAGCATTCAGTTGTTTGTAGTACTCCCATAATCGTTTCATTTCTGTAGGATTAGTAGCAATAATGTCCCCATTTTCATGATTTTATCTTCTCCTTTTTATTCTTAGCTAATGGTTTGTTGATCTTACTGATTTTTTTAAAATAACCAACACTTGGTATAATTGATCTCTATTTTGATTATCTCTGCTGTAATCCTTATTAATTTCTTCCTTTTGCAGGCTTTGGGTTTAGATTATTGTTCTTTTCTCTATGTTAAGTGGGGCTATTGATTTGAGATCTTTCTTACTTTTTAGTGTACATATTTATAACTTTCACTCATAGTACTCCTTTCACTATATTCTGTGTATTGGTATTGTACAGTTTTCATTTCCATATTTCTCCAGTGTTTGCTAATTTCTCTTCTGCTGTCTTCTTTGATCCAATGGTGGTTTGAATTTTTAATTTCCACAAATTTATGAATTTTCAGTTTTACTTTTACTACTTTTATTATAGCTTAATCCTATTTTGTAAGAGATGAAGCTTAGAATTATTCCTGCCTTTTTAAACCTATCCAGACTTAGTGAAAGATGTCTCATGCACCTAAAAAGAATAAAATGTTTTGTTGTTATTGGACAGAATAACTGTATATGTCTGTTAGATCTAATTGGTTTAATGTGTTGAGTGTTCTGCATCTTTCTTATTTTTTATCTGGTTATTCTAGAAATAATTCAGAGCAGGATATTGACATATCCAACTAGTATTGCAGAACTATTTGTTCTTGAATTCTGTGAGTTTCTGATTGATATATTTTGATTAATAGGTAAATAAATGTTTGTTATTTTATCTTTTGCTGCATTGAATTTTTTATTAACATAAAATCCTTTTTTATCCTTTATAGCCTTTTAAAATATACTCTGTTTTGTCTGATATGAGAATAACCATACCTGCTTTCTTTGGGTTACTATTTTTTATTTGTAATAATTTTCAGCCTATTTGTGTCTTTGGATCTATAGCGAGTGAGTCTCTTGGAGACAGCATTTGGTTGGGTGATGTGTTTTTAAGTGTATCATTTGATTGGAAGATTGGAAGTTTAATCCATTTACATTTAAAGTAATTTCTGATAAGAAGGATCATATGTTATTTTGCTTTGTTTTCTATATGCCTTACAGCTGCCTTTTTTTTTAAGTCCAGAGAATGAGTCTGTCCTGTATATGCTAAGCAGATGCTTTATTACAGAGCTATAGCTACAGCCAGCCTTATAGTTTTTATCTCTGATTTCCTGCATTATTGTCTTATGTGTTTAGATGATTTTGTTGTTGTTGTTGAAAACAGGACATTTGAATCTAATAATGTGATAACTTTGGTAATCAGATTTTCTCTTTACCCCAGGATTTGCTATTTTGTTATTTAGATTTTGTATAAAAAATGATTTTATGCCTTATTATGTCAAGGATCATAATAAGGTATAAAATTAAGGTCTTCTCAGGTCTTTTCCAAATCTTTGCCTTGTATTCACTTGGTGGTACATGACCATTTTCTAATATTCTCTTTATTCACTGTTGCTTTTGAGTGTCCTAGTTTTTAATGTTTGATTTCCAAAAGAGAAAAATGAAGGGAAGAAAAGAGGGTACCAGCCCTTTAAATCATCTGACAGTCTCTTCAGTCAAGAGAGGAGCTGTCCACAATAAGATGGTACACCAGTGGTCCCCCTGCCTGTTTGTCTGCACCTCTGTAGTCAGAAGCATCAATTCATAATAAGAGCATAGATTCCTATACTTGGAGGCCAGGGTACTTTTAGTCCATCCTAGTCCCAGTCAGTTGACAGTGAACTTCTCTAGGTAGCTGCTAGTGTGCAATAGCTGAAATTCACCAAAATTAACAGCACTTTATTTTGTTAAACATTTACCTGGAACTTTCAAGTCTTCAATGGACTCCAGAATTCTGAAATATTTTAGCAGACACATTCTGCCATTACAGTTGTTGCCTAGATTGAGAGACACATTCTTGGTGCTTCCTACTCTTCCTCCTTCTCACAATCCTTCTGTGCCTAGCCTTGTTTTGTAACTTTATATTATTTCATTTACCCCTTTGATTCTTTGTTATTTTTTTTTCTTTAATTTTTTTTTGTATGTATCTCTATATTTCTAGTGGGTATTTTGCAAATGTCATTGTTGGTTTTGGTTTTTTGGTCTTATTTCTTGTCAATAATTGGACCATGTACAAAACTGAAATAGATTTGCCTCTAAAAATCATAAAATAAAGCAGACTTAAAAGGATTCACCACTAATTTAATGCTCTGATAGAACAAAATTCAATACCCTTTAAAGAAAGATATAATCCAGACTCCTTTTAATGTTACACTCAAAATGTCTTATTAGGCATGTGAAGTAGAAAATTATGATCTCTAATAAATATAAAAGGCGCTAACAGTAATGGACCCTTATGTGACACAGATTTTGAAATGATCAAATAAGAACTTTGGAGCAAGCTGCGTGCAGTGGCACACACCTATAATCCCAATGGCTCAGGAAGCTGAGGCAGGAGGATCAAAGCCAGCCTCAGCAACTTAGCAAGGCCCTAAGCAACTCAGTGAGCCGCTGTCTTTAATAAAATACTAATAAGGGTTGGGAATGTGGTTTAGTGGTAGAGTGCCCCTGAGAAAGAAAGAAGGGAGGAAGGGAGGGTGGGAAGACGGGAGGAATGGAGGAAGGTGGGGAGGGAGGATGGAAGGAAGGAAGGAAGGAAGGAAGGCAGGCCTTTGAATTTTAAGGAAAAAGATGAACATAATGACTGAATACATAGGGATTCTCAGAAGAAACATAGAAGCTATATATAAAGCAAACCAAGTATAATTCTATAATTTTATTTCATATTTGGTAGAGAAATACAAAATTTGAAGTGGAAAATGTACTAGATGGGCTTATGGACACTGTGTAATAAAAGTGCCAGTGAGTTTGAAGAGAGATCAATAGAAATCATCCAATCTGAAGAAGAGAAAGGGAAGATCGTGCAAGAAATGAGCAGCCTTAGTGTCTTGTGGAATCAAGCCAAAGAGTCTAAAATATATGTAATTGAAGCTTAGTAAAAAATATTGGTCGACATATTGGAGAATCTCAGTGGACTCCAAATATAAGAAAGTAGCACATCACATCATAGTACCAAATAGTCAGATTACGGAAAACTGATGACAAAGAAAATATTCATAATGCCTAGAAAAGAAGAAAAATAAGACAAAATGATCATCAATTAATATGAATTATGTCTTATTTTAAATCAGAAAATACACCAAAAGGACTGGGCACATCAGCACATGCCTGTAATCCCAACAGTTTAGGATCCTGAGGCAGGAGGATCATGTGTTCAAAGCCAGCCTCAGAAACAGCAAGACGCTAAACATCTCAGTGAGACCCTATCTCTAAATAAAATACACAATAGGGCTGTGTATGTGGCTCAGTGGTCAAGTGCCCCTGAGTTCAGTCCCTAGTACCACCTCACACAAAAAAGGAAAGAAATTATACCAAAAGATAATGGAACATTTCTATCTTGCCGAAAAGATTAAGCTCGTAATGCAAATTAGTATATCCAGTGAAAATAATTCTTAAATGGAAATAGGATAAAAACACTTGTAAATAAATGAAAGGTGAGAGACCTCAGTAGTAGTAGATGTGTACTACAAGAAAAGTTAAAGTTTTTTTCTGGTATGACAAAAAATGAAACCAAATGAAAACTTGGATCTAGAGAGAAAAATGAAGAATCCTGAAAATGGCAAACTTATAGATTAATATTGTCTTTTTTCCCCTCACCTTAAAAATTTCTTTAAATGATAATTATCACAAGGAAATTATAAATGTTTGAGACAAGTATTTTATCCTGATTTGTACATTATATAATATATGCATGTATTGAAACATCACATGATATGTCATAAATGTGTATAGTTTGTATCAATTTTAAAAAGGATTGGTTTAGAGATACACATTTTTAAAGATAATTATTTAAAACAAAAATAATAACAATAACATTGTGGTATTAATAACAGTTATAGACATGAAATGAAAGACATTAATACCTCAGGAGGGAACAAATGGAATTATATTGTTGTCAGATTCGAGCCTTTTACCTTAAGTGGTAGCATTGCTAATTCTGAATAGACTGTGATGTTAAGATTACATATTATAGGGTCCAGAGGATTTTCTTAAAAAAAATTTAAATAGACATGTATCCAAAAAGTTAATAGCGGAAAGTTAGAGTTTTAAAATGTTTAAGCAAAAGGAAGGCAGGAAAAGAAGACAAATCGAAAGATAGTACTCTTAAGCTCAAACATACAAATAATCACATTAAATTCAAATTAAGTAGATACTCCAATTAAAAGTAGACATTAAATTTTTTAAGTCAGAATTTCAGAGTGGATAAAAATCAAGATATAGTGTTTCCCTTATACACTAAATATAATTATAATTGTTATAAAACAAATAAATTGAAAGTAAAAATGTGTTAAAAAAGATACTGTCATGCAAAGACTAAGACAAAATAAACTTCAAAACAACGGAAGTATTAGAGATAGACTTTCATCATGATAAAAATTCAGCAAGAAGACATAACAATACTAAATGTTTATATATAAGTCAACTGAGTTTCAAATACATGAAGCAAAAGCTGACAAACCAAAAATAAGTAAAGGAACATAATAATTCAGAGAACTAGTGAATAGATACAATACATGAACCAAATGGACCTAATTGACATTGTTTAAAGCTATGTCCAACAAATGCAGAATACATGTTCTTTTCAAATGTACATGGTTTACTCAACTAAACACAAACTCCATATTGGTTCCTAAAATAAGACTCAATACATTCCAACACTTTAAAATATGAGCAAGAGAAACAGTAAGAGAGGTAAATAGGGAGCCTACATCATGGGAACAAATTTTTACTCCTCACACTTCAGATAGAGCCCTAATATCCAGAGTATACAAAGAACTCAAAAAATTAAACAATAAGAAAACAAATAACCCAATCAACAAATGGGCCAAAGACCTGAACAGACACTTTTCAGAGGAGGACATACAATCAATCAACAAGTACATGAAAAAATGCTCACCATCACTAGCAGTCAGAGAAATGCAAATCAAAACCACCCTAAGATACCATCTCACTCCAGTAAGATTGGCAGCCATTATGAAGTCAAACAACAACAAGTGCTGGAGAGGATGTGGGGAAAAGGGTACTCTTGTACATTGCTGGTGGGACTGCAAACTGGTGCGGCCAATTTGGAAAGCAGTATGGAGATTCCTGGGAAAGCTGGGAATGGAACTATTTGACCATTTCACCATTTGACCCAGCTATTGCCCTTCTCGGACTATTCCCTGAAGACCTTAAAAGGGCGTACTACAGGGATACTGCTACATCAATGTTCATAGCAGCACAATTCACAATTGCTAGACTGTGGAACCAACCCAGATGCCCTTCAATAGATGAATGGATTAAAAAAATGTGGAGTATTATACAGCACTAAAAAATGACAAAATAATGGAATTTGCAGGGAAATGGATGGCACTAGAGCAGATTATGCTTAGTGAAGCTAGCCAATCCCTAAAAAACAAATACCAAATGTCTTCTTTGATATAATGAGAGCAACTAAGAACAGGGCAGGGAGGAAGAGCAGGAAGAAAAGATTAACTTTAAACAGATACATGAGGTGGGAGGGAAAGGGAGAGAAAAGGGAAATTGCATGGTAATGGAGGGAGACCCGCATAGTTATAAAAAATTACATATAAGAGGTTGTGAGGGGAATGGGAAAATAAACAAGGAGAGAAATGAATTACAGTAGATGGGGTAGAGAGAGAAGATGGGAGGGGAGGGGAGGGAGATAGTAGAGGATAGGAAAGGTAGCAGAATACAACAGTTTCTAATAGGGCATTATGTAAAAATGTGGATGTGTAACCGATGTGATTCTGCAATCTGTATTTGGGGTAAAATTGGGAGTTCAAGACCTACTTGAATCAAATGTATGAAATATGATATGTCAAGAGCTTTGTAATGTTTTGAACAACCAATAAAAAAATAATATATGACACTAAAGGAATTATAAGTTAGTTACATTCCAAGACCTATAAAGTTTACATGTATTTATAGATTCTCTAAATTCTCTAAATATTCTTTTTTTTTAATATTTATTTTCTAGTTGTAGTTGGACACAATACCTTTATTTGATTGTATATGGTGCTGAGGATCGAACCCAGGGCCTCATGCTTCCTAAGCGAGCACGCTACCACTGAGCCACAATGCCAGCCCCTCTAAATATTCTTTAAAAAATTTCATGGGTTAAAAGAGAAATCACAAAGGAAATTAGGAAATATTTTCAATAAATTTTAGAACACAGTATGTCAAAGTGCATGGGATAATTATATAACACATTGTATGGACACTATGTGTCCATACAATGTGTTATATAATAAATAAAACCAACAAATAAATGTAGAAATAATGATAGAATTGGAAGATCACAGTTTGGCAAAAATCATAGTCATAATTGAATAAGCAAGAATCATTAATGGATGCAATGACCAATGAGAAAAAGTTTCACAAGAAACAAGGTCTTTACATAGTCTCAAAGTATTTCCTCACAAGATGGATATTACTTTCAAACAGAAAAAGAGTGGAGAAGGCTGGCAGATACTACTGTTTTAATCAGGTAATCACAAGACTATCATCGATAGTAGAACAAATTAAAATAATTTGCCACCTTACATGTTGCAATAAGAATACTGTACAATAAAATCATCCCTTCTGCGACATTCCTGCAAAAAAAAAAAAGTATAGCCTGAATCTAACCATAAGGAACATCAATTGAACCCAAATGGAGGAACATTTGAATAACTAGCCTATATTCTTTTTTTTTTTTTTTTTTTTTTTTTTTTTTTAATTTTTTATTGTGGGTTGTTCAAAACATTACAAATTTCTTGACATATCATATTCCACACTTTGATTCTAGTGGGTTATGAACTCCCACCTTCACCCCATACACAGATTGCAGATTCACATCAGTTACACATCCATTGATTTACAAATTGCCATACTAGTGTCTGTTGTGCTCCGCTGCCTTTCCCATCATCCACCCTCCCCCCTCCCCACCTCTCCCCTCCCCTCCCCTCCTCTCTCTCTACCCCCTCCACTGTATAACCCTGAGGGTCTCCTTCCATTACCGTGCAATTTACCTTCTCTCTCCCTTTCCCTCCCACCTCTCATCCCTGTTAAATGTTAATCTTCTTCTCCTGTTCTTCGTCCCTACTCTGTTCTTAGTTACTTTCCTTATATCAAAGAAGACATTTGGCATTTGTTTTTTAGGGATTGGCTAGCTTCACTTAGCATAATCTGCTCTAATGCCATCCATTTCCCTGTAAATTCTATGATTTTGTCATTTTTTAATGCAGAGTAATACTCCATTGTGTATAAATGCCACATTTTTTTTATCCATTCGTCTATTGAAGGGCATCTAGGTTGGTTCCACAGTCTTGCTATTGTGAACTGTGCTGCTATGAACATCGATGTAGCAGTGTCCCTGTAGCATGCTCTTTTTAGGTCTTTAGGGAATAGACCAAGAAGGGGAATAGCTGGGTCAAATGGTGGCTCCATTCCCAGCTTTCCAAGAAATCTCCATACTGCTTTCCAAATTGGCTGCACCAATCTGCAGTCCCACCAGCAATGTACAAGTGTACCCTTTTCCCCACATCCTCGCCAGCACTTGTTGTTGTTTGACTTCCTAATGGCTGCCAATCTTACTGGAGTGAGATGGTATCTTAGGGTGGTTTTGATTTGCATTTCTCTGACAGCTAGAGATGTTGAGCATTTTTTCATGTACTTGTTGATTGACTGTATGTCCTCCTCTGTGAAGTGTCTGTTCAGGTCCTTGGCCCATTTGTTGATTGGGTTGTTTGTTCTCTTATTGTCTAATTTTTTGAGTTCTTTGTATACTCTGGATATTAGGGCTCTATCTGAAGTGTGAGGAGTAAAGATTTGTTCCCAGGATGTAGGCTCCCTATTTACCTCTCTTATTGTTTCTTTTGCTGAGAAAAAACTTCTTAGTTTGAGTAAGTCCCATTTGTTGATTCTAGTTATTAACTTTTGTGCTATGGGTGTCCTATTGAGGAATTTGGAGCCCGACCCCACCGACTGTAGATCGTAGCCAACTTTTTCTTCTATCAGACGGCGCGTCTCTGATTTGATATCAAGTTCCTTGATCCATTTTGAATTCACTTTTGTGCATGGCGAGAGAAAGGGATTCAGTTTCATTTTGTTGCATATGGATTTCCAGTTTTCCCAGCACCATTTGTTGAAGATGCTATCCTTCCTCCATTGCATGCTTTTAGCCCCTTTATCAAATATAAGATAGTTGTAGTTTTGTGGATTGGTTTCTGTGTCCTCTATTCTGTACCATTGGTCCACACGCCTGTTTTGGTACCAGTACCATGCTGTTTTTGTTACTATTGCTCTGTAGTATAGTTTGAAGTCTGGTATCGCTATACCGCCTGATTCACACTTCTTGCTTAGCATTGTTTTTGCTATTCTGGGTCTTTTATTTTTCCATATGAATTTCATGATTGCTTTCTCTATTTCTACAAGAAATGCCATTGGGATTTTGATTGGCATTGCATTAAACCTATAGAGAACTTTTGGTAATATCGCCATTTTGATGATGTTAGTTCTGCCTATCCATGAACAGGGTATATTTTTCCATCTTCTAAGATCTTCTTCTATTTCTCTCTTTAGGGTTCTGTAGTTTTCATTGTATAAGTCTTTCACCTCTTTTGTTAGGTTGATTCCCAAGTATTTTATTTTTTTTGAAGATATTTTGAATGGAGTGGTTGTCCTCATTTCCATTTCAGAGGATTTGTCGCTGATATACAGGAATGCCTTTGATTTATGCGTGTTGATTTTAAATCCTGCCACTTTGCTGAATTCATTTATTAGCTCTAATAGTTTCTTTGTAGAGCCTTTTGGGTCTGCTAGATATAGAATCATATCATCTGCAAATAGTGATAATTTAATTTCTTCTTTTCCTATTTTTATGCCTTTAATTTCTTTCGTCTGTCTAATTGCTCTGGCCAGTGTTTCGAGAACTATGTTGAAGAGAAGTGGAGAGAGAGGGCATCCCTGTCTTGTTCCAGATTTTAGAGGGAATGCCTTCAGTTTTTCTCCATTCAGAATAATGCTAGCCTGAGGCTTAGCATAGATTGCTTTTACAATATTGAGGTATGTTCCTGTTATCCCTAGTTTTTCTAGAGTTTTGAACATAAAGGGATGCTGTACTTTGTCAAATGCTTTTTCCGCATCTATCGAGATGATCATATGGTTCTTATTTTTAAGTCTATTGATGTGGTGAATAACATTTATTGATTTCCGTATATTGAACCAGCCTTGCATCCCAGGGATGAATCCTACTTGATCATGGTGTACAATTTTTTTTATATGTTTTTGTATCCGATTCGCCAGAATTTTATTGAGGATTTTTGCATCTAGGTTCATTAGAGATATTGGTCTGTAGTTTTCTTTCTTTGAAGTGTCTTTGTCTGGTTTAGGTATCAGGGTGATGTTGGCCTCATAGAATGAATTTGGAAGTTCTCCCTCCTTTTCTATTTCCTGAAGTAGCTTGAAAAGTATTGGTATTAGTTCTTCTTTAAAGGTTTTGTAAAATTCTGCTGTATACCCATCGGGACCTGGGCTTTTCTTAGTTGGTAGTCTTTTGATGGTTTCTTCTATCTCCTCAATTGATATTGGTCTGTTTAGGTTTTCTATATCCTCCTGACTCAATCTGGGCAGATCATATGACTTAAGAAATTTATCTATGCCTTCACTATCTTCTAATTTATTGGAGTATAAGGATTCAAAATAGTTTTTGATTATCTTCTGTATTTCTGAAGTGTCTGTTGTGATATTGCCTTTTTCATCCCGTATGCTAGTAATTTGAGTTCTCTCTCTTCGTCTCTTCACTAGCATCGCTAAGGGTCTGTCGATTTTGTTTATTTTTTCAAAGAACCAACTTTTAGTTTTGTCAATTTTTTCAATTGTTTCTTTTGTTTCGATTTCATTAATTTCAGCTCTGATTTTAATTATTTCTTGCCTTCTACTTCTTTTGCTGTTGTTTTGCTCTTCTTTTTCAAGGATTTTGAGATGAAGTATGAGATCATTTATTTGTTGGTTTTTTCTTTTTTTAAGGAATGAACTCCAAGCAATGAATTTTCCTCTTAGAACTGCTTTCAATGTGTCCCATAGATTCCGATATGTTGTGTCTGTGTTTTCATTTATCTCTAAGAATTTTTTAATTTCCTCCTTGATGTCTTCTATAACCCATTGATCATTCAGTAACCTATTGTTCATTCTCCAATTGATGTATGCTTTTTCCTTCCTTCTTTTATCGTTGATTTTCAGTTTCATTCCATTATGATCAGATAAGATGCATGGTAATATCTCTACTCCTTTATATTGTCTAAGAGTTGCCCTGTGACATAATATATGATCTATTTTTGAGAAGGATCCATGTGCTGCTGAGAAAAAAGTGTAACTGCTTGATGTTGGGTGGTATACTCTATATATGTCAATTAGGTCTAGGTTATTAATAGTGTTATTGAGTTCTATAGTTTCCTTATTCAACTTTTGTTTGGAAGATCTGTCCAGTGGCGAGAGAGGTGTGTTGAAGTCTCCCATGATTATGGTGTGGTGGTCTATTAGACTCTTGAACTTGAGAAGAGTTTGTTTGACGAACATAGCTGCACCATTGTTTGGGGCATAAATATTTATGATTGTTATGTCTTGTTGGTGTATGGTTCCCTTAAGCAGTATGTAGTGTCCCTCTTTATCTCTTTTGATTAACTTTGGCTTGAAATCTATTTTATTTGATATGAGTATGGACACGCCTGCTTGTTTCCGAAGTCCATATGAGTGATATGATTTTTCCCAACCTTTCACCTTCAGCCTATGTATGTCTTTTCCTATCAAATGCGTCTCCTGTAGGCAGCATATTGTTGGGTCTTGTTTTGTGATCCATTCTACTAGCCTGTGTCTCTTAATTGGTGAGTTTAAGCCATTAACATTTAGGGTTATTATTGAGATATGGGTTGTTCTTCCAGCCATATTTGTTTATTTCTGTTACTAAACATTGTTTGTTTTCCTCTTTGCTTGTTTCCCCCCCCCCTTTACTGTCCTACTCCCACTGTTGGTTTTCATTGTTATTTTCCATTTCCTCTTCCTGTAATACTTTGGCTAGGATGTTTTGAAGAGATGGTTTTCTAGCTGCGAATTCTTTAAACTTTTGTTTATCGTGGAAGGTTTTAATTTCATTCTCCATCCTGAAGCTTAATTTCGCTGGATACACAATTCTTGGTTGGAACCCATTATCTTTCAGTGTTTGAAATATGTTATTCCAGGATCTTCTAGCTTTCAGAGTCTGTGTTGAAAGATCAGCTGTTATCCTGATTGGCTTGCCCCTAAATGTAATCTGCTTCCTTTCTCTTGTAGCTTTTAAAATTCTCTCCTTATTCTGTATGTTGGGCATCTTCATTATAATGTGTCTAGGTGTGGATCTCTTATGATTTTGCACATTCGGCGTCCTGTAGGCTTCTAGGATTTGGGATTCTGTCTCATTCTTCAAGTCTGGGAAGTTTTCTTGTATTATTTCATTGAATAGACTGCTCATTCCTTTGGTTTGGAGCTCTGTACCTTCCTGTATCCCAATGACTCTTAAGTTTGGTCTCTTAATGTTATCCCATATTTCTTGGATGTTCTGCTCATGGTTTCTTAACAGTCTTGCTGAGCTGTCTATGTTCTTTTCCAGTTGAAATACTTTGTCTTCATTGTCTGATGTTCTATCTTCTAAGTGTTCTACTCTGCTGGTAGTATTCTCCATTGAGTTTTTAAGTTGGTTTATTGCTTCCTGCATTTCTAGGATTTCTGATTGCTTGTTTTTTATAACCTCTATCTCCCTGTATAGTTGATCCTTTGCTTCCTGGATTTGTTTGCGTAATTCGTTGTCGAAGTGATCTTTCATTGTCTGATTTTGCTGTTTAATGTCTTCCTTGATACTCCAGATCATCTGAAGCATGTATATCCTGAATTCTTTATCTGACATTCCATCTGCTGCAGCTGTTACCTCTTCTAAAGTTGCGTTGACCTGCATTGCTTGTGGTCCTTTCTTTCCTTGTCTTTTCATACTGCTTGCGTATCTTTCCTGCAGGTGCGGGCGGCGGCTCTGCTCTCTCCTTATTCCAATTGGGGTGTCGTGGCTACCACGCCGGCAGGTCACTGGGCCTGTTCTGGGAGCTGGTGGCGGCTCTGTTCTGCCCCTACTCCAATTGGGGTGTCGTGTCTGTCGTACCAGCAGGCCACTGGGCCTGTCCTGCTGGTCGGTCGCAGATCTGCCCACCTTTCGGGCACGAGTGGAGGCTCTGCTTTGCCCCTACTCCAATTGGGGTGTCGTGACTACCCCGCCTGCAGGATGCTCGGTCTGTTCCTGGCAAGGGAGGCGACTCTGCTCTGTCCCTACTCCAATTAGGGTGGTGTTTGTACCCCGCCGGCAGGCTCCTGGGCCTGATCCGCCGGTCTGTTGTAGGTCTGCCTACCTTGAAGGCGCTGGCGGCGGATCTGCCCTGCCCCTCCTACCACGCCTGCGGACCCCTGGGCCTGATCTGCAGGTTGATTACTGGTCTGCTCACCCTGCGGGCACGGGTGGCGGTTCCGCTCCACCCCCACTCCAATTGGGGTCACGTGACCACCACACCGGCAGGGCCTGATCCGGGCGTGGGATAAGGATCTGCTCTGCCCCTACTCGAGTTGGGGTGACGTGTGTACCACACTGGCAGGCCACTGGGCCTGACCCGCCAGGCTGTCACAGGTCTGTTTACCTTGCAAGCGCGAAGGGCGGCTCTGCCCTGCCCCTCCTACCACGCCCATGTACTACTGGGTCGTGGGTCTGCCCACCTGGCGGGTGTGGGTGGCGGCTCCGCTCCGCCCCCTCTCCAATTGGGGTCACGCGGTCACCACGCTGGCGAGCCGCTGGGCCTGCTCCGGGGGCTGGCGGCGGCCCGGCTCCTTCCCTCCGGCTCGAGGACAAATTGAGGAGACTCGGGTGACTGAGCCTCACCCCCCTTACCAGGAGACCAACTGCTTATGTCACCGCTGGTATTGATGAAGATCTCTCCTCCACCGCTTTCTGCTGACATCAGATCTCTGCCATGTTGGTATCCTATGCGAATGGCAGCATTTCGTTCCCCTTGCCAGGCAACCCAAGCAATGGGTGAGTCCTGACCTGCCCTCAGCAGGACCCGGACCGAGACACAGTTTCCGCGGGCTCCTAGCCCCGGTCCAGGGAAGTTCCGGGAGCCGGAACTCGGCCGCTCCGTGCTCGGTGTAAGCTCCTATAAGTGTAGGCTCCAAGAAGCAGCCCCCGCGGGCTCAGTTCCGGGAGCCGGAATTCGGCCGCTTAGTGTTTGGTGTATGCTCTGATAGTAGCAGGGTCCAAGAAGCAGCCTCCGCGGGCTCCGCAGCCCTGAGCCAGGGCGGTTCCGGGACGGTTCCGGGAGCCGGAACTCGGCCGCTCTGTGCTCGGTGTAAGCTCCTATAAGTGTAAGCTCCAAGAAGCAGTCCCCGCGGGCTCAGTTCCGGGAGCTGGAATTCGGCTTCTTGGTGTTTCGTGTTTGCTCTGATATTAGCAGGGTCCAAGAAGCAGCCTCCGCAGGCTCCGCAGCCCGGAGCCAGGGCGGTTCCGGGACGGTTCCGGGAGCCGGGACTTGGCCGCCCCGCGCTCCGTGTTCACTCCGATAAGATCAGATTTTAAGAAGCCCCCAGGCGCTGAACCCTAGCAATCTGTCTGCAAGCCGCAGGCGAATTGCAGCCTGAAATTACCTGTTCTATGGCTGAATGAGCTGCGGTCAGTCAAAAACAGGTGTGGTGACGTCAGTTTACCAACATGGTGGCTGCTGGCCTCCTCTGTGGTCTGACCGGTGTGGAGAACCGAGATGGACCGCTTCCTTCCCCGTCTCGAACTCAGAATTCAGCCCTGAGTGCGGTGCTTGCACGTCTGGCAGAAACTGCAGCGCTGTAACCCTGCGTCTCTATCCCAGCGCGCCTTGCAGACTCTAGCCGCGGGGCGATTTGCTGAATAAGCAGTATTACCCTCCGTGCGACAAACCTCTCGCGTTTGAGTCCCCGTAGCCGATCCTCATGCGATGGAAATCCTTCCTCCAGGTTCCGGCGCACCCCACTATTGCTGGAAATTCCTAACAAGATATCCTTTAGCCGTCCTGACTTGTCATACTCCCACACAGTGAAGCAGCACACGGGGGTAATGCACTCCCCTCGCCGCCATCTTCCCTCCTAGCCTATATTCTTAAGGTAGGGAAAGGGAAGGGGAAGGAGAGGTACTGAGGTCTGAATTAAAATAAACTATATTCCATGCTTGTATAATTATATCAAAATGGATTCTACTATCATGCATAACTAAAAAGAACTAATATTTTTTTAAAAAATGTCAAGTTCATGTAAGAGAAAAGTATAGAGCAAAAGAGACTAAAGAGATATAACAACTAAATGTATCAAGAAATACATCTTTGTGATAATGAAGAACAGTTATTAGGACAATTGAAACTTCAGTGTTTTACATATAGTAGTGGTGTTATAAGTGTTTTTGATTGCAGTTTTGTAGGTGATAAACACTACAAAGATATGTTGGCATTTACTCTCAAGTGATTCAGAAAAATAAGACCTTTGTACTCTGCTTGAAACTTTTCTGTAACTTTAAAATTATTTTAAAAATATAAATTTCTCCATATTGTCACAGTTCTAGACTCTTTACTCTCTATGCTTTCTCTATGTAGAAGCAGTGTGGTTTGGAAGTCTATTGCTTTGGTCACAACAATTTTGCTTTTAATTGTTTATCTTTAGATATTATTCTGGTTTTGAAAATTCAGGTAAAACTCTCCAAGCTAATTATTATTGTGGCATAAAAACTACTTATGCTGCTTTACCCATTGTGACATAAGAGCTACCCAAGATTGCTTCCGTGGCCCCATGTTGGATGGCATGAGGATGAGTATGCTTTTGAATGTTCTCATGCTGGCATCCATTACTACCTTGGCCATTGGCACAGGGCCAGTTGGAATGTCAACCATGCCATCTGATAATGCTATAAAAAGACCTATAGCTGCTGCTCTCCAGCCATCTGTGCCTTCCCTTGGCATGATACTGTTGGGTAGTTTGTCTTTAATTGGCACATGGTTTTTGTAGGGTGGCTTACATCTGCTACTCCTAGGCACTTGCTTGGTGATCAAGTTGACATAGAACTGCATCCTTGGCAATGTTTTTATATAAAGGAGTTTTACACCTGCTAACTTCTAAAATAATTATTACATATATTATAATTACAATTTAAAATATAATGAGCATACATGTCCTTTTGGACTCTGTGGAGTCATATCTAGCTTGGACTTTCAAGTTTTAGCTTCCCCCAATTAGAAGTCTCCACTTAATAAGAATTAACTAATAAATGAGATGTATCTCTTTTGTTTTAGTAAAATGAGCATACATATAAATCTTTCCCACCTGCATCAAATCTCTAGAAATGATGGAAGATGCATAGGTATATTTGTGTTTTTTTAAAAGTTAGTAACTGGAATTGAAAATAAGAATGCCTGATAGATCAGAGTTTGCAAGAATCCACTGAAAACTGTAAAATAGAGATTGAAGAAAGAAGGCAGATTCCAAAATGTCAAGAGGAGAAGACTGTTACCAAAGTTGGTTGAACATCAAAAGTTCTCCATGCCCTGAAGAAGGGGATGCTAGGAAAAGGGAAAGTGTACCTGGGCAAGCAGGGATGAGTACTCAGATGCTGCAACAGGGTGAATGAGTAGTGAAAAGTCAGAAAAAAACGTACTGATTAAACCATAGGTGTTTTTAGAAAAAAGTTGATTATATGAGTATGTTAAGATTTAAGCAGAGTAAAAGTGGATGGTGTTATGGACTTAATTGTGTCCTTATTTCCTATCAAATTCACATCCCAAACTTCTAACCCCATGTGACCATATATTGTTACAGAACCTTTGAAGAAGTAAATGAGTCCATTAGAGTGAGATTTTCATCCAACATGCTTGATTGTCTTTATAAGTAGAAGCGATACCAGGGATATATGTGCACAGAAGAAAGGCCATTTGAGGACATAGCAAGAAGGTAGCCATATGCAAGCCAAGGAAAGGCCTCAGGAGAACCATATCTGCTGATAGCTCGAAGTTGGACTTCTAACTGCCAGAGCTGTAAGAAAGTAATTTTCTATTAAGCTACTCATTCTTGGTATTTTGTTATGGCAATCTTAGCAGACTAATACAAAAGTATAACTTTAGAAATAGTAAATAAGAAAAATACAGCAAAGCAGAGTTGATAAATTATTACAAAGCAAATGGAAAATAATCAAAGAAGATAATTGTGGTAAATAGAAAACACAAAAAGAGCTGGCAGGAATGTTTAGACATCAGTAGTTACAATGACAGGAGCAGCAGAAGGAACTGCAGAAGAGCATAAAGGACACCAGGACATTCCCTTCAACCTCTTATAGGAGAGCACCAGTCCATTTGTGAGGACAAGACTCTTCATGCCATAAGTCATTTCTCTAAAGATACTGTTAGAGTCTGTAAACAAGTCAAAATAACACCTGGCATTTTGCCAGGGGAATGTTAGAGTTCGTAAACAAGTCTGGATGGTGCCTGGCAAAATGCCAGAGGGAGTGGTTTGAGAAGTAACAAAAGCGAGCCATTAAGTGTAGAGATTCCTTATTGGTTTATGCTAATTAGATAAGCTGTGTGGAATGTATAAATACTGCTCCTGTCCTGCAATAAACGGCTCCTACTCCTGCTGTATCAATGTACACAAGTTATTCGTCACCCCTCTGGTTATTCTGCTGCAGCCGGACTGCGGCAGATACCACCTAATAATGTGATCATCTTGAGGGGGTAAGTTCCAGCCTATCAATTTTGAAGGGACACACACATTCAAACCATAGCATATAGACAAATCTTGCCAAGTATCAGATAAAATATTTAAAAACAAATAAATTAAAAGGAAAAAAATGAGGTGCTTTAAAAATGTTTCCACAGATACTTTGATGCTTCTCTTTTTAAAAGGTGATGACTCTTCCTCATCCTCTTGAGTATAAACTGGCTTTTATTAACTTCTTTCTAATTAATAGAATATGGTGGACATTCTGTTGTGTGATGTCTGAAAATAGGTAATGAAAGGCAGGGATAACTGGTGGTTTGCCTCCTTTTGTCTTGAATCACTTGCTCTGGGGGAGGTTAGCTGCCACAACAAAACAGTGTGATGCATCCTGTGAACCACTAGGAAGGAACTAGGGATCCAGCCAAAAGCCATGTGGATGAGCCACCTACAAGCAGATTGTTCACACCCAAACTTTCATGACTGCAGCTCTGGCAAAGGTTTTGACTATAACTTCTTGAGATCCTGGGTCACATTCACCTAGTTAAAACTTCCTGGATTCCTAACCTTCAGAAATTGAGGAAATAAATGTTTATTGCTTTTAGCTGCTTAATTTGGGTTTGTTATGAAGCAATAGATAACTAAAATTGAGAGATACTTCATGTTAATATAGTTGATAATAGAAGTGATCCATCAGGAGGATCACGAGTTCAAAGCCAGCCTTGGCAGCTTATCAAGGTCAAAAGAGGATGTGGCTCAGTGGTTAACACGCCCCCCCCCACCCAGGTTCAATCCCTGATACAAAACAACGACAAATTCAGAAGTGATCCATCAAATAGACATAGCACTATTTATTTAACCACATAGCTCGAAAGTATATTTTGTAAAAAGAAAAGCATTCAAGGGAAAAGTAGAAAAAAATTCCATAGTCATAGTATAGGATTTAACATAGTCCTCAGAAAACCATACACAAAGCAGGAAAAAATTAAAATGTTGAGGATTTGAAGAACATAATTACAAAACTTGAGTTAATTGAGATGGTCTTTAATAAAGAATTAATATAATTAATAAAATCACAAAATCAAACTTAAATAATGATCATATCTAAACCATCAAGAAATCTGTGAAAATTCAAAAAGGTTGCTATATGGAGACTACATATAAATTGACTTTTGTATGATAAAAGTGAAAACAGGGCTGAGGTTGTGGCTCAGTGTTAGAGTGCTTGCCTAGCATGTGTGAGGCACTGAGTTCGATCCCAGGAACCACATAAAAATTGAAAATAAATAAATAAAATAAAGGTATTGTGTCCATCTACAATTAAAAAAAAATTTTTAATTAAAAACAAACTGCAAAAATATTGCCCTTTTTAAAGATAACGTGTACCTTAAAATTTAAAAGCATATTTCTTACTAGCTCTTGAGCTAAATGTGATGTCAAAGTGGAAATTATTAACTATTTAGGATTAATGACTATGAAAATAGTACACATCAAGAAATTTGGCTTGTTGTCAAAGCAGTAGTACCAGAAGAAATTTCATAACTTTAAGTCTTAAAGAGATTGAAAATAGGAGACTGGGAAGATGGCGGCGAGGGGAGTGCATTGCCCCCGTGTGCTGCTTCACTGTGTGGGAGTATGACAAGTCAGGACGGCTAAAGGCTATCTTGTTAGGAATTTCCAGCAATAGTGGGGTGCTCCGGAACCTGGAGAAAGGATTTCCATCGCACGAGGATCGGCTACGGGGACTTAAACGCAAGAGGTTTGTCGCACGGAGGGTAACACTGCTTATTCAGCAAATCGCCCCGCGGCTAGAGTCTGCAGTGCGCGCTGGGAAACGAGGAGATAGCGACGCAGGGATACAGCGCTGCAGTTTCTGCCAGCCGTGCAAGCACTGTACTCAGGGCTGAATTCTGGGTTCGAGACGGGGGAAGGAAGCAGTCCATCTCGGTTCTCCACACCGGTCAGACCACAGAGGAGGCCAGCGGCCACCATGTTGGAAAGCTGACGTCACCATCCCTGTTTTCGACTGACCGCAGCTCATTCAGCCATAGAACAGGTAATTTCAGGCTGCCATTCGCCTGTGGCTTGCAGACAGATTGCTCGGGCTCAGTGCCTGGGTGCTTCCTAGTGCCTGCTCTTATCGGAGCGAGCACCAAGCGCGGGGCGGCCGAGTTCCGGCTCCTGGAACCGCCCTGGCCCAGGGCTGGGGAGCCTGTGGAGGCTGCTTCTTGGAGCCTGCTCTTATCAGAGCATACACCGAGCACGGAGCGGCCGAGTTACGGCTCCCGGAACTGCCCTGGCCCAGGGCTAGGAGCCGCGGAAACTGCTTCTCGGTCCGGGTCCTGCTGAGGGCCGGTCAGGACTCACCCGTTGCTTTGGTTGCCCGGCAAGGGGAACGAAATGCTGCCATTCCCATAGGATACCAACATGGCAGAGATCTGATGTCATCAGAAAGCAGCGGAGGAGAGAACTTCATCAATACCAGCGGCGACAGAAACAGTTGGTCTCCTGGTAGGGGGGGTGAGGCACAGACACCAGAGTCTCTCTCGATTTGTCGTCGAGCCAGAGGGGAGGAGCCGGGCCGCTGCCAGCGCCCTGAGCAGGCCCAGCGGCTCACCGGCGTGGTGACCGCGTGACCCCAATTGGAGAGGGGGCGGAGCGGAGCCGCCACCCGCGCCCGCAAGGTGGGCAGACCTGCGACCCAGTGGTACACGGGCGTGGTAGGAAGGGCAGGGCAGAGCCACCGCCCGCACTTGCAAGGTAAGCAGACCTGTAACAGACTGGCGGGTCAGGCCCAGCGGCCTGCCAGCGTGGTACACACGTCACCCCAACTGGAGTAGGGGCAGAGCAGTTCCTTCGCCCAACCCGGATCAGGCCCTGCCGGTGTGGTGGTCACGTGACCCCAATTGGAGTGGGGGCGGAGCGAAACCGCCACCCGTGCCCGCAGGGTGAGCAGACCTGTGACCAACCTGCAGATCAGGCACATCGGTCCGCAGGCGTGGTAGGAGGGGCAGGGCAGAGCCGCCGCCTGCGCCTGCAAGGTAGGCAGACCTGCGACAGACGGGCGAATCAGGCCCAGGAGCCTGCCGGCATGGTAGCAGAGTCGCCGCCCATGCCAGGAACAGGCCCAGCAAACTGCCGGCGGGGTAATCACGACACCCCAATTGGAGTAGGGGCAGAGCAGAGCCACCACCCGTGCCCGAAAGGTGGGCAGATCTGCGACCGACCAGCAGGACAGGCCCAGTGGCCTGCCGGTACGACAGACAAGTCACCCCATTTGGAGTAGGGGCAGAGTAGAGCCGCCGCCCGCGCCTGCAGGGTAGGCAAACCTGCAACCGACCAGCGGATAAGGCCCGGTGGCCTGCCGGCGTGTTACACTCGTCACCCCAACTGGAGTAGGGGCAGAACAGAGCCGCCTCCAGCGCCCAGAACAGGTCCAGTGACCTGCCGGCGTGGTAGTCACAACACCCCAATTGGAATAAGGAGCGAGCAGAGCCGCCGCCTTCGCCTGCAGGAAAGAAACGCAAGCAGTATGAAAAGACAAGGAAAGAAAGGACCACAAGCAATGCAGGTCAACGCAACTTTACAAGAGGTAACAGCTGCAGCAGATGGAATGTCAGATAAAGAATTCAGGATATACATGCTTCAGATGATCTGGAGTATCAAGGAAGACATTAGACAGCAAAATCAGACAATGAAAGATCACTTCGACAATGAATTACGCAAACAAATCCAGGAAGCAAAGGATCAACTTTACAGGGAGATAGAGGTTATAAAAAACAAACAAACAGAAATCCTAGAAATGCAGGAAGCAATAAACCAACTTAAAAACTCAATGGAGAATACTACCAGCAGAGTAGAACACTTAGAAGATAGAACATCAGACAATGAAGACAAAGTATTTCAACTGGAAAAGAACATAGACAGCTCAGCAAGACTGTTAAGAAACCATGAGCAGAACATCCAAGAAATATGGGATAACATTAAGAGACCAAACTTAAGAGTCATTGGGATACAGGAAGGTACAGAGCTCCAAACCAAAGGAATGAGCAGTCTATTCAATGAAATAATACGAGAAAACTTCCCAGACTTGAAGAATGAGACAGAATCCCAAATCCTAGAAGCCTACAGGACGCTGAATGTGCAAAATCATAAGAGATCCACACCTAGACACATTATAATGAAGATGTCCAACATACAGAATAAGGAGAGAATTTTAAAAGCTATAAGAGAAAGGAAGCAGATTACCTTTAGGGGTAAGCCAATCAGGATAACAGCTGATCTTTCAACACAGACTCTGAAAGCTAGAAGATCCTGGAATAACATATTTCAAACACTGAAAGAAAATGGGTTCCAACCAAGAATTGTGTATCCAGCGAAATTAAGCTTCAGGATGGAAGATGAAATTAAAACCTTCCACGATAAACAAAAGTTTAAAGAATTCGAAGCTAGAAAACCATCTCTTCAAAACATCCTCGCCAAAACATTGCAGGAAGAGGAAATGGAAAATAACAATGAAAACCAACAGTGGGAGGTAGGACAGTAAAGGGGGGGAAAATAATCAAAGAGGAAAACAAACCATGTTTAGTAACAGAAATAAACAAATATGGCTGGAAGAACAACCCATATCTCAATAATAACCCTAAATGTTAATGGCTTAAACTCACCAATTAAGAGACACAGGCTAGTAGAATGGATCACAAAACAAGACCCAACAATATGCTGCCTACAGGAGACGCATTTGATAGGAAAAGACATACATAGGCTGAAGGTGAAAGGTTGGGAAAAATCATATCACTCATATGGACTTCGGAAACAAGCAGGAGTGTCCATACTCATATCAAATAAAATAGATTTCAAGCCAAAGTTAATCAAAAGGGATAAAGATGGACACTACATACTGCTTAAGGGAACCATACACCAACAAGACATAACAATCATAAATATTTATGCCCCAAACAATGGTGCAGCTATGTTCGTCAAACAAACTCTTCTCAAGTTCAAGAGTCTAATAGACCACCATACCATAATCATGGGAGACTTCAACACACCTCTCTCGCCACTGGACAGATCTTCCAAACAAAAGTTGAATAAGGAAACTATAGAACTCAATAACACTATTAATAACCTAGACCTAATTGACATATATAGAGTATACCACCCAACATCAAGCAGTTACACTTTTTTCTCAGCAGCACATGGATCCTTCTCAAAAATAGATCATATATTATGTCACAGGGCAACTCTTAGACAATATAAAGGAGTAGAGATAATACCATGCATCTTATCTGATCATAATGGAATGAAACTGAAAATCAACGATAAAAGAAGGAAGGAAAAAGCATACATCACTTGGAGAATGAACAATAGGTTACTGAATGATCAATGGGTTATAGAAGACATCAAGGAGGAAATTAGACGAGATTGGGCGCGTTCAGGGTGGTATGGCCGTAGCCTCAAGAAGGAAATTAAAAAATTCTTAGAGATAAATGAAAACACAGACACAACATATCGGAATCTATGGGACACATTGAAAGCAGTTCTAAGAGGAAAATTCATTGCTTGGAGTTCATTCCTTAAAAAAAGAAAAAAACCAACAAATAAATGATCTCACACTTCATCTCAAAATCCTTGAAAAAGAAGAGCAAAACAACAGCAAAAGAAGTAGAAGGCAAGAAATAATTAAAATCAGAGCTGAAATTAATGAAATCGAAACAAAAGAAACAATTGAAAAAATTGACAAAACTAAAAGTTGGTTCTTTGAAAAAATAAACAAAATCAACAGACCCTTAGCCATGCTAGCGAAGAGAAGAAGAGAGAGAACTCAAATTACTAGCATACGGGATGAAAAAGGCAATATCACAACAGACACTTCAGAAATACAGAAGATAATCAAAAACTATTTTGAATCCTTATACTCCAATAAATTAGAAGATAGTGAAGGCATAGATAAATTTCTTAAGTCATATGATCTGCCCAGATTGAGTCAGGAGGATATAGACAACCTAAACCGACCAATATCAATTGAGGAAATAGAAGAAACCATCAAAAGACTACCAAATAAGAAAAGCCCAGGACCGGATGGGTATACAGCAGAGTTTTACAAAACCTTTAAAGAAGAACTAATACCAATACTTTTCAAGCTACTTCAGGAAATAGAAAAAGAGGGAGAACTTCCAACTTCATTCTATGAGGCCAACATCACCCTGATACCTAAACCAGACAAAGACACTTCAAAGAAAGAAAACTACAGACCAATATCTCTAATGAACCTAGATGCAAAAATCCTCAATAAAATTCTGGCGAATCAGATACAAAAACATCAAAAAAATTGTGCACCATGATCAAGTAGGATTCATCCCTGGGATGCAAGGCTGGTTCAATATACGGAAATCAATAAATGTCATTCACCACATCAACAGACTTAAAAATAAGAACCATATGATCATCTCGATAGATGCGGAAAAAGCATTCGACAAAGTACAGCATCCCTTTATGTTCAAAACTCTAGAAAAACTAGGGATAACAGGAACATACCTCAATATTGTAAAAGCAATCTATGCTAAGCCTCAGGCTAGCATCATTCTGAATGGAGAAAAACTGAAGGCATTCCCTCTAAAATCTGGAACAAGACAGGGATGCCCTCTCTCTCCACTTCTGTTCAACATAGTTCTCGAAACACTGGCAGAGCAATTAGACAGACGAAAGAAATTAAAGGCATAAAAATAGGAAAAGAAGAACTTAAATTATCACTATTTGCAGATGATATGATTCTATACCTAGCAGACCAAAAAGGCTCTACAAAGAAACTATTAGAGCTAATAAATGAATTCAGCAAAGTGGCAGGATATAAAATCAACACACATAAATCAAAGGCATTCCTGTATATCAGCAACAAATCCTCTGAAATTGAAATGAGGACAACCACTCCATTCACAATATCTTAAAAAAAAATAAAATACATGGGAATCAACCTAACAAAAGAGGTGAAAGACTTATACAGTGAAAACTACAGAACCCTAAAGAGAGAAATAGAAGAAGATCTTAGAAGATGGAAAAATATACCCTGTTCATGGATAGACAGAACCAACATCATCAAAATGGCGATAGTACCCAAAGTTCTCTATAGGTTTAATGCAATGCCAATCAAAATCCCAACGTCATTTCTTGTAGAAATAGAGAAAGCAATCATGAAATTCATATGGAAAAATAAAAGACCCAGAATAGCAAAAACAATGCTAAGCAGGAAGTGTGAATCAGGCGGTATAGCGATACCAGACTTCAAACTATACTACAGAGCAATAGTAACAAAAACAGCATGGTACTGATACCAAAACAGGCGGGTGGACCAATGGTACAGAATAGAGGACTCAGAAACCAATCCACAAAACTACAACTATCTTATATTTGATAAAGGGGCTAAAAGCATGCAATGGAGGAAGGATAGCATCTTCAACAAATGGTGCTGGGAAAACTGGAAATCCATATGCAACAAAATGAAACTGAATCCCTTTCTCTCGCCATGCACAAAAGTGAATTCAAAATGGATCAAGGAGCTTGATATCAAATCAGAGACACCCCGTCTGATAGAAGAAAAAGTTGGCTACGATCTACATTCGGTGGGGTCGGGCTCCAAATTCCTCAATAGGACACCCATAGCACAAAAGTTAATAACTAGAATCAACAAATGGGACTTACTCAAACTAAAAAGTTTTTTCTCAGCAAAAGAAACAATAAGAGAGGTAAATAGGGAGCCTACACTCTGGGAACAAATCTTTACTCCTCACACTTCAGATAGAGCCCTAATATCCAGAGTATACAAAGAACTCAAAAAATTAGACAATAAGAGAACAAACAACCCAATCAACAAATGGGCCAAGGACCTGAACAGACACTTCTCAGAGGAGGACATACAGTCAATCAACAAGTACATGAAAAAATGCTCACCATCTCTAGCTGTCAGAGAAATGCAAATCAAAACCACCCTAAGATACCATCTCACTCCAGTAAGATTGGCAGCCATTATGAAGTCAAACAACAACAAGTGCTGGCGAGGTTGTGGGGAAAAGGGTACACTTGTAAATTGCTGGTGGGACTGCAAATTGGTGCAGCCAATTTGGAAAGCAGTATGGAGATTTCTTGGAAAGCTGGGAATGGAACCACCATTTGACCCAGCTATTCCCCTTCTTGGTCTATTCCCTAAAGACCTAAAAAGAGCATGCTACAGGGACACTGCTACATCGATGTTCATAGCAGCACAATTCACAATAGCAAGACTGTGGAACCAACCTAGATGCCCTTCAATAGACGAATGGATAAAAAAAATGTGGCATTTATACACAATGGAGTATTACTCTGCATTAAAAAATGACAAAATCATAGAATTTGCAGGGAAATGGATGGCATTAGAGCAGATTATGCTAAGTGAAGCTAGCCAATCCCTAAAAAACAAATGCCAAATGTCTTCTTTGATATAAGGAGAGTAACTAAGATCAGAGTATGGACGAAGAGCATGAGAAGAAGATTAACATTTAACAGGGATGAGAGGTGGGAGGGAAAGGGAGAGAGAAGGGAAATTGCTTGGAAATGGAAGGAGACCCTCAGGGTTATACAGTGGAGGGGGTTGAGAGAGGAGGGGAGGGGAGGGGAGAGGTGGGGAGGGGGGATGGTGGAGGATGGGAAAGGCAGCGGAGCACAACAGACACTAGTATGGCAATATGTAAATCAATGGATGTGTAACTGATGTGATTCTGCAATCTGTGTATGGGGTGAAGGTGGGAGTTCATAACCCACTCGAATCAAAGTGTGGAATATGATATGTCAAGAAATTTGTAATGTTTTGAACAACCAACAATAAAAAATTATAAAAAAAAAAAAAGAGATTGAAAATAAGTGGCCTAAACTTTTATCTCAAGAGGGAAAAGAAAGACATTAAGCCCAAGGAATATGTAGAATAAATGGAATTAGGAAAGATTTTAAAAAAAACGAGAAATTTAAGTGCCAGGCTTGACTGGCACATACTTAAGAGTTCTAGCTGCTTGGAAGATAGAAACAGCAGGATCACTTTAGCGCATAAGTTTGATATTAGCCTCATAAATATAGTAAGACCCTGTCTCCAAAATAAATAAATGAAAGAAAGAATTTCAATAAAATTCCTAGAAAAGACCTGTTGGTATTTAGAGAAATAGGATCTATATACATAGAAAAAGACTCAACTAAGATTAAGATAAATGACATAATTTACAGACACAGGAGATTATTTTTAAAATAACATACTATTAATTTTATTTTGGATTTATTTTTAAAGTATGGATAAAAATATATAATAAAATGATCAATCACTATATACCAATTACAAAACTTGAGTTAATTGAGATGGTCTTTAATAAAGAATTAATATAATTAATAAAATCACAAAATCAAACTTAAATAATGATCCATATCTAAACCATCAAGAAATATATATACCAATCACCTACTTTTATCAATTACCTATACATGAACTAGATACGTTTCATTTTTTACTTCCCACCACCTTACATTGTTTTTATTTATTTATTATTGCTTTCTTTTTTCCTTTTTTTTAAGTACTGTATTCTTGTTGTTCTAAATCCTTCAGTATTTGTCTCTAAAAGGCCTCATTTATTTGGTTTTGCTGTTTATGGTGCTGGGGATTAAACCCAGGGCCTCAAGTATGCTAGGCAAGTACTCTACCACTGAGCTATATCCTCTGCAAGTTATAAAATGTTTTTATTTTGAGAAAGGCTCTTGCTGAATTTCCAAGGCTGCCTTAAAACTTGTGATTCTCTTACCTCAGCTTCCCTTGTAGCTGGCATGTGCCATCATGCCTAGCTCAAAAATTCATTTTTTAAAGAACATAATTGTTACCTAAGTACATATATGAAGATACGAAGACACAAATTGGTATGAATATACTATGTATACAATCAGAGATATGAAAAATTAAGCTCTATATATGTAATAAGAATTGTAATGCATTTTGCTGTTATATATAAATAAAAATAAATTTTTAAAATTTTTTTTTAAAAAAAGGAGTAAACAAAGAAGGTAGGTCAATAATGCCCAAACACTCTCTCCTCTCTCCTGCCATAATCAATTTCTCAGGGGAGGTAGAAATTAAATAAATCATCAGAAATATTTTCATATTATTTGGGTCCAGTCACAATTTTAAAATTTAATAACAAAGGTCACAGTATTGTCATGAACCTTTTTCCCAACAATAAATCTATCATGACTTGGGAAAAAAAAGAACATAATTGTATAATATCATCACATCCAGAGAAATTCACCATAGTTTCTAAATATCATCCAATATCCAATTGATGTTCAATTTCCCACATTATCTCCTGAAATGTTTATTAAAACTTTAAATAACTAGGCTCTCTCTCAGGATGCAAACAAGGTCCACTATTACATTTGGTTCAGGTTTCTCATATATGTATTTTAATCAGAGTTTCAGCTCTCTCTCTTGTCCTCACTTGTTCTGCAATTTTTCTGTTGAAGAAACTGAATACTTTGTTCTTGAAGAGTGTCACATGTTCTGAATTGTGCTAACTGCATATTTTTAGAGTTTTTAACATGTTTCTCAGTCTTTGGCAAAGATGTTTCATAAGTATTGTTATATGCCTCTATCAATAGATAAATAGGGATTGGACGCAGTGGCACATGTCTGTAATCCCCTCCTGAGTTGGAGGCTGAGGGAAGAGGATTACAAGTTCAAAGCCAGCCTCAGCAACTTAGACCCTGTATCAAAATAAAAAATGAAAATGGCTGGGCATGTGGCTCAGTGGTTAAGCACCCCTAGGTTCAATCCCCATAACCAAAAAAAAAAAAAAATGAAAACATTGTGTTTTTTTTTTTTTTTGACATTAAGGTTAATCAATGAGTTCAGGACTTAGCAGCTTAATGTAGTCATAATAAACTTCTCCTAAGCTTTCCACATGATTGTTTTAATAGAAATTTAGGATTATTGCCTATGTTCATTATTTTATTAAGGCTAAACAGTATTCTATCATTTCATTTTCATTCATTACTATCATTTGTAATTTTCCACTCGTCTTTGGATTCCTCAGATATAATTCATGTAGAAAATAAGGATAAATGTTTGATTCTTTAACTATATTTACTAGATAACAATAGATTGTCTTCCTAGCATTCTCCAAGAGTTATCAATTAGATTTTTTAATGTTATTGTTAATTAATTAATCTATTTAATATATTTTATTTGTTATTTTTAGTTATATGTGATAGTAGAATATATTTTGGCATATTATATAGACATGGAGTATAACTTACTCAAATTAGGATCCCATTTTTGTGGTTGAATATAATGTGGTGCACTGGTCATATATTCATTTATGAATAATATGTTATTTTTAAATCTATAATATTGAATGATAATTTAAATTTACCAATTTTTTGTTTTTTTATTTTTTTTATTCATGACAGTAGAAGGTATTTTGACATATTTATGTGAAACATAACTTCCCATTCTTGTGGTTGTACATGATGTGTTTACACTGGTCATGTATTCATATGTGAACCTAGGAAAGTTGTGTCAGATTCATTCCACTGTCTTTCTTTTTCCCATCTCCCCTATCTTGCCTTCATTCCCCATTGTCTAATCCAGTGAACTTTTATTCTCCCTACCCCTTATTGTGTGTTAGCACTGGAATATCAGAGAGGACATTCAGCCTTTGGTTTGGGGGAATTGGTTTGTTTCACTTAGCATGACAGTCTCTAGTTTCATCCATTTACCGGCAAATGCCAAAATTTCATTCCTCTTTATGGCTGAGTAATATTCCATTGTGTGTGTGTGTGTGTGTATGTGTATATATATATATATATATATATGTATATATATATATATATATATATATATATATATATACACATACACACACACACACACACACACACACACATTTTCTTGATCCATTTATCTCTTGAAGGGCATGTAGGTTGGGTCCATAGCTTAGCTATTATGAATTCAGCTGCTATAAACATTGATGTGGCTGCTAAAGTATGCTGATTTCGAGTCTTTTGCGTATATGCCAAGGAGTGGGATAGCTAGGTCAAATGGTGGTTCCAGTCCAAGTTTTATGAGGAATCTGCATACTGCTTTCCAGAGTGGTTGTACCAAATTGCAATCTCTTCAGGAATGTATGAGTGAACCTTTCCCCCCCAAATCCTCTTTGACATTTATTGTTACTTGTATTCTTGATAATTGCCATTCTGTCTCCAGTGAGATGAAATCTTAGTGTACTTTTAATTTTTGCATTTCTCTAATTGTTAGGGGTGTTGAATATTTTTTTTCATATATTCCTGACTGATCATATTTTTTCTTCTGTGAAGTGACTGTTCAGTTTCTGTGCCATTTATTGTTATTTGTTTTTCTGGTGTTAAATTTTTGGAGTTCTTTATATATCCTGGAGATTAACACTGTATCTGAGGTGTAGGTGGCAAAGATTTTCTCCCATTCTGTAGCCTCTTTCTTTACATTCTTGATTGTGTCCTTTGCTGTGAAGCAGCTTTTCAGTTTGATACCATTCTATTTATTCTTTATTTTACTTCTTGCACTTTAGGAGTCTTGTTGAGGAACTCATTTCCTAAGCTGGTATGGTGGAAGGTTGGGCCTACTGTTTCTTCCAGTAGGCACAGACTCTCTGGTCTAATGCCTAGGTCCTTGATCTACTTTGAGTTTTAAGCAGGATTAGAAATAGGGGTTTAATTTCATTTTGCTATATATGGATTTCCAGTTTTCCCATCACTATTTGTTGAAGAGGCTGTCTTTTCTCCAATGTATGTATTTGGCACCTTTGTCTAGTATGAGATAACTGTATTTATGTGAGTTTGTGTCTTCTATTCTGTATGATTGGTCTTCATTGTCTATTCTGGTGCCAATATCGTGCTGTTTTTGTTACTGTAGCTCTGTAGTATAATTTAAGGTCTGATATTGTGATGCCTCTTGTATCACTTTTCTCACTAAGGATTACTTTGGCTATTCTGGGCCTCTTATTTTTCCAAATGAATTTTATGACTGCTTTATCTATTTCTATGAAGAATGTTATTGGAATTTTAATAGGAATTGCATTAAATCTCTATATAGCTTTTGGCAGTGTGGCCATTTTGACAATATTAATTCTGCCTATCCAAGAACATTGGCAATCTTTTCATCTTCTAAGGTCTTCAATTTCTTTCTTTAGTGTTCTGTAGTTTTCATTGTAGAGGTCTTTCACCTCTTTTCTTGGATTGATTCCCAATTATTTCAGTTTTTTATCCCATTGTGAATGGATAGTTTTCCTAATTTCTCTTTCAGTTGGTACATCACTGATGTATAGGAACACAACTGATTTATGAGTTTGCTGAATTCACTTATGAGTTCTAGAAGCTTTTCTGGTGAAGTTGTTTTGGGTCTTCTAAATATTAGAATCATGTCATTGGCAAATAAGGGTAGTTTGAGTTCTTCTTTTCCAATTAATATCCCTTTAATTTCTCTCTCCTGGCTAAGAGCTCTGGCTAGAGTTTAAAGGACTATGTTAAATGGAAGTAGTGAAAAAAGGGCATCCCTGTCTTGTTCCACTTTTTAGAGGAAGTGCTTTCATTTTTTTTCTCCATTTAGAATGGTGTTGGCCTTGGGTTTAGCATAAATAGGTTCCACAATGTTGAGGTATGTTCCTACTATCCTTAGTTTTTCTAGTGTTTTGAAGATGAATGGATGCTGTATTTTATCAAATGGTTTTTCTGTATCTATTGAGATAATCAGGTGATTCTTTAATTCTATTGATGTGATGGATTATGTTTACTGATTTCTATATGTTGAACCAACCTTGCATCCCTGGGGTAAACCCCACTTGATCAAGATGTATTATCTTTTTAATATTTTTTGTATGCAATTTGCCAGTATTTTATTAAGACTTGCCATTATTTTATCTAGCCTCATAGAATGAGTTTGGAAGGGTTCTCTTCTTTTCTGTTTCTTAGAATGATTTGAGGGGGATTGGTGTTAGTTCTTCTTTGACTGTCTAGTAGAACTCAGCTGAGAATCTGTCTGGTCCTGGGCTTTTCTTTCTTGGTGGTCTTTTGATAGTATCTTCAGTTTCACTGCTTGAAAAGAGGCATGTTAAAATCACTCAGTATTATTATGTTGTGGTCAAATTGATTCTTGAAATTGAGCCTGGTTTGGTTGATTGTAGATGCCCCATTGTTTGGGGCATATATAGTTATAATTGTTACTTCTTGTTGATGTATCATTCCCTTTAGCAGTATGAAATATCCTTCTTTGTCCCTTCTGATCAATTTTGGCTTGAAGTTCACCTTATCTGATATGAGGTTAGAAACCCCTGCTTGTTTATGAGATCCATGTGAATGATATGTACTTTCACATTCTTTTACCTTCAGTCTGTGGGTATCTTTGCCTTTGAGGTGAGTCTCTTGGAGACGGCATATTGTTAGGTTTTGTTTTTTAATCCAATCTGCCAATCTTATATGTTTTGATTGGTGAGTTTAGGCCATTACATTGAATTTTATTATTAAGAAATGATTTTTATTTATCTTTTGGCTACTATTCTTCTAGTTTGGTTCCTCTATTTGCTAGTTTTCACTTTTATTTTTTATTTCTTCTTTAATAAATATTTTATTGAGAATATTTTGTAGTGCAGTCTTTCTAGTTGTGAATTCTTTTAACTTTTGTTTAATATGCGAAGGTTTTTATTTCATTTTCAATTCTGAAGCTCAGTTTTGCTTGGTATAGTATTCTTGGCTGGCATCCTTTTTTTTTTTTTTTTTTTTTTTAGAGCTTGGTATATGTTATTCCAACACTTCCTAACTTTGAAGGTCTGGGTTGAGAAATCAGCTGAGATCCAGATTGGTTTCCCTTTAAATGTGACCTTCATTTTTCTCTGGCAGCCTTTAGGCTTACATCCCTGTTCTGTATGTTAGGCATTTATTTTCATAATGTGCCTTGATATGGATGTATTGTAATTTTATATAAGTGGAGTCATGTAAGCCTCCTGTATTGGACTTTTCATTTCCTTTTTTAGGTTTGGTAAATTTTCTGATATTATTTCATTGAAATGATTGTGCATTCCTTTGGTTTATATCACCAAGCCTTCATCTATTCTGATAAATCTTAAATTTGGTCTTTTCAGATTATCTCATGTTTCCTGGAAGTTCTGTTTGTCTCTTAATATCTTTTTCCATGGTCAACTATGTTGTCTTCACTGCCTGAAACACTGTCTTCCAAGTGGTCTAGTCTGTTGGTGATGTTTTCCATTGAATCTTGAATTTTGTTTATTGATTGTTTCATTTCTAGGATTTCTGCTTGACTTTTTTTCAGAATCTCTCTTTATGGAAGTGGTCTTTCACTTCCTGTATTTTCTCTTTGTTGTCAATCCTTACATTGTTCTTTACCTCACAGATCAATTGAACTGTGTGCATTCTAAACTTTTTCTCTGACACTTTTTTTCCACTGTAGTGTTGATGGATTCTGTTATTGAAGCATCTTTGTTTGTTTGGGGTGAATTTTTCTCCGGCTCTTTCATGTTGTTTATGTGTCTACCCATTTAACACTATGGATCTGAGGCAGTAGAGATTCTACCCTGTAGACTTACAGTGTCCCTGAAAGTTTCCACTACTTCACTGTTTAGGGAGAGACAAATAATATCAACAACCAGTGCAAACAATATACAACATTCACCAGACAGTTCCTGGTGTGACGTCTAAAGTGTTCATTGTTACTATAAACAGAAATGATATGGTCAGTTATTGTCTAAGTTTGCAAAAGGGTTTGCAATTTGAAATGGTGGAGATGGAGAGAACAGAAGTGATGTAGGATGTGATAATTATGAGGGAGGAGGAGCGAAGATAGAAGTAAAAAATTAAAGGAAGGGTGAAACAGAATAATAGAGATTGGCTATTAGAATAAAAGAGAGAAAGACAACCAAGGGAAACAGATAAGTGAGAGAAAAAGTATAAAGTAAAAATTTTTAAAAATAAAATACAAAACAAAAGTGAAATGTACTCATCAGACATCCTAGTCCTCAAAAAATTGATCCATGAAAAATAATTTGCTTCAGTTCTAGAAATGTGAAAAAAACACGTAAATGTCCATGAACCATGAAAAGTTAAACAGTTGTTTTCATTGGAGTTCAAAAATTGTTTTCCTTCTCAGCAGTGTTAGGTGGGGTCATCTGGAGAGTGATGCTTGCTTCCGCACTCAGGGTGGATTGCTAGTTTGAGAGAGGTAATCCCATAGGCAGAACTCCTGGAGGTGGGGTTTAAACTTAGGTAGGCTCCAGGATGTTGGGTGAATGCCAGTTGGTCTGGAGGTTTTAAATTAGCATACCTCCAGGCTCTAGCAATTGATGGTCCACAGTGGAAGACTGCACCCCAGAATCTCCCCTGGGTGTGTTGGATGAGCCAGTTTTTAGTCTACTCCATCACCTGTGGACTCCACATTTTCCGGTGTCAGGTTCAGTCTCCAAACTCAATCTCTCCTTTCCCCAACCCTTTCAAATTCCTTGACAGGTGTGTCTCTCCCAGCCAGTCCTGCAAGCAGCCAGATTGGAGGAGGAGGGGGAGAGCCAGGTGTGTTTCCACTATTGTCCCCTTTGTAAATCTCTCTCCATGTTTATTTTTTTCCTGGTCACTGAGGCACATTCTATGTTATGCAGTGTGGGTTTGCCAGTATTTCCAGCCAAACTCTGTTTTGCCAAGAATCAGCTCCTTCAGATGCTGACTCCTGCACTGCAGCTGCAGAATGGTTCCTTCCTCTGTCCTGCACATGCAGTCAAGGGAGAGTGGAGCTTCTTTTCTATGCAAGGATATTTTGCAGTAACTTTCAGTTTAGTTGGGCAGTGTCTTTGATCTCTAAACTCTCTGTTCCCAGACACACCTCAGTCCTCCTAAAAATGTGGGTTCCTTTAATTCCCTCCACTTTGCTCACTGAGGACTGCTCTGTCTGGTGCCTCCAGCTGTGACATCAGATGTGGCACTTGGGATTTCTTCGTTATTTCATTATATCCAACCTCCTGAGTCCCCTGATCTGCTTTGAATATATTAAGTTCCAGTAAAGTTCCCCCCTCCACCTTCCCTTCCCTTCTCTCTCTCTCTCTCTCACCCTCACCCTCACCCTCTCTCCCTCTCTCCCTCTCCTTCTTTCCCTCTACCTCTCCCTCTTTCCCTCTCCCTCTTTCCCTCTCCTTCTTTCCCTCTCCTTCTTTCCCTCTCCTTCTTTCCCTCTCCCTTTCCCTCTCCCTCTTTCCCTCTCTCCTTCTTTCCCTCTCTCCTTCTTTCCCTCTCTCCCTCTTTCCCTCTCTCCCTCTTTCCCTCTCTCCCTCTCTCCCTCCCCATATCATTATATGATCACCATCACAATGAAGTTATAGACCATTTCCATTACCCCAAAGTGTTCTCCTCGAAGTCACTCAGCTCCCAGAATTCAGATGTTCTTTTTGCCATTATGGATTAAAATTTTGTAGAATTCAATTTAAATGAAATACATCATATTTTTTTTTGAACTTTTGCATATGGCTTTCCAGTTATTTCAAAACTGTCCTTTCTCCACAGATTGCTCTTGTGTTTCTTTGAAGATCAGTTTGGCATTCGTGGGGGGCTATTTCTAAACTCTCTATTTTATTGATTATATGTTTATGCTAGTAGTCTTCAAACCAAGGTGATTTTATACTCTCCCCATCCCTGGGGATACCATTTGGCAATGTCTGGAGACAGTGTTAGTTGTCACAGCTTTAGTTCTATTGGTATGTAATGGGTATAAGCCAAGGATGTTGCTAATCATTCTATTATGCAGCTCTCCAGAATGAAAAATTATCTGGCCCAAAATATTAGAGCTCAGGTTTTGACTTGCTGGTCAGTACATTTGCCAGTATCACATTATCTTGATTAGTGTGTATTCCAACTCTGAAATCAGGCTGTGTAATTCCCCAACTTTTTATTTGTTTATTATGTTAGTACATTGTGGTTATATATAATAGTGGGATTTATTTTGAGATGTTCATAAGTGTATATGACATAATTGTTCCATTTCATTCCTCAGTACTCCCTTCCCTCTCCTCTCCCTGACCCCCTTCCCCTATTTCACTGATCTTCCTCCTATTTATTTATTTTAATTAGTACATTATAATTATATATAAAAGTGGGATTCATTATGATATATTCATACACAACATAATTTGGTATATTCATTTGCAGTTCCTCCTTTTCTCACCTCTCCTCTCTCCCCTTTGAACCTCTTCATCTATTCTATTGTTCTCCCTTCTATTTTACGAGATCCCTGTTTTTTCTCCATTTATCTCTAGTCTCTGCATATGAGAGAAAATATTTGTTTCTTGATTTTCTGCATCTGGCTTATTTTACTTAGCATGATGTTCTCCAGTTTACCCACAAATGTCATATCATTTTCCTTTATGGCTGATTAGAACTCTATGGTGTGGTGTGTGTGTGTGTGTGTGTGTGTGTGTGTGTATACATACACACAGGCTGGTTCTGTAACTTGTTTATTGTGAACTGTACTGCTTTAAATATAGGAATACAGGTATCACTGTATATGTTCATTTCAGCCATTTTGGATACATACCAAGGAGTGGAATAGCTAGGTCATGTGGTAATTCCATTTCTGACTTGTGATTCATTCCTGATCTTTTGTGGGGTCTCCATAGTGATTTCCATATTGATTATATTAATCTTCATTCCTACCAACAATGGGTAAGTGTTTCTTTCTTCCCATATCCTTGCCAGCATTTATTATTATTATTTATATCTTTGATGCTTGTCATTCTAACCAGGGTCAAATGAAGTCTCAGTATAATTTTGATTTGTATATCCCTGTTTGCTAAGGATGTTGAACATATTTTCATATATTTGTTAGCCATTTGCATTTCTTCTTTTAAGAAATATGTGTTTAGTTCATTATCCATTTATTGATTTGGTTATTTGGGGGTTTTTGGTGTTTCTTTAGTTTTTTAAAATATATTCTGGATATTAATCCTCTATTTTAAGACTAACTAGCTGGAAAAGATTTTCTCACATTCTGTAGGCTCACTTTCATGCTCTTGTTTCCTTTGCTGTGCAGAAGCTTTTAAGTTTAATGCCATTCTATTTACTGGTTCTTGGTTTTATTTCTTGAGGTTTAGGAGTTTTAATTAAGGAAGTCACTACATGTGTCTATACAGTGGTATACTGACAATATGTCTTCTAACATTTACAAAATTTCTGGTCTAATTCTGAGGTTCCAGTTGGAGTTGACTTTTGTTCAGGAAGATAGGTAGGGATCTGGTTCCATTCTTCTGCATATAGAATTTCAGTTTTTATCTTAAAAAAACTTTTTTCTCCAATATACATTTTTGGCACTTTTGTCAAGGATGAGATGACTTTATCTTTGTGGGTTTTTCTCTGTGACTTCTGTTCCGCTGGTCTTCATATCCATTCTTATGTCAATACTATGGTGTTTTTTGGTTACTAAAGTCCTGTGGCATAATTTGAAGTTGGATTAGTGATACCTCCAGCCATATTTTGTTTCTCAGAATTGCTTTGACTGTTTGGGTCTTTTATTCTTTCATATGAATTTTAGAACTGTTTTTTGTAGTTCTGAAAAGACTATAGGTTGGGGATTACATTGAATCTATAAATCACTTTTGGTAGAATGGCCATTTTAAGAATATTAATCTGCCATCTAAGAACATGGGAGTTCTTTCCATCTTCTAATGTCTTCTTTACTTTCTTTATAGATCTATAGTTTACATTGTAGAGTCTTTTCACCTCATTGGTTTTCCCAGGTGTTTTTTGGTTTTGAGGCTCTTGTGAATGGAATTGTTTTCTTGATTTTCACTGAGTTTATTATTGGTATGTAGAAAACTGTTGATTTTTCTATGTTGATCGTGTCTTGCTACTTTGCTGAATTTTTTTTTTCAGCTGTAAAAGTCTTCTGGAGAAGTTTTCTTTGCGGGGGTGGGGTGTGGTGTCAGGGTCTTTTAAGTGTAGGATCATATCATCTGCAAATAGAAAGCATTTGACTACTTTTCCTATTTGTCTCCCTATTTGCTTCTTTGCCTAATTGCTCTGGCTAAAATATCAACAACTCTATTGAACAGGAATGGTTAAAATGGGCATCCTTGTCTTATTACAGATTTTAGAGATAATACTTTCAGTGTTTTCCTATTTAGTATGATGTTGGCTTTGAGTTTGACATGTAGCCTTTATGATGTTGAGATAACAATAAAATTTCTTCAATGTGTTTTAACATGAATGGGTGCTGGTTTTGTCAAAGGATGTATCTGCATCTGTTAATATGGTCATGTGATTTTTATCTTTGCAGAAGTAAGAACTGGGGGCTGGGCGTATGGCTCAGTGGTACAGTACTTGCCTAGCATGTTTGAGGCACTGGGTTCAATTCTCAGCACTGAATATAAATAAATGAATAAAATAAAGATCCATCAATATCTAAAAAAATATTTTTTTAAAAAAAGAAGTAAGAACTGTCTTCTACTGGTAAAGGATCCTATCTGACAAGAAGACATGATGATTATAAATAATTTGTGCATCAAACATCTGGACATCTACTTACATTAATAAAAACTCTACTTGACATAAATATCCCAAAGTAAGTAGATCCTAAAATCTTCTACTGACTTTGAAATTAGTTTGTCTTACTTTTCTAACGCTTTGAGATGTAACATTAGATTATTTAGGATCTTTACAGAAGTAAAAGTAAAGACTATGTGATGAATTAAATATTTAGTGAAACCAACTTGATCATGTTGCACAATATTCTTTGTGGTTTTTAATGCAGATTGCTAATATTTTATTAAGAATTTTTGCATCTATTTTCATCAGGGATATAGATCTATAGTTTTCTTTCCTTGGTATGTTCTTATCTGGTTTTGACAGCAGGGTAATGTTGGCTTCTTAATATGAATTTGGAAGATTCCCCCCTTTCTGTTTTGTGGAATTATTTGCGGAGGTGTAATTCTTCTTTAAAGATCTGGTGGAATTCAGCTGAGACTTAATCTGGTCCTGGACTTTTCTTTGTTGGAAAGCTTTTTCTTACTGTCCCAATCTCATTGCTTGCTGTTGATCAACTTAGGTTCTTTATATCCTCTTGTTTCAATTTGGGCAGGTCATATGTATCTAGAAATTTGTTAGTATCATCTAGATTTTCTGATTTTTTGGAGTATAAATGTTCAAAATAGGTCCTAATAATCCTCTAGTTTTCAGAAATATCTTTAGTGATATTTTTCATCTCTAATTGTATTGATTTGGGTCTTCTCTTTCTTTTAATTAGTTTAGCTAAGGGTTATCAATCTTAGTTATATTTTCAAAGTAACAATTCTTTCTTGCATTAATCACTCATATTTTTATTATGTATTTTATTAACATTGGCTCTGAACTTAATTTTTTTCTATCTTCTATTGACTTTAGAATTAGTTTGTTCTTGCTTTTCTAAGGCCTTGAGAGGTAACATTAAATTATTTGAAATCTGTTGTTGTTGTTGTTGTTTAATGCAGGAACTCAATGCTATGACCTCTCCTTTTAGAACTGCCTTTATAGTGTTCCAGCAATTCTGATATGTTGTATCTCTGTTCTTGTTTAAAATTTTTTTATTTCTTCTATTTTCTTCTATGACCCATTCCTCATTCAAAAGCATATTATTCAATCTTCATATGTGCTATTTATTGCTAATTTTATTCCATTATGATTTCTGATAAGATGCATGGAATTATCTCAATGTTTTTTTCTTTTTGTATTTGCTAAGACTTCCTTTGTCTCCTAGACTAAGTTCTAGTTTGGAGAATGTTCCATGTACAGCTGAGAGGAAATGCGTTCAGTTGTTGATGAATGAAATAATCTGTGGATGTCTGTTGAGTTTATTTGATTACTTTTTAGGTCTGAAATGTCTTAGTTTATGTCTGCAGATATATATATTGGTGAGTGAGGTATGTTAAAATTACCTAGTATTATTTTATTGGAATCTATATAGGTTTTTATGACAAGTAGAGTTTATTTTATGTAAGCAGATGCCCAGATCTTTGGGGCACAGATATTTATATTCATTATGTCTTCATGTTAGACAGTGTCCTTTACCAGTATGAAGGAACCCACTGTCTCTTCTGATTAATTTTGGCTTGATGTCTGCTTTTTTGGATATGCGAGTAGCTACTCTTACTTGCTTTCAGTCCATTTGCAATGGGATATCTTTCCATCTTTTAACTTTCAACCTCTGAATATCTTTGTCTATTAAGTGAATCTCTTGTAAATAACATATATTTGTATCTTTTTTCTTCTTTTTTAACTATTTTTTATTTGTTTTAATTAGTTATACATGATAGTAAGGTGCATTTCTCCTCTCCTCCCCTCCCTTCACTTCTCTCTACCTAATCTAAGGTAATGCTGTTCTTCTGTGAACAAACAGGACATTTTAAAAGGAATTGCCCCATAGGAGGAGGGGTATCAAAGGAGTAGAATACCGGGTATTTGCCCACAATGCTGTAGAGGGAGACACTGGGCTAATGAATGCCGTTCTGAAACCACCATAGAGGGTACTCCATTATCAAAAAATGAACAAGGACCAGGTGTTTATCCACGATATCGTGGAGAAAGGCATCGAGCTCCGTTGCCAAAAATGGACAGGGGGGCCCAATGCTCTGGGGCCCAAAACCACAAATATACAGAGCACTGGAGGAACCCAGCAATCCCATCAGGGTAGTGCCCAGGACACATTGTCCATCAGATCCCTCATCAGACAAACCAGAGGGAGCGCAGGGTTGGACATCTGCACCTCCGCCAGAGCAGTACTAACTCCAGAGATGGGAGTTCAAATCATTCCCACAGGGGTAAAAGGACCTCTTCCCAAAGGAACAGTAGGCTTATTATTGGGACGCAGCTCTTCTACTCTAAAAGGACTTATGATAAGTCCTGGGGTAATTGATCCCCATTATGAAGGTGAAATAAAAATTATAGCCAGTTCTCCAAAGGGTATATCAGTAATTTCACCAGGAGATAGAATAGCACAGTTACTAATAATACCCAGCCTACATGATAAATTTTCCAGTCGTACTGTAGAAAGAGGTTCCAAGGGATTAGGCTCCACAGGTGTAGATTGGGCTATGCTTTCTTTAAATTTAGATTCTCGCCCCATGCTAAAACTAAATATTCAAGGACATGAATTTAATGGGATACTGGATACAGGTGCAGACCTTAGCATCTTCTCTCGTCAAGAATGGCCAAAACATTGGCCATTACAACAAGCCACTCAAACGCTTCGAGGCCTAGGAGTGATGATTAATCCCCATAGAAGTGCAATGGTATTAGATTGGAAGGATCCTGAAAAATGTGAAGGAACTATACAGCCATATGTATTGGATCATCTTCCCGTAAAATTATGGGGACGAGATGTCCTAGATCAATTAGGTTTGACATTAACAAATAACATCAACCAAAATGCACCCACTATCATGACTAGACAAGGTTTTAGGAAAGGAAAAAGATTAGAAAAACAAGAACAAGGTATAGCAGCACCAATACAAATAGATCGAGGAACGGACAGACATGGGTTGGATTTTCAGAAAGGGCCACTGAGACAATAAAAATTACTTGGAAATCAGAAAGACCAGTATGGGTTCCTCAGTGGCCCCTGACTAAAGAAAAGATACAAGCAGCCCATGACCTGGTCAAACAACAATTCGTGGAAGGACATATACAACCTTCTGTATCTCCCCATAATACTCCCATTTTTGTCATCAAAAAGAAATCTGGTAAATGGAGATTATTGCAAGATTTAAGAGCCATTAATAATGAGATGGTTATTATGGGACCTGCTCAATCGGGGATTCCTCAATTGTCTGCTTTGCCAAAAACTTGGTATGTTTTAGTTATATATATTAAAGATTGTTTTTTTTCAATTCCAATTCATCCTGAGGATAGTCCACATTTTGCATTTACTATCCCTGCACTGAATCATGAAGGTCCTGATCAGAGATATGAATGGAAAGTACTCCCTCAAGGGATGGCTAACAGCCCAACTATGTGTCAAATTTATGTTAACAAAGTAATCCAGCCACTTGTCAAAAGAAACGAACTTTATTTTTAGAACCACACACGCCAAACAAAACAGCTCCTCAGGAAAAACCTTCAGAGCCCAACTGCCACCACCGGCTTCCCACAAGCCTCTCAACCTCTGCCACTCCTCCTGCTCTAGAGGCCGATTGGCTGGGTCGCGTGGGCGGAGCCAAAAAAAAGTCCCCCAATGAGCAGCTCCGTGGTCTGAAAGGGCGGGGAAACAGCCCATTGAGCATCACTGCAGAGGATCCAATCAGTTGGCAGCTAGAAGTTTGCTGGGGCTGCTGTGAGCCAATTATCAGCTGGCACTGGAAGTTTGCTGGCAGCTGGAAGTTTGCTGGGGCCCCTGTAGCTGTGGCTCTCAACAGTGGCCCCCACCTTATTGTGAATTAGCATTCACATATTAGAGAAAATATTTGGCTTTTGTTTTTTGGGATTGGCTTATTTCACTTTTTAATCCACTTTGCCCATCTCTGTCTTTTAATTGGAGAGTTAAGACCATTTAAATTCAGTGTAATTATAAAAAGATGATTATTATTTCTTGCTATTTTCATGTCTTTCTAATGTTTAATTCATATTTGATTCTTCTTTACTTGACCACTCTTCTAGTAACATTCTTCCATTTTCTGGCTCTAAAATTTGTTTTTCATTTCTTTGTGTAATATTTTTTTGTATTATTATACTGTTTTTGCTATTTTCATTACAGCATTTTATGTAGTTCTGCCTTAGTAGTCATTAATTCTTTTAGTTAATGCTGATCTTAAAATTTTTAAATGTCTTAAATTCTGAAGGACAACTTTGCTGAGTATAAAAATCATGGCTGGCAGTTTTTTCTTTCAGGGCTTTGTAAATATTGTTCGAAGACCTCCTGGATTTTAGAGTCAGTACTGAGAAATTGGGAGTAATTCAGATTGGCTTACCTGTAAAAATGACCTGCTGTTTTTCTCATGAAGCTTTTAAAATTCTTTGTTCTGTTTAGACATTTTAGTTATAATGTCTTAGAGATCATCTTTTTAGATCTTGTCTATGTGAGATTCTGAATGCCTCCTGCATTTGGATTTCTATCTCATTTTCTGATATTAGTTTACTGAAAAGGTAGTGGATACTCTTAAAACTATCTTGGTACCCTCTTCAATGCTGGTGGTCATCAGATTTGGTCTCTTAATGTTGTCAATATTCTGGTAATGGTCACTTATTATCTTAGCTAAATATTTAACTGTTCCAATTTTAGGGTGAAATGTTTGCAGTATTTTCAAGGTTATATGCCTTCTCTTCAGAGCCTGAAAATCTGTCTTCTATAGGGATCTACTCTGTTATTCATGCTTTCAACTGAATTTTAAATTTGTTTTATTATGTCTTTCATTTCCAGTATTTTTTTCATAATCTCTTTATTGAAGTTTTGTTTTACCCCCTGTGTTTTCTCTTAGTACATTCTTTAAATCTTCTTTAAGTTCATTGGTAATTTTATCCATTGCTTTTCTAAATTTATTTATTTATTTAGTTTGGTACCAAGGATTGGACCCAGGGTTGCTTAACCACTAAGCCACATCCACAGCCCTTTTTATTTTTTATTTAGAGACATGGTCTCCCTGAGTTGCTTAGGGCCTCACTGAGTTGATGAGGCTGGCTTCGAACTTACATTCCTCCTTCCTCAGCTTCCTGAATTGCTGAGATTATAGCCATGCAACACCACAGCCATCTAGGGAAGCAGTCTTAAATGTAGACTCTACAAGACGGCTGCCTGGCATAGTTTTCCTATAGCAATTTGAGATAAATTGTGAGCTTCACCTTCACTAAATGTCTTTTATTCTCCTGTCCCAGTTGAAATTAGACTGGGTTTCTATTCTACTGATATTAAGAAATTAAGCTTGTGTGCTTTTCCTCTCCATCTTTCTCCTTTTTACCCCTTTCTCCTGATCTGCCCTGGTCAGAGTTCAGGAAATAATGAATTCTTTCCTGTTTTCTGGACCAGTAACTATTTCCTAACCGGTTTCTGAGTACCTCAAGTCTCTGACTAACTATTATTGTATTTTAGAGTATTCATTCTGACCCCCACTACTCTGGTCAACTCTGGTTCTTTCATTGGTTCAATTCTGGACTGCAGAGCAATGGAGACTTGCTTCCTAGTTCCTCTGCTCCATTTTTCCTCTCTCTAAATATGTAGTTTTTGAACAGAGAATAACTTTCTGCTTGCCAATCTATATGCTTTTTGGTTTTCTTTCTGTTGCAATGGCTTGTACCTCTGACACAATGTTAAATAAAAGTAGTGAGAGTGACTATCCTTGACTTATTTCTGATCTTTAGAAGAAAACCATTCATTTTTTCACCATTAAGTTTGCTGTCAGCTCTGGTTTTTTTTCTCCCCTTCTTTCTTCCACAGACCTTCTTATCAGTTTGAAGAAGGATCTTTGTATTTCTAGTGTTGTTAGAGTCTGTAAACAAGTCAAAAATAACACCTGGCATTTTGCCAGGGGAATGTTAGAGTTCCTAAACAAGTCTGGATGGTGCCTGGCAAAATGCCAGAGGGAGTGGTTTGAGAAGTAACAAAAGCGAGCCATTAAGTGTGGAGATTCCTTATTGGTTGACTGATGTATCTAGTTTATGCTAATTAGATAAGCTGTGTGGAATGTATAAATACTGCTCCTGTCCTGCAATAAACGGCTCCCACTCCTGCTGTATCAACATACACAAGTTATTCGTCACCCCCCGGTTATTTTGCTGCAGCAGCCGGACTGCGGCATAGTGTGTTGAAAACTTAATCAATAGGTGCTGAATTATGTAAAATGTTTTCTGCATCTATTGAAATGACCATTTTCTTTTCTCTTTATTCTGTTGATATGACCAGTTGCGTTGATTTTTTTTTTTTCAACAGGTAAACTTTGCATTCTTGGGATAAAGCCCAACTGGTTGTGATATATTTTCGTGCATTGTTTATGTTCATGAGTGACATCAATATTTTTGTCTTTTTCTAGTCTGGGTATCATGTTATACTAGAATTATAAATTGCATCACAAGGTGTCCCTTCTTCTTAGTTTTCTATTCATGTTCTTCCTTTTGTCTACCTGAGCAACTGACCAACTTTCCTTTTTTTCCCCTTTCAGAAAAGAATATGTATGAATTATGGTAGTAATTCTTCCATAAATATTTGAGAGAATTCATTAGAGAATCCATCTGGCCTGAAACTTTTTTTGTGGGAAGTTTTCTGTTTTGAATTTAATTTTATGCATTGATATATGGCCATTCAAGTTTTCTATTTCTTAAATTAATCTTGGTATAAATCTGTCTTTTGAGCTGGGGATGTAGTTTAGTGGTCAAGCATTTGACTAGCATGAGGCCCTGGCAATTAAAAAGAAAAAAAAACCTAGAGTAAATATTTTAAACTTCTCAGGCTATATGGTCTGTGTTTCTATTACTCATCTTTGCTATTGTAACATGAGGTAGTGACAAAATGATATGTGAATGAATGAACATGACCATGTTCCAGTACATATTTTATTTTTTCACCCTAGAAGTTGAATTTAATATAATTTTCTTTTACATTCTTATTTGGAATTTCCCCCCACCATTTAAAAGTGTAAAAACTTTTCTAAGCTCATAGGCCACACAAAGACAGACAATGGGTCAGAACTGGTACTTTAGCCTGTTTAGATTTGATAAAATCTACTTTATTTCCTTGATTTCCATGTTAATCTTTATTTCTTCTACTTATCTTTAATTTAATATGCTCTTTAAGTTCATAAGGTGAAAGCTTATATTGTTGATTTAATCTTTCTCCATTTTTAGTGTAATCATATAAAGCTAGAAGTTTCTCTATAAACTGCTGTAGCTTAATTTCACTGATGTTGTGTTTTCATTTTCATTCAGTTCATAATATTTTCTAATTTCCCTTATGATTTCTCTTTGAGTCACAGGCTATTTAAAACTGTGTTAATATCAAATATCTGTGGATTTTTCAGATACCTTTTTAAATACCTTTAGAAACTGATTTCTAACTAGATTCATTTTGCACAAAATGTGCTCTGTATGGTTTCAGTCTTTTAAATTTATTGAGAATTATTTTTATGGCCAACATATAGTTTGTCTTGCTGAATGTCCATATGTACTTGAAAAAATATATATTTTACTCTTGCTAGATGGTGTTCTACAAAGGATAATTAGGCCCAAAGGGTTGATAGTGTTAAGTTTTTTATATACCTCTGACTTTGTTCTGTGAATTACTTAGAGTGTTTAAATCCACCAGCTTTGATAATGGATTTTACTACTTTCAGATCTCAGCTTCAAATATTTGAAGCCATTGACCCTCTTTGTCATGAAATAGCTTTCTTTCCCTAATATTATTATTCTATTTTTTGTCTTTCATTAATATAGTCAATTCAACTTTCTGATGTTTTGTATTTACATTGTATATTTTTTCTATCCTTTTATTTCTAACCTATCTGTATCTTTAAGGTGGTTTCCCATATTCAAAATATAATTGATTCTTGCTTTTTCAGCCAGTGTAACAGCCTCAGTTCATTGTTTTTTTAGATTGAACTCAGACCATCTTTTATTTAATGTAATTAGATATAAATTTGTTTTTTATCATATTTGTTCTTTTGTCTTTTTCCCCCTATTTTCATGCTTCTTTTGAATTAAGGGTTTATTGTGGTATTACAAAATTATAATATCACCTGTCTTATTAGCTATGCCTCATTTGTTTATATGGTGTGTCCATGTGCACACATTTGTTCTGAGGTTTGCAATATGCATCTTGAAGACCATCAGCTTTCAAATAATGTTACCTCTTACATAGTATGACAATAGTATATTTTCATTCCTTCTATCTTCTGTTACTGTTATTCATTTTACTTCTCTAGGTAATACATGCCATAATATGTCATTGTTTGTTTTATTTGTTTTTTACAATGCTACCAGTCAAACCAGGGCCTTATGCATGGTAGACAAGAGCACTGCCACTGAGCTATAGCATGAACTCAAAAGTTTAATGTCTGGAGTCTCATATTAATCATATATAGTTGGAACTTAAGGCACATTCATTCTGAAGCAAATTTCCTCTAGATGTGAGCCTGTGAAATTAAAGAATTTATCTACTGATGTTGATGCTTGTATGTTGATTTTGTAAAATACAATGGTCAGACATAGGAAAGACATTCCCATTCCAAAAAGGGGAAAAAATGGACAAGAAGAAAGGAGTAACTGGTTTCCAGTAAGTCTTAAACCCCAAGAGGGAAAACAATATTAAATCTTAACATGCCAGCATAATCTCCTTTGACTCTGTCCTGTATTCTGGGCATACTGAAATGGGGGTTGGGCTTCCAAGGCCTCAGTCAGCCCCACCCTCATGGCTTTACTGGGCTCAGTCCATCTGGGAGTTCTCGCTAGTTGGAGTCTCTTACTTCCAGCCTCTAAAAATGAAGATGCATATTGGTGGCCTCCATGCAAATCAATAAACACCATATACCACATTAACCAAATGAGGAACAAAACCTGAATGATCACATTAATAGGGGCCTAAATATTGGGGGTTTCAGAGGTCACTTTCCTCCATGGTTCTGCTAGGTGTTACCCTAATAGGGACATTTTGTCATGACTTCTCCCATCACAAGTTTCTGTTAGGGCCAGACTATCTCTGATATATTTTGAAATTTAGGTAGCCATGGCCACATGGCTTATGTTCTCTGCACATCTGCAGAGTTGGCAACACACAGATACCAAGTTTTGTGGCTTGTATCCTCCAGAGCAGTGGCACAAGCCACATCTGGGCCTGTTTGAATCACAGTTGGGACAGCTGAGTGCTACACCTCAGTGCAGGGAGCAGAGACTTGAGGCAGTGCAAAGCAGTGAATGCTTATATCCTTTTGATGCCTTTCTTTCTTTTTTTTAAATAGTTTTTGTATATTTTTTTCACTTTTTTATTTTTATAAGCTATTCATGATATTACAATGATCTTGGCAATTCATACATCTGAATCATTGGGGTATAATTTCTCATTTTTCTAATTGTACAGATTGCAGAATCACACTGGTCATAGAGTCACCTATATACATACAGCAATCATAATGTCTATTCTATTCTGCTGCCCTTCCTATCCCCCCATTCCTCCCCTCCCCTCCCATCATTTCTCTCTTTTGATGCCTTTCATATCAATTTCTTTCAACAGTGTTTTATATCACAGATTTTTTGCCTCTTTTAATTTCTAAGTATTTAATTTCATTTTTTGGTATTATTAGAAGTGGGATTGTTTTCTTAATTTTTCTTTTGGATAGTTCATTGTGAGTATATACAAATGCTATTGATACTTGTATGTTGATTTTTGTACTGAAACTTAGCTGAATTTGTTTATTAGTTCTAATAGTTTTTTGGTAAAGTGTTTAAGGTTTTTTTTAATATAAAATCATTCCATTAGCCAAGAGAGAAATTTTCACTTATTCCTTTTCTGTAAGAGTGTGTTATATTTCTTTTTCTTGCCTAATTGTCTGGATGGTACTTTTAGTACTATGTTGACTAAACAACGTGAGAGTGAGTATCCTTCTATTATTACTACCTAAACTTTTCACTTATGAGTATGCTAATTGCAGACAGTTTGTTATCTATGGCCTTTATTGTGTCGAGGTATATTCATCCTATACCTACATTTGAGAGTTTTTGTCATGAAGAGATGTTTTGTCAAGTGCTTTTTCTGCATCTATTAATGTGATCATTCAGGTTTTGTTCCTCATTTGGTTAATGTGGTATATCATGTTTATTGATTTGCATATGTTGAACCATCCTTACATTCCTGGCATAAATTCCACTTGATCATGGTGTTAATGTGCTATTGAATTAAGTTTGCTAGTATTATTTTGTTGAGGATTTTTACATCTGTGTTCTTTCAGGATGTTGGCTTGTAATTTTTTTCTCTTGTAATGTTGTCTGGCTTTAGTATCTGGGTAATGTTTGCCTCATTAAAAAAAAAGAGAATTTAGAAGTTTCCCTTCTTTTCATTTTTTTTTTTGGAAGAGTTTGAGAAGGATTGATATTAGTTCTTCAAATGTGTGGTAGATTTCAGCAGGGAAGCCATTAGGTCCTAGAGTTTTCTTTGATGGAATACTTTGTGGCCATTTACTGGGGATCAAACTTGGGGCCACATGAATATCAGGAAAGTGCTCTAACACTGAACCACATCCCCACCCTTATGGGATAATTTTTATTACTGACCTAGTTTCATTACTTTCTATGGTCTGTTCAGATTTTCTGTTTCTTCCAGATTCAGTCTTGGTAGGATGCATGTTTCTAAGAATTCATCTCTTTCTTCTAGATTATCCAATTTGTTGATGTGTAGTTTTTCACAGTGGTATTTCATGATCCTATGCATTTCTGAAGTATCCATTGTAATGTCTTCTTTTTCATTTCTCATTTTATTTGAATCTTCTCTCTTTTTTTTTAGTCTAGCTAAAGTTTGTCAATTTTGTTTATCATTTCAAAATAACCATCTTTTAGTTTTATGGGTCTTTTCTATTGTTTTTCTAGTCTCTAATTAATTTATTTCTGCAATGTTACTTCTGCTAAATTTGAACTTACTTTGTCCTACTTCCTTGAGATGTGATGATGTTGAGATTGGGGGGGGGGGTGTTTATTGCTATAAACTTATCTCTCTGAACTACTTTTACAGCATCCTGTAAGTTTTAGTATTTATATTTACATTTTCATTTATGTCAAGATATTTTAAAGTTTCCTCTTAATTTCTTTTTGACCCCTTGGTTGTAAAGGAGCATGTTGATTAATTTCCATATATTTGTTAGTTTTACAAAATTTTTCTTGTGATTCCTGGTTTTATGTCATTGTGGTCAGAAAATATTCTTCTCGGTAATTTTCAGGCTTCTTAAATTTATTAAGGTTTGTTTTGTGGTCTTACATGATCTATCCTGGAGAATGTTCCATGTGTACTTGAAAGAAACGTATATTCTGTTGCTGTTGGATGAAATGTTTCGTAAATATTTGTTAGTTTCATTTAGTCTAAACTGTAGTTCAAGTCTGATGTTTTCTTACTTTTTGTACTAGTTGATCTGTACAATGTTGAAAGTTGTATGGTAGCCTATTTCTTACTTCAGCTCTATTAATATTTTCTTTATATAGTTAAACGCTGCAGTTTCGTGTGCACTGGTAGAACTTCTTGATGAACTGACCCTTTTAGCTTATATAAGGACCTTCTTTGTTTCTTTTTACAGTTTTTGACTTAAAGTCTATTTTTGTCTGATATAAATATTCCCATCTTCTCTCTCTTTTGATTTCCATTTGCCATCAGTATTTTCCCATTTCACTTTTAGTCTATTTGTGTCCTTAGAGGTGAAGTGAGTCTCTCATAGGCAGCACATAGTTGGGTCTTCCAGTCCCAATTCTAAATAACTAAGCACGTGGTAAAGGTCCACTATGCCTTAAGGGTTAGGCATCTGGCTAGGAATAGATACATGTTTTATAGAGTCTGAAGCTTATATAATTTGAGGAATTAAAAAATAAACAAACTAAAAATTTCAAAGAAAATTAGGTACTAGAGAGGACCTACACAAGTAAGAAGCTTAAGCTTCATTAGTTTCATGGTAATAAATATTACATAATAAAATCTATTATGTAATAATATATTCTATGATTATTTATTGAATATTTTATTAATAGCCTCTTGTTTTTATTCTCTTCAATGCTAGCCTGCTCAGGTAAAAGAACTATATACAGCCATAATATATTTGTGGATTTTATTTTCTTGATTCATTTAGAATATAACCATTTCCCACAGGTTTATGAATACAATGTAATTGTAAAAATACAACATTTAAGCTAGATTCCAAAGCTAAAGCCATCTGAAAATTTTTAAAAAATGAAGCTAAAAGATAGCCAACTGGGAGATGATGTAGATAACTGTAAATATCTTGCTCCAGACCCTGAAAGATTCCTGGACTCTATCAGCCTCAGGAACATGGAATTATAGAGATTTACTCTATACTGCATTTTGTTGAAGGCCACATTCAGATATGTGAGTGGTGAGGAGGTTAACAAGTAGATTAGCAAGTAAATAGACTAGTGTTTCCAAACAGAGTAAGAAATAAGACATTTGTGGTAGAGTCATAATATTGATCTAAGAACTGTCAAGGTTTTCCCTTTTCAAATTAATGACCCCCAGTTCCCTGTAACAATTTACAAAAGAGGAGAAATCACGTAAGTAATATAGAGTGAAAGAGTCAGAGAGACAGAAAATGTTCTGAAATAATTTGTGAAGGACATAACCTTATATCCAACATTTACAAGACTACTGAACACAAAGTACTCACACTAATAGCCCACAAATAAAACCATATGTGTATGGGTATGTTTCTTTTTCTCTGATTTATATCCCTGTATATTAGCCTTTATTATGAGTAAGTTTTCGATATACTGCATTATTTGTTTTGACATAAATTTTAAGATCAACTTGTTAAGGTCCATGAGAAACCTTGAAGGGGTTTGATTGGAATTCCATTGAATTTTACAGATTATCTGGGGGCCACAATTGATGTCTTTATGATTCATAGTCTTCCCAATTGTAAGCAGGTCTGTTTGTATTTTTTAATTTGTTCTAATTAGTTATACATGACAGCAGAATGCATTTTGATTCATTGTACACAAATGAAGCACAACTTTTCATTTCTCTGGTTGTACACAATGTGGAGTAGCACCATATGTGCAGTCATACATATACCTAGGGTAATGATGTCCATCTCGTTCCACCATCTTGGTCTGTCTATATTTTAATCAGTGTTAATTTTTGTCCTTCAATAGTGGTTGGTAATTTTTTTCTCAAATGTATCACATGTGTGTCGCTTATTTTCAGTGAAAAATCAAAGACATATTTCACTAGTGAACCAAAAACAGAAAATAACCCAACTTATTTTACAAGGCTAGTATAACCCTGATTCCAGTTGAAATATGGGTTCTTTCTGTAAAGGGCTAGAGAGCAGTCTAACTCTAAGTCATAGAATATTCTTAAGAATGTAAATGTGTTAAGAATATAGATGCAGCAATCTTAAAACTTTAGCTAGCTGAATACAATAATGTATATTTTTAGATTATTCCTAATTTGTCCAATGAATATAAAGGTCTGTGTTGAAAGTATCATGCCACTTTTGAATTAAAAAAGGAAAGCCCACATGATTATTTCAGTTAACATATGTTTAAGTTACGGCATGAGGACTGCAAATTTGAGATCAGCCTCGGCAATTTAGCAAGGCCCTTAGTAACTTGGTAAGACCCTGTCTCAAAATGAAAAATGAAAAGGGCTGGGGAAGTGGCTTGGTGGTTAAGTGTCCCACCCCTGTTCAATCCCCAGTCACCTCCCCCAAAAGATTTCCTACAAGTATTTGTGAATTTCAGAGTCTAATATGTTGTTGAAATACAGATTCTTTCTATAAAGGGCTAGAGAGCAAATATTATAAACTGTGGGTCAAGAGGCAAAACTAAGATTATTGTGTAGGTACTTATAAAATAAGAGAGAAATCAAATTTCCATAAATCTTTATTAATATGATTTAAAATATAAAAATTGAGTATACTGAGTATAGTTTTTTCTAAGTAAGGTCTGTGACTATGAAGAACAGAATTCTTTTAAGAGGAATAACATTGTTTCCTATCATCCAAATCAATTAAAATGTTCATTTGTTAATGCTGATCTACAATGATATTTCCCATATTTCACCTTTACAAATGTCTTTCCTCGTGCATAGTTTCTGCAAAATACTGATATCAATCTATGAGCATATGGTTTTAATTGAACATAGTCACAGATTGGAAGGCATTTTTAGAATTATATTAGCTAAAAGGCTAGAATGCCTTTTAGCATGTCATTACATTGCAAATCACTTCCAATTAAAGTTCCTCAATTGCACAGTTAAATGGATTTTGGAATATGGAAATTTACTTTGCACATGCATAGAGGTCTGAAAAACACTGCTGTAGTTCAAAATTAGAAAATATATTGCTGGGAATGGAGACATCACTTTTTTCTTTTTAAACTTTTGACAGTGAAGGCCTGACATTATTTGCAGTTCAAACATTAGTTGTCATTGAAATGACTTTATCACAGTATGTTTTACATGTAAGACTCACATATAAGCACTGTTTTGCCTTGTAACTTTTGCTTGAAACATTTTCAAGTCTGTAGCAAAAGCTGAATTCCAAGGCCATTCAAAGTTCAATACCAGTGGGTAATGTAGTTCTTCAAATATTTTCAAAATGTAAAAATCATTCTTGAGGGCTCTACATATACAAGGTCCATTGGCCATAGTTTGCCTCCCTCTGCTCTATAAAATCTTGACCACTTATATTACCAGTAAATGAGACTGTTTTCCCAAAATTGTGTAATCAATGAGTATTAACTTTCAAAAATTTATCCAACTTTAATATTAACTACTCTGATGATATGATCATTCTATACTGTATATATGTACTGAATTATGATATAGTACATAATAAATCTGTAAAACTATAAACTCCAAAATCATTTTTTTCAATTTATATATATTTGAAAAATAAGGTAATGTATCTTTTTTAAAGAGCTTTGTGATTATACATAGTAGTTAGTTTCATCCTGACAAACTTGTACATGCATGGTCATCTATTTGGGTTCATGATTCCCCCTTTTCCCTCTTGTCCTTCCTCCCCTCTCCCCTTCTCCTACCTCTGCACTACTAGGTATTCTTTCACTCCTTGATTAGTTTGTATTTGATTGACTATGTAATCTTATCTTTCCCTTCCCCTTTTTACTCTAGCTTCCACATATGAGAGAAAACATTCAACCTTTGAGTTTGAGTTTGGTTAATTTCACTTAGCATAGATATTCTTCAATTCAATTCATTTACTGGCAAATGCCATAATTTCATTCTTTTTAATGTTAAATAGAACACTATTGACTGGCATCTGGGTTGTTTCCATAATTTAGCTATTATGAATTGTGCTGTTATAAACATTGATGTGGCTATATTGCTATAGTATGCCAAATGTAGATCTTTGGGGAAAATACCCAGGAGTTGGGATAGTTAGGTCATGTGGTTCCATCCCTAGTTTTTTTGGAAATCATTATACTACTTTCTAGAATGGTTATACTAATCTGCATTCCCACCAACAATATACAAATGTTTCTTTTCCCCTGCAACTCTGCACAAAAATCAAATCAAAATGGATCAAAGACTTAAGAATTAGACCATAAACTTTACAACTGCTAGAAGAAAACTTGGTAAAAACTCCATCATACAGGTATTGGAACCAACTTTCTTAACAAGACCCCTAAAGCTCAAGAAATAAAACCAAGAATTAATAAGTGGGATGTCATTAAACTAAAAAGCTTCTGAACAGCAAAGGACATGATTAAGAACATGAAGAGAGAGCTTACAGAATGGGAGACAATCTTGGACAGCTACCCCTCTGATAGTAGATAGGATTAATATCCACAATGGGCAAAGAACTCAAAAAACTTTACACCAAAAAAAACCAAAAGAACAAACACAAAAGACCAATGAATATATGAAAAAAATGTTCAACATCTCTTGCAAATCAAAACTACACTAAAATTTCATCTCACTCCAATCAGAATGGCAATGATCAAGAATACGAACAATAATAAATGCTGGGGAGGTTGTGGGGACAAAGGAACACTTTTATATTGTTGGTAGGACTGTGGACTAGAACAACCATTCTGAAAAGCAGTATGGAGATTCCTTTAAAAAACAGGGATGGAACCACCATATGACCTACTATCCCACTCCAGGGTATTTTCCCCAAAGATCTAAAATGGGCATTCTACAGCAGCACAGCCATGTCAATGATTATAGCAGTACAATTCACAGTAGATAAATTATAAAATTAACACAGATGCCAATCAGTAGATGAATGGATTAAGAAATTGTTGCACACACACAATTTGACTTCTACTCAGCCATTAAAAAGAATACAACAGACACTAGTATGGCAGTATGTATAAACATGGCTATATAACCAATGTGATCCTGCAATCTGTACACATGGGAAAAATAAGAATTCATACCCCATTTGAATCAAATGTATGATATATGATATGTCAAGATCATTGTAATGTTTTGAGCAATCAATAAAAAAATGAAATTATAGGACTAAGAGCTGGGGTTGTGGTTCAGTGGTGGGACACTTGTCTAGCATGTGTGAGGCTCTGAATCTTGTAAAGTTGCACCTCAATAAATTGCTAAGGCTCACATTGAACTTGGGATCCACCTCCTCAGTCTTCTTTATTGCTGGGATTATAGGTGTGTGCCATAGGATCTGGCTCCTCCTAATATAGTTCTTATTTATCCTTCAAGATTTGGATCAAGGACCAGTTCCTCCTCTGGCTACAATCTGTGCAAATATGTGCTTTAACATCAATTTCACTTTTATGTAATTAACTTTTGATTTATAGCAATCTGTTATAACTGATGTATATTCCCAAACAGTGCCCAACACTTAGTAGGTACTAATAATTTGTTGACTGGTGAGTTAAAAATAATAGTAGTAGTATTAATAATATTAACAAATATGTGCCAGATATATTAAAAAATGTGTATAATATTCCTCATGTAGTTGTTGCCATAATATAATATAATATAATATAATATACAATTAAATTGTGAAGAAGCACCCTCAGAACTGGGCATGGTAGAGCACGCCTGTAGTTCCAGCTACTCAGGAGGCTGAGGCAGGAGAATCACTTGAGCCTAAGATTTTATCAGCCTGGGCAACATAGCAAGACCCTGTCTCTTTTTTTTTTAATATTTGTTTTAGTTAGAGGTGGACACAGTATCTTTATTTTGCTTTATGTGATGCTGAGGATCAAACCCAGTGCCTCACACATGCTAGGCAAGCACTCTTACCTCCGAGCCACAACCCCAGCCCAAGATCCTGTCTTAAAAAAGAAAAAATAGCATGGTGTAAAAGATCTCCCTCATATAGTAAATCCTAACCAAATATTTGTGTTTTTATTCCCTAATAAAACTGAGTGTGTCAGTTTATTAAAACATGTATTTTCCCCTTAAATGATGAAATGATTAAATAATAGCCTTTAGTTGTGACTTTGATCTCTAATTAAGAAAAATTTGTTTGCCCTGAAAAACAGAAATATAAGTACAAAAAAGAATATTCATTGGTCATATGTATTTTGTAATTTAAACAGGAAGCTTCTTCTTTTCAAAATCTCCTTTGTAACTTAACCAAGATTAATCTTTTATTTCACTTTATTTCCAAAGGATATCCATTACCTTGCCCTAGATAGGGGTGAATTGGCACTAGCTGAAGTGGCAAGAAAAAAAGCTAGTGATATTGATGCAGAATCAATAACCTCTGGAGTCGGTAAGAATTAATACTTTTTTTTAAAGTTCCTTTTGTTTTAATTCTTACTCAGAATCATTTCTAGTTGTAGGGCATGGTTGGTTAATTTGAATTGCTTTCTTTGTAAAGACAGTTAACTTTTTAAAAAGTTAAATTTTTTAAAAAGTTAAAATTATTAAGCCTTGACAAATGATATAATATCAATAAGTTGGAATTATACATGAAAATTGATAATTTGTGATTATGTAATCACTATTTAGCAAAAAGTAAAGGCATTGTTCTTTGCATAAGATTTGGGGGTGAGTTTATTATTATCATCAGTGCCATTATGGACCAACACAGAAACTTAACCATTTATACATAGGTCATATGTTCAAAGAATTCTCTCCTACGTGAGACAAAGCATTTCACATAGGATCAGGTTTGACAGGTGATTTGTTTTCTGTTCAGAAGCTGCTAGTGTCATTTTGCAGTGTAATATTCAAAGACAGATCAGAAGCCCAGATTGAATCTAAAGGCCAACTTAAACTTTACAATATACAAAAATAAAAGATTTAAAAGTATATCAGCATGAACTTCCTTTTTCTAAACTTAGTTTATCTAATGTCACTAAATCTGGCAGTAGTAATACTTGGACATCACAATTTCCTGTTCTTCCTAGTATTTCTTATTCTTAAATTACACAAAGGACCCTCAGAATTATAGTAAAATTGCTTCATTTCTCTATGTAAGTCCTATGAAACAAATATTTTAATAATATTCCCACTTTGTTAGTGCTTGAAAATATAATGAGTCACTACCCTGAGCAGTCGTCTTATACTTTGGGTGATGTTTGCTGCCAAATGGGCCAACTCTTAGCTTCTCTACAATGTGACCACCGATTCCACTGTTCAACATGGTAGTGGAGGGAACTCAAAGCCATACCATTAGCGTAGCTCCAGACCTGAACACTAGGACTGATAATTACCAGTAAGAGAATCATATTCTCCTTCCACACCTAAGAGTGTTGGAGATTGAGCACAAAAGATGCCAAGACTACTTTCAGAGCTCCATTTCTATGGAGCTAATATTCTTAATTGTATTCAGCGTGAGTATTCCTTATAATACTAAAAAGTTATTCTTACCTAATAGTAACTCTAGTTGGTCTATTGCTATATCTTTTTACTTACAAAGTCTGTGATGTGCCTCCTACTAATAAGATTAGTAAACTGGAGGTGGTGGCATATGCCTATAATCCCAGTGGCTCAGGGGGCTGAGGCAGGAGGATCACAAGTTCAAAGTCAGCATCAGCATCTTAGCAAGATCCTAAGCAACTTAGTGAGACCCTGTCTCAAAATAAAAGGGCTGGGGGTGTATCTCAGTGGTTAGGTGCCCCTGGGTTCAATCCCCCAGTACCAAAATAATAGATTATTAATATTTTATTATTATTATTTATTGAATGCTCCCTAAGGACAGATACTATTTTCAGTTACAGATAGCAGCACATCCTCACTACAATTCTGTGAGGTACATACAATTTATATTTGTTATGAGAAGTCACTTGCAACCAAATGCTGAAACCACACCATAGTAATAGGGATTATGATGTTATGGGGATACCAATATCCTCCATCCCCTTTCTTAGCCATTTAGGAAGACACAGCAAGATGTTAATTCATAATCATTCCTGTCAATTTTCCTGGGTCCTGAATTTTCCACTAAGGGATTAGATATAATTAATCTTTCAAAGCTATTTAAAGGGTAAAAGGGAAGGGGGAGAAATTACCATGAAATTTCAGGAAACTGAAGAAATGCTTCTATTCTTCAGAATGTATCTTGTGCCCCTATTCTTTAATCAAGTTACTGTAGCCGCTGATAATTACTAACCAGAAGGCTTGGTGTTCCTCCTTTGAGTCCTGCGTCATTTCTACCAAATATCTTTTTTCACTAAAGCCTTATGACCCAGATTACTAACAAAGATACTATTAGGTAACATCAGTAACTAGCAAGAGGTTAACTTCTTAGATAAATGTTCTGTCCCACTTTCATTCCAGAAAACTGGGTGACTCCCAGTCATACCAAACAGTGTTTAGGAAAGAATCTCTAGTTTTCTCATCATGGTCTAGTCCCAGCTTTTCATTTCAGCCTATATCATTCTGAGAAAAGCTAATTTCTCTCAAATTCCCTCAGTTTAACTCACTATTCTCTCAAACTTTTCCCAAAGCAGAGAGAGATTAAATTTTTGGCTTTCAAAGTGTTCTCTGATGTGAGGAAGAGACCAAATTGTAACATATCAAGAGTACTTAAGTAGTTCAGTCTAGACATGAGAGAATCTAAAAAAGTATCACATAGACTTGTTAACACAATTCAAAGCAAGAGTTGCTAAAGGAAAAGCTCAATGATGACTATCAATGAAAAATATGTTAATATTTTCATTTGAAGCATAACTAACATTCATACAGAAAGTACACAAATCATAAGTATATGACTCCATGAATTTTGACAAAGAGAACACATTCTTATAACCAATATTCAGGCTAAGTACATTACCAGGACCCCAGAGGTCCTCCTGTAACACCTTTAAATCCTATACCCTTAGCCCAACTATCTAGACTTCTTAAAAATTAAATTATTTATTTATTCTAATTTGTTATACATGATGGCAGAATGCATTTCATTTCCTATTGCATATATAAAGCACGATTTTTCAAGTCACTGATTGTATGCAAATATTTTCACACCATTCATGTCTTCATAAATGTACTTCATAACATTCCACTATCATTCCTTTACCCTTGTTCCCTCCTTTGCCCTCCTTCCCCTTTGCCCTATCTAAAGTTCCTCCATTTCTCCCATGCTCCACCCACCCATTGCCATTATGATTCAGCATCCTCATATCAAAGAAAATATTTGGCCTTTGGTTTTTTGAAATTGGCTAACTTCACTTAGCATTATATTCTCTAACTCCATCCATTTACCTGCAAATGCCATGATTTTATTCCCTTTTATTGCTGAGTAACATTCCATTGTGTATATATGGCACATTTTTTAATCCATTCATCTACTGAAGGGCATCTAGGTTGGCTCCACAGTTTAGCTATTGGTGCTGCTATAAACATTGATGTGGCTGTGTCCCTGTAGTATACTGTTTTCAAGTCCTTTGGGTATAGATTGAGGAGAGGGATAGCTGGGTTAAATGGTGGTTCCATTCCCAGTTTTCCAAGGAATCTCCATACTGCTTTCCAGATTGGGTGCACCAATTTGCAGTCCCACCAGCAATGTATAAGTGTGCCTTTTTCCCCACATCCTCGCCAACACTTATTGTTGTTTATATTCTTAATAGCTGCCATTCTGACTGGTGAGATGAAATCTTAGAGTAGTTTTGATTTCCATTTCTCTAATTGGTAGAGATGTTGAACATTTTTTCATATATTTGTTGATTGATTGTATATCATCTTCTGAGAAGCCTGTTCAATTCCTTGGCCCATGTATTGATTGAGTTATTCTTTTTTTGTGTGTGTGAAGGTTTTTGATGCTTTATATATTAGAGATTAGTGCTCTATCTGATGTGCTTTTAGTAAAGATTTTCTCCCACTGTAGGCTCTCTGTTCACTTCATTGATAGCTTCTTCTCAGCAAAAGAAACAAAGATTTTCTCCCACTATAGGCTCTCTGTTCACTTCATTGATAGCTTCTTCTCAGCAAAAGAAACATTTTAGTTTGAATCCATTCCATTTATTGATTCTTGGTTTTAATTCTTGTATTATAGGAGTCTTATTAAGAAAACTAGGACCTAATCCAACATGATGGAGATTTGGGCCTACTTTTTCTTTCATTAGGCACAAAGTCTCTGGTTTAATGCCTAGGTCCTTGATCCATTTTGAGTTGAGTTTTGTGCATGGTGAAAGAGAAAGTTTTAATTTCATTTTGTTACATGTGGATTTCCAGTTTTCCCAGCACCATTTCCAACTATCCAGACTTTTGTAACACAAAATAAAGTTTTTATAATAGTTTTACAGTAGTTTCTAACAGTTGTAATTCTTTCAGTCTTATAGGTGTGTAACAATATTCCAACATATAAATATGACAATTTTATTTATTCTACTTTTGATGGATATTTTGGAGATTTCTGACTTTAAATGCAATATATGAAATAAACTACATATATTATGTACATAAAATATCAAGTTTTAATATTTGATTGTCTACCTTTTATTATTTTGTTTCCTCTTCTAGCAGTCTTGTTTTATTCCTGGTATTCTGGTCATTTACACAGGATAAATTATATAAAACTCACACCAGTCAACCATGCTTTTATATGGCCTGGTAAGGCAAAAAAGATATTCAACTTTGACATGTTTGAGTGTTTTATGATTTTAAGCAATGATGATTTCAGGTAGAAATATCTGGGGTATTGTTAGTCTTCAATTTCCTATTCTCTAATATATTATGTGTTATATTATGTTAAATATCAGAGATAAATGTTTAAAGTTTATAAAAATGTCTTGTGTTTCTGAGTATTCACTTTGGTACTAAATGTATTACTTCACCTTGAGAGACCAATAGCTTGTGCCTCAGTTTTCTCATTTTAAAAGAGATGAAAATATTAGTACCTATGGTATAGATTATTGTGGGGTTACATTAGTTAATTCATGCTTCAAACAGTGTCTGGCAAAGATTAAAGCACAGTAATGGCTAGTGCCTTTAAAAATAAAAATGTGTATTTGTAGTAATAAACATTCTTGAGTGATGAGAGATCACACCTATAAAATACAGGTTTTATTGGTTCTTCTTGATTAGTCCTTAATTTAATTCCTATATGTTTTAAGTTTTAACATTATGTATTAAATATGGGATATAATAAATCATTTGTGTCAGAAAAGTATTATGGATGGACATCCAGTAAGATTTTCCCTTAAAGATTATAAATTTATAATTGTGTCCTTTCCAGTTTAACTGAGAACTCAGTCTGTAGTAAATACAAACTATAAAGTCAAATCTGTCCTCTTCCACTTCCATCTTTGGCCAAGGCTTAATGAGCTTCATTGGTGATGGTGCTGTAAGGCCAATGATAATATTAGGTATGGAATATTCTAGGCGACCACAAAACACAATCACTTAACAAAGAAATAATTTTATTTCATTTTTACATAACAATCTTGGGGTATGTTCCAGAACTGGTAAAGCATGCTAGCTATTAGGTTACCAAGGTTCTTCTACCTTGTTGCTTCTCATTATTAGGATATATAGCCTTCATCTACATCACTGAGGAAGTGCATCCTAGTCTATAGAAAGGGGTAAAAAGGAGGAAGGTAAACTTTTCTTGCCCAGAGTACAACCCAGGGGTTGTTACACATCACTTGCTCATATCCCATGAGGCAGAACCAGGTCATAAGGCTACACTAACTGTAAGAAAGTCTAATAATATCTTTAGTGGAGTGATCATGTGCCCGGAAAACACTTGTTACTGAAAAATCAAAAGCCATGTTGAGGGACAGCTAGCAGTTTATCTGTAAGAGTTATTTGAAGAATAATATTTAGGAAAAAAAACCCAGGGAAACAATTTCTTTCATATAATCCTTATATGCAGAGAAACGAAAATGTAAAAGATATCCCAGCTGCACTTAATGTGGCTGTCTACGCATTTATATATTATGAAATTCTTCCAAATGTATTATATTGCCAAATACATTTATTAAATATAATCTTTCAGAAAGAAACAATGTTATAAAAAATCTGTAACTTTAAAAGCTGTAGCTTTATAAGTTGCCATCTCCTTTTAAAATGTATTTGTGGCAGGGCATAGTGGGACATGCCTGTCATCCCAATGGTTTGGGAAACTGAGGCAGGAGGATTGTGGGTTCAAAGCCAGCTTCAGCAACTTAGCAAGGCCCTAAGCAACTCTGTGAGACCCTGTCTCTAAATAAAATATTTTTAAAAAGGTTTGGAGATGTGACTCGGTGGTTAAGCACCCTTGGGTTCAGTCCCCAGTACCTAAATAAATAAATATATTATTTAAAAATAAAAAATAAATATATATTTGAATTTCTGTTATAAAAGCCTATTCATGCTTAATAGAGAGCTTTAGACAATACACTATAAAGGCTACAGTATAAAGATTAACCAGTGATAACTGAAAAAATCGTTGTTTACTTCTTATTTCTATGCATAATTTAATAAAATTGGAATCCTTATTTTCTTTTTTGTTACCCAAGGGCATAACATCAACATAGTCCCATGTTTTTTAGAAATCATTCAGACATTTGATTTTGAACTAAGTTTTCTTCCTCCTAAATGCCTTTTTGGTTTTACTATAAAATCGTGGTGTGATTGTAAAAATGTATAGAAATTATATCCAATAGATGATACATGGATGAAGGAAAAATATTTGCTATCTTACATTTAAATTATAATATTCTTTCAAGATTAAGCTTCAAAAGAACTTTTAGCTCTCCAAACAATTTAAACTGTGGCTAACTACCTCCTATACTGTGTTTGAGAGGGGCATTATGCTACCTGTTTGACTTAGCAGATATATTCATGCCAGCCTACTTTTGGCTTCACTTCACCTATCTTCCTTTATTATGACATGGTGTCAGTTTTGATCTGTACCTTCCTACCTCTAGGCATCTTTGTCTAAAGACATAATTTGAAACCTTTTATAATTATAAGCACATCAAAGACTAACTGGTTTGTTTGGCTGCAGAGATCTACACAAAACTAAGACTTGTATAACTTAAGAGGTGTACAGTTTTCAGTGACATTCCTAAGAATGCCATGATTATTAAATCTTTTGTTCTGTTCTTTGTGGTGATATAATGTTGTCCATCACGGAATGTGACATATATTACCAATTCTTATTTATCATAAGTATTGATTTTCTCTAAACTAGGTATTTCTTTTCTTGGGAAACTTTTCAACCATTTAAGTATTATTCACACATTTTTGAATTCTGAAATACTAGATAACTATCTTCTAAAACAAGGTGACAGTTTTTCAGAATTCACCCAATCATAAGTTGACAGTTACTCAGCAAAAGGTAATAGTGTTTTTCTGTGGAGAAAAGTATAAATGTTAAACATTTAGGCTGTCATTAACTCTACTTTTTCTCCTTTTGAGAAAGAAATCAAATGTCTAAAATCTTCTCTGCTTTACATATTAGTTAGACTAATAAAGAATACTGATTTAGGACAGAAAAAGCCACACTTAAATTTTTACAAGTAAACAATGAATTTTGCTTTAGGATTGGTTTATAATAATAATACTAACTAATGAAAGTATGTAGTTAAAGAATAAATGGAATATATATTAATATGGGTAACCTGAAGTATAATAAACATCTTCTATTAATAATTCCAAAATGTCGGGCTGGGGATGTGGCTCAAGCGGTAGCGCGCTCACCTGGAATGTGTGCGGCCCGGGTTCGATCCTCAGCACCACATACAAAGATGTTGTGTCTGCAGAAAACTAAAAAAAATAAATATTAAAAAATTCTCTCTCTCTTAAAAAAAAAATAATTCCAAAATGTAAATTGACAGAGTCACACAGTAACATGGTACAAATTTTAAGAACACTAAGATGGTAGTCAGGAATGCTAAGTTCTAGTGTTGGCTAACGTAGTCAAGACTAGTCATGATACTTAAAAGTCACTTTTGGGGCAGGGGGCAGTCTCAGTTTGCTCATTTATATTAGAAGAGTCTTAGTTTTTTTCCAGCACTAAAATTGTATTCATATGATTAGCTATGACAGGACAGAATTCAAACTAAGACACTATAAAATTCTAGCCAATGTATAACTGCTAAAAAATTTATTTATTCATATCTAATAAAATAGTACAGACCTATGTGGACAAAAAATAAACTTGAATATTTTCCTAGAGAACTTCTTTAGAATGCCTTATTCAAGATATTTTTTAATTAAATCCTCTCAAAAAATGTAACACTAAGGAATCCAAGGAGAAGAGCTGATAATAGAAATAAGACTTTGTAAATAAACTGAATGGCTTCACATTATTACTTAACAAAAATAATAAGTTATTAAATTTTAGAGCTGAATTTGGACTTCTTACAGCTGTTTTACCTATATATAATTCTCTGTTAGAATCTGTATTAATTCTGAAGATAATCTTATGCCCCTACCATGTCCCCAGGAAATTTCAGTTCACAAATTTTTCTTATATAGTTGGTATATAAAATTTTTAAAACCATAAACTTGCTTTAGCAAAATTATGATATTTACCTTTTTCTTTACTATTTTACTATTGTAAAAATGACTTTATATAACCATAAATCTGTATTCTCAAAGGGTATTGGGGAAGAATCAGTTTTAATTGTCACTAGATTCTGAAGGCTTAAAGAAAATAAAATGTCTTACCTTCCCAGATCTAATCATACTGAAATACTTTTTGCTATGCAGCAGAATTATTTTAAAGCTGACTTATTTCCGCATTTACTGCATCCATACATACATACCTTTCAAGAAATACAGATGTCAGGAAGTATTCCAGTGGTACTTTGAGGCTGACTTTTATGCCCTTGCAAAGCCCAATTTTGTGTAACTCTTCCCAACTTCAAGTTCAATGACATCATACTGATAGCTTGCAATCAATCATGGCAGGAATATTTAACCATGAAAACTAACAAATTTTAAAAATTGTTTTGTTTTGTGGTGGGGAACAAATTGTTAATCACCTAAGAGCACATCACTTGAGGTAATCCCAGGCCATGGTTCCAGAAGGCCAAGTCAGAGAAAAGATCTATAAGTCTTCCTGATTCTGCAACAACCAGAACTGCAATTGTGAATATTCACATATCCTTCAATTCCTAAGGTATAATCAGAAGAATAAAAGAGGAAATAGGGTCCATATCATATATAATTTATTGTGTCTTTAAACCAATATAGCAGTATTGCCTAAAAGAAATTAATGCAAGCCACATACAGAACTTTAATATATCTAAGAATCATCTCATATTAGATGTTAAATTTTCATTACAAGTACTTTGTATTTGGATATCACAAAATTTACAGTTAAAGAAGTCATTTCAGATACACCAGTTGTTTCACATATTCTTAAAATTAACTGAATATCAGTTTTGATTCTAAAATATAAAAATAAAATTTAAAAGTCCAATTCCCCAGTCACATCGGCCATGTTTCAAGACACATGTAATAGTGGGTTACATGTGGGCAATGCAGTTCTATATCAGTAATTAGGAGTTTCCCAGAAGCTTGGGCCTTACTGTATACAGCTTGAAATGTGGAATCACATGAATTATTTCACTTTTCATGCCTTAATTTTCTAAGACAATAACAACCTTCAACGAATGATGTACTAATAGTTAATTCTAATTATTACTATAATCACAAAATGATTCACATGATATGTTATAGCATCTCCCATTTTTGGCATGTCCTGTTAACAACTAATTAGTTGTCAAGCAGTAGCTGAATTCTGAAAAAGAGTTTAACCATATAAGGTGTTAATAGTAATAAACATTAAATGTTTACAGAGTGCTTTTCATCCTTAAAAGGCTTTACAAATAGTCATTAATCTGGTCACATATGTCATTCCTGTTAGAAGTTAATTCTGAGGCCAAAGAGAGCCTTTCTGCTATTAAAAAAGCAAAAAACAAAACAACAAAACAAAAAACACCATTACGTACATTCTGTGCTATAATGAACATAAATTCTAGTGCTAATACCCTATTCCTGAGTGATAAACAAGATAAAATATTCATTTAATTGCTTTTCTGATTCTCTGTACCATAATATATGCTAATATCAATGGAGAAAAGTGGTGCTTCTTTACCATTTGTGAGTTGTCTATTAAACTAAAACATCAAATTTAGCTTTCTTGATTATAATACATTTTTTCCCAGTACTTGAGAGTGGACTTAGGGCTGTGTATATGCTAGGTGAGCACTTTACCACTGCTCTCCATCTCCAGCCCTTTTATATTTTGATATAGCAACCTAAAATTGCTCAGGCTGGCCTTGAATTTGTGATCCTCCTGTCTCTGCCTCCTGAGTAGCTGGCATTTCATGTGTGTACCATTACACCATACTTAAAATAGATTTTTAAATGCCACTTTATAGTGTTTGATCTCTAAACTTCCATCAGAATAATAATGCCTTCAAATTTTCAAAGTGCTTATCTGCATCATCTTATTATCTCAACTACATAAAAGATTAAAAAAAAAAGACAGGTGTTTTAAAGCTGACTTTTGGTGTTTAGCTTTTTGAGTTCTTTATATACCCTAGAGACTAGTGTCAAAAAAACAAATAACCCGATCAATAAATGGGCCAAGGACCTGAAGAGACACTTCTCAGAAGATGATGTACAATCAACAAATACATGAAAAAATATTCATCATCACTAGCAATTTAAGAAATGCAAATCAAAACCACTCTAGTCAGACTGGCAACTGTTTTGCATACAAACACAATAAGTATTGGCGAGGATGTGGGGAAAAGGCACACTCATACATTGCTGGTGGGACTGCAAATTGGTGGAGCCAATCTGGAAAGCAGTATGGAAATTCCTTGGAAAACTGGGAATGGAACCACCATTTGACCCAGCTATCCCTCTCCTCAGTCTATACCCAAAGGACTTAGAAACTGCATACTACAGGGACACAGCCACATCAATGTTTATAGCAGCACAATTCACAATAGCTAAACTGGAACCAACTTAGATGCCCTTCAAGAGATGAATGGATTTTTTAAAATGTGGCATATATACACAATGGAATATTACTCAGCAATAAAAGAGAATAAAATGATGGCATTTGCAGGTAAATGGATGGAGTTAGAGAAGATAATGCTAAGTGAAGTTAGCCAATCCCAAAAAACCATATGCCAAATGTTTTCTTTGATATAAGAAGGCTGATTCATAGTGGGATAGGGAGGGAGAGCATGGGAGGAATAGACGAACTCTAGATAGGGCAGAGGGGTTGGAGGGGAAGGGAGGAGGCATGGGGTTATTAATGATAGTGGAATGTGATGATCATTATTATTTAAAGTACATGTATGAAGACATGAATTGGTGTGAATATACTATGTATATAACCAGAGATATGAAAATTGTGCTCTATATAGTATAATAAGAATTATAATGCATTCTGCTGTCATATATATATTATATATATATTATTTACATATATTACATATATATTATTTACATATATTACATATATATTATTTACATATATTACATATATATTATTTATATATATATATATGACTTTTGGGATGAAGCGCTCCTTTGTAAAGTTGAGTGAATTCATTCACTTAATTCCATGTAAGAATTAGAACCATAATCCAGGTCTTGTGATTTTAGTCATTTATCAAGTGCTCACTATATGTTGGAGAATATGTAGAACATATTTATGTATTTATCACTTGATGATCTCAACTTCACAACATATCTTTTTGAAATGAAGAGACAATATAATGCAGAAAGATTGTTACACTGTAAGTCCTTTTTACCACACTTTTCTACATACTGAATCTAAAAATGGGATATCATCAGGGTAAGAAAATAAACGAATAAGTCTTCATGAGAGTTTGATTTAAAACAATTTTTTTGGCATTAAAAAAAGGTAGCAAGAAAGGGTTTTTCTGTTCTCTTTGTTTACCATATTATACAGGGCCAAAAGTGAGTGCTTACACCCTATGGATGTCACAGGGCTAGAAAGTCGCTTTGAACACTCATAGTCTCTACAGTACCTTGGTGTGGTAAGATGACAGGTTATAATACTAATATGGAACTTGACATTATTACTATGATCTCTTTATTGACTTTTTTATGGATTTTTAAAAATAAATGACAACAGAGTGGTTGTATATAAAGTATGTTGACACCAATTCGTGTCTTCATACATGTACTTTGGATAATGATGTCCATCACATTCCACCATCCTTGCTAACCCCCTGCCCACTCCCTTCCCCTCCCACTCTTCTGCCCTATCTAGAGTTTGTCTATTCCTCCCATGCTCTCCCTCCCTACCCCACTATGAATCAGTCACATTATATCAGAGAAAACATTCAGCATTTGTTATTTTGGGATTGGCTAACTTCACCTGGCATTATCTTCTCCAGTGCCATCCATTTACCTGTAAATGCTATGATTTTATTCTTTTTTATTGCTGAGTAATATTCCATTGTGTATATATGCCACATTTTTTTATCCATTCATCCTCTGAAGGGCATCTTAAGCTAAGCATTTTTGTTTTTGTTTTGTTTTTTACTGCTGAAATAGGAAACTTAAGCAATTCTTCTAGAACTAAAGGATGTTTTTTATTCAGTGATTATTTTGATTTAAAGCTATAATAGAGGATCATGCTTTTATTTACTAAATTAGCTTACTATAGCTAAATAATTTACATCGAGGCAATGATTGAGTTTGTGTAATTATTTTTTCTCAGTCAGAAAAATTCTTTTTTCGTCTTTATCTGAATAGCTTTCTGAACTTTTCATTTCATGTTGCCTCAGTAGCCACAAATAAGTTTTTTGGAGCTATTCTCGGTCATTCAGATCTTTATAATTTTAATAACAAATGATATGTCAACTTACATTTCACAAATAGTTCTAGGGTAGATTTTCTGTAAATTTTCACTCATTAGTTTTTATTTTCTGGCTAAATTCTATTGTACTAGATATTTACCATGTTCTATGTAAGACTGTTTCTAAAAAGGAAGTAAAATAAGTTTGTATTATACATTCATATTTAAATACAAGTGAGAACAAAATGTGAAAGTGAAACATTCTATTTCTAGGCAAACTTTTTCCTTATCCAAAATTAGGTGTACTCAATAATTTATATACTATAGTAATATGTAGAGATGACTATTTTGTTATTTTATGAAACTTGTAGTTTTTCCAAGCTAATAATCCAGGCATTTGAAATGCATTTATTCAAGCAAAAGAAATAGCTAGCAAATATTTTCATGTCAGGTGGTATGCATGCTAAGTTTTTATAACCTTCTGTTTATTCAACATAAGGTAACTTGATGTGACAGGGTGTGACATATCACAAAGATGACTCAGGACAGGAATGTCAAGAAATTCCTGAAATCTTCTTAAAAACAATACCTTTAAAAAGGACTTAAATAGGTAGTATTTTAAAGATTTATAGTCTTTTTTTCCTGTTACTTATCAAAGAATTGAGTTCAAATGTTAGGAAAGTCTTTTACTCGGGGAAAAAAAAGAAATATCTTGCAATTGGCATGAGGTGGAAGAAATTGCTAGGTTTCTCTGGGTTGGAGTGTCTTCCACCAGATGTAGCTATTTAGTGTTTATATATCTCTTTGTTGATCAAACAATTCAAGTGATAATTCTTTACATTCCAAATTTTCTGTGATGTACTTAGCTGTCCTCACAAACTGCGTCTCAAAGTATGATTTTTAACAAAAGGTATGGGTAAATGTGTTTGATAACAAAATTTGCTTCTGAAGAGCCAAATTTTGTTTGTATCATAGGAAAATAAGCATTTAATATTAAAGAAAAACATATATTTGGAGGAATATACATATTGTTAAGTATTCAACACAAATAATTTTGACTAAGTGAACACACCAGCATAACTGGAATCCAGACCATGAAACTAAATTTACCAACATCCCAAAAAGCTCCTTTGTCCTATCTTCTCACTCCAAAGGATAATCACTCCTGTCTTTTAAGACTATGAATCAGATTTTCGTGGTTTTGGAAGATAATGACACATCCTTATCTAGAAATATCTCATAAGTGTATGTGTACTGTAAGATATACAAAGATGACTATTTAGGTCTCTTTTTTTAACCTTCATTTTATTTATTTATTTATTTTTATATGGTGCAGAGGATCGAACCCAGGGCCTCACACGTGCTAAGCAAGTGCTATACTGCTGAGCCACAACTCGGGCCCCTATTTAGATCTTTTTATGGGGTGGAGGGGCCTGATATTTCACTTAATATTATGTTTTGAAGTGCATCTATACTGTTAGGTATATTATTCCATTATATTCCAGTTTTGTTTATTCTTTTTGTCATTGGTAGACATGTGGGTTGTTTCCAGTTTGGGGCTATTGTAAATGTTCTTCTATATATGCCCTTTGTGAATTTATGTACGTATTTCTTTTGGGTATAGTATCTAGGACTTGAATTGTTGGATCTTAAGGCATTCATTCATTCAACTTTACTGGAAATTTCTGAAGATTGTTTTAGAGTAAGTGTAGCAATATATTCTCACTATCAGGACACAAGAATTCCATTTCATTTTCGTCCTTGCCAACACTTGATCTCCTGCCAACCATCATTGCCATTTTTTTCATTATGGAGAGTATATAGTGATATTACACTGCTGATTTAATTTATATTTCCCCAATAACTCATGAAACTGACTATCTTTTTACATGTTTGCATGTTTATTGGAAATTTGGATTTATCTTTTGTGAAGTTCCCTTTCAAGACTTTTGCTTATTGTTCTATTGAGTTACCATTTTTTACCTTATATTTTCCATTTATTTCTTCCACATCTTTTGTTGGATATATGCACTGCAAATATTTTCTCCACTCTTGAGTTATTTATTTATTTATTTTATTTTTAATATTATCTCTTACTGAACAGAATTTTTACTATTAATATATTCCAGTGTACCCATTTTTTATTGTTACTATTTTGAACTATTTTTTAAAAGCTTACTGTATTCCAAGGTCATGAAGAGATTTCTTTGTGGGTTTTTTGGTTTTTTTTTTTTTAAGATATTTTCTCTCTCAAATTCAGATCTTTAATCACTGTGAAACTGACTTTTGTACATTCTGTGAGTCAGGGTTTTAAAAATTTATGTTTTTACCACATGGATAGCCAAATGACCTTAAACTATTTATTTTAAAAGATTATCCTTCCCATTATTCACTATAGGATCATCTTTGTCATTAATCAGGTAACCACAGTATATGTGATATTTATGACTTCCTTGGTTTCATCGCTTTATTCTTTGATCAATATCAATTTATGTAGATTTGTAGTACATTAAGTCTTCAAACTTAGTTCTTCAGAATTGCTTGGTCCTTTGCATTTCCATTTCTATTTTTAAAGCAATTATCAATTTACACAAAAACACTAGTATAGTCCTAAACGGACACCTTACAAAAGAGGACATACCGATGACAAGAGTATGAAAAAATGTTCTGTATCATATGTCATCAGGGAAATGCAAATTTAAACAAAGAAAAGTTAACCACATGCCTATAATAATAGTCAAAATCTAGAACACTGACCACCAAATAGTAGTGAGGATATGGAATAACAGGAACTTTTGTTCGTTGCTGGTGGGAATGCAATATGCAAAACTTAGCAGTTTCTTACAAACTAAGTATGCTTTAACCATTTAGCCCAGCAATTGTACTCTTTGATATTTATTCAAAGGGATTGAAAACTTACATGCACATAAAATCCTGTACACTCTTTTTCACAGCCTTGTTCACAAATGACAAAACTTGGAAGCAACGAAGTTGTCCTTTAGTAGATGAATGGATAAATTAACTGTGGCACATCCAGTGAAATATTATTCAGCACTACAAATAAATGAGCTATCAAGCCATTAAAAGACATGAAGAAACCTTAGATGTATATTACTAAGTCAGAGAAGCCAATCTGAAAAGCTACATGCTGAATGACATACTGGAAAAAAGCAACACAATATAGAGACAAAATATAAATGAGTGTCAGAGATTAGGGGGGAAAGAGGAACAAATGGATAGAGCACAGAGGATTCTTAGGGAAAATATCTATAGAATATTATAATTAATACATTTCATTGCACATTTGTCAAAACCCATAGAATGTACAATGCCAAGAGTAAATCCTAATGTAAACTATGATTCTGGGTGACACAGATGTACAAATATAGGTTCATCGATTTAATAAATGACATGCTAGTGGGGATACTGGTAAGGGGTGAGGCTATACTTGTGTAGGAGCAGGGAAGATATGAGAAATCTCTAATTTTGCTGTGAACTTTAAATAATTCTTTAAAAAGACTTGAAAATGAGAGTTCTTTCAATCTTCTAAGATCTTCTTTAATTTCTTTAGTGTTCTGTAGTTTCATTGTACAGGTCTTTTCACCTCTTTTTTTTAGATTGATTCCCAAGTATTATGTTTTTTTTGAGGTTATTGTGAATGGGGAGTCTTTAGAAGATGGAAAGATCTTCTATGCTCCTGGATAGGCAGAACTAATATTGTCAATACGGTCATACAGATTATACAGATTTAATGTTATACAGATTTAATGCAATTCCTATTAAAATCCAAATGACATTCTTTATAGAAATATTTAAAGGAATCATGAAATTCATTTGGAAAAATAAGAGGCCCAGAATAGCCAATACCATCCTTAACAAGAAGAATGAAGCAGGAGGCATCATAATACATGCCAGACCTTAAACTATACTACAGAGCCATAGTAACAAAAACAGTGAGGCACCAAAACAGACATGTACACCAATGGTACAGAATGGAAGACACAGAGACAACCCACATAAGTACAGTTATCTCAGACAGAGGTGCCCAAAACATACATTGGAGAAAAAATAGCCTCTTCACCAAATGGTCCTGGGAAAACTGGAAATCCATATGTAGCAAAATGAAATTAAGCCCCTATTTCTGACCCTGCATAAAACTCAACTGAAAGTGAATAAAAGACTTAGGTACTAGAACAAAAGACTCAAGCAAACCCAAATCATCACCACGTCAGCTTAGGAACTGACTTTCTTAACAAGACTCCTAAAACTCAAGAACTCATCCCAAACAAAAAAGCTTCTTCTCAGCAAAGGAAACTATAACGTGAAGACAGACCCTACAGAGCAGAGTAAAATCTTTACCACGTGCATGTCAGAGCATTAATCTCCAGGATATGTAAAGAACTGAAAAAATTTAACACCAAAGAAACAAATAACACAATCAAAAAATGAGCCAAGGAACTTAATGGACACTTCACAGAAAGAGAAATACAATTGATCAACAAATATATGAAAAAAAATGTTCAATATCTCTAGCAATTAGAGAAATGCAAATCAAAAGTACACTGAGATTTCATCTCACTGAAGTCAGAATGGCAACAATCAAGAACACAAGTAACAATAACTGTTGGGGAGGATGTGGGGAAAAGGTACACTCATACTTGCTGGTAGGACTGCAAATTGGTACAACCACTCTGGAAAGCAGTATGGAGATTCCTCAGAAAACTTGGAATGGAACCATCATTTAACTCAACTATACCACTCCTCAGTTTATATTCAAAGGACTTAAAAATCAGCATACGTTAGCAGCCACATCAATGTTTATAGCAGCTCAACTCACAATAGCTAAACTATGGAATCAGTGTAGGTGCCCTTCAACAAATGACTGGATAAAGAAAATGTGGTATATATACACAACAGAATATTACTTAGCCTTGAAGAATGAAATCATGGCATTTGTCAGCAAATGGATAGAACTGGAGGATATCATCCTAAATGAAATAAGCCAAACCCACACATCTTCTCTGATGTGTGGATGCTAATTCACAATAAGGGAGGGAGGCTATGGAAAAGTAGAGGTACTTTGGATTAGGTAGGGAGGGGAGAAGGTATGGGGGTAGGATGGATAGGAGAATGAATTGGACTTTATTACACTATGTGCATATGTGACTACACTACCAGTGTGATTCTATGTCATGTAAAACCAGAAGAATAAGAAGTAATATCCCACTTATGTATGATGTGTCAAAATGCATTCTACATACATAACTATTTAGAACAAATAAAAAGATTTGGAAATGAAAAAAATACTATTAGGACTTTAGGTTTGCAATGAATTCATAAATCAATTTATGGAGATTGTCATCTTTACAACATTGAATCTTTCATGTGTTATATGTACTTCCATTTATTTAGGTCGTCTTTCATTTTTCTTAATATTTATAATTATCCACATCTTAAATATATTTCCTTAAATTTGTTTATAGGTATTTAAGATAGCTATCTATTCTAAATGGTATATTTTGTGCTTTGTTTTCTATATATTTGCTTTCTATATTTATAAATAGATTTTTTGCATATTGGATTTGTATGCAGTGACAAACTGAAACAAATACATACTCCTTAGGAGAGAAATATGGGATGGCTCATGAGAAAGAGGCTGAAAGAATCTGACTCAATCTCAGTTCCAGAGGTTCTCATGGTAACCCCATTATTCTCTGAGTTGCTTGAGAATCTGTTCTCCTTGAAACAAAAACATTAACCAAAGCCACAGTCATCTTTTACTATCAATGTCCCATACATGGACCACTTGTGAATTTATTGTATTGGATGGGGGGGTACTAGGGATTGAACTCGTGGACAATCGGCCACTGAGTCACATCCATAGCCCTATTTTGCATTTTATTTTAGAGACAGGGTCTCACTGAGTTGCTTAGTGCCTTGCTTTTGCTGAGGTTGTCTTTAAATTTACAATCCTCCGGCCTCAGCCTCCCAAGTCATTGGGATTATAGGCATGCACCACTGTGCCCAGTTGTATTTATTTCTATTATCTGTTGATTCTCTTGTTTCCCAGTGGTATAATGCCATCTCTTGGCTTTCCTTGTGATTTCTGATTAAATTCTACACCTTGAATCCAAAATATTATAGAAGCCCCAATGGTGTCATTCCTTCATAGAGGATTTATTTTTACTCTGTTAAGCAGAAAGAATTCAAGAGACTAAGCTAAATGGAGACTAGGTTGTAGTACTGCTACAATTCAGTCTACCTCTGGTCTTCCTCTAGTTCTAAGATATATGTATATATATGTAGGCATATGTATTATATATAATCCATATTTAATTTAAAATTGGATAATTTTAAAAATTTTAATTCATATTTCTGTTTATAATCAAAGGAAGCACTGGTGTACTAAAAATTCCTCTATCCTACCTGAAAGAATTATTTAAGATATTATCATTTATAGTTCTTTCTCTTTTTTCCTTAGAATTTTTATTGAGAAATAATACTTACACATTTTTATGGGATATATTATAATTCAATTAATGTATACATTGTATAATGATAAAATCAGGAAAATAAGCACTTTTATTTCTTCAGTATGAATCTTTTAATATATATTTTTAGTTGTCAATGGATCTTTTTATTTTATTTATTTATATGCAGTGCTGAGAATCAAACCCAATGCCTTACACATGCTAGGCAAGTGCTCTACCACCCCAGCCCCAATGTAAATCATTTTTATGTGTTGGGAATTTTGTATTCTTCTGGTCATTTTGAAATATAGATTACTTTAACCCTACTGTGCCACAAAAAACTGGAACTAATTCCTCCACTTTGTTCTTCTATAAGATGAGTTTCCAGAAATGAGTGAGAACATGTGGTGTTTGTCTCTGTGTCTGGTTTATTTCACTTAACATATGATCTCAGTTCCATCCATGTAACTGCAAATGACAGAATTTCATTATTTTTATGGCTAAATAATATTCCATTGTGTAATGCATCCATATTTATACATTCATCCACTGATAGGTACCTAGCTTAATTCCATATCTTAGTTCTTATGAATAGTGTTGCAATAAACATGGGAGTGCAAGTCTATCTTTGTTATAATGACTTCAGCTTCTTTGGATGTCTACTGAGTAGTAGAATTCCTGGATTATATAACAGTTCTCCTTCTAGTTTTTAAAGAAATGTCCATACTGTTTTCTGTAAAAAGGCTGCATAATTTATATTCCCACCAAGAATGTATTAGAGTTCTTCTTTCTCTGCATCCTCTCCAACATTTGTTATTTTTTTCTTTTTAATGACAGCCATTCTCATTGTCATTTTGATTTACATTGGCCTGTTAGTAAGATAGAGTATTATTTCATATACTATTTGACCATTTATTTGTATTTCTTCTACTGAAAAGTGTCCAGATATTTAGCCCATTTTCAAAATTAATTTTTTTGGGTTTTGGTTTCAGTTCTTTGAGTTATTTATGTATTTTGGATATTAATGTCATTAGACAAGTAGTTGGAAAATAATTCCTCCCATCTGTAGGTTATCCTCTTGATTATTTTTCTTAGCTATGTAGAAACTTCTTAATTTGTTACAATCCCATTTATTTTTTACTTTCATTGCCTATGCCTTTGGAATCCTATCTAAAAATATCAGTGTTTTGTCAACAATGTTTTAAAGCCTTTCCCCTATGTTTTCTTGTAATAATTTCATAGTTTCAGGTTTTACATTTAGGTTTTGTTCCATATTGATGTGAGGAAGAGATCTAGTTTCATTCTTCTGCATGTGTACATCCAAATTTGCCAACACAATTTATTAGAGCAGTTAAACTTAGTGCCTTTGTTAAAAACAGTTGGCCAGGACTGGGAGCGTGATAGTAGAGTTCTTGTCTAGCCTGCACAAGATCCTTGGTTCAATCTCTAGCAGTGCCAAAAACAAGTATGTGTATGTATTTTTTGAGAGATATATAATTTTTTATTATATATATTTATAGGCTATAAGTATGTAGATTAATTCCTGTGTTCTATGTTCTGTTCCATTTGTATGTGTTAGTTTTAAAGCCAGTAACATGCTGCTTTTTAGAATGTTTTGAAGTCAGGTATGTAAAAGCTCCAGCTTTTTTGTTGTTGTTTTTCCACAGGATTGCTTTAGTTATTCTGGGTCTTTTATAATTTGATATGTATTTTTTAAGTTTTCTATTTCTGTGAAGAAAGTCATTGGTATTTAGGAATTACTTTGGATCTATAGATCACTTTGGGTAGTATGATCATTTTAACATTATTCTTTCAACTCATGAACACAGGTGTATCTTTCCTTTTGTGTATTTTATTTCTATTTCAGCAAGTTCAGGTTCTGTTAATTTCTTCCACTCCAATTTGAATGTCCCTTTATTTTTCTTTCCCTTGCCTAATTGCTCATTACAACTTCCAAAACTTTATTAAATACAGCAGTGAAAGTAGATATCTTTATTCCAGATCATAGAGGAAAATACTTTCAGCTTTTCCCCCTTCAGTATGATATTGGTTGTGGTTTGTCATTTATAAACCGTTGGTATTTTGAGTTATAGTCCTTGTATAATTTGTTAAATGCTATCACATACTTTTTCTGCTTTTATTGAGATAATCATTGATTTTTGTCCTTCATTCTGTTGGTTTGTTGTATTATATTTGCATATTTGAACTGTTCTTGCATCCTTGGAATGAATCCCACTTGCTCATTGTGTATGATTTTTTTTTCATTTTTTTTTTTTAGTTTTTTTCGGCGGACACAACATCTTTGTTAGATATAAAGGGTTTTTTTCACATATAATTGTTCATAGTAGTTTCTTTAAATCCTTTGTAGTTCTGTCATATTGGTTATAATGTGTCCCTTTTCATTTCTGATTATATTTATTTGGGTCTCCTATGATTTAGTCCAGAAAAGATTTGTCAGTTTTGTTTATCTTTTTGAAAAAATCAACTATGTGATCTTTTGATTATTTAATTTTGATTTTATTTTTGCTCTGATATTGGTTATTTCTTTTCTTCTACTAATTCTGGGTTTATTTTGTTCTTACTTTTCTGAGTCTTTTAGATGTATTTCTAGGTTTATTTGAGATGCTTCTGCTGTTTTGATGTACACTTCCATTGCTACAAATGTCCCTCTCTATCACTTTTGCTGTATACTACAGATTCTGATATATTAGGCCATCATTTTCATTTTGTTTCAAAAAATTCTTTCGTTTCCTTTTTAATTTCATTAATTACCCACTGGTCATTTAGGAGCATGTTGTTCAATCTCTATATATTTGTATATTTTTCCATTCTCTATTGATTTGTACTTTTATTCAGTTGTGGCCTAAGATAAATGATGTGATTTCAGGTTTTGACTGAAATTTACTGAGACTTAATATGTGGCTAACATGATCTATCCTGGAGAATGTTCAATGTGCTAATGAGAATGTGTATTTTGCTGCTGCTGGATGAAATGTTGTGTAAATGTCTGTTAGGGTCATTTATTCTGTAGCATAGTTCAACTCAGCTGTTTCAGCACTGATTTTCTGTCCAATAAGGAAAGTGGAGTGTTGAAGTCCCCAACCATTGCTATATTGGAGTCCATCTTTCCCTTTATATCTAATATTTGCTTTATGTATTTGGGTTTATATATTAGGTTTATACCATGTTGAGTGCATGTAGTTTTTGATTTAAAGTCTGCTTTATCTGATATGAGAATAGGTATTTCTACTTATATTTGGCTTCCATTTGTGTTATATCTTTTTCCAACCCTTCACTTTCAGCCTGTATGTGTCTTTAAGAGTGAAGTGAGTTTCTCATAAGCAGTATGCAGTTGGGTCTTGTTTATTTTAATCCATTCCATTAGTCTGAATCTTTGAATTTAATCAGTGTATATAAAAAGTTATTATTAATATGTGTGTACTTTGTCCTGTCATTTTGCTAGTTGTTTTCTGCTTTATATGTACATATTCTTTGTCCTTTCTACCTTTCTTATTTATATTTGTGATTTGGTAATTTTCTGTTATGCTAAGGTTTATTTTTCTCTTCCATCTATCTGTTCTACACATTTGTGTGATTTCATGATGGTGGTTATTATCTTTTTGTTTTCTAGTATAGGACTCCCCTTAAGTATTTCTTGTAGTGCTGAAATGGTAGTGATGAGTTCTCTTAATTTCTGTTCCTCTGGGAAAGACTATTTCTCTTTAATTTCTGAGAGGATAGTTTTGCTGTATATTATATTCTTCTATTCCACTATAAGTCTAAAAGGCATTCCTTTTTATGTGAATTGATGTTTTTCTTTCTGCTTTTAGAATTCTCTTTGGGTCAAAGTGGGTATGGTGATGTATGCCTGTAATCCCAGTGACTCAGGAGATTGAGACAGGAGGAGTTCAAGTTGGAAGCCACCCAACTTGATCTTATCAACAACTTAATAAGATCCTGTCTCAAATTAAAAAAAAATTTAAAAGAGGTGATGGGGGATATAGCTCAGTGGTGTAATGCCCCTGGATTCAACCCCTAGTGCCAAAAAGGAATTCTCTTTTATTCTTATACTTTTGACTACAATATGTCTTGATGAAGGTTATTTTTAGTGGACTCTTCTTGGACCCTGACCTTCTTTTTTATTTTAAATCTATTTTTGAAATACTACAAATACATAATTAGTTTCAAAACAGCAAAATATGAATCCTCATAATAAAGAATGACAGAATGTTTTTTAAAATGTATTTGTAAATTTCAACTTGTCACTTGGAGAGTTTCTTTTTTAATTTGTCATTTATTGATCTTAGTTTAGAGTGCAATTGGGTTTTTTTTACTTATTAATTTATTTTTGTTTATATATGACAGGAATGCATTACAATTCCTACTATACATATAGAGCATAATTTTTCAAATCTCTGGTTGTATACCAATTTGTGTCTTCATACATGTTTTCTGGATAATAATGATCATCACATTCCACCATTATTAATAACTCCATGCCCCCTCCCTTCCCCTCCAACACCTCTGCCCTATCTAGAGTTTGTCTATTCCTCCCATGCTCCCGCTCCCTATCCCACTATAAATCAGCCTCCTTATATCAAAGACAACATTTGGTATTTGGTTTTTTGGGATTGGCTAATTTCACTTAGCATTATCTTCTCCAATGCCATCCATTTACCTGCAAATGCCATGATTTTATTTTCTTTTTATTGCTGAGTAACATTCCATTGTGTATATATGCCACATTTTTTAATCCATTCGGTTGGTTCCACAGTTTAGCTATTGTGAATTGTGCTTCTATAAACATTGATGTGGCTGTGTCCCTGTAGTATGCTGTTTTTAAGTCCTTTGGGTATTGATCGAGGAGAGGGATAGCTGAGTCAAATGGTGGTTCCATTCCCAGTTTTCCAAGGAATCTCCATACTGCTTTCCATATTGACTGCACCAGTTTGCAGTCCCACCAGCAATGTAAGAATGTACCTTTTTCCCCACATCCTCGCCAACACTTATTGTTTATATGCATAACAGCTGCCATTCTGACTGGAGTGATTTTTCTCAAATTGCTCGTGGTGATGAACATTTTTTCATGTATTTGTTGATTGATTGTACATCATCTTCTGAGAAGTGTCTCTTCAGGTCCTTGGCCCATTTATTGATTGGGTTATTTTTTTTTTATGTTTAGCTTTTTGAGTTATTTATATACCCTAAAGATTAGTTCTCTGTCTTATGTGTGAGGGGAAAAGATTTGCTCCCAAGATGTAGGCTCTCTATTCACCTCACACATTGCTTCTTTTGCTGAGAAGAAACTTTTTAGTTTGAGTCCATCCCATTTATTGATTATTGATTTTAATTGTTGCACCACAGGAGTCTTATTAAGCAAGTTACAGTCTAATCCCTCATGATGGAGATTAGGGCCTACTTTTTCTTCTGTTAGACACAGGGTCTCTGGTAGTATTCCTAAGTCCTTGATCCATTTTGAGTTGAATTTTGTGCATGGTGAGACATAGGTGCATATGGATTTCCAGTTTTCCCAGCACCATTTGTTGAAGAAGCTATCTTTTCACCAATGCATGTTCTTGGCACCTTTGTCTAATATAATTGTAGTTTTGTGGGTTAGTCTCTTTGTTGTACCCTGAACTTCTTGTATCTAGATGTTCTTATATCCCTTTGAAGATTTGGGAAATTTTCAGGTATTATTTTATGAAACATTTTAATCCCCTTTGCCTTTATTTCTCTTCTGGGATTTTCATAATGCAAATATTTGTTCAATTAATGGTATCCCAGAGGTCTCATAGGCTTCTTCATTCTTTTGAAATAATTTTTCTTTCCTTTGCTTGTCTGACTGGGTTAATTCAAAAAATCTGTCCTCACATTCAGAAATTCTTCTGCTTTTAGTGTGTTATAGAAGCTTCCATATGTATTTTTGTATTGACCTGATGGAAGGCTTTATCTCCAAGCTTTCTGATTGGTTCTTTAATTCATATTATGGATTTTTTTCCTCTTTTTGTATTGGTTTTCTTGCATCTGAGTTCTTGGGGTCATTATTTTGAATTTTGTTTATAGATATTTCATAGATTTCCTTCAAGTTGGGATCTATTTCTGGAGAATTATTGTGCTGCTTTGGGTGTGTTATGTTTCCTTTTAAGTTTTCTTACCCACGTGTTGATGTCTACACATCTGATGTAATACCTTCTCCAATTTTATGGAGTACTTTTGTAGGAAAATGTTTTTTCATTCAACAGGCTGGTGGGTGTTAATTAGGTAAGGTGCTATGCCTTAGAGGTGAGCTCAAAAGTACAGCCTCTGTGTGACTTCTTCAGCTGTGATTGACATTAACAATGTCTCTGAGTGCCTCAATACTTTAGACTACAGTGGTTCCTGAAAGTAGCTGTATGACATTGCAGCAGATATAGGCTACATGTGATATATATACCTCCAGCAAATACCCAGAAGGTTGGAGGGGTTGTTACATCTGAACTGCCTCTTAAGTACTTTGGGAAACCATTGCTATGAATTTTATAACATACCTGTCTCCCTCCAGGATGACATTTAAACCTGACAGTAGTATATGTGCTTAGTAAAATGGCTGTATTAGTAAAATGTGCTTAGTATTACCTTCATTGGGGTCTACTTCCCCTTAGATACTATTAGTGTAGTCATCAGAGTTTTCTGCCACCATTTACTTGCATGCAACCTATCCTTTACCACACAGTTTATAATTGTGAAAAGCACTGCTAAAAGATATCTTTTAGCTTAAAATAATTTTTATTCTTTTTTTCACCATTCAAATGGAGGGAAGAGAAACCGAGTTTAACCTAAATGCTGGAAAAATGCCCTACAACTGTATGTGATATAATAACACTCCTGGTTCCTTTATATAATCATTGAAAATATGCATATAATGACTGCATTCATATACATAGTAATTTTTACTTCCACCTGCTTTTTCTCTGCTCCACTGGGTAATTTCAGAAAGCACAATCAATAGCTGAAACAGACTATAGACAAAGAAACCTAAAAAGACTTAGACTAAATACACCTTTTAGTGTTCCAAGCAGTAGACAACAGTCATGGGAATTACATGCATGTCCAAGCTGGAGATACCATTTCCCTCTAAGACATATGCATATTATCCATTTTGGCTAAAAATTTCATATAGCTGTTCAGGGTCATAGATGTAATCAGCCACTTCATATTCACCCCTCTGCTGCTGCTCCCTGATCTCCCACTTTCTTACTGGCTATTCCCTAAACCAAAAGGTATGTAAAAAGTTAACTCCCCAAAACCACCTGTCCAGCCTTGAAATCTGCTATAATGGGAACCTTTTTTTTTTTTTTAAACTTCAAAGTACTAAAACAGATATTGGCTTCAACCCTGCTTGTATCACTAAAATCGATGCCTTTAATTTAAAACTTGAAACTAATTTAAGTTAAATTACTACATGTATGTTTGAAAATACACAGATAAAACATAGTTAAACAAGAAAAAATTACTAAGGATACCATATTTGGGGAAGCAGAGAGAAGGTGTGCAGCCAGCATAGCCATAAGTTTTTTGTTGTTTGTTTTGCTTTTACTACATATTAGTGTGCATAAATATGTGTTAAACCACTGATCATTTTGTATACTTTTAAAGCATTCATAGTAACATTTTCTAGATTTGTAAAAGTTATTATATAGTATATTGGAAATAAGGCAAAACAAGAACTGAAAAACTGGGGCTGGGGATGTGGCTCAAGCGGTAGCATGCTTGTCTGCCATGATTGAGGCCCGGGTTCGATCCTCAGCACCACATACAAACGAAGATGTTGTATCTGCCAAAAACTAAAAAAATAAATATTAAAATTCTCTCTCCCTCCCTCTCTCTCTTTAAAAAAAAAAGAACTGAAGTTTTAATAATTTTGTTAAATTATTCAAATTATAATTGTTATCCTATAATATATTATATCAATTACTTTAAGCAAATACATGGATGTTTTACTCTTAGATGAAATAAGTCTCTACTCAAGAACTTCAACTTTAATCTAGAGTTTTCAAACATCGATATGGTTGCGTAGCCTTTTAAAAGCCTTTGGGCACAAAACTGGTAAAGTGTGGTTTGAGTTATTGGCATGCCTGTGCAACAAAGCATTTGGGAGGCATGATTGACAGGCCAGGAGTGTGTAGAAGGTGGAACCTATGCTTATGTCTGCTTCAGTGACTTTATTAGACACACCCTAGTTGTAAATTGTAAACTGTCATTCAAAGTAGCATAGTGATGTTTTAAACAAGTCAGGTTATAATACTCCTTTTGCCTTAATGCCTAGGGGTAAATTCAGAAAATGCTCCTATGTTTTGGCTCATAAAAGCATCCATCTGGAAAAAAACTGAAATAACAAACCCTAATACTAAAGAGCAATGCAGAGAAGATTTATGATTCTCTGCATACATATAAATTGTGTATTTAAGCACCACAATTAGCTAATTCAATCTTCTTTATAGTTCTGCAGCTATTTCAGATTGAGGACATAGAAAATCATTTTTATTAATTTTTGTAGCAGATTTTAAAGCAGTATTTTAAAACATACTATTAACACCATACATCGAATTTAAATGGATACTAATACAAACTTCACTAGAGACCTTTACTATCTTTATAAAGAGTTATTGAACGATCTGTTTTAAAGCATGCAGTATTTTATGAGAAATGCCTAATTTTACTTTAAAGCAGTAAGTGCAGAAACATTCACATATTTTTCTATAAACCATATGATTTTGAACTGAAATAAGGAATGAAAACAAATATTAGTTTACTGACTTCTTAGTAGTTTAAATATTCCTTCCTGAATATAAGATGATTTGATCCTAATCATTCTTATTAAAACTAAGAAGAACCTCAGAAGTCTATAGAGAGGTATAATGTAGTCAATGAAAATCCCCCATAAACACCTTCTTCCTTGATAAAAAGCAATTCTTGGAAGAAACTATTTTTTATTGTCTAAATTTCAATAAGGTAATAATTCACCGGTCTAGTTTTTTAGGCGAGTATTAAAGATTTTAATCCTTTTACTATGAATACCAAACTGAATTCTTGTCAATTCTCAGACTTTCAAGTAAAGATTATTCTGTGGCAGCTGCTCAATATCTTAGTGTTTAATAGTGACACTTATAATTTTTCATTTCTGAAGGACATGCACATTGAGGCAACCTTAAAGTATATTAGGTAGTCTAGTTTTTTTCTTTCGGTTTTACTGTGAGATTCTTGAGTTTTTCTTTTTGAGGTAGACCAAACCACAAAACTATGTCTCAGGAAGCCTATTTATCTGACAAGTAAGAAAAGATAAACACCTGTGAGTTGATGTTTAAAGCCCGAACTAGTTTTGAAGAAACAAGAAAGGGAAAGCTAATAGTTCAAATTTCAGTCACTTTTCATCTATGTGTGCATCAATGTGTGCACTGGTCCATTAATTATGTGGCCCAGCACAAAATGATATGTTAGTCTTCCTTTTTACCCTAAGATGACAGCTGTTAAGATTTCAGTTCAAGAGAAAGAAAGCTATTTCAAATACTTTGTTGATCTCAAGAATGTACCTAAGTCATAAATGAAAATGAAAAAGTTAACTAATTAAGGATCAAGCTAATTGTTTCTTTCATCATTCTGTTAGAACCAAGATAAAATTTGGGGAGAAGATGTAAAACTAAGAATCCTAATGGACCAAGATTTTCTAAGTTCATGAAATATTTTGAAGCACAAATAAGCATTTTTTTTGTATAGGGATTGACAGTAAATATTTCAGGATCTATGAGACAGATAATTTGTCACACCTACTCAAATCTGCCCTTTTAGTGCAAAAGCAGTTGTAGACATTTATATATATATATATATATATATATATATATATATATATATATATATATATATATAATCAAGATTGAGTTCCAAGAAAACTTTATTTATGGACACAAATAGACATTTCATGCAATGTTGACATGTAATAAAATATTCTTCTTTTGACCTTTTTCCAGTCATTAAAAATATATAATTCATTTTCAGCTCATAGGTTACAGAACAAAAAGGCAGCAGGCTACATTTGGCCTGACCATAGTTTGGCCACTCCTAACACATTTTTTTTTTTGTTTTTTGGACTATACCTATGCTCTTAAAGGAAAAGCATATCACCAAGCAACTGATCTTTTAAGGTATTTGATAGGTTAAAAAAAAACCCTACTAATTGCCAGAGTAAATAATTAAAAGCAAGAAATATGTTTGGGTCAAGGGAATGGCAGATGAAAGCAGCTGAGAGCATGGCATCAGGAAGCAGAGAGCTCCGTTCACCTAGGACAAAATATACACCCCAAAAGCAACCCTAAGTGACCCACCTCCTCAAGCCATATCCTACCTGCATATCATTACCTCTTAGTTAATCCATTCAAGTGTTTCAATACACTGATTAGGTTAGGCTCTCATAACCAGATCATTTCACCTCTAAATGTACTTATATTGTCTCACACATGAGCTTTTGGGGTATACCACCTGACTAAACCATAACAGAGTGCCATTTAAAATATTTCTCCTAGGTGAATTTGATTCAATGTCCTTCTAGTACATTTTTATTATAGTAGTTTTAAGGAGAAAACATCTGTTTTTAGTATAAAATATGTGGTAACATCTATTCCATTAAAAATTTTCCCATGCTTATATATTTTTAGGGGGAAAAAGCAATTAAATTTGGCTATTTTCTAAATAACTTATTGTAGATAAGTTTTAAACTTGTATAAAATAAATGTTTTTATTTTATTTTAAATTTTAATAAATTAGTTTTACACAAAGGAATTTTGCGTTGTAGCTCAATGGTAGAGCACTTGCCCAGCATGTGTGAGGCACTTTGCTTCAATTCTTAGCACCATATATAAATAAATAAATAAACAAATAAAGGTCTATCAACAACTAAAGAAATAAATTTTAAAAAAAGAATACAAGTAATAATAAATGTTGGTAAGGATGTAGGGGAAAAGGTTCACTCATTCATTGCTGATGGGACTGCAAATTGATGCAACCACTCTAGAAAGCAGTAGGGAGATTCCTTAGGAAACTTGGAACAGAACCACCATTTGACCCAGTTATCCCACTCCTCAAGCTTATACATAAAAGCCTTAAAATCAGCATACTGCAGTGATGCAGTCACATCAGTTTATAGCAGCTCAAGTTACAATAACTAAGCTAACCTCCAAGCTCATCAGTAGATAAATGGATAAATAAAATGTGGTACATACACACAATGGAGTATTACTCACCATAAAGAATGAAATTATGGCATTTGCCAGTAAATATTTGGAACTGGAGACTGTCGTGCTAAATTAAATAAGCCAATCCCAGAAAACCGAAGGCCAAATGTTCTCCGATATGTGGATGCTAACCCACAACAAGGAAGGGTAGAGAGGAGAATAGAAGTTCATCAGAGTAGACAAAGGGGAAGGGAGGGGAGATGGGAATAGAAAAGACAGTAGAATTAATCAGACATACATTTCTACCCTTTTTTTAAAAAAGTTTACCTTTTTTTAGTCTTTTTTTAATATTTATTCTTAAGTTTTAGATGGACACAACATCTTTATTTTACATTTATCTGGTGCTGAGGATAGAACCCAGTGCCTTGTGTATGGTAGGTGAGCACTCTACCACTGAGCCACAACCCCAGCCCCTTTAGTCATTTTTTTAACCTTTATTTATTTTTATGTGGTGCTGAAGATTGAACACAGTGCCTCATACATAGTAGACAAGCTCTCTACCACTGACCTATAATCCCAGCCCCAACTTTCCTATCCTTATATATGAATACATGACCAGAGTAACTCCACAAGAATAGGATCCTCATTAGAATAAGTTATGCTCCACGTATAATATCTGAAAATACATTGTACTATAATGTATATCTAAAAAGAACAAATGAAAAAAGATTGTTCTTTATTTCTTAGAAACTACCTTTTAAAAATTTTTAACAAAAATTTTTGAAAGCTATATATCAGTATATATAGACTGACCTCTTCTCTTTTTATAGCTATATTGTTCAGTTTCATATATGTGTATGTATATGTATACATACATATATAATTTGTTTAACCAATATCCTATTGGCAGGTACTTAGGCTATTACATTTTTAATAAAATTAGTGTTGCCCAAGTATTTTGAGAAGATGACATCATTGTATTTGAATCTCCCTGAAATCCCTCATAATGAAAAGAGCAACTAGAATAGTGAACCCCAAAACTTGTGGACAGAATCTATAACCAAACTTAGTAGCAACATATTTTTCATAAGCCCCCAAATATAAGTGGATGGCATGAATCACCAACAGCTACAAGGTCCACTGAAACTTGATTGAGAAGACCCAACGTATGTGTTGATGCAATGTGATTTCTGTGCAGTGTTTTAAATATCAACATGAAGAAATTTAATGAAGCACAAGTTAAATGGCAGGAATAACTGTAACTCTTTTTAGACAATCAAATATTTGGTAAACTAATTAGTGATATACATGAAAGGGTGACCACTATTCCCAGTGTCCTTACCTACTTATTCAGTTAAACCACAGCCAAGGAAACAGGCATGGACAGCTGGCAAAGAAGACCCTGTTGAGCTCCACTCTAGTCTGGCAGAGTAAACAGACAGTATTAAGTGCGAGGCACACCTTGAGGGCATAGGGAAAGAATAGTGTTCTGGGCCACCTGTGAAATATAGAACTCTCTTTTTTCACTGAAACAGAAAGGGGAGAGGAGGAAGTGAGCCCCAGTGGGCTCTTACTTCAAGCACCCAGTCACACTCTCCAAAGACAGTGGCAGATAGGGAGTTAGGCTGGAGTAGGATACTAGTGAAACAATAATGCAAGTATCCTTAGGGAGGGCCAAAACCTCCTATGAAAAATTCACTTGATCTTAATTTTCAGTATGAATACAGAGCATGAAAGCAGGGACATACAAATTTTATGGGAGAAGTAGGGAGGTAAGGGAACTTTTTTGGTTTTGAGAGATGGAGAATTAAAGTACCAACTGGAAAGTTATTCTCAGAATAGCCACAGAAGCTGGAAGGGACTTTGTAGATTCTAAATATATAGATTAAAGGAACTGAGGAGAAGTAGAGAGCTAGTGGAATGTTTGAGATTCTGTCCCCTATGGATGTTTAAAACTAACAAACCAAAATATTCTTTCTAGGTAAATTTCAAACTATGGAGAAGTAGTTGGGAGTAGAGCCCAAATTGACCATAAGAGGAACAACAGGGAAAGGAAAAAAGAACACAGAAATTAAAGGGAGTAAAACAGAAGACTATATTTATGACTACTTGATGAACATAATATACTCAGGAGTTCTGGGCCTATAAAGTTTTTTAGGCTCTCTTGGTCTACCCTTCCCTCTTCTAAGTATAGAAAAACTAGTTTACCATAAAATGAACAAAAGTAAAGGATTACAATAAAACTACAAAGTTACTTTCAATAACAGAATAAAGATCAGTGAAAGGACTCCGAGAGTCATGCCCACAAATGGATGACAATTGACCCTAATACTTTAAAACAACCTTAAATCGTACATAACAGTCACATAATGATAGATAGAAGTTATGAAAGAGTAACATAAATCAGGATTATAGAAACTCAGGAATGAGGTAATTTAGAGGAGGAAACAAAAATCATAACTGGAGAAAAAAAACATTCAAAAAATCTTGGAGAAAGATAATAGTCAAAGAAGATCCAACATACATATATAATAAGAATTCCTAAAGAAGAAAAACCAAAACAGTATAATGGAAAAAGTACTTAAAAATAAAAAATAAACTTTTAAAATAAAAATTTCCTAAAATTGAAAAAAAAAAACTTTATAATACTAATGAAAAGTTGTATCACATTTCTGGCCCAAGTTGGCCAACATCAAGATATATTCAAATAAAATCCATTTGAATATTCATACAAAAAGTCCAAGTCCTTATAAAAGAAAAAAATATTAGATCACTTTTTGACAGCAACACTTTATGATAGAACATAACATAGTAATATATTTAAGATATTCAAAGAAAAACATAAGTTGTTTTTGGGAAATCTAGAAAATGAGATTCAAACAATCGAAATGACTACAGACATTTACATAAGGAATAGTGGTGAACATATTAAGTGTTCTACCTATAAAACTATATGATGGGGCTGGGGCTGTGGCTCAGTGGTAGAGTACTGGCCTAGTACGTGCGAGGCACTGGGTTTGATCCTCAGCACCACATAAAAATTAATAAATAAAGGTATTGTGTCCAACTACAACTAAAAAATATTTTAAAAAACTATATGATGATGCTAGCCATAAAAGCACAAACTGTGATTTCACTCATATAAAGTAGTCAAAATCATAGAAACAAAATAGAAAGGTAGTTGTCAAGGACTTAGGGGGAGTACAGAAGAAGAATTCATATTTCATGGGGAGAGTTTCAGTTTTGCAAGATGTAAATGTTCTATAGATCTGTTTCACAACAATGTGAATATACTTTAATGAACACTTAAAAGGGGACAGTGATGCAACACTGTCAAAAAAGTGGGGAGAATAAGAAGAGGTTGAAATAAAAGTGGAGTAAATACAATAATTGCCCTGCAGGTGCTGGCTGGAAGTAAAAAATACTGAAACAGCCAGTTTCAGTATTGTTCACAGTAGGGAACCAACAGGCATTGCTTTCCTAGAAATGATAGGTGCATAGGGATTATTTAAAAGTATAGACACAAATGTAACTATTGGAATAAATATAAACCTTAAGTATTAAAAAATTTTATGTGAACATAAGGCAAACAACATAAACAGATTGTATGTATATGTATACAGTCAGCCTTCCATACACACAGGTTCCACATCCATGGATTCAACCAACAGTGGATTTAAAATATTTAGGGAAAAAAATTGTACTTAACATGTATAGACTTTTTTCCCCTTGTCATTACTTGCTAAACATTTAAGTATTAAAAACTATTTATACAGAATTTACATTGTATTATAATTTAGAAATGATTTAAAGGATATGATAAGATGTGCATAGGTTATATGCAAATACTAGACCATTTTATGTAAGGAACTTGAGCATCCACAGATTTTGGATGCATGGGAGCTCCGGAACCAACCAAGGGACGACTGTACAATTATGAAACGATATGGCAAGTCTAAGGCCAGTTATAAAGATCATATCAACAAATGTAAACGAGCTTAACTCATTTATTAAAAAGTGTCCAGACAAGATAACAAAAAAATTCACTATACTGCATATAAGATATATTATGGGCGGTGGGGAGGAAAGGAAAAAGGAGAGATTGATTCAGAAAGGTTAAAAATAAAAAGTATAAAGATGCAGACAAATAAGAGGTCACAGTCTTGGTATCTGAGTAAGGCAGAATTCAGATACTTAATGCTAAAAGCTGTAATGATGATGTAACATTTTTGAAAACTTCAACAGTAGCAACAGTTTTGAAGAACTTAGAAGATACCCAAGGAGAAATAGAACTAAAAGGAGACTTTAATATACCTGTCTCAATTATAAAAAGATCAAGTAAACAAAGTAGGGTGGATACAGAACACTTAATCAGTGAGATCTTTCAGATCTCTAATAAACTCTGAAAAGGGAGATTATGCCTTATTCTAAGTGCTCATTGAAACATTCAGGAAAAATTGGCCATATCCTAAGCTATAATGAAAATTCAGCAAACATCAATAAACTTCAAAGAATAGAAATAATGCAAAAAAATGTACTCTGACTTGAAAGCAATAAAATGAAAATAACAATGGAATTTAAAAGCTCGTTACTCAGAAACTTTCAAACATGCTACTGATTAATTCTTAAGTTAAACTGCAGAATTTCTTGAAAATAAGAATGGAAATTATGTCCAAAGCTTTTGGTCATAAGAGGAAAATGTATAACATTTAATGCTTTTAAACAATTTAAACAAAAACGAAATTCAAGAGTCATATTTTAAAGGCTGTGAAATAACATCAAAGAAGCCACCCAACAAAAAAGAAGATTGAATTTTTAAAAAGCAGAATTAATGCCATAATTTCTATTGAATTTCTAAACATTAGGGAAAAAACAAATTTGGTTATATGGGGGGAAATCATCAAAATAAATCACTAACACCAAAGGGGGGAAGAGTGAGGAGGTACAAATATACAAAATTATTAATAAAAGAAGAATGATCATCAAAACAAAGGAAAGAAAGTATCATAAGAAACCATATAACTCAATGCAAGTAAATTTGAAGACTTAGATGGAATGGATAATTTCTAAGAAAAATACAATTTACCTAGAGAAGCATTAAGTCTTAAGTGACAGATTATCTTAGAAGAAACCAGAAAAATTAAAGTGCTTCCCTCACAATAAAACTCCTGGCATAGGTAGTCTGACAGGAAAATTCTACCAAACCTATAAAATTCAAATTGCTCAATGGTTCTTAAACTGTTCCTGGGTATTAAAATTTGAGGAAAATTTCAAAATTCACCTATGAAATATTGTGCTGCAGACCATTCTCAGTTATGAATATCATTATGAAACCTCTTCAGTATTAGCAAGTAAAATGCCATAGCACATTTTAAAATCCTTTAAATTGAAATACTAGGTCACTTAACCAAGTCTTCAGTTTTACAGTCCTCTCTCTGTCATATTTAACTATAAAATCGCCATATATTTTTGAAGGAATACACAGAAACAAAATAATGAGAACTAGTATTTTACCACTATATTTGCACTGTAGAAAATCAACTGATTATCATTGAAATACAGCATTCTTGATATCTACTTTGTTTTCAGACCTAAAATAAGCAATGAGAAATGAAATCTGATCTTGTTTAATAAGATTTATTTCCCTATTAGGTTGCTTTGGAATAGACTAGTTCAAATATCTTTTTCCTACGATGTACTTTGATAACATGAACACTAAAACTCCACTTAATCAATACATGGTAACAGTAATGAAATTCCTATAAAATACTTTAATCTCAATACATTTACATTTCCCCAAAGAAATAGCAATTACTTCCATTTAAGTACATCACTGATCTCATTTTAGATAATTAATAAAAATCTCCATTATTGGGTAACTTTTTTTTTTTTGGTACTGGGGATTGAACTCAGGGTTACTTGACCACTGAGCCACATCTCCAATCCTATTTTGTATTTTATTTAGATACAGGGTCTCATTTAGTTGCTTAGGGCCTCACAGCTGCTGAGGCTGGCTGTGAACTCATGATTCTCTTATCTCAGCCTCCCTAGTCACTGGAATTACAGGCTTGTGCCACCACACCAACGAGTAACTTTTAATAACTAATATTTTGAAATAAAGACAAAATCAGGCCAGCATAGTGGCGTGTACCTATAATGCTAGCTAGTTGCAAGTCTGAGACAGGAAGATCTTTAGTTTGAGGCCAGCCAGGGTAACACAGCAAGACTCTATCTTTGGGGCAAAAAAGAAAGAAAGGAAAGAGAAACTAAGTTTATATATAAAATGTCAAATTTGAAGATTAAGGCATGAAATACAAATGTTCAGTTACTTTTAAGCATTTTTGTTTACATATATTGGTTTTTCTCTCTTGGTCTATTTTTCACAACTTGTAATTATTTTCATAAGTACCTTGGCTGAAATCCTAGGACTATATAGAACTCAACCCAGCTCAATAGAGATTCATTCATGTATAACTATCTTCTAGGAGCAAAGCTTATTTTAAAAACAAAACAACACACACCAAAAGCCTAACACTTCTTAAAAGATTATGTTTGGGGCTTCCTAAACTGTTTAACAGATCAGAATGAAAAATTCTTGTAAACAGTTCTTTCTTAGTCTTGTGTCCTTTTAACTTAAAAGGCTGTATAGTATAATTGCTCTGCAAATATCAGAATTTTCTATATATTGTGCAAAGTACACAAAGAAACCATGAAATGGCTTATCTTGTACTTATCAACTTGTTTATTTTTGTGCTTCCAAAAAAAGCTATATTTTTAACACAAGCAGCTGCTACTTTGTAAATATTTTAATGGCTTCTGTTAAGTAGAGCTGTCAGTTTAACAAACAATTTTGTAAAAGATTTTCATTCTTCCATGTGATTGCACATCTTGAAATGTGTTTTACCCTGAAAATCCTTTGGAGATTTTACACTGGAAAAGATATCTCCTTTGAAGGCACAAAGCCAACAAAAGAATAGATTAGATTTAAAGAATAATATATAAGATCACCAGAGAAATAGTGCGATTCGTTTCAGAAGACAAATGTATAAGAGCAATAAGTTCTCTTAGCTCACTTCTTGTGACTCAGGCAGTTTGTTGAAATGAAATAGCACTGGCATTATGCCAGACATTTCAGGTATGACCTTGATTCTTTTGCCATTTAATAGATATTGGTTTAGAGCAAGCTAATTAACCTCTTTGACCCTCAGTTTCTGTATCTGCAAATGGGGTAATGATACCTACCTTACAGGGTCATTATGAGAATTAGAGATAATATATGTAAATGGCCTAACTCAATAGAGGTGACAATTATTCTATTTTACCTACCTAGCATCCAGGAGTCCCCCAATCATTTTTTAGCCTTTCTCTTTTATATTTTTATTCATCCAGCTTATCTCTTCTTTCTTTTCTGTCTACTTCAAAGTGAATTCAAAGTGAGAATTATTTTAGAGATAATCTAACTTACCACTTTTGTTGAACAAATAAGGAAATAGAAGCTCAGAGAGATAAAATGACTTGTCCAAGATCACAGTTAAAAACAGAGATCATACCCTGTCGCCTTGAATTTGTCACTGTTTTTCTTCTTGCTGTGAAATGAAATTTGATAAGGAGTTCTATCCTAGGTCTGAAGAAGCATGTACAGAAAAAAAAGAAATTTTAGTGCAAGAGACAAGAAAAGGAAAAAAGATTAAAGAAAAAGGAGCAGGAAGAGCTTTCCATTTTTTTTATAACTTTATTTATTTGTTTTTTAATGTGGTGCTGAGGATCAAACCTACGCCTCACACATGCAAGACAAGTGCTCTACCACTGAGCCACAACCCCAGCCCTACAATTTGTTTTAAAGCAGGGTGCAGCAATCTTTATGAAGGGCCAGGCAGTGAGTATTTTAAGTTTTGCAAGTCATTCTTAATTCTGACATTGTTACATATTGTCTAAGGCTGATTTTGTACTATAAACTGGTGTGGCTATGTCCCAGAAAGCTTTTTTGGACAATGAAATTTTGACTTAATGTAAGTTTCACATCAAAGAATGTATCTTTTTTCTAACTATTTGAAAATGTTAAAACTACTCTTAGGTCATGAGCCATACAAAACAAGATGGAGGGCTGTATTTGGCTTACGAGCTTTAGTTTGATGACCCTATTCTGTAAATGGGGTAATGATACCTACCTTACAGGGTCATTATGAGAATTAGAGATACTATATGCAAATTCAAATGCATTTGGGAGTATAAGCCTGATGATAAATCAAACAGATACTTATCCTTGCTGTCATGGAAATAATAGGATTTGATTTGAACTTTGATTAAGTGGGACACACCTAACCCACTAAAGTGGGTGGCATCCATTCTAGTTCAGCAGATTGCTATTCCTAAGAAATAGAGGCGAAATGCTGCCAAGCCTTCTGATTTTTCAAAAAGAAGTCAAAACTCTGATGTTTTATGTGAAATATACCAATTTTAAGTGTTGGCAAATAATTTGAAATGATTTTTAGATACTATCAACTATTTTAGATACTGTCAACTATTTGCAAACTGAATTTGATACATGGACTACCAGTCTAAAATATTTTTTCAAGGAAAACAAAGTAAAATTCTAGGTAGTTCATTACTTCTGTCAAATTTTCAATAATGGGTGGAACTACACACAGAAGAGCAATGTGGGAATAGAGGACTTCAGCACCACCATAGACTTATTAGGCATGGCAGACATATACAGAATGCTCACCCCCAAACTGCAGAATATGGATTCTTATCAAGTGCACATGAAACATTCTCCTGGACTTCAGGATACAATAAGAACACTTTTTTTTCCCTCTCAGTACTAGGAATTAAACCCAGAGCCTAGTGCATGGTAGCCAGATGCTATACCACTGAATTACATCCCCAACCCTAAAATCAGTCTTTTTTTTTTTTTTTTTTTAGTTTTTGGTGGACACAACATCATTATTTTTATTTTTATGTGGTGCTGAGGATCGAACGCAGTGCCCCGCGCATGCCAGGCAAGCACGTAACAACTTGAGCCACATCCCCAGCCCAAAATCAGTCTTTTAACAAATGTTGAAAGATTCAAATCAGGGCTGGTGTTGTGGCTCAGTGGTAAATCACTCACATAGCATGTGCGAGGCCCTGGTTCGATCTTCAGCACCACATAAAAATAAAAAATAAACAAAATAAAGGTATTGTGTCCAAATACAACTAAAAAAAATATTTAAAAAATTCAAATCAGAAGTTTTCTGATCACAGTGGGATAAAACCAGAAGTCAATATTGGAAAACTGGAGATTCTACAAATATCTGAAAATTAAGCAACCAGCCAACAATGTGTCAAAGAAGAAATCACAAAGGAAATTAGAAAATATCTTGATACAAATGAAAGTGAAAACAAACATATCTGAATGTATGGGTTGTAGTAAAAGTAGTGATAAGAGAGAATTTAAGAATGTAAGTGTTTACATTAAAAAGAAAAATCTCAAGAACCCAACTTTATGCAATAGGAAAATGGAAAATAACAACAAAACAACAACCAAATTAAACTCAAAGCTAACAAAGAAAGAATAAAGATCAAAACAGAGGTATATTATATAGAAAAAACATCAGTGAAACTTGAGTTGGTTTTTCAAAAATATCAACAATAATGACAAACAATTAGATTAAGAAAAAAAATAGCAGACACCACTGAAATCAGAAATGAAAATGCATATCTTATGACCAATACTAAATACATAAAAGGATTGTAAGATTGTATCAAACAACTGCATGCCAAAAACAATTTTAAACTTAGATAAATGTACTAAGTTCTATAAATATACAACCCACCAAGACTGGATCTTGAAGACATAGATACAAGCAGACCTATAACCAGTAAGAGGATTGAATCAGCAACCAAAACTTTCCAGCAACAACAAAGCCCTGGACCCAGATGGCTTCATGGAAAACTGTACCAAAAATTTACAGAAATAAAACCAGTCCTCAAACATTTCTAAAAACTTGAGGCAAGAACTTCCTGAACTCCTTATATAAGGCAAGCATTACCCTAACACCAACATCAGACAAATCTACAGACCAATACCTCTGATGAATATTGATGCAAAAAGCCTTAATGAAATACTGCCAAACTCAATTCAGCAATACAGTAAAAAGATTATACACTATGATCACATAGGATTTATTCCTGTAAATCAAGGGTGGCTTAACATATGAAAATCATTTAGTATAATATACCAAATTAACAGAAAGGAGGACAAAAACTGCACCATCATCTCAATTCATACACACAAAGGCATTTGACAAAATGAAGAATATTATTGTCATTTTGAAGGGGACCGCCACCGAAATGGTAATATTGCCACTTTTACAATATTAATTCTGCTGATTCATGAATATTGAAGGTTTTTCCGTCTTCTTCAATCACCATCTTCAATGTTTTATAATTTTCATTGTAGAGGTCTTTAACATCCTTGGTTAAGTTTATTCCTAGTTATTTTATTTTTTCTGAAGGTGCTGTGAATGGAGTTTTCCTAATTTCTTCCTCAGTTCATTATTGGTGTTTGGAAAAGTTATTGATTTTTTTTTATTAGTTGTGTATCTTGCTACATTGCTGACTTTGTTTATCAGATCTAAAAGTCTTCTAGTAGAGTCTTGAGAGTCTTAAGTACAGGATCATGTCATCTGCAAATAGGGATTGTTTGACTTCTTCCTTTGTTATTTGTATCCCTTTTATTTCTCTTATCTAATTGTTATGGCTAAAATTGAATCAGAGTGGTATGAGTGAACATCCTTTTATCATTCCTGATCTTAGAGGAAACAATTTCAGTTTTTCCTCATTCAGCATGATGTTGGCTATGTTCTTCTGTATACAGCCTTTATTATGTTGAGTAAAATCCTCCCATAAAAACACTCCCATACCTAGTTTCTTCAGGGCTTTTATCATGGAGGTGTGTTGAGTTTTGTCAAAGGTTTTTTTTCTGTATATATTGAAATAATCATGATTTTTATCCTTGATTCTACTTCTGGGTGTATTATGTTTATTTATTTCCTTATGTTGAGCCATTCTTTCATCTGTGGAATGAAACCAATTTGATCATGGTTTATAATCTTTTTAATATGTTGTTGAATTCGGTTTAATAAGTATTTTATTGAAGACTTTTGCATCAGTGTTCATCAAGGATATTAGTCTATAACTTTCTTTTTTTATTGTGCTCTTGTCTGGTATTGATATCACTGTTATACTGGTTTTGTAGAATGCATTTGGAAGCATTCTTTTCTGCTTCATGGAATAGTTTGAGAAGCATGACTGATAGTTATTAAGGTCTGGTAAAATTCGGCAGTGAATCCTTTCAGTCTTTGGCTTTTCTTTTTTGAGACTTTCCATTACTGCTTCAATCTCATGCGTGTCAAACAATTTTTTTAAATATCCCCCCTCAAAATTGGAAAATTTTCTCTATACATTTTTATACATCTTTATGATGTTGGAATATACATCTTTTTATGTACTTTAAAATGCTAATTAAGGGGTAGATGTAAGTATAACTCAGTGGTAGAGTGCTTGCCTAACATGTGTAAGGCCTTGTGTTCCATCCCCAGTACTGCAAAAGATAAATAATGCTAACTGGAAGTAAATATTGGAAAAGTTATTTTCCTTTCCTTTTCAAATCGTATGCTCTGTAAAAGAGTAAAATAATTCATTTGTTATAATATTTCAAGAAAGTAAAATAGTCAGCAATTGGCTAATAAAACAAAAAAGAATATTTGATTAATAAAGTTCACACAAAAACACTATGAAATAAGCAGTACAAATCAATTTTTAAAAATCCGAACTTGGAAGCATCCATCATTCTGTTATCAAACTCTTTTGGCTAAAGACGATGTAAAAATAACAGAAGTCACAAAGGGACTTGGGCTACAAGATTTTCATTGTGTGCCATACAGTAAAAAAACTAAAGAAAAAGTTTCAGTGAGATATGTTAAAGTTTTTCTGTAATCTTACTTATGATGGTATTAAGCAGAAAATATATTGTATTTTACTTATACATTAATTATTTTTTAACAGAACTCCTGGGGCCCTTGGACAGAGGGGATATGCTAAATGAAGCTTTTGTTGGCCTATCTTTAGCATCTCAAGGGGAAGACTCATTTCAAGATAATCTTCCTTCCTTTGGTTCAATCCACAGGCATAGTATTCAACAAAAAATACTGAAAGGCTCTTCTAACAGGTAAGATATGTTAAGCTGAATAGTTACTCCTTAAAGGGAAGTATTTAGTGTTCAGTACTTTGACTATTTAGTGCAAACTAAGAGTTAAGCAAGAATATTTCAAAATGTCAAGGAAAAATATACATTTTTCTCATAGCTAATACTTCACGTTAATTCATGCAAGAGCAGTATAATGAAGGCAGAAGTGAATGTAAAAAAATATAATGGATATTATTGTAAGCCAAAATGAATTTATTATAATATATCTTATTTGTATTCTGTTGGTAAATTATGGGATTAAATCACCTTAAATGAATATTAACTTTAGAATATATATTTGAAGTATAATTTATATCACCTATAATTATCTATAATATATTATCTATGGGGCTGGGATTACAGCTCAGTGGTAGAGTGCTTGTCTCACACATGCGAGGCACTGGGTTTGATCCTCGGCACCACATTAAAATAAATAAAGATATTGTGTTCATCTACAACAAAAAAATAAATTTAAAAAATATGATCTATAATTATGATCTAATTTCCACTTCTTTAATACAATCTATTTTCTGAAATCTAATAGATGAAAATTTAAATATCTAGCTTGTCACAAGGGTTACTGAGAAGAAATAAACATGAGATTAAAAACACTTGTTATTTATTTACAATAATATCTTAAGTGTTATTTATGGTAATAGTAGTGGTATTATTTACAATGATAATAAGAACTTCAAGCAAAGGTAGGCAATTTTTTTGTGTGTGAAATGGCAAATAGTAAATGCTTTAGGCTCTTCAGGCATGTAGATTTTTTAGAAACTACTCAACCCTGCTATTGTAGTATAAAAGCAGCCATAGACAACATATAAATGAATGAAAATTACTGTGTTACAATAAAACTTAATTTACAAAAAACAGACAACAGGCCAGATTTGGCCCCGGTCTATAGTATATAGATGATCCTAACTATATGTAATAATTGTAAAAAGGCAATATTTTAAATTCATGTATATTGATTATATACATGCCTTTACAATACCCTTCAAAAATGTCCCAAACTACATATAATAACAGTAAATAAAAAGGGGCAGAATTTCCAAGTATGACAGATTTTATTTAGATGTTAGTAAATCCTCTCCCTAACAATTATAAAACTGGTCAAAACCCCCATTTCAGGGCTCTGGAAATCACATGAAAATGAGCAATAAATTAAGAATCATTTTTTTCATAAAAAAATTGCTGAACTTCTGATAACAAAGTATGAGTTTGTGATGTTCTTGCTAGAGACTACTCCCATCCTCCTCCCTATGCTTAAACTAGTTCTACCTGGGTAGGACTGCCTATGAAAACGAACAGTTTGACTTGCTTTGGAGCTCAGTGTGGAAAAACCTTTGCCCAGCAGCACTATTAATAAAAATAACAAACTCATTGTCAGTAAAAGTGACAGACTTGAAAGAAATGAACAAGGGAAAGCCATTGTTCTGCTCTCCTAGTTAGATCAAGTGACCAAATGACAAACTAGCCAAAAATTTAACAGGTTGATCCTGAAAATAATAGAACCAAAGAGAGACTAATTAAGTTCTCCACAAATTCCTGATGAGGTTGTATTACCTATCATTTTGGTCTTTCTTATTCCTAACAGAACTCTTCTTAAGTTTTTTTCTTTATACTTCTTTCCCCCTTCAAACCCAATTTCCAAAAGATGCCCCTCCTCTTTTGCCTTATATTATCCATCCCCCACACCCAGAATAAATCAATAAGAACTTGATTACAGAGAAAATAGGGTTCAAGTCCCAAAACATAAAAAGAAGCAAAGAAAATCCTTTTTTAAATACAGATTTTACAATGCAGATTTGGTGGATATTTATGCACCAAATATCATAGAAACCATCTCTGTGAAGGAAAATCTACAAAAGATGAAAGGATTTATAGATAGACATTAGTAACAGAAGACTCTAATTTCAAAATAGATCAAGTAGGCAAAAAATAAGGAGAAAACTTAGTTGAACAATCAATAACGTAGGTATTACGGATTTTATCAAATTCTATACCCAGAATACAATGTCTTCCTAAATGGAATATGACAAAATATATCTTAGGTGCCAAAAGATATCATTAAGTTTCATTAAGTGTGATCAATGGGCCAGGCACAGTAACACATACCTGTAAACTCAGTAATTTAGGAAACTGAGGCAGAGGATTTCAAGTTTGAGGTCAGCCTCAGCCACTTAGCAAGACCCTGAATGAAGTCCTGTCTCAAAATTAAAATGAAAAGAATGGGATGTAGCTCAGTGTCAGCGCACCCCTGGGTTCAATATCCAGTACCACCCCCCCCCAAAAAAAAAAAGATTGGTTTCTAACCACAGTGTACTTTCAGTATTTGGGGGGATAAGGGAGCACTTGGGATGGAACCCTGGGGTGCTTTATCACTGAGCTACATTTCTAACACTTTTTATTTCTTATTTTGAGACAAGATCTTGCTGAAATTCTTCTGTCTCAGCCTCCTGAATCACTGGGATTACACGTGTACAACACTGTGCCTGGCTGACACTAGGAATTTTAAATAAGAATCAAAATGCCCTTTCTTCTAGAATTTTTTTAAATTTCTATGAAACAACTCAGATAAAATAGAAAACAACATGATATTTCTAAAAATAATATTTAAAATAATGATTGATCAGAGGAAAACTGACAGTGCTAAACATTTTTTTAAGAAGCCAACACCACTTCCATTGGAATTTTATTTTTTTAAATTAGAGCTTTATAGTTATACATAGTAGTTGGGTTCATCTTTACAAACTCATATATACATAGAAATCAATAGTGCTGAATATTTTATCAGAAAATAAATGAAATAATAAATGAACTACAACTCAAAAACCAACCTCTTAAAAATCATGAAACCAGGGGCTGGGGTTCAGTGGTAGAGTACTCACCTAGCACGTGTGAGGCCCTGGGTTCGATCCTCAGCACCACATAAAAATAAATTAATTTAAAAAATAGGTATTAAAAAAACCCTATATTTATGCCTTTAATTTCTTTCATCTGTCTAATCGCTCTGGCTAGTGTTTCAAGAACTATGTTGAATAGAAGTGGTGAGAGAGGGCATCCCTGTCTTGTTCCAGATTTTAGAGGGAATGCCTTCAGTTTTTCTCCATTTAGAATGATGCTGGCCTGAGGCTTAGTGTAGATAGCTTTTAAAATGTTGAGGTAAGTTCATGTTATCTCTAGTTTTTCTAGTGTTTTAAACATAAAGGGATGCTGAATTTTGTTGAATGCTTTTTCTGCGTCTGTCGAGATGATCATATGATTCTTATGTTTAAGTCTATTGATGTGGTGAATTACATTTATTGATTTCCATATGTTGAACCAGCCTTGCATCCCGGGGATGAAACCCACATGATCATGGTGTACGATCTTTTTGATATGTTTTTGTATCCAATTTGCCAAAATTTTATTAAGGATTTTTGCATCTATATTCATTAGATATATTGGTCTGAAATTTTCTTTCTTTGAAGTGTCTTTGTCTGGTTTTGGAATCAGGGTGATATTGGCCTTGTAGAATGAATTTGGAAGTACTCCCTCTTTTTCTGTTTCCTGAAATAGTTTGAAGAGTATTGGAGAGAACTTAAACTAGCACTATTTGCTGATGATATGATCCTATACCTAGCAGATCCAAAAAGTTCTACCAAGAAACTTCTAGAACTAGTAAATGAATTCAGCAAAGTGGAAGGAATAAAATCAACACCCATAAATCAAAGGCATTCCTGTATATCAGTGACAAATCCTCTGAAATGGAAATGAGGAAAACTACCCCATTCACAATATCCTCAAAAAAAATAAAATAAAATACTTGGGAATCAACAAAAGAGGTGAAAGATCTATACAATGAAAATTATAGAACCCTAAAGACAGAAATAGAAGAAGACCTTAGAAGATGGAAAGATATACCTTGCTCAAAGATTGGCCATTTTAATAATATTAATTCTGCCTTATTACCTAAAGCACTTTACAGAATCAACACGATTCCAATCAAAATCCCAACGGCATTCCTCACAGAAACAGAAAAAGCAATTATGAAATTCAGATGGAAAAATAAGAGACCCAGAATAGCTAAAGCAATTCTAAGCAGGAAGAGTGAAACAGGTGGTATAGCTATACCAGATCTTAAACTATACTACAGAGCAATAGTAACAAATCAGCATGGTACTGGCACCAAAACAGGCTGGTAGACCAATGGTACAGAATAGAGGACACAGAGACCAACCCACAAAATTACAACTACCTTATATTAGACAAAGGTGCTAAATGTATGCAGTGGAGAAAGATAGCATCTTCAACAAATGGTGCTGGGAGAACTGGAAATCCATATGCAACAAAATGAAATTGAATTCCTATTTCTCACCATACACAAAAGTTAACTCAAAATGGATCAAGGATCTAGGAATCAATCTGCATCTAATAGAAGAAAAAGGCCCTAATCTCCATCACGTGGGGTTAGGCCCCAAGTTCCTTAATAAGACGCCTATAGCACAAGAATTAAAACCAAGAATCAACAAATGGGATGAATTCAAACTAAAAAGTTTTTTCTCAGCAAGAGAAATAATATGAAAAGTGAATAGGGAGCCTACAACCTGGGAACAAATTTTTACCCTTCACACATCAGATAGAGCTCTAATCTCTAGGATATATACAGAACTCAAAAAAAAAAAAAAAAAAACAAATAACCCAATCAACAAATGGGCCAAGGACCTGAACAGACACTTCTCAGAAGAGGATATACAATTAATCAACAAATACACAAAAAAATGCTCACCATCGCTAGCAATCAGCAAAATGCAAATTAAAACTACTCTAAGATACCATCTCACTCCACTAAGAATAGCAGCCATTATGAAGTCAAACAACAACAAGTGCTGGCGAGGATGCAGGGGAAAATGGTACACTCATACATTACTGGTGGGACTGCAAACTAGTGCAGCCAATTTGGAAAGTAGTGTGGAGATTCCTTGGAAAACTGGGAATGGAACCACTATTTGACCCAGATATATCTCTTCTTGGACTATACTCAAAAGACCTAAAAACAACATACTACAGGGACACAGTCACATCAATGTTTATAGCAGCACAATTCACAATAGCTAGACTATGGAGCCAACCTAGATGCCCTTCAGTGGATGAATGGATAAAAAAAAGTGGCATTTATACACAATGGAATATTACTCGGCACTAAAAAATAACAAGATCATGGCATTTGAGCAGATTATGCTAAGTGAAGTTAGCCAATCCCAAAAATACAAATGCCGAATGTCTTATCTGATATAAGGGGGGGTGACTCAAAATGGAGTAGGGAGGAACAGCATGAGAAGAAAATTACCTCTAGATAGGGAAGGGAGGTGGGAGGGAAAGGGAAGGAGACCCCCTTCATTATACAGAATATAGGTATGACGATGTGAGGGGGGGAAAAAAAGTGAGTCACATTAGATTGGGTAGAGAGAAGTGATGGGAAGGAGGGAATGGAAGGACAGCAGAATAAAATAGACATTATTATTGCTATGGGTATATACGTGACTGCATGACCAATGTAATTCTGCAACCTGTACACTCAGAAAAATGAGAAATTATATCCCATCTGATTCAATTGTATGATATGTCAAGATCATTGTACTGTTATGTGTAACTAATTAAAACAAATAAAAAAACTGCCTACACAGCATCTAATTTAGATTAAACTAACAAATTCTCAACAACAAAAAAAACCCCACAAATAAAAAAAATCATGAAACCAAACCAAAATAAATCATAAGGAAAGAATTAATAAGATAAAGGCAGAATGAATGAAACAGAGTGGGGACTGGCAAACTTTTCCTACATGGCTAGTGTAAGTATTTTAAGCTTGTGGACCATATGTTCTATGCAGCAACCACTTAACTCTTCTGTGTCACCAAGGCAGCCAAGGACAATACATAAATGAACAGATGTGGTTGTGGTCCAATAAAACTTTATTTCCAAAAACAAACAAGCAGCCTGCTGGCCAGAGTTTACTAACACATTAGGTAGAAGACAAAAACAAGCAAACAACAAAAAGCTATAGATCTAATTATCAAATTATCAACAGATGTTTTTGAAACAAATTAATAGACCTCCTAGATAGAAAATACAGATCAAGAAGCTCCAGAGATAGAGAAATTAAACATTTAAACCACAGATTTTTTAAAAATCATGAGACTACTTTTAAGATTACTTTGCAAATAAAATATTGTCCTAGGTAAATACATATTTCGCAAAGTGACTACTATTCAATTTAGAACTCTGAAGCACACCAGTTCCATAAAAGAAATAAACAAAGTTATTTAGGAATTACCCTGTGATAAAGCAGCTGGCCCAATTGGTTTGATAGGAGAATTCTACCAAACCTTCGAAGATAAGATGTTCCCAATATTCCACAAACTATTCCAAAGGATTGAAAATAAAGAACTTCCTATAGTACATAAAAACTGAAAAACAATATCATTCATGAATACCAATATTAATAACAATATTAACAAACAAAATCTAATACCTGAATCTATCCTGGGAATACAAAGTTAGTTCATTTTATCAAGTCCATTAATGTCATACATCCTACTAATAGATCTAAAATGAATAAAATCTATGATTATAGATGTTTAAAACGTTTCTAACAGAATTTAACACCTATTCCTGATGAAAACACTCAAGAAAATGGAACTGGAGGATTGTATCTTTTTTTCCTTGTGGTGCTGAGGATTGAACCCAGGGCCTTCTGCATATGAAGCATGCACTCTACCAACTGAGCTATATCCTGAGCCGGAGGATACTTTCTTAATGTAAGAAAAAATATATAACTTACTCTTAATACCAGTATTTCCCTTAAAGGGGTATCAATGAGAGCATTTCCACTAAGATAAGAAAGAAGGCATGGATACTCATTATTTTGGCTTTTCAATGCTATACTAGAGGTATTAGCCAAAACAACTTGATACATCAACAAAGCAATGGTTGGTAAATATGCCTTGTGGGCCAAATTAAACCTGTTTCTGTAAATAAAGTTTACTGAAACATAGCCATGTTCATTTTATTATTTTCTGTAGTTTAATATAGTCAGATCATGTGGCCTGCAAAATCTAAAATTTTTCTTATCTAGCCCTTTGCAGAAGAAATTTCCTACTGGGGCCAGGGTTGTAGCTCAGTGGTAGAGTGCCTAAAATGCGTGAGGCACTGGGTTTGATACCCGGCACCACATAAAAATAAAAACAAAATAAAGGTATTTAAAAAAAAAAGAAATTTGCTACTTTCTGAACTAGAAGCATAAGAGCTAATAAGGAATTAAAACTATCTCTAAGTCAGGCATGGTGGTACAACACACCTGTAATCTCAGCAACTCAGGAAGCTGAGGCAGGAGGATTGCAAGTTTGAGGCCCTAGCAGCTTAGTAATATCCTGCCTCAAAAATAATAAATAGAAGAACTTGGGGTGTAACTTAGTGGTAAAATACCTCTGGGTTCAAAAAAGTACTTAGGGTTATTTTTTGTTGTTTGTTTGGTACTATCTCCATTTTGCAATAAGACAGTGATAAAATCAATGACAATAACAATCAAATATTTGGAAAGTTTAATAAGGTGGATAATATAAAATTGACATTCAGAAATCAACCTCCACATACATAAGCAATAACCAGTTAGTGGAGAAAGTATTAGTGAAAAACTAAATCCCCAGTTACAATCTTTTTTTTTGGGGGGGGTGGTACCAGGGATTGAACTCAGGGACACTCGACCACTGAGCCACATCCCCAGCATTAATTTGTATTTTATTTAGAGATAAGGTCTCACTGAGCTGCTTAGCACCTCGCTTTTTTCCCGAGGCTGGCTTTGAACGTGAGGACCTCCTGCCTCAGCCTCTGGAGCCACTGGGATTATATGCCCAGCCCCATTTATAATCTTAATGAAGGAAATCAAATACTTAGGATTAAATACAACAAATTTGCAAAATTTATATGCAGGAAACTTTTTAAAAATCTGAAAGATATAAAAATAGCCTCAAAAAAGTGGAATTCTTGGATAGGATCAGTGTTATTCAGATGTCATTTCTCCCCATATTAACTTGTGCCGCAGTCTGGCTGGGCACAATCAGGAGCCACTTGTCAAAAGAAACTAACTTTATTTTTAGAACCACACACGCCAAACAAAACAGCCTCTCAGGAAAAATCCTCAGAGCCCCAACTGCCACCACCGGCTTCCCACAAGCCTATCTCTCCAACACAAGCCTCTCTCCACCTCCCACAATCCTCCTGCTCTTGAGGTCGATTGGCTGGGTCATGTGGGCGGAGCCAAAAAAGTCCCCCAATGAGCAGCTCCGTGGTCTGAAAGGGCAGGGAAACAGCCCAATGAGCATCACCGCAGAGGAGCCAATCAGCTAGATGTTGCTGGGGCCGCTGTGAGCCAATCATCAGCCGGCAGCTGGAAGTTAGCTGGCAGCTGGAAGTTTGCTGGGGCCCCTTTGGCTGTGGCTCTCAACATCTCCCCCTCTCTGTTTAAACAACAAGCATGTGGCTTAGGGACCGTGCCTGCCTTAGGTTGTCCAATAGTACATATGGTCCTTATCCGTTAGGTTGGTACTATTGCAATTGGATCTTACCCGTCACTGACTACCGGTCCAGTATACAGCCACACCTGTGGAGAGGTCTTTGTACCAGCTGGGGGGTGAGGTTCTTTGCCTCACCTCTGTTGGCCCCCAAATTTTAGCTGGACGATCATGACAAGCAGAAGGGAGGAAGATACACCAAGCCAATTGAAGGCTCCTTTTGGAAAAATTGTACCACCGATGACATCATCAGCAAAAATACCCCAACGCTACCACAAGTCGCTGCACCAACAGATAGTTCACAATGCATACAGGTGAGTTCACAATGTGTCCAGGCAAGTTTTGCAAGCAGTTCAGTGATGGCTATTGCAGAAGCTGTAGATTGGTTTTATCTTTGACTTCACCAGCACTGTGATGAAGATAGGAATTCTGGCAATAATGGCTAAAGAAAAAATTATGTAACATTACAGAAGGCACTAAAAGAAAACAATTTTCTTAACAGTTTACATTGTCTTTAAGAGAATTATTAAATATAATGAAAAGGAAAGGTGAAAGTAAACAAATAGATCTGTTAACCTCCTTTTTTGTTTACATATTAAAACAATCCTCAACAGTTGTTTACCCAATTTAAATTAAACCATATAAATCACGTGAAAAAAAAAATTGGATCCATTTTATCATGAGCGCTCATCATATATGATATATGGACATACGTACATTCAAACATATAACAAAACACAAGTATGCACACATAATATAATACATACAACACATAACATTATAGTAAAGGCCTTATAACTTTTTACAGGTGAAATCTCCATTGCAATGTTTAAAAACTCTATAGTCAAAAAATAGAACTGATCAGCAAAACATTAATCTAGGTCTGTAAGACCTCAAAAAACAAAATAGAACTTCATGATATGGCAAAGGGCAATAATAAAATAGATATTGAAAAAAGCAGGTGTGGTTCTGTTGCAGATGTAAGAATAGCCAAACTGGAGTTTTGGATATCAGTTGTTATGGATTTGAGCCAAATCATCTTCTTTTTGGTCTGTAGAAATCGCTTTAGTTAATCTTTCTGGAATCCAAATCGGCTGCTGTTCTCCCTGTGGAAACACAAACAGACCTCCGACTCCAGACAATCACTGGGTCAGGACCTTGGTTAATCTCTCTGGAATCCAAATCGGCTGCTGTTCTCCCTGTGGAAACACACAAACAGACCCCCGACTCCAGACAATTACTGGGTCAGGACCTTTCCATTGTCCTGTTAGAATATCCTTCCAAAGTACCTTGGGCTTATGCACATTTTTTGGACACATATGCCTTTCCGCAGCACTAAGTCCTGATGAATCCAAATTTAAAAAGTTTAGAGTAAAAAGGGTTATTTTAAGTTTATCTTTGGGGAATATATACCCCTTCCCAATTCCTTCTTTTTGCTTTAATAAGTACATTTTAATAGTTTGATGAGCTCTTTCAACTATGCCTTGTCCCTGTGGATTGTATGGGATTCCTGTTATATGAGTAATGCCAAATGTTGAGCAAAATTGTTTAAAAGAGGTAGAAGTATAACCAGGGGCATTATCTGTTTTTAACTGTTTTGGAACACCCACAGTGGCAAAATTTTGTAAGCAATGAGCTATAACATCTTTAGTTTTTTCTCCTGCATGAAGGGAGCCCATCAAAAATCCAGAAGAAGTATCAACTGTAACATGCAAATATTTTAATTTTCCAAATTCTGGCAAGTGTGTGACGTCCATCTGCCAAATATGGTTAGGTATCAATCCTCTAGGATTGACTCCAAGATTAACTTGTGGTAAAAAGGTCACACAATTTTGACATTGTTTTATTATTTGTCTAGCTTGTTCCTTAGTTATTTTAAAACACTTTTGTAAAGTATTAGCATTGACATGGAACTTTTTATGAAAATTTATAGCTTCTTCTAGTGTAGAGAAAATATGTATGTCATGTGTAGTTTTATCTGCTAAAAAACAATCTTTAATATCTATAACTAAAACATACCAGGTTTTTGGCAAAGCAGACAATTGAGGAATCTCTGTCTGACTAGCTTGAGAGGCCTTCTCTTTTACTTGAATCTTTTCCTCTGTCTGACTAACTTGAGAGACCTTCTCTTTTACTTGAATCAATATGTCTTCTCCTTCCTCTACCATTGTCTGAACTGAAGGCTTTGGACTAAGCAAACAAGATACGAACGTCCACAATGGCAATGTGCCAACTGGCAGAGTCCCTGGGCTTTTCTTTTCTATTCTTTTTAAATCTTCACCATGATGGTTACATTGTGATATATTTAACAACTCCTCCTTAAAAAGCCATGGGCTACATTTTTGTATTGTATCAACGTGTGCCCTGACCGTTCTTGATTTTACTGAGATGCCTCCTTCCTGTAACAATTTACTTAACACTCTTTCAGTTTGTTTTTTACTAATTTCTGATCCCGTATTTCTACTATAATACAACCCAACAAGATGACGCCAAACAAAACCGAGACAGAATGAAATAAAAAGGGAACAACAAAAAGTCATTATAGCCTTTCTATCCTCCTGACATGTGCATCTGTCCTTTCTCCCTATCTGTTCCTCAGACGTAAATAGTTTTTCCTCAGATGTGAGCGGTTTTTCTTCCATCTCACTCATCTCCAGGGACAGGCAACTTAAAACAAAAGTGAAGCAAACTAAAAGAGGAATCTTAAAATGGCTACCCATCCTCTCGCCCTGCCCTCAGGGGCGAGCAGTTTCACTTACCCTCAGTCGCTCCCCGTGCGAGCCACCAAATGCCGCAGTCTGGCTGGGCACAATCAGGAGCCACTTGTCAAAAGAAACTAACTTTATTTTTAGAACCACACACGCCAAACAAAACAGCCTCTCAGGAAAAATCCTCAGAGCCCCAACTGCCACCACCGGCTTCCCACAAGCCTCTCTCTCCAACACAAGCCTCTCTCCACCTCCCACAATCCTCCTGCTCTTGAGGTCGATTGGCTGGGTCACGTGGGCGAAGCCAAAAAAGTCCCCCAATGAGCAGCTCCGTGGTCTGAAAGGGCAGGGAAACAGCCCAATGAGCATCACCGCAGAGGAGCCAATCAGCTAGATGTTGCTGGGGCCGCTGTGAGCCAATCATCAGCCGGCAGCTGGAAGTTTGCTGGGGCCCCTTTGGCTGTGGCTCTCAACAAACTTGCAAGTTTATTGTAATCCCTATATAAATACACACTTTTATGGAGTTAGACAAGTTGATATTAAAGTTCTCATAGAAAAACAAACATATAAAAATACCCAAAGAAAACACTAAAAAATAAAAACCATAGGGAGGGACTAGTCCCAATAGATGTTAAAACACACTATAAGCCTTTAAAACTGTCACATTTTTAATTTTATTATATGATTATTAGATTAATATCTGTTTTCTCATTAATCTGTAAACTCCATGAAGGTAAGAACACCATGACTGTCTTAGACATTATAATTTCTCCAACTGTCTGTGACAGTTGACATAGTTAATGCATAATAGGTAGGCAGTATATTGGGGTACCAGGCCCATTGTTCTCTTGGAGTTCTCAGTTTTGTTAGGAACAGAAATGATATAGATAAAAAGTAAGCAAAATGATTGAATAAGAGTCTTTTGGTTAAAGGTAAATATTAGGAAAAATATAAAGAAATGGTGATAATGGAAATCTGCACTGGAAGGTAATATTTGAGAACAGGACAAGGAGTCATCTATGTGAATAAGTGGTAAAGTGACAGAGTAATTCATGGGAAGTAAATTGTACGTATAAAGGTCTAAGGGTGGAAACAAGTTTGAGAGGTTCAAGTAACAGAGAGCCAATACAGTTATACTGTAAAAAGGGGAGTGGAGAAGGTTTGTAGAACTTTAGTTGGCCATGCAATTAGGTCTTCATTCTAATTGTAGAGGAAGCCATTATAGGAATTAGAGTATATGGTAAGAAGAAGGGCCTTCCAAAGATGTCCATGTCCTGATCACTGGAATTTGTGAATATGTTAAATAACATGGTGAAGGGGAATTAAAATAGCAGATAGAATTTAGACTGCTAATCATATCACTTCAAAATAGGGAATATTAACCTGGATTATCAGATAGGCTTAATATAATCCTGAAATACAGATAAGAGAGAAGAATCAGGATCAGAGAGATTCAGTGTGAAAAGGACTTAGCTCAGCACTGCTGGCTTTGAAAATGGAAGAAGCAGACCATGAGCCAAAGAATGCAGATGATCTTTAGAAGTCTGAAAAGTGTATAAAGTAGGCAATGGATACACAAAAGAATTACCAGTTTCGAAATTGAAACAGTTACAACATCTAAGGGTTTAAATGAGGTTTTTTAAAAATACCATTATGTAGTATTAAATATTATTAATGTCATTAATAATATTATTCACATGGTTGTTTTCACCTTTTTAGACCTTGCTGACTAAGACTTTATTCTTTATATGTCATTAATATCATTATTCAAATGGCTGGTTTGTTATATTTTTGACTGGGCAACCAAAAAAAAAGTTATACCACTCAAAGCACAGTTTAGAAAGACAGAAATAATACAGGATGAGAAGGGCAGTGTGTAAATAAAATAAATGATCTTAGGACTAAACTAAAATAATTACCTTTGGACTTGGTACTACCCTAAACTAGTTGTTACATTGCAAATAAGTCATCCTCTCTAGTTGCCTCAGTTTTCTCATTTGCATTAGATTCTATTTGTTCAAGGTCTAAAATTCCTTATTGTAGAGCAAATAAAGATTATATTTGCAGCAAATTTATCTAGTTTGATATTTACTGTCATAAATTCATTACAGTACTGATTAGTTTACTGTTTATTATATCTGAGTTCATACCTACGAATCTCCAAATGAAATAACAGTATCCTGTTAAAAGTTGTTAAATTTTGGCTTGATTTTATTGATTCACATCTAGGCAGTTTTCCTTTAAGTTGAAATAAGACCAAAAAAATCCATGTATTCAGAATCTGATGTGAGCCTAAAAACAATATAACTGATGAAAATTTTCAATGTTTATAAAACAAAGAAATTGTCAACAGAATGCCTGGCAATAGAGCTACCAGAAAAAAAAAAGTACAGCCTATAATTCATGAAGATTGGCTCAAAACAAACTGTCCCTGCCAACAGAAAATCTGACAATTATTCTGTTGTCTAATTTGGCTCAGCCTAAGTTGACCTTGTTTATTCATCTCAGTCTTTTAATTCTTGTTAACTTGGCATGAGAGGAGAACATATGGCATATGTCTAGGAAGTCCATTTCTGCATCTTAAACTGAAATAAATGTAGAATATACTAAGCATTTCCCATGTGTTGAGCGCTTAAGGTAGCTTTAATGTGTATTATGTTGAACTGGTTAAGTTTAGATTAGGCCCACCAGGTGTTTTATGTTTCCTTCCTGCCTATATACTAGAAATTCCCAAGAGACACATTTTTCTAACTCTTGGTATATAACTAAAACCCACCAATTTTAAACATATTTCCAAAGAAGATAGTTTTAAGCTCTTTTAGAACATGAAAATGAAAATGTTATCAGCAATTTGACAACCTAAAGATATTTACAGGTTTTCACTGAATCTAAGGCTATGTTTGAGAAAGCTAATGGAGATAATATAAGATAGATAATACAAGTTGAAGAACAAAAAGACTATTTCCATTTTCTCCATCCTAATCTAGTCTACTTTTTAAAATTTCTTTTTCTGACCTACTGAGGCAATTGTGAAAGAAAAATTACATTTTATTGTAGCTTTATGTCTCAATAAACACTGTGTGGAAGCAAGCTTCTTTATAGATTCATAGCTCTTTTATGGAATCATAGGTCTCTAATACCAGAACTAGAAAAACATAAACCTTACAAAATTCAAAGTCCCAAAGTGTGTGTATTTTAAGGAATAGTGTTTGGGCATGGAATGTATGATTCTGTTAACTAAGTCAAATGAAAAACATGAAAGTATAATTTCATATATAAAGCTTTATTCACATTATATCTTTTGAAACCCTTAAACCTATTAGTGGACTTCATATGGCATTACTGTTTGTATAGTATTTGTCTTCTTCAAAGCTCAGATCATTCACACTTCATAAACTGTGATCAAAGATAAAATTTCAGCTATAGGAAGTTTTTACTAACCAAATACTCATTATGAGACCCTGAAGTTATAAGTTTACATAGAGCAACAAAAGTCTCTGTAATGTGAAATGTTAAAGAATGAGTTAACAATTGTAAACTCTGTCCCCATTTAAATACCCCTCCCCAGAAAATAACTACCATTTATTTCCATCTATGAAGTTCATCAGTATTTCCACTGATTATCAGCTAGCTATATATCCAACATATTAATACAAACATTTCAAAACAACTGAAAATCATGCCAATTTTTTTTCATTAAATGGATGAAAGAGATTGGAAAAATGTTCATATGTTTTGTAAAACCACTGATAAATGAGGATATGACACTTAGACCAATTAACTGAAAAAGAAATTCCACAAGGATAATGAAATTAAAGGAACTGCAAATGAGTTTATCAAAGTATTATAAAAATGAGAAAGACCTTGTATATTTTTTTTTAAAAATGACCATAAATACCATAAAAAGTCAATATGAAGTTAAAGATACCATATCATGCTATTAAACAGTTTTGGTCAGAAAAACTAGAACCACTCTCCACCCTCCAATTCAAGTAGATTTACTCCTCATTCCTTATAAGAATTTACACAGAGTAGAAATTATATGTAGAAAATAAGTGTGTTTACTTACTTGATCTATTTATTAATTTTTTTAGATACTGGGGATCTAACCCTGGGTCTCAAACATGCTAAGCAAGCCCTCTACCACTGAGCAAATTCCCCAATTCCATATTTTATTAATACAAGATAAAATAAGCTTACTATTTTTACCATTTATTTTTTAGTCAAATTGTTTTTTTTCTTTCTGAAAGCAATTATCCTTAGATATGGACCTCCCATAACTTTGTTAAGATGTTGAATGACCCCACCTAACACTGCTAAGGGAAGCTGAGAATATTTTGAACTACAGCAAAAATGATTCTTTGATTTTTCATCAAGATCTTTTTTTTTCTTTGCTTAATTATGGCCTTAATAGTTCATGGACATTTATGCATATTCATATTTATTTTTTCTCATTTCTAGCATTTTTTGAAGATAATTGCTTTGCATGGATCAATATTTTTTTAAGTTTTTTTTTTTTTTTTAGTTCAATGGACCTTTATTTTATATATTTATATGTGGTACTAAGGATCGAACCCAGTGCCTCACACATGCTAGGCAAGTGCTCTGCCACTGAGCCACAACCCTAGCCCTGGATCAGTATTTTGAGCACTAGAATGTTTGATTAATATGTTTGGGTTTTGTTTTATAGTTTATTTTTAATGTTTTACTTTATATATATTTGTTCTTTCACTTATCTGTTTCCTGATTCTCATTTTCTCTTTTCTTCTGCTAATAGCAAATCTCTATTGTTTACTCTTTGACTCTTTCTTTAATTTTTTAGTTTTGTCTTCTCTCCTCTTCCCTCATAATTATTACATCCTACATGACTTCTGTTCTCTCCCTGTCCAGCATTCAAAATTACCCTTTGGCAAACTTACTGTTTTAATTGTAAGCAATAACTGATCATATCATTTCTGTTTATTATGACAATTAGTATTGTAGATATCATAATAGAAACCATTTGTTTTAATGTTAAAAAAAAGATGTTATTAATGTGCAATTTCAAAATCAGGAAATGTACTCCCTTGTGAACAGGCAGAAATATCTATTTACGTTTACTATTCTTCACCATTTCCTTGGCCTGATTTTAATTTGTCTGACATATTCTTTTTTAATATTTATTATTTTTTAGTTGTAGTTGGACACAATACCTTTATTCTATCCATTTATTTTTATGTGGTGCTGAGGATCGAACCTAGGGCCCCACACATGCTAGGCGAGGACTCTACCACTGAGCCACAACCCTAGCTCCTCTCTGACATATTCTTTGAAACCAAGTTTGTATACCTTTCTGTTTTAAGAAAGAGAGTAAAAATAAAAAGTTAGGAAGTTAAGACTTTCAGGGGCTTGGAATATAGCTCAGTGGTAGAGCCTAACATGCATGAGGCCCTGGGTTTGGTCCCCAGCACCGCAAAAAGAAAAACTGAACAACTATGCTAATTTCAAAGTAGATTTCAAAGCAAAGGAAAATAACAGAGATAATAAAGGACAATGCAAAATGATAAAAGAGATAATTTTACTGAGTAGGCACAGCAATCCTAAACATGGATGTATCTAAAAACACAGTGCATAATTCTTAAATTAAAAAAAAAAATGGAAGTCACAGTAGGAATATACAAATCCACAGTTTGAAACTGTATCACACACCTCTAAGAATTGCTAGGACCATTGTGTATGCTAGCGCACTCTCTTTCTGTAACTTCTGGGTGATCTAATCAACTTCTAAGGCATTAATTCTTAATTGTATCTACCTCGGATTTTATCTCTACCCAGAATCATATTTTCAACTTCCTCATGTATTTTCTGACTTGCATGCTATGACAGATGAAAAATGACCCAAAAATCTTGGTTTTCTCCCTTGACTTGGAACCTCTATTTGGCTCTCCTTCCCTTTTTAAACAACAACAGTACAACACAATGTGATCCTCATATACTTGTGCAATTGGAGAATTTTAGTGTTCTTTGTAGACACCTCTAAAACCTAGGGTAAGGGACATTCCTCTGGTGTAAGCTAAATATCTCTTCAAGGAAGAGAAAATAGAGTGAATCATTGATGCTTTCCATTGTTCCACCAAACAATGAAAATATATATATATATATATATATATATATATATATATATATATATATCTCCTTTTGAAGTGTACATGAACATTCACCATGAGAAAACATATCCTAGGTCACAAATAAATTTAACATCTTTAATTATAGTGGAATTAAACTAAGAATAAACAACAAAGGCTGGGGATATAGCTCAGTTGTTAGAGTACTTGTCTTGCATGCACACACATAAAAAGAATAAATAACAGGGAGAAATACAGAAAAATCTCTGAAAACTTATAAATTTAAAAACATACTTCTTAATAACCCATACGTCAAAGAGAGAGTCTTAAGGAAATCAGAAAATATTATAAACAACAACAACAACAAAGATCATAACATATCAAAATTTGTGGGATGAACCTTAAATAATGTTTAATGGAAATTTTTATTAAATGCAAATGTTAGAAAAAGAGCTGTGTCTCAATCAATGCTTCTACCATGAGAAACTAGAAAAAGAGATGGAAAATAAACTTAAAGCAAACAGGGGACCCAACATGGTGGTGGGCGGGGAGGCAGCACTTTCAGTACCTCCTCAAACACAGGGACAGAGAGACGTATTAATACTTTCAGATTCTACCTGCTGAGAAACTTCTAGCAAAATTCCGCTGAAGTGAGACCTGCTGGGGAATTTGTAGGATTATTGGAAGCGACAGTTTGCCCCAGACGAGTGAATCTCTGCAATGTGGCGCGGAGGTCCAGACCCGCCACCCGCTGCCGTTGCACGGGGACCAGCACAGTAGGAGGCGGTTCACCAGGGCATGGCATAGGGACCCTATGAAGAGGTTGCTAACCAAGCCTTCATGAAACAGCGAACCGGAACTGAAACCAACCGAGACTGGGTCAGACGAGAGACAGGCCAGACCCACCCCTCCCTTCGGACACTCTGGCAAGGAGTCTGGGACCCGCCATAGCAGAGAGGTGACGTCACCAGAATTCGGCAGACGGGATTCCTTCCCAGCGGCTTTAGCAGGTGTGTGATTCCCACCCCCACCAGATACATACAGCCGGGAAACCTCAAAAATCTCAAACCAAATCTCCATGGGCGTGACTGTAGGGGCTGAGGGAAGCAGAGGGGATTCTCGATCCCCAACTCCCCTTACCACCAGCAGCGACACCCAAGGTCTTAGCCGCCAGTTCCCGGGGGCGTGCCCACCAAAGGGGTCCAGACAAATTAAACTGTCGGTTCCCAGAGCACCGCTCCACAGCACTGGGGTGTGGATGAATGACAGAGAGAGTGCTCAGTCGTTCGGGAAATAGGGCATGCAGTGGGGCTGCAAGTGTAACCAGATCCTTAGAGAGCGCCTCCGGTGAGCGGGGGGGGATCTAGCTGGCTGACAGGAGGAAGGGGGAGGGGCCAGAGAAGAGAAATGGCTCTGGACTAACAGGATTGAGAGACTCCCAGGAGCCACCTTACAGGGATTGCGGCCGGCACATAGAGGGCAGAAGCACGGCGCGGAGGGCACAGCTCCGCCTACTGGAAGAGAAGAAAATGGATCTCTAAGACTTCATATTTTTTTCTATTTTTTTATTTTCTATTTTATTAGTTTTTTTCTTTTCCTCCCTTCTTTCTTTCCCTTTAAGTTTTATTGTTCTTTCCATTCTCCTCTATTCTACCTATCTTTCTCTCCCTCTTTCTTTTTAAGAGCTGCTTCCTTCCCCTTCCCCACAACTTTCATCCCAAGCATTATGTCTTCCATTACGTGTAATTGTCTAAATGCAAATAGGTGATTGTTTTGAGGCTGTCTATAGGGCTCCTAAATACCTAGCTATTACTAAATACCCTGATCCAATCACCTTTTAATATCCCCCTTCAGTAGAGCAATCTTCCAAAGTAGCCAAGACATACTAACCTTTATACCATCATAGCACCTAACCTAAACATAAAGTCCTAAGACCAAACAACAAATCACTACATGCATACAGAATCCGTAAGCCTATTATGAATTGAACGAATCAGCTTTAAAGTACAATAAAGCCCAACATTTCTAGGCATAGTTTCCAACCACAAAGGAGAGACCACAGAGATATACAAAACCAAAATAAATTTATAGGAGAAAACAGAAACACAGCAGTTAAACAGAATTGGAAAGTAACGTGAACACCATAAAAAAAAAGGGAAAAAAGGATTACAAACAATGCAGGACAACTTAAATTTACAGAAGAACCTAGAGGCATCAGAAAAATGGACAGAGAAAGAACTCAAGGCACACCTGACTCGGATGGAATGGAATCTTAGAGAAGTCATTAGACAGCAAGTCCAAACAATGAAAGAATACTTTGAAAAGGAATTACATAAGCAAATTCAAATTGCAAAAAAATGAACTCTACTAGGAGATAGATATTGTTTTAAAAAAATCAAGCAGTAATCCTAGAAATGCAAGAAACCATAAGCCAAATTAAAAACTCAAACGAGAATATTACAAATAGAAAAGATCAAATAGAAGTCAGAACATCAGATAATGAAGACAAAGTTTATCAACTTGAAAAGAATATAGTCAACACAGAAAGGATGCTAAGAAATCACGAGCAATCCATCCAAGAGATATGGGATGTCATAAAAAAAACAAACTTGAGAGTCATTGGGATAGAAGAAGGTATAGAGGTTCAAACCAAAGGAATGAACAATCTATTGAATGAAATAATCTTAGAAAACTTCCCAGATATGAAAGATGGAATGGATTGCCAAATCCTGGAAGCCTACAGGACCCCAAACATACAAAACCGTAATAGACCAACTCCAAGACACATAATTATGAAGATATCCAACATTCAGAACAAGGAGAGAATATTAAAAGCTACTAGAGGAAGGAGGCAGATTACATTCAGGGGTAAACCAATTAGGTTAACGGCTGATTTTTCATCACAGACGTTGAAAGCGAGAAGATCCTGGAACAACGTATTTCAAGCGCTGAAAAATAATGTATTCCAACCAAGAATACTGTATCCAGCAAAATTAAGCTTCAGGTTTGACAATGAAATTAAAATATTTCACGATAAAAAAAACTTAAAAGAATTCGCAGCCAGAAAACCAGCACTGCAAGGTATTTTGAGCAAAACACTACAAGAAGAGGAATTGAAAAACAGCACCCAAAACTAACAGTGGGAGGTAACTCAGTAAAGGGAGGAAAAATAACCAAACAGGAAAAACTAGCCAAATTAAAATAAATAAATAAATAAATAAGCATGACTGGAAATACAAACCATATATCAATAGTAACCCTAAACGTTAATGGCTTAAATTCACCAATCAAGAGACACAGGCTAGTAACCTGGATTAAAAAAACATATCCAACAATATGCTGCCTTCAGGAGACTCATATGATAGGAAAAGACATACACAGGCTGAAGGTGAAAGGTTGGGGAAAATCATACCACTCACATGGTCCTCGGAAGCAAGCAGGAGTGGCCATACTCATATGGAATAAAATCAACTTCAAACCTAAGTTAATCAAAAGGGATAAAGAAGGACACTATATACTGTTAAAAGGAACCATTCACCAACAAGGCATAACAATTATCAATATGTATGCACCAAATAATGGTGCTGCAACATTCATAAAACAAACTCTCCTCAAGTTCAAGAGTCAAATAGACCACAACACAATAATTATGGGTGACTTCAACACACCGCTCTCTCCATTGGACAGATCCTCCAGACAAAAGTTGAATAGAGAAACTATAGAACTCAATAACACTATCAATAACCTAGACTTAACCGACATATATAGAATATATCAACCATCATCAAGTGGATACATGTTCTTCTCAGCAGCACATGGATCCTTCTCAAAGATAGACCATATATTATGCCATAGGGCAACCCTTAGTAAATATAAAGGTGTGGAGATAATACCATGCATCTTATCTGATCATAATGGAATGAAACTGGAAATCAATGATAAAAGAAGGAAGGAAAAATCCTGCATCACCTGGAAAATGAACAATATGTTACTGAATGATCAATGGGTTACAGAAGACATAAAGGAGGAAATCAAAAAATTCTTAGAGATAAATGAAAATACAGACACAACATATCAGAATCTATGGGACACAATGAAAGCAGTTTTAAGAGGGAAATTCATTGCCTGGAGTTCATTCCTCAAAAAAAGGTAAAACCAACAAATAAATGAGCTCACACTTCATCTCAAAACCCTAGAAAAGGAAGAGCAAAACAACAGCAAATGTAGTAGAAGGCAAGAAATAATTAAAATCAGAGCAGAAATCAACGAAATTGAAACAAAAAAAAACCATTGAAAAAATTGATAAAATTAAAAGTTGGTTCTTCGAAAAAATAAATAAGATCGACAGACCCTTAGCCATGCTAATGGAGAGAATAAGAGAGAGAACTCAAATTACTAACATATGGGATGAAAAAGGCAATATCACAACGGACACTACAGAAATGCAGAAGATAATCAGAAATTATTTTGAAACCCTATATTCCAATAAAATAGAAGATAGTGAAGATATCAATAAATTTCTTTAAGTCATATGATTTGCCCAGATTGAGTCAGGAAGATACACACAATTTAAACAGACCAATAACAAAGGAGGAAATAGAAGAAGCCATCAAAAGACTACCAACCAAGAAAAGCCCTGGACCGGATGGGTATACAGCGGAGTTTTACAAAACCTTCAAAGAAGAATTAATACCAATACTTTTCAAGTTATTTCAAGAAATAGAAAAAGAAGGAGCTCTTCCAAATTCATTCTATGAGGCCAACATCACCCTGATCCCGAAACCAGACAAAGACACTTCAAAGAAAGAAAACTACAGACCAATATCTCTAATGAACTTAGATGCAAAAATCCTCAATAAAATCCTGGCGAATCAAATACAAAAGCATATCAAAAAAATTGTGCACCATGATCAAGTAGGATTCATCCCTGGGATGCAAGGCTGGTTCAATATACGGAAATCAATAAATGTTATTCACCACATCAATAGACATAACGATAAGAACCACATGATCATCTCGATAGACGCAGAAAAAGCATTCGACAAAGTACAGCATCCCTTTATGTTCAAAACACTAGAAAAACTAGGGATACCAGGAACTTACCTCAACATTGTAAAAGCTATATATGCTAAGCCTCAGGCTAGCATCATTCTAAATGGAGAAAAACTGAAGGCATTCCCTCTAAAATCTGGAACAAGACAGGGATGCCCTCTCTCACCACTTCTATTCAATTTAGTTCTCAAAATACTAGCCAGAGCAATTAGACAAAAGAAATTAAAGGCATAAAAATAGGAAAAGAAGAACTTATAGTATCATATCAACCGCAAATAGTGATAATTTATATAACAGACCCAAAAGGGTCTACAAAGAAACTACTAGAGCTAATAAATGAATTCAGCAAAGTGGCAGGATATAAAATCAACACGCATAAATCAAAGGCATTCCTGTATATCAGTGACAAATCTTCTGAAATGGAAATGAGAACAACCACCCCATTCACAATATCCTCAAAAAAAAAAAAAATACTTGGGAATCAACCTAACAAAAGAGGTGAAAGATTTATACAATGAAAACTACAGAACCCTAAAGAGAGAAATAGAAGAAGATCTTAGAAGATGGAAAAATATACCCTGTTCATGGATAGGCAGAACTAACATCATCAAAATGGCGATATTACCCAACGTTCTCTATAGGTTTAATGCAATGCCAATCAAAATCCCAACGGCATTTCTTGTAGAAATAGATAAAGCAATCATGAAATTCATATGGAAAAATAAAAGACCCAGAATAGCAAAAGCAATTCTAAGCAGGAAGTGTGAATCAGGCGGCATAGCGATACCAGATTTCAAACTATACTACAGAGCAATAGTAACAAAAACAGCATGGTACTGGTACCAAAACAGGGCAGGTGGACCAATGGTAAAGAATAGAGGACACAGAGACCAATCCACAAAATTACGACTTCCTTATATTTGATAAAGGGGCTAAAAGCATGCAATGGAGGAAGGATAGCATCTTCAACAAATGGTGCTGGGAAAACTGGAAATCCATATGCAACAAATGAAACTGAATCACTTTCTCTCGCCATGCACAAAAGTTAACTCAAAATGGATCAAGGAGCTTGATATCAAATCAGAGACTCTGCATCTGATACATATTGTGGGATCGGGTTCCAAATTCCTTAATAGGACACCCATAGCACAAGAGTTAATAACAAGAATCAACAAATGGGACTTACTTAAACTAAAAAGTTTTTTCTCAGCAAGAGAGACAATAAGAGAGGTAAATATCGAGCCTACATCATGGGAACAAATTTTTACTCCTCACACTTCAGATAGAGCCCCAATATCCAGAGTATACAAAGAACTCAAAAAATTAAACAATAAGATAACAAATAACCCAATCAACAAATGGGCCAAGGACCTGAACAGACACTTCTCAGAGGAGGACATACAATCAATCAACAAGTACATGAAAAAATGCTCACCATCTCTAGCAGTCAGAGAAATGCAAATCAAAACCACCCTAAGATACCATCTCACTCCAGTAAGATTGGCAGCCATTATGAAGTCAAACAACAACAAGTGCTGGCGAGGATGAGGGGAAAAGGGTACACTTGTACCTTGCTGGTGGGACTGCAAATTGGTGCGGCCAATTTGAAAAGCAGTATGGAGATTCCTGGGAAAGCTGGGAATGGAACCTCCATTTGACCCAGCTATTGCCCTTCTTGGACTATTCCCTGAAGACCTTAAAAGAGCATACTATAGGGATACTGCCACATCAATGTTTATAGCAGCACAATTCACAATAGCTAGACTGTGGAACCAACCTAGATGCCCTTCAATAGATGAATGGATAAAAAAAATGTGGCATGTATACACAATCGAGTATTATGCAGCACTGGATTTGGACTGTCTACTATGGTTTGCCTCTCCCATCTAAAGCTACACTGATCAAGAAATTGTGGTATTAGCAGAAGACAGATAAATATATTAATGAAAAAGAACACAGACTTCAGAAATACTCATATAAATATCTCCAAGTGATTTTTTAAAAAATATTTATTTATGTATGTATCTTTAGTTTAGGTGGATACATTAGTTTGTTTTTATGTGGTGCTGAGGATCAAACCCAGTGCCTCATGCATGGTAGGCGAGCATTCTACCACTAAGCCACCACCCCAGCCCCTCCAACTGATTTTTGACAAATATAAAAACACAATTTTTTAGAAAACTATTTTTTCAACAAATGGTATTGGAACAGGTGGACATCTTTGTGCAAAAAAGAAAGAATGGCAACCTAAATCTCATAACATACTCTCAAAAATAAAAAATAGATAATTGGTCTAAATGTAAAATTGAAACTACCAACTTTAAAAAAAAACATATAGAAAGAAATATTTGTAATCCAGGATTCGGCAAAACATTCTCAGACCAGCTGCTAAAAGTACTACCCATTTTTTTAATTGATAAAGTGTACTTTAACACCTTTTATTCTTCAAAAGCCACTGTTAGAAAAATGACAAGCTACATGCTGGGAGAAAATACTTACAAATCACATATCCAATGAAGGATATGTATCCAGAACATAAAAAGAACTTTCAAAGCTCAACAGTAAGAAAAATATCCCAATTAAAATGGGCAAAAGTCCTGAACAGACACTTCAGTAAGGTTATATGCAAAATTAAAACCATTAGGAGATACTCCTGCATATCTATTAGAATATCTGCAGTATGTGTGTGTGTGTGAAAATAATTATATATTTGTCAGTATGTATACATATGCATAAATACTGACAATTTCAAACACTGGGAAGGATGCAAAGTAACGTGAACTTTCATACATTGCTGATGAGAATACAAAATGATACAGCTATTCTAGGAAACAGTTTAGCAGTTTCTTATAAAGTTAAGCATATATTTGCCATATGATCTAGTAGTCTTGAGTATTTAGACTTGAGAAATTAATACTTACATTCACACAAGAACCTGTACGTGAATGTTTATAGTAGTTTTATTTATAATTTTCATAACCTGAGAAAATAAATATCCTTCAACAGATGAATAACTAAACCGGTATATAGCTATATAATGGAATACTCCTTATCAATAAAAAGTAATGAACTGTTGATTTATACAACTTGGATAATATCAAGGGCCTTATACTGAATGAGAGAAAATATAAATGGTCACATTTTGTATGATTCAAATCATATGACATTCTTGAACTCAAAACTAATAGAGAAAAGGTAAGTAGTTGTTGGGGTTATGGATAAGGAAAGTGTGACTACCAAGTATGAGGGATGTTTTTTGACATGTTGAAACTGTTTCCTGTTTTGATTGTTCTGTTGTTAATAGTATGAATCTAAGCATCTATTAAAATTCAAAGAATTATACACCTTTAAATGAATTTTAATGTATTATAATTTTATACATTTAAAAACAAAAATATGATTATATAAGTGAAAGTTGATGACAAAATTTTATAAGGCAGAATTATCTCAGGTTTATTTTTTAAATCCATAGCAATTAGGAGAGAACTCCAGATAATTAGATTGTTGTTATTATGTTAATTTGGGGATTTTTACACTAATAATGGATTATTTTTGAAATCAGGAAAGTATGAAACTTTTACCACTCACTTTAATTTCATAATACCCAGGAGTTCAGAGCATCACATTTTGTTTCCATGATTATTTCTTTTAAAAACTATATATATGTAATACATTTATCTGTACATTAAAATTTAATTTCAGCACTCTTCAAAATGTCTTACAAAGTATTTAATGGTGGAATACTTGAAAGATACTTTCCATGTTTTTAAAATAATTATTTTAAAATTATTATGTTGTTGAAAGGTTCCAGAGAAATTTTTAATTACACTTTAAAACATGTAGAAATTTGAAATGTTTAGTACCTTACTTATATTAAATTTTATAGTATTATATCCACAACTTGCATCTAACCTTAAATTTTTCTTTCTTAATTACTTGACTCATATACTACAGACAAGTAATTGACAGAAGGAATAGACCTGAAAAAGACATCTGTGCTGGATCTTTGATGACTTATACCTGTAATGCAGAAGGTAATATTATTCAAAATATAATGCCTCAAAAAGTTATAATTTATAAAAGTGTTCTATAAATGAATTAAAATATGAAAACCCAGAGCATTTCAAAACTCAGTATTAAGACTGCTTTTGGTTAATGTAATATAAAATGCCAAGTCACTTGATTATAAATAAGGCTAAATTTTAATAAGCATACAAATTAATACAGATGCCTTTGGGAATCTTGTTAAAACATTGATTCTTTTTCAGTAGATCTGGAGTGGGACCCATGACTCTGCATTTCTAAAAAGCTCTCAAAGTGATACATACTCAGCTAGTCTGGAGACTACAATTTGAGTAGGCAAGCTCTGGAGATAACAAATAAAAATGGCATGATTCTTGCCCTGTTTAGTAGAAAATAAAGAAATGTATAAGTACTATAATTCAAGACAGCTGTACTCCCTAACAGTGGTACCCTTCTTACTCTCCCTAAAGATAAATATAGCATGGCCCACTGTTTCTTTTACTTTCCCTTTAAGAAGAGGTTACTCTGCTGAACTATTATCTTAGTCCATATTCTGATGCTATAAACAGAATTCCTGAGACTAGGTAACAGCAGAGGAAAGAAGTTTATTTAGTGCCCAGTTCTGGAGGACAGAGGTCAAGATCCAGCAGCTACATCTGAGGAGGGCCTCATGCTCAAGGGGCAGCCTTACTTGATAAAATCTGCTCTCATGGTAACTAATCCAGTCCCCAAGAAAAAACTGCATGAATCCATCTTAACCTTTTAAAGACCCCACCACCTCTCAACACTGTTATACTGGGCACCAAATTTCATTATGAGTTTCAGAAAAGACAAACCATATTCATTTTGAAATGCAAAATGTGGAAGAGAGAGATGATGAGGATAAGAGAAGCAAGTGGAATTAAGATGCTTGTATGGACTTTCTTCTGGAGAGTTTAGGAGGGAAATATATGAAAGCAACTTCAGCCTCTGTGAGAAGTAGATAGCAGAGAAAATGAATTTTAAGAAGTATCATATAGTGCCAGGCATAAAATGGCTACTCATATTTTTTTCCTTAAGTTGAGGTTTACCAACTGTATGTCAGAAAGCCTATATAACATAGTCCTAACTGACCTAAAATATTGTCACTTCAGCTTCTCAGAAGCTAATCCTCACCTATGAAATCAAATTTCAGTAGAATGATTCTCATATAGAATAGGCAGGTAAATGAACATTTAAAACAATTCACTTCACATTAATGATTTTAAAACATGATATTTAGTAGGAAAAATGGTATTTTTCCCCTTTTTGAGTTTCTATTTTTCCTTGAATTTTGAGGAAAAGATGGAGTTAATAGGCCAAGAGGTGACTACAATATAACCAGAATCTTTACTTCAAAAAGAAAAAAAAAATGAAGAAGAAAAAGTATCAGGGTGGTCAATGTAATTTCCTTCATGGTGTTTAAGGCATGTAATTAAAAACCTGTGTTATTTCAAAACTAATTTTAGTTACTGAATTTTGTCTTTTTTCACAGAGATAGTCATTGCATTAGACTAGGAGATCACAGGTTTAAATGCTGTATGAAGCTAATGATGCTAAGTTACGAAGAAGGTGATGGAAGATAAGGATTGAAATATGGGTCTTGGGCCAGAGTGTGACAGGCTTTGGAGTAAGGCGAAAGAGTTTCTATTTATTTCAGTTGGTAGTGGTGTGGATTTGAACGTTAGGAAGCAGGTAAGTGAAATGATCAAAAGCATAAGAATATTAATCTGGTAGTCTTTCCCAAATTGATTGAAATGAGAAAAATTAGATAGCAAGTTTATTATAATAAAGTAGTAAAAGCCTTGAGTGAAAATGATAGTGGGAATAGGAAAGGATAAATTTGAGAGATATCATGATTAAAAAAATATGACTTGTTGAAATCCTTTATCCAACACTTCAACAAACATTTATTGAACTCCTATTATATGCCAGAAACTATGTTGTTCAGTAGAAATAGAAAATATAATGTTGCCTACAAGGTATTCATGGTAAATAGCTGCTAGAAATGTAGTAAAATTCTTTGATGCATTCTCCATGCTGCCCATAAAGTGACCTTAACCTGTTTAGACCATTATAATCTGTCCATATCATCTCCATCCAGCCTTCTTTGGCACTACTCCACAATTCTTAACTGTTTCTACTTCCTCATCACCCAAAACATGTTAATATCAATATGATTAGATTTCCTCCATATCACCTCTAAAAGCATTTGACATTGTTGATTATTTCTTTCTATAATATTCTCTTTGCCTTCTTTGTACTCTAACCCACTGAATCCTCTTGCCCTCTTTAGATCTTGATAGCCTTAATAATAACCATTTTGGAAATAGTAGACAGATAAAAGAAATTCTTTTAAGCCATCTAATATAGATGAATAGATATCAAATCTTATCCTCTCTTTCTGCCCTATTATATGTGAGCTGCAACTCTTAAGCACCAAAGTGCAGTTAAAAAAAAATGATGAATATGGGTGGTATTAGTCAAGTATCGTCAAAGAAGGAGAACCAACAGGAAGGGAGTGTGTGTGTGTGTGTACAGAGACAAAGAGACTGATCGATTATAAGGAATTGGTTCACACAATTAGGAAGGCTATTGAGTCCTAAGATCTGCAGTTGGCAAACTGGAAACCTAGGAGAGCCAACAGTGTGGTTAGTTAGCCAATAGTGCAGTGAAGGCCAGCAGGCTTGAGCCCCAGGAAGAGTAAAAAGAGAAAACTCATGTCCCAGCTCAAAGGCAGTCAGGCAGGAGTTCTCTCTCATCAGGGGTAATATTAGCTGGACATGAAAATGTACAGAGGGAAGACAAGTTGGAATCTGTTGGCACCATAAAAATATTCAAAGGGTTATGGCTGATATTTCACTTCCTCCTTCCAAATCTTGCACACATTTTTCTTTGTTCATTTCTAACATGGAAATACATGGGAAAGAATGTTCTGGGAAACATGGTTCTAGCTTAGCCAAATTTATTTACACAGTATAAAACCATCTTGAAGGTGATATATTTTAACAAAATAAATAGGCAAGAATTCTATAGAGGTAAGGTTTGTTGAGGAAGCTATGCAAACTAATACTGTACACAGAAAAGCAAAAATAAAAACCCTAATATTGTTGACCAAGTTTGCAAAGCTGAAAATTATATTGAAAATTGAAGTTTGAAAGAGTAAGTGGAAATTAGCCAAAAAAAGAAACTGTTAATAATTCTTTCCTTGTATCTTTACAGAAATTGTACATGAAACAAAATCTGTAGAGGAGAACCAGTCTTGTTTCATTTTTTAAATTTCTTTTTTTTTAATTTTTTATTTGTTTTAATTAGTTATACATGACAGTAGAATGCATTTATGCACTTTGATATATCATACATAATGGGATATAATTCCTCGTTTTTCTGAATGGACATGTTGCAGAATCATGTTGGTCATGCAGTCACATTATACATACAGTAATAATATCTGTTTCATTCTACTATCTTTCCTATCCCCACATCCTCTCCCTCTACCTAATCTAAGGTATCTATTCTTCCCTAGTGCCCCCTGCCTCATTGTGAATTAGCATCCACATATTAGAGTAAACATTCAGCCTTTGGTTTTGTGGGATTGGCTTGTTTTGCTTAGCATGATATTCTCCAACTCCAACCATTTACTGGCAAATTCCATAATTTTATTCTTCTTTAAAGTAATATTACATTGAGTATATATACCACATTTTCTTTATCCATTCATCTATTGAGGGACACCTAGGTTGGTTTCATAGTCTAGCTGTTATGAATTGAGCTGCTACAAACATTGATGTGGCTGCGTCACTATAGTATGATTTTAAGTCCTTTGGGTATAAACCAAGGAGTGGGATAGCTGGGTCAAATGGTGGTTCCATTCCCATTTTTCTGAGTTTCCAAAATGGATCAATACCTTTGCATTTATTTTGTTTTTCATATACTTTACAAAGTAATATCCAAAATTTTTATTAGATTAAACATATATAAAATTATCCTATGGAACGGCAGTAAAAAAATTCTTGTTTTTTCTCAATGCATTACTTCTTTTTAACCACCTATAATAAATAGTTCACAGACCAGCAATAATGATTTTTAGATGAGTTTTTGGTCCTTATCCCACAAATTGAGTAACACTGAACTAAGACTGACTTCTTACCTAATTTAGGCAGAAAGCTCAAAGTAATACTTTTGAGAACAATAGAAACTGGGTGTGTTTAAACCAGACACCTAATGAGTATGAATTGTAAGGAACTTCAGAGACTAATGATCACAGTTATTACTCTTTAAAACATCATAAGCTAGACACAGTGGCATAGAACTAAAATCCCAAAGGATTCAGGAGGCTGGAGGATCACAAATGTGAGGCTAGCCTCAGCAACACAGCAATATCCTCAGCAACTCAGTGAGATCCTTTCTCAATTTTTTAAGAAACTTTTTAAAAAAGGGGATAGATTGATTTCCAAGATTTTTTGTTTGTTTGTTTTTGAGGATATTTTGAGTGGGAAAGTTTCCTAATTTCTCTTTTCAGTTGATTCACCATTGATGTATAGAAACATAGTTGATTTATAGGTGTTAATTTTGTATCCTGCTACTTTGCTGAATTCATTTATAGTTCTAGAAGTATTATGGTGAAAGTTTTTTTGGGTCTTCTAAATATAGAATCATGTCACCAGCAAATTGTTTGAGTTCTTCTTTTCCTATTCTTATCCCTTTAATTTCTTTCTTTGCCTAATTGCTGTGGCTAGAATTTCAAGGACTGTGTTGAATATAAGTGGTGAAAGAGAGCATCCTTGTCTTGTTCCAATTTTCAGAGGGAGTGCTTTCAATTTTTCCTCCATTTAGAATGATGTTGGTCTTGGGTTTAACATGTGTGCACAAGCGCATGCATGCAAACGTGGGGGTGTGTGTATGTATTATTGATTTCCATATGTTGAACCAATCTTGATCCCTGGGATCAAGTGTGGTGCACTATCTTTTAGTATGTTTTATATGCGATTTGCCAGTAGTATTTTATTAAGAATTTTGAATGTGATTTGGCAGTATTTTATTAAGAATTTTTGTATCAATGTTCATCAGGGATATTGTTCTGAAGTTTTCTTTCCTTGATGTGTCTTTTTCTGGTTTTGGTATCAGGGTGATACTAGCTTTATAGAATGAGTGTGTAAGGGTTCTTCCTTTTCTATTTCATAGAATAATTTGAGGAGGATTGGTATTAGTTCTTCACTGAAAGTCTGGTAGAACTCAGCTGAGAATCCAATGGTCCTGGGCTTTTCTTTGTTGGTAGAATTTTAATGGCATCTTTAATTTCATTGTTTGAAATTGATTTGTTTAAATTATCTATGTCCTCTGGATTCAGTTTGGGTAGGTCAATCATCTCTAGAAATCTGTCAGTGTCTTTAAAATGGGGGCTGGGTTTGTAACTTAGAGCGCCTGCCTCGCACATATGAGGCACTGGATTCAATCCTCAACACCACATAAAAATGAATAAACAAAATAAAGGTATTCTGTCCATCTATAACTAAAAAAAATTTTTTTAAATATTGTCAAAAGCAATGTACAGATTTAATGCAATTCCTATTAAAATTCCAATGACATTCTTCATAGAAATAGAAAAAGCAATCATGAAATTGATTTGAAAAAATAAAAGACCCAGAATAGCCAAAGCAATCCTCAGCAAGAAAAGTGAAGCAGAAGGCATAATACCAGACCTTAAATTATACTACAGAGCTATAAAATTATACTACAGAGCCACAAAAAATGACATGATATTGACACCAAAACATACATGAAGACCCATGGTACAAAATAGAAGACTCAAAGACAAACCCACATAAATATAGTTATCTCATACTGGACAAAGGTGTCATAAACATATATTGGAAAAAAAAGATAGCCTTTTTAACAAATGGTGCTAGGAAAACTGGAAATCCATATGTAGCAAAATGAAATTAAACCCCTATATCTCACCCTGTACAAAACTCAATTCAAAGTGGATCAAGGACCTAGACATTAGGCCAGAGACCCTGGGCCTATCAGAAGAAAAAGTAGGCCCAACTTTCCATCATATTTGCTTAGGAACTGACTTCCTCAATAAGACTCCTAAAAGATAAGAAGTAAAATCAAGACTCAATGAAAGGGTAGTATCACACTAAAAAGCTTCTTCACAGCAAGGGAAACAAGAACATGAACAGGGAGCCTACAGAATGGAAGAAAATCTTTGCCACCTGTATCTCAGAGCACTGATCTCTGGGATATACAAAGAACTCAAAAAACTTAACATCAAAAACAAACCCAAATAACCCAATCAATAAATGGGCAAAGGAACTAAAAAGGCACTTTACAGAAGAAGAAATACAAATGGTCAAAAAGTGTATGAAAAGTATATGAAAAAATGTTCAATATCTCCAAGCAATTAAAGAAATGTAAATTAAAACTACACTGAGGTTCATCTCACTCCAGTCAGAATAGCAATTATCAAGAATACAAGTAACAATAGGGCTGTGGCTCAGTGGTAGAGCACCTGCCTCGCACAGATGGGGCACTAGGTTTGATCCTCAGCACCACATAAAAATAATAAGATTTGTGTCCATCTATAACTAAAAAAAATTTTTTTAAAGAATACAAGTAACAATAAATGTTCGTGAGGATGTGGGGAAAATGTCCACTTATACATTGCTAGTGGGACTGCAAATTGGTGCAACCACTCTGGAAAGCAGTATGCAGATTTGTAATAGAATCACCATTTGACCCAGTTATCCCACTCCTCTGTATATACCCCAAAGACTTAAAATCAGCATACCACAGTGACAAAGCCACATCAATGTTTATAGCAGTTCAATTCACAAAAGTTAAGCTATGGAACCAGCCTAGGTACCTTCAACAGATGAATGGATTTAAAAAATGTGGTATATACATAAAGGAATATTACTCAGCCTTAAGGAAGAATGAAATTATGGCATTTGATGGCAATCCCAAAAACCTTAAAGCCAAATGTTCTCTCTAATATGTGAATGCTAACACATAATAAGGCAGGTGGAGAGGGAAAAATAGAAGTTCATTGGATTAGACAAAGGGGAATAAAGGGAATGGAGGGGAGATAGAATAGGAAAGACACTAGAATGAATCAGCCATAACTTTCCTATGTTTATATATGAATACATAACCAGTATAATTCCACATCATGTACAACCTCAAGAATGGGAAGTTATGCTCCATATATGTATAATATGTCAAAATATACTGTTGTGTATATCTAAAAAGAACAAATTTTTTTAAACACTGAAAATAACAAAGTGGGGAGCTAGAGACGTAGCTCAGTGGTAAAGTGCCCCTGGGTTCAATTCCTAGCATGTGCTTGTGTACATACATACATACATATATTAATTAAATAAAACATCATAGTGGGTCAACTTAGTACTGAACACTTGCTTGTTCAGGCACTAAAAAGAGCTTATCCAATAACTTAGCAGTCATCTTATAAAATTAATGAGAACAGTATACAATAAGCAAGTCTTTTTTGGAAAGCAAGTCTCATCATATCAATTTAATTTGATGTCACAGTCTATATAATAAGTTACAGATATAATCTACATTGCCCCGATTTCAAAAAGAATTTTGATTGTGTCTTGCACTTTAAAACAAGCTACAAAACTGTTTGGTTTTGTTTTGTTTTAGATCTCAGGACCTCATTAAAATAACTTTTTTCTCCATATTTTTATTATTGCATTATAATTATACATAATGGTGGGATTCACTGTTAAATATCCATACATGTACATGCTGTGATAATATAATTTGACCAATATCATTCCCTAGTATGTTCCCTTTCCCTTCCTCCTTACTTTCCTTAGTCCCCTTCCTCTCCTTTCCATTTTTTTTTCCTATCTCTTGCCTAATTGCTGTGGTTAAAACTTCTAGCACTATATTGAATTCAAGAGTGGTGAAAGTATACATTCTTGTCTTGTTCCATATTTCAAAGGAAGTGTTTTGTTTTTCCCTATTCACTATGAAGTTGACTTTGAGTTTATCTCCTATACCCTTTCTGATGTTGATAAATTCCTTCTATCCCTAGTTTCTGCAGTGTTTTTATCATAAATGGGTAATGAATTTTGTCAAAGACTTTCTCTGAATCTATTGAGACTTTGATTTTTGTCCTTAATTCTATTTATGTGATACATTATAGTTATTGATTTACACATGCTAAATCTTCCTGGTAACCCTGGAATAAAACCAACTTGGTCATGATGTAAAATCTTCTTAATATGTTTTTGATATGACTTGCTAAAATTTTATTAAAGATTTTTTGTATCTAAGTTCATCAGGGATATTGATCTGTAGTTTTCTTTCCTCAATGTGAGCTTATCTGATTTTGGTATGAGGGTGATACTGGCTTCATAGAATGAATTTGGAAGGGTTCCATCCCCTTCTATTTCACGGAATAAAAATAGGAGTATTGGCATTAGTTCTCTTTTAAAGGTCTGGTAAAATTCAGCTGAGAATCCAACTGATTCTAGGCTTTTCTTTGTTGAAAGACTTTTTATTACTGTTTCTATCTCATTGCTAATTATTGGCCTGTAGCTTTTCTATGTCCTCTTGATTCTATTTTGACATGTCATGCATGTATAGAAATGTATCCATTTCTTCCAGGTTTTCCAATTTATTGCAGTATAAATTTTCAAAATACTCGCTAATTATCCTCTGGATTTCCGTGATATCTGAGGTGATTTCTCCTTTTTAATCTCTTATTAATTTGGGTCTTTTCTTTTTTTCTTTCAGTAGTTTACCTAAGAGTTTGTTGATCTTTGTTCATTTTTTCAAAGAACTCTTTCATTGATCCTTTGTGTTTTTTAAATCTCTATTTCATTGATTTCGGCTCTGATCTTACTTATTTTGTTCCTTCTACTGTTTTTCGAATTGGTTTATTTTTCAAGGGCCTTCAGATTCATAATTAGATTGCTTATTTGAAATCTTTCTGATTTTCTGATGTAGGCACTGATAGCTATAAACTTCTTTGAACTACCTTCATACTGTCCCAGAGCATCTGGCATGTTGTTTTTGGTTTTTGTTTCTTTGTGTGTGTGTGTGTGTATGTGTGTGCCAGGATTGAACTCAGGGGCACTTGATGACTGAGCCATATCCCCAGCCCTATTTTGTATTTTATTTAGAGACAAAGTCTCACTGAGTTGCTTAGTACCTTACTGTTGCTGAGGCTAGCTTTGAACTCTCGATCCTCCTATCTCAGCCTGCATCTGGTATGTCGTATCACTAATCTCATTTGAATCTAAGACTTTTTTAATTTCTCTCCTGATTTCTTCTGTCACCCATTCATCATTCAGAAACATATTGTTTAATTTCCATGTGTTTATGTAGTTTCTGTGGGGGTTTTTGGGGGGTGTTGATTTCTAATTACATTCCATTATGATAAATACGATAAGATGCAAGAAATTATATCAATTTTTTAATATTTGTTTGGGGGCTGAACATATGGTATGTTTTGGAGAAAGTTCCATGAGCAGCTGAATAGAAAGTGAATTTGGCTCTTGTTAGTGAAATATTCTACAAGTGTCATATTAAGTCCATTTGATTTATAATATTTTTAGGTATCAAAAGTTCTTACTGGCTGGGCATGATGGCACTTGCCTGTAATCCCAGTGGCTTAAGAGGCTGAAGCAGGAGGATTGCAATTTCAAAACCAGCCTTGGCAACTTAGCGAGGCTCTAAGAAACTCAATGAGATCCTGTCTCAATATAAAAAGGGCTGGGGATGTACCTCAGTGGTTAAGTGGCCCTGAGTTAAATCCTTGGTACCCCCCTCCCAAAAAAAAAAAGTTTCTACTGAGTTCATGTGTGGAACACCCATCAATTGATGAGAGAGGTATTTTGAAATCACCCAGTATTCCAGTGTTTATTGTACTGGGGTCTGTCTGTGTCTTTAATTCAAGTAGTATATTTTATCTAATTAGGTGCACCAATGATTAGGGCATAAATATTTACTATCATTACATCTTCTTGTTGAATTTTTCCCTTTACCAGAATGAAGTTACCTTATTTGTCTTTTCTGATTAATTTTGTCAGATATAAGAGTATCCTGCTTGTTTTCAGGTTCTATTTACTGGATATATTAATTGCCATCCTTTTCACTTTCACTTTGGAGGTTTTTATTTCTTTTTGTGTATTTAGTGGTTTAGATTTGTTTTTTTGTTGTTGTTGGTTTAGTATTTAAGTGTTTTCTATAGTGCTGGCTTAGTTATGAATTCTTTTAGTTTCCCTTTATCTTGGGTTTTATTTTTTCTTGAATTCTGAACAATATCTTTGCTGGATATAGCAATCTTGGTTGACAGTTTTTTTTTTTTTTCAGGGCTTGAAATATATCATTCCAAGTCTGTCTAGATTTTAGAGTTTGTGCTGAGAAATGAGATGTAATGCTGTTCAGCTTGCCTCTGACTTGACATTTTTCTCTTGAGGCTTTTTATTCTATCCTTGGGCTGGGGTTGTAAGCTCAGCTGTAGTAGAGCTCTCACCTAGCAAGTGCAGGGCCCAGAGTTTGATCCTCAGCACCACATAAAAATAAGTAAGTGAAATAAAGGTATTGTGTCCAATTGCAAATCTAAAAAATAAATATTTAAGAAGAAATTCTATACTTATTTTGTATGTTAGGCATTTTAATTACAATGTGACATGGAGAGCTTCTTTTTTAATCTTGTCTATTTGGGGTTGTGAATGCCTTCTGAATCTGGATGTCTATCTTATTCTGAAGGTTTAGAAAAATTTCTGTTACTATTTACCTAAAGAGGCTTATCCATGCTGTTAGCTTGCATCCAATGATTCTTAAATTTGGTCTTTTAATATTCTCCCAGAGTTCTTGTATATTCTGGTCATGGTTACTTATTTTCTTTTCATTAATATAATCTTGATGTTCAAGGCCAGCAACTATCTTCTAGTTCTGAGATAAGATTCTGTCTTCAACATGGTGTATTCTTAGACTTACAACTGAACATTTTATTTTATTGTGACTTTAATAGCCAAGATTTTTGACTTGTCTTTCTCTCTTTCTCTCCCTCTCCCCCTCCCCCCTCTCTCGGAATTGAACCCAGAGATGCTTTACCACTGAGCTATATGCTCAGCCCTTTTTATTTTTTATTTTGAGAAAGGGTCTCCATAAATTGCATAGGGCCTTGCTAAATTGCTGGGGCTGGCTTTGAACTTGTGATCCTCCTGTCTCAGCCTCCCAAGTCACTGGGGTTATAGACATGCACCACTACACCTGGCTATTTGTTTGTTTTTCCAGTTGTAGATGGACAAAATACCTTCATTTTATTTATTTTTATGTGATGCTGAGGAATGAACCCAGTGCCTCACACATGTGAGGCAAGCGCAAATTTGAAGTAATTAAAGACTCAGCCTCATTAAATAGTCTGTGTGAAAAAATATTTTAAAAGAATATTAAAAAAGAAAAAAGACTGGGATTGTGGCTCAGTGGTATGACACTTGCTTAGCATGTGTGAAGCACTGGGTTCAATTCTTAGCACCACATAAGTAAATTAAAGGTCCATCAACAACTAAAAATTTTTTTAATTAAAAAAAGGCAAGAATATTTTTTAAAATTAAAAATATTTATTATTTTTTTAAAAAAGAAACTCTAATTAACCTAAAACATAATCTGATAAGATTTTTCACAACTGATGATGAAACATATGCAGAGGAAAAAGACTTTGTTGTTCAAATTTACTATGTTTCTCAAATCCTATGGTTCTTTACTGTATTTGTTCCTCATCATTATGTGCTTTGCAGAAAATATTTTACCCTGTTATATGTTACTAAACCAGCAATGTCAATAGTGAACTTCATTCACTTTGGGTTTAACTGTTATCAGTTTTGAGAATTTTCGTCAAAAATAGAGGTTGAATATCTGGACTTTCTATCACACAGAAGTTCAAAAACCTGGCAAAAATTTGTGATTTTTTTTTTTAAGTTCAATACTAAGACTGAAATTTTTCTGAATGAAAAGAAGCACCATTAACCACTTATCAGACTAAATGGCTTTGGAAATCAGTTTTTGCTGCAAACTTGATAATGCTTCTTAATCCATTTCAGTGTTAATTGAGATTGTCTAAATAATGTTAGGTTGTACTTACTGTCAAGAGTTAAAACAAGGGCTGGGGTTGTGGCTCAGCAGTGGAGCGCTTGCCTAGCACATTCAAGGTACTGGGTTCAATCCTCAGCACCACATAAAAAATAAATAGGTATTTTAAAAAGTTAAAACAAAATGAAATCTATGTCCCTACAAATTTCAAATAGATATATTTACTGGGTATGATGGCACACGGTGGGATGATCATTAGAGCCCAACTTGAGCAATACCTTGAGACCCAGTATCAAAAACAAACAAGAACTATCCCAGTTTTAGCACTTACAGTCTCAAATCCTGGTGATCCTGCTTAATCCTAGAAAACTGGAACTACCAGTTTCCTTAATCCTGGTGGTGTTTTTTGGAGCTGGCTACAAAAGCAGAAGAACTTCTTATATTTCAAAATCCATCAACAGTAGAATTGAGAAGCTCCCACCTAACCTTTCATTGGAAGTGAATAACCTACAACATAGTCACATGATTCTGCTTTGTGTGTAGGGAATAAATACAGGAGCATTCCACCACTCAGCTACATTTCCAGACCTTTTTATTTTCTTGAGCCAGGATCTTGCTAAGTTGCTGAGGCTAGCCTTGAACTTGAGATCCTCCTGCCTCAACTTCCCAAGTCACTGGAATTACAGGTATGCACCACTCTGCCTGGCTTGTAATGACATGCTAAAAGGTAAATATTAAGAGAAGAACCTAATATAATTCTATAAAATAGATGCTGTTCATGGATTGTTATCAATAATAACTGGTAGTACTTATTTTTTTGAAAAGGCATTTTCAAAAATAAAATACCAGAGATCAACATTTACATGAACTTTTGCAGTTGAGTTTGTTGAGAAAAAACATTAACTTTGAATCCCCATTAAATGCAATGATATACCCCCTATTCTCATTAGATATATTTTTTTAATTTAATTATTACTACTATAGTTTAAATTTCATTAATAAAAATTTTTCTTGTTATTTAAGTATTTACACAGTGTCTTCAATTTTGTTTCTTAGCTCACAAAGCCTAAATATTTACTCCCTGGTTCTTCATATAGTTTGTGAATCCCCTCATCTAGACTAAGACAATATAGTTCAGAGATGGAAACTGTCATAGTTGACAAGAAACTAAAGCATTAATACTGGCTTTTTAAAAAAATATACCAATTGTTTATTTTTCCAACAGTCTGAAGTAAGCACTTCATTGCACCAATCTCTTTAGATGTCAATCAAGAAACTACATTATAAATCTTAAGACTCCTGCTATAAAAGTTTTTTTTCCTTTCTATGAAAACTTTGGCATGGATTCAGGAAAGTGTGACGATGTCTAACATAGTGAAACATAGTGTCTTTTTTTTTAAGTTTTTAAAAATTAAGTTGTTTAGCTCAAAAATGTCAAGTTTATGGGGTAATGATTATTATTTTAAAAAAACACACCAAATACTGAGTTCTTTTTATGGTCTATGGAAAACTTTTTAAAAACATGCTTAACTGTTGTGAATTGAGCTGCTATAAACATTGGTGGAAGCTAACACAACAGGGAGACAGAAGAATAAAAGTTCAGTGGATTAGACAAAGGGGAATGGAGGGAAGGGAGTAGAGATAGGAATAAGACAATAGAATTAATCTGACACAACGTTCCTATGTACAAACATGAATACACTACAATGAATCTTCACATCACATACAACCACAAGACTGGGATCCTAATTAGAATAAAATATACTCCATGTTTGTATAAGTATATCAAAATATACTATACTGTCATGTATATCTAAAAATAACAAATAAATTTTTAAAAATACATGTTTAAATTAAAGCTGGGTAGTTTTGTGTAGCCATTAAAAGAATTCATTGACCACTGAGAGACAAATGTTGAACCAGTTTCTGAAAGAGTTCGCTAATTTTATACTCGTAGAGATCAACAAGAGAATAAGCATCTTATTGCAGGATTTAAATGTTTGTCTAAAATCAAGAGCCAACCTATTTTTTAAAAATCAGCTGTCCTGTGAAAACATTACAATACAGATCTTTGAACTATATAAACAAAACATCCCAAACTACACAAAAATACCCCCGTGAACAAGTAAGAGGGTTGATGACAGAAAAGTAAGAAGTGTTTTGAGAGAAATGCAGTCATCATCAGGGCATTACTTGGTGCTGGCTCTATGAGGAGGAATAAGATGCTATCGATACATTTTAGTAAATGTCTAATCTATCTAGGAAGGTAAACTAAATGAATAAAGAGAATAATATAAGTTAGTACCAGGCACAATTGCACATACCTGTAATCCCAGCAAACCATGAGGCTAAAGCAAGAGGACAACAAGTTTGAGGCCAGCTGGGCTACTTAAGGAGGAGACCCTGTTTCAAAATAAAGCTGGAGTTGTGGCTCAGTGGTAGAGCACTCACCTAGCATGTGTGAAGCCCTGGGTTCAATCCTCAGCATCACATAGATAAGTAAATAAATGTATTATGTCCAACTAAAAATTTAAAAAAAAATGAGAAGGACTGGGGAAGTAACTCAGTGGTAAAGCACATCTGGATCAATCCCTAGTACCAAAAAAAAAAAAAAAAAAGATTGTGTATCTGTGTGTGTAGAGAGGGACAGATAAACAAAGGTATGTTATCACCTAGTGCCCAATGAATGGCATCTGTATACACCAAGTACTTTAAGAGAAACATAACTGAGATTTATAAATACCATCAATTATACCCAATTCATTGTTTCAAGGATGAGAATATGTAATATAATTCCTACCTAATATCTATCAATAATGAGAAATTACATTGTGGCAATAATGATAGTACTTTTCTCTCTGCATGTAAATTTAAGCGATATACTAAGTCAGCAGATATAGTACTGGTATTAGAACAGATACCTCAGTAATCAATTATGGCTTCCTTTCCCATTGAGTTCAAAATATAATATAAAATAGGAGGAAGTGCCTTCTCAACACAGTTCCCCACTGTGCCCCCAGGTAACCACCACTACTCAACTAGAACTGACAGATTAAACTCCTGGCCATGCTAGTAAGACATCATTTTAACAACAGAAAGGACAAGATATAGTCTCCTTATTTTACTTCAGTGCATATTACCCATAACTTATATAGAAGAATAATTTAGCACTTTCATACTATTTTAAGGTTTGGTTTTCAGCATTTTAATTTATTTAAGTTGCATTTGCAGTGTTTTTCTTTTCATGAAGAAATTGAAAAGTTTTGTTAATTTTTAGAAAGTCCTTTATTTGATTTTTAAGGTCATTACTGTTGTGATCTTTTATTTTAGGAGAACTGAAAGAAGATTACAGAGGACAGGTAATTTCTCTTACTATTTATAATCAGACATTTAAATTCTAAGAGAAAAACATGATATGTGATCATTTTAAACTTAGAAAATGCTGCCTTTGTCTACATTAACTGGATTACGTTTCTGTACTGTTTCTTAAGAGTTAGCTTTGCATTATTTCAAAGTTACAATTATTAAAATTGTTATTTTTAAGTAAAATTATGCATAATGAAATATATATAAATGAAGCTTGAATTTGACTCAAATAATTCAGTAGCAAGAAATTAGGAAGGATATAGAAGAAGAGTCACCAAAGGATGAAAATTGATGAAGCTGGATGGTAATAGAGCAGTTCATGTATATCATTCTCTTATTGGTATATGACTGAAATTATTCAAAGTACAACATTTTTAAAACCCTTATAAAAATTATATATGTAATAAAATGAATCAGATAATTTTTATAAGTAACATGTAGAAATACCAATTCTAACAACTGGTCCTGAACCCATTTCCACATTCTGTTTTTGTTAATTCTGAAAAGAGGTATCAAAGTCCTATTTTATACCATTTTCAAAAAAGGCTTGGTATGAGAAATCCTTATAATTTTATAAGTACCCCAAAATGGATTATTATACTATCTGATTCATTCTGAGACTTAGATTTGAATGATTATTCCACAATTATTAACATTATAACTTTGGACTATTCATTCCATCATTCTAAGCCTCAACTTCTTTATATGTAAAATAGAAATAATTCCATATACCCCAAAGGATTTGTGTGAAGCTCTATTATGAACATGAACATGGTAGGATTTTATTAATTATATGTAACTATACTAATGATAGTAATTATCAACAACATCATTACTTCAGTCTACCCTATGGACATACCTATATTGAAAAAACGTAAATCTTTATTTATTTAGAAGAAAACACACCATATTATAGTTAAATACACATATATAACAATTTGCATTTAATTTATTAAAGCTTAAAGATACTTTATTATAAATTTTATGCATTTTAAATCATTCATTATTTTAGAATAATTGTTAAAGGAAAAACAGTATTCTATCAAAATTTTATAGTCACATCCACTTGGATACACAAATGTGCATGAGATACAAAAAAGAAAACTAACTTCTCAAGAATTTTTCTAGAAGGGCTGATATACAGAACAAGAGAAACATCTGTTTATGTATTACTGTACAGAATGGTTGTTGTAACCTAACTGGTCACAGGACTGAGTTCAGAGGGTAATATAGCTTAAACATGTTACTGCTAATTTACACACACTTTATGTTCATCCTCTGGTTTCTTGTGTAGAAATTGTTATCAAGTACAAATAAGATACAGATTATAACAACCTATCATTATCATTTGTAAAAGTCTTCTTATTCAAAATTTTCATACAGTACATTTCAGGGATTGTCCTTATAATATGAAAAGAAAATTTTGTAAAAATACATAAGTGTATTAGTCTCACACATTTCATTACAGCAACAGAAAATGGACTATGTATTTTACGAAGAAAAGAGGTTTATTTAGGCTTCAGTTTGGGATGCTGAAAGTCCAAGATCTGGTTGTCCCATCAGTTCAACCTCTGCAAGGACCTCATAGCAGATGGCATTAGAATGGAAGGAGTATGCATACATAAGAGATTACATGGCAAGACTAGAAGCCACAGAGAGATTCAGGGACCAAGTTTGCCCTTTTATAACTTACTCTGGCAAGAATTCATTCCATAATATCAGAATTAATTCCTCTGGCAGTACCCCCAGGAACCTAGTCATCATGCACTAAGCCCCTACCTCCTTTTTTTTAAAAAATTTTTGGGTACTGGTGATTGAATCCAGAGGTGCTCAAGCCACATCCCTAGTTCTTTTTTTTTTGAGACAGGGTTTTGCTAAGTTGCTGAGGCTGTCCTCAAAGTTGTGATCCTTCTGCCTGAGCCTCCCAAAATGTTGGGATTACAGGCACGCCCCACTGCATCTGACCTAATAAATTCCATCTCTTGAAAGTCCTGCCACCTCTTAAGGCTGCCATATTGGAACTAAGCCTCCAATAAGTGAGCCTTTGGGGGCAAACCACATACAAACTATGGTAATAACTATTTTTCAACCTATTTATCACCTCTTTGTCAACTTGAACCAATTGAATATATTTGATAGCAACAACAAAAAGCAACAGTTTATTATTTGACATAAAGGTATGTATTATGTACTTATTAAATAACTGGTACTTGTCTCAATATCTTAAATGTTTTAATTCAGCAAACCCCTAGAAGGATACTGCTATTAGCCCCATACAAACAATGAAATTTAGACATGAAAATTAAATAATTTAACCATAGTCACACAGCTTGAAAGGAAGAAGCTGGAATTCAGATTTAAATAATCTGGCTCCAGACCAAGGTTTCTCATCCTTAGCACTTGTGACATTTAGGGCCAAATAATCCTTTTGTTGTTGGAGTCATCCTCTGTATTGTAGAATATTTAGCAGCAATCCCTACTGGATGCTAGGAGTTTTCCCAACCAAATTATGATGACCAAATAACTCTAGCCATTGCCAAATGTTTCCTTGAGCATGGGATGGCACAATCACCCTGGTTAAGTCTTGTCTAGAACAACCCCTACTCATGTTATGTAGAAACTCCTTATATAAATTACCTCTTGAAGTCACACAATGGAAATATGGAAAGCTAGACTATAACATAAAATTCACCTATAGCCTTCCCCTTTATTTTGCTTGTACTACTCATTTTCATACTGTTTAAAAGGAATCTTAGACTTGGAAATGGCAGAAACTCATTCTTTTAATGGGAACTTATGGCAGACATAGCAATCTACTATTTCTATTGCTCTTGATATTCTTACTCTTAGCAGGAGAGTTAGGCCCAGCCCAAGGGGAATGGTGCAGATAAGATAGGAGGTATGTGAACGCACATACCCCCAACCCCCAATATTCACATACTGACAACTATATTAATAAAGATCTCCTGAAGCTGAAGTGTGTAACTTCTAAAGTGATTGATAAAGTAGTGATTTTTCACTAACATTCTTCTATCATAAATTAATTAAATTACTTATAGGACAGTAGCTTCAAGCATTGGTTGAAAAATAGTAAATGATACATTATTTTTATGCTTATTCTTTGCTCCAAAGGATTATTTTTTAATATGTTAAAATATGTCAACATACACTGGGGGATATAGCTTGTCTGGTAGAGTGCTTGCCTTGCACGCACAAGGCTCTAGGTTCTAATCCCTAGCATCACACCCACAAAAAAATGTCAACATACTCAAATGGGTGACTTGGATGAACCGCTAGGTAAAAAAATTTTAACACAGCCATAAATATAATGATCATTCTTCATAAATACTGAATTTATCCTAGTATTTATGTCCTATCTCCTCCCCAAAAATGTTGGGGCAATTCATAATTGTGTTATATATAATATCAAAAATAATTCATTCATAAAAGAAAAATAAATTACAAGATGCAGAATAAGAGAGAGCTCTAGTAAGATATTAGATACAAATTAAAACTGAGTTTAGGGGCTGGGGTTGTGGCTCAGCGGTAGAGCGCTCACCTAGCATGTGCGGGGCCCTGGGTTCAATTCTCAGCACCACATAAAAATAAATAAAATAAAGGTGTTGGGTCCAACTACAACTAAAAAATAAATTCAAAAACTGAGTTTAACTCTGAATTTGAGGAGGGAAAGCAAAAAAGGGAAATAGGTTTACTTTGGAAGGCATCATGATATAACAGAATGGAGAATTTATATACAAACTCTCTCAATTTCAGTTTTGTTTGCTATTTCCTCACTGCTACGCACCTCCATGCCTGTTTGTAATCTGAGTATAATTTTTAAAAATAATACCACATGCTTATTATGTCAAATTAGATAATGGCAAAGCATTTTATAAACTCCAAAACATGATTTGCTATAATTGTTCTTTTTGACTTAATTTTTTAAAGTTATTCAAATAATAAATTTGAGGAAATGTTTTTCTAGGACACTCATACTCAAGACTGCTTATGTCAGAAAACTGAAAAACTAAACAGGTTTTTGTATAGTTTCCAAAAAGACAATTCCTATTCACAAAGATGTTTCTTATGATACCTCATCTATATAAGCTTAAGGTATTATATTAAATCATAATCCACTGCAGGTATTTCTGTGGAAAGATGAAATTACATGTTCTAAATACATTTTTGATAGTTTACTTACCACAGAAGGAGTTAGGAAGTTAGTTAGCTTATCTGTTAACCTGTCTCTTGTAAGTACCTGAAATCTCAAACCAACCTAGCAAATGCTAGACAGTAGTCAGTGTGAGACTGCATTTCCTAGAAACAACATTAAGTACCGAAACTCTACGATGTTAACTAAAAAGAAATCTCATTATAATATCAAATATGCATGAAGCAGAGTTAATGGTTAATAGTGAAACTTGAATTCCTGGTCAATTTACTCAGGAAAGCATCTATTGCCATATGATGGGCTACTGGCACGAATATAAGCCAGGGCCTTAAATGACAAAACCAGGGAGTGAGAGGAGCTACTTGTAAGTCAGGCAGCAGTGACCAAAAGGAGGCAGATTAAAAAGGCTGCTGAACAAGGCTTGTTGAGATTTCACTCCCAGGTGAGACCCTCCAGACCAACAAGTCCAATCTGGGAGAAGAGCAGTGGCTCCACCAGACTGGAATTTTTATTGGGCTTACGACAGGAAAAGGGGGTTTTCAGAGTCCCTTGTCCTACTGGGGTTAGTTGGCTAAGATCCAGGATTGTCCAGAAGACCCCACTGATTGACAGGCGGTTCCGTTGGTGCCTGATTGGTGGTTCTTTCCCGCTCCAGTTGCTTAGTGCTTTGTTCCTCAGCCACCTCCACCAACCTAACACTAATCATAAAGCAGCCTACAAAACATGTTATTTGTTAGTATGTTGAAAAGAAAAAAGCTGCAGTGGAAAAAGCATTCCAGACAAATAAGAACTAAATTCTAATTCCAGCTTTGTCACTAAATAAGTGAATGGACAAAGCAATTCACCTACATGAGCATCCGTTTGCTCATCTATAAGATGAAAGGATTTCAGATTAGGAGTTTTCAAGTTTCTTCTATTTCTAAAATTCACCATCTGGAATTTAATTATTGTTATATCAGAATCTTTAGGAGAAACCATTAGTAGGAAACCTAATACAAAACAAAAGCATGATCACTTATATCATAGAAAAAAAAATCTGTATTAAGTGAGCAACAGGTCAAAATCCAGTTTTTAGCAAAGCAAACCTTAACATGTCTTGAGTTTGCTTATAAAAGTCTACATACATTTAAAAGAAAGTGACCTGGTATCACCCAACATTAGGTAACAGCAGTAAGGTGTGGCTCAGAAAATGCACTTAACTATATGTAGAAGTCAAATGAGGAACTGGGGAAAACCCTTTTGTTGTGTAAATTACTACAGGAATTAACATGTACCTTCCTTCAGTCAAGGGTGAGCATAATTTCAACACATAATAAAATGAAGATCAACCTCATTTGGAACTACAACTTCCTGTTACCAAATAAAATCATCTTTTCCCAAACTATGAAAGAAACAAAGCGAAACTACCAATTCTACACTGTTTATCAAGGGATAAAATTTCATAACTGTATTTCTACAGTTCTGTAAGAAGGAAATAATCCTAAATCCAGAAAATAACTAATGTCTAAGAATATCCATCATAAGGCTTTTTTATTAAAAAAAGCAATTGCACATTAATAATTTCATTTTTTGGTGAAATTTATATAAGTTGTAATATTTGATGGAATAAAATTAGAAACAAAGACTGTGGGAGCACTGAAAAGTGTTCAAAGAGAAACCAAAAGTAAGAAAATAAAAGATGTGGAATTATATATATAAAATTTTACCTGGGCTTAAAATAAGTAAATAAATTTTGGAAAAAAGATAACTGGAAGGAAATAATGTTCATCATATTTTATGTGATTGGTGAGACTGGGTAAATTTTTGTACTTTTCTGTTTTACAAATTTTATTTAAATGAGTATGCTTTAATTATTATGAAACAACTGAATGTAAAACTTTATTTCATTAATCTTCAAAATATCCCTCTAAGGTAAACAGAGTACAAGTCAAGGTTATTTAGCATTGTGTAACTTATCATGGAAACCTTGGAAATGCCCTGAAGTCTTTGCAATGGATTTTAAAGGAAATTCTTCAAAGGAAACCTTTATGGCTTTTTAAAAAAAACTCCTGAGATCACTAGAAAGAAAGAAGGGAAGAAAGTGGGAGAAGGGAGGGAAGGAAAGAGCGAGGGAAAACAGAAGGAAAGAAGGTAGCAGGGAAGAAAGGAGGAAAAAATAGCTAAACCACATGACGCTTCATGTGAAACCTGACCTTTCAGCTGCAAGTATTTATTTCCCTATACTTGCAGTATAGGAAAATAAAATAATTTACCTAGGATCTCCACCAGTTGATAAAAAAGACCAAAACCTAGCTACAGGCTCCTCAATGACCATTCTAATGGTGTAGAAATTAGACTTTGGTAGGGCAGTTTGTAGGCCAAGAGTTGGAGCTTGTCTTTAAAATGACAGTGCTTTTAATGTTTTGTTTTGTTTTTAAATTGAAAGCTACCTAAAACGGCTGAACTTGCCAGCACACACACACAAGCCTGGGGCAGTATTAAATTACTCATTCTTCTTGTTACCTGTTTTTCCAGGTTTTTTTTTTTTTTTTTGGTGTGTGTGTACTTTAGCAGCTAGAGAGCTCGAACTTGCATCCTCCACACACACACACACCCCTCCCTTACCTTCCACTCCATACCCGTTTTCCTTGAGCTGTGACTATGTAAAATAGTATGAATGCAGGCTTTATGAAAGGCTTCTTAGGAAAAAGAACTTTAATACTTAAGGAATTTTTTTTTTAACGGTGCTTGGGATGTAACCTATATATGTTAGGCATGCACTCTAATACTGGGCTACACCCAAGCCTTATATTATTTTAAATATCCTAACACAATAACAAAAAAAATATTTTTAGATAAGTTATTTTCACTGATACTTTTGGAAAAAAATCTCATATTAGCACATGGTAATAAATTAGACAAGCAGTCAGTATAGGTAGGAAAATTGAGTCAGGTCAAATCAAGGAGGCCAATTTGAGTGAGTCTGGGAAGTTGGAGAGGGGTTGAAATGCTAATACCTTCACAGCCCTTCCTTTACCCTTATCAAGATAACCTGCTCCAACCTATTGCTAAGGCAACCTGTCCCATGATTGTCCCTCCCTATAGGAGTTCTTAATTATGCCCCTTTTCCTGCCCAGATCACGCCACCTTGGCCCCTCCAGGAAGCTGCTTCACACCTTTTGGCCCTCCAACCAATTATCTCCTGGGCCTAGTCACCTATGCAGGAAGGAGAGAGATAAAGAAGGAGGAGAACAAAGGAAATCTATGACACATAGAAAAGAAAGAACATCCTCACTTTTTGGGATACCAGAATACCAGCTATAGCCCCCTTCTCCCTCACAGGAGAAATCTATGTTATCCTTTTTTAAATAAACCCTGATTTATTTATTTTTTTTTAAATATTTTGACTTGTATTTATTTATTTATTTTTTAATGTTTTATTGTTGGTTGTTCAAAACATTACAAATTTCTTGACATATCATATTCCACACTTTGATTCAAGTGGGTTATGAACTCCCACCTTCACCCCATACACAGATTGCAGAATCACATCAGTTACACATCCATTGATTTACATATTGCCATACTAGTGTCTGTTGTGCTCCGCTGCCTTTCCCATCCTCCACCATACCCCCTCCCCACCTCTCCCCTCCCCTCCCCTCCTCTCTCTCTACCCCCTCCACTGTATAACCCTGAGGGTCTCCTTCCATTTCCATGCAATTTCCCTTCTCTCTCCCTTTCCCTCCCACCTCTCATCCCTGTTAAATGTTAATCATCTTCTCATGCTCTTCGACCCTACTCTGTTCTTAGTTACTCTCCTTATATCAAAGAAGACATTTGGCATTTGTTTTTTAGGGATTGGCTAGTTTCACTTAGCATAATCTGCTCAAATGCCATCCATTTCCCTGCAAATTCTATGATTTTGTCATTTTTTAATGCAGAGTAATACTCCATTGTGTATAAATACCACATTTTTTTTATCCATTCGTCTATTGAAGGGCATCTAGGTTGGTTCCACAGTCTTGCTATTGTGAATTGTGCTGCTATGAACATCGATGTAGCAGTGTCCCTGTAGCATGCTCTTTTTAGGTCTTTAGGGAATAGACCAAGAAGGGGAATAGCTGGGTCAAATGGTGGCTCCATTCCCAGCTTTCCAAGAAATCTCCATACTGCTTTCCAAATTGGCTGCACCAATCTGCAGTCCCACCAGCAATGTACAAGTGTACCCTTTTCCCCACATCCTCGCCAGCACTTGTTGATAAACCCTGATTTATATGCTTATGTGTTCAATATGTGAAGAAGCAGAAGTCGTCACTGGTAACCGGTTGTATCATTAGTGTGAGTGCCAGCTGTTATCCCTACTTTCTTCACCTTTCACCTTATCATTTCAACTGCAAGTAGGCTACCTTCAAATTTTCAAAAACTGCTCCTAATGTATGATTTTTCAAATGGAAACACTCTGATTTATTTATTTATTGATAGCTGCAGATGGACAGAATGCCTTTATTTTGTTTATTTTTATGGGGTGCTGAGGATCTAACCCAGTGCCCCACACATGGTAGGCATGCGCTCTGCCACTGAGCTACAGCCCCAGTACCTGGAATTACTCTTCTTTAGTCTTGCCTTCAAACATACTCTCTAGTTTCAGAATCCCATCATAAAATCTTGCTTTTCTGTACCCAATGATGTTGATATCGGTATAGGAGAGGTATGAATCATGGAAAGAATAACAAATGGGAAATGAATGAAGTTCTTGTTAATATTTCTTTTTACTTTTATAACATGTTGTAAAAAGCTTATGAAATTATATAATCTTTTCTATTTGATTCCTTACCTCAGGAGTCACTGGTCAAATATTCAGTTAAAAAAATCAGATTTAAGAAATGCATTGAATTGTATTTAGAACCTTTTAGAACACACAGTATTTTAAAATCAAATAGGCAGAATCACAATAAACTGCAGTTTACAATTTTTTGTTGTAGGAGTCCTCAAAAGCTTCTAAATTTCAATTATCATCTTGTCCTTCCTTCTTTGCCTTTTTATACTTCATATATTTCTTGATTAATTTCATGAAAACTATAATGAGTTTTAATAATTGAGTAAGATAAATATAAAGATCTTGTATCTACATATGTAAAATACATTTTAAAGAATTTTATTTCACTGTTTTTAAATACTTAAAAATAGTAAAGATTTAAATGTTAAGTCAATATTTTTGCTCTGCTTAAACATGATTTTATTTTAATTATGTTTGTCTATTTACTTGCAGGACATTGGAGATGGTGGTTCTCTCAGAATGGTTCACTTTGGTTTGGTGTAAAAAAATGAACTTTTTTTTTTTTTAACTTCAAAAAGAAATCAGCCTTTTTCATGACCTGATTCAATTAAAATCTCCCCATATGGATTTTTAAAAAGGAAAGATGGTCTATGTAACATAGCATAATAGTAGCAAAGTGATCCTAAATAAAAGTCCTTAACATACTTTATTTTTAGTAATATACAAATTTTGAAAATGTTTTAAGCTGTACATTATTAGGTACTTCAAAAACAATATTTAAACCTTGTTCTCTAGTATTTTAAAAATTTTGTCAGCTGGTCTTACTTATATCACTAATTTACATTATATGTAAAATATTTATTAAGCAAAAATGTCAGCTCAAACCCATTAGTAGTAGACATTTCCCCTGTATCTTTTGAATCTTACTGCTATGAGGCACTGACTGCCCCATAAAACTCAGAGATATTATCTTCCTCTGGAGCAAAGAGTAGGCATGTTTACTATCTATTATAAAAGATTTGAGGCTCCTTAAGTTCCGAGTTCTTTCTCTTTAAATAGCCCAGAGTGTGCTGGTGGCATTTGGCCCTTTTCACATTGCTATATGGTAATAGAACTCAGGAAATCAATGCAAATATAAATATATTTAAAATGCTGGGCTGGGGCTGTAGCTCAGTGATAGACCCTGGGTTTGATCCTTAGCACCACATAAAATTAAGGTATCGTGTTCAACTACAACTAAAAAATAAATACTAAAAAAAAATATTGATACTCTGGGTACTATTGTTATGATTAATAAACTGTCCTTTGTTTCTAATGCCAGGAGTCTTATGCCTTTTACCAGCAGACATGAAACAGTTCCATAATTTATTAACTTGTAAGTAGGGTAAAATTTTGGACCCTTCACAGTTCTTGATACCTGTTCATTAGCATATAAAAGTTTTCAAATTGTAGATATCTGTAATAATCAACATCTTGAAATATTGTGCATGAATTATAAAATTAGATCTTCTTAAAAGCTACACTGAGGTTTTTATACTTCAGATTTTTCTTCTTACTTTCTATGCATCTATACCTCTACTGGGGAATATGACAAAGGGAGTAAAAGATTTTTCAATTCACAACTCTCCTTAAAAAGTTTTAGGTAATTTTTTGTTTGTTTTTGTCTGGGTTTTTCTTCGTTTTGTTTTTGGGTTTTTTGTTTTGTTTTGTTGGTAATTTGTAATGTGTGTGCCACATTTTAAATAGAGATAAAATGTCCAGGAATGGTGATATGCATGCACCATGCTGTTGGGGAGGCTGAGGAAGCACATTCACTTGAGCCCAGGAGTTCATGACCAGCCTAGTCAACTTAGTGAGATCCCATATCAAAACAACATAAACAAAAAAGTTTCAGTTATCAGCAAATTTTAATTTTCCACCCTCCTTTATCACACAGATAAATAAAAGTCAATTTTTAAATTAAATATTATATTGAAAAAAATATAATTTTGCCAAAGAATACATTTTCTCCAGACTTTCTACTAAAGTCATTAACCTAAAACAAACTGCATTTCCTGATCTACATATCCTTTTGCTCATTTGACCATTGTCTTTTACAACTATATGGGAAGTGTGGTAGAAAAGTTCAGTACCATTTCTAGGTTCTATGTGAGGAGGCCATAGCCTGTGCTAATGATGTATTAAAGAAAATATAGTTATGAATACATCTATATCGTTCTATATGATAGTATGAAGTAACCATGTTTGCCAGTTATTAAGTGAAAACTAAAAAAAACTTTTACTTAAATTCTCCATTTTTCCACCTTCACATGAAACTAGAAAAATGGACTCAAGTTATTAAAAAAAACAAGTTTAGATAGTTAACAAGAATATATTATGAATAATAAATAAATATATGATTTTTCAACAAAAGTACCAAGACCATTGAGTGGAGAAAGGATAGTCTTTTCAATGAACGGGGGGGGGGGGGGGGGGGGGGGGGAATGAACATGCAAAAGAATGAACCTGGACCCTTACATAGTGTCATATACAAAATCTAACTCAAAATGGATCCAAGACCCAAACATAAGATACAAAACTGTAAAGCTTTAGAAGAAAACACAACTTCATTACATTGCACTTAAAAATTATTTCTTGGATATGACATAAAGCATTCAACAAAGTAAAAACAGGTAAATTGGATTCACTGAAATTAGTAATATCTGTGCATTACAGGACACCAACAGAGTAAAAAGGAAGAAAATATGTTTAAATCATATCTGGTAAGGACTTAGTATCTAGAAAATATAAAGAATTCCTACGGCTCCACTTAGGTTGAGAAATACGTATGAACGAAAAAAAAAACAAGTAACCAACTTGAGCAAAGAATCTGAATAAACATTTCTCCAAAGAAGATATACAAATGGCCAAGAAGACAGGAAATGATGCTCAACATCACTAATATTTAGGAAAAGGAAAACCAAAACTACAATATACCACTTCATACACATTGGGATGACTACTACATTAAAAAAAAAAAAAAGACCTAGCATATATGAGGCCCTGGGTTCACAAATAAAAAAAAGAAAGAAACAAGAGAATATAGCAAGTATTAACAAGATAAATTGAAAAACTTGTACATTGGTGTTGGGAATATAAAATGGTATAGCCACTATGGAAAATAGTACAGTGATTCCTCAAAAAAATTAAAAATAGAACCAGGGACAGTGGTGCATACCTGTAACCACAGTGATTCAGGAGGCTGAGGTAGGAGGATTGCAAGTTTGAAGCCAGTCTTGCCAACTGTCTCAAAATAAAAAAGGGCTAGGGATGAAGCTCAGTGATATAGTGTTCCTTTGTTCAATTCCCATTACCCCTCCCCCCAAAAAATATTCAAAACAGAATTGCCGTGTGATCTCGCAATTCAAGCAGGTATGTATGTACCCATGTCAATAGCAGTACTGTTATTCACAATAGCCAAAACACAGAAACAACCTAAACATCAATCAACAGATAAATGGATAAACAAAATATAGTGTATATATCCACACAAATTACAATACTCAGCCTTAAGATAATATCTGACACATGCTACATCACCAATATACTTTGAATACATTGTGCTAAGTGAAATAAGCCAGTCGTGAAAAGACAAACATCATATAATTCCACTAATATGAGGTATCTAGAGTAGTCAAATTCATAGAAACAGGAAGTAGAACTGTGATTGCCAGGGGCTGAGGGGAGAAAGAAACCAGGAGTTGTTTAATGGGTATACTGTTTTGGTTTTGCAAGATAAAAGTTCTAGAGATTGTTTTCACAACAATGTGACTGCATTTAACCTACTTTAAAAATGGTTTTAAGTTGGTGAGTTTTTATGTTATGTGCATTTACCATGATTTTTTAAAAGATGTAATATATATTTTTAAATTATTACACGAAATTGAAGGTCTTAAAGAAATCTTCATGCTGTATTCCTAAAATGACTCCAAGAGAAAAGAGCTTCCAGATTAGCAAGGTTTTGCTAAGACCATGACTATATTTTAATAATCTAGAACCATACCCTCGTTAAATAAATATCAGTTGGTATTTTTAAAAAGTCGTGGCAGAAAACCCGAAAGAATTGATAAGAAAACTCCTGGAACCCGGGCTGGGGTTGTGGCTCAGCAGCAAAGCACTCGCCTAGCACATGTGCGGTGCTGGGTTCAATCCTCAGCATCACATAAAAATAAATTAAAAAAAAAAAAAGGTATTGTGTCCATCTTTAAATAAAAATATTTTTTAAAAACCCCACTATTGGGCTGGGTTTGTAGCTCAGTGGTAGAACTCTTGCCTAGCACATATGAGGCACTAGGTTCAATCCTCAGCACCACATTAAAAATAAACAAAATAAAGGTATTGTGTCCATACCACAACTTAAAAAAAATATTTTTTAAAACCGCTGACATTAGCACTCTCAAAATTAAGTACTTGGGTATAAATCTAATAAAATATGCAGAAGAGCTATATGAAGAAAACTATAAAAATCTAAAGATATTGCATGTTTCTGTGCAGGAACACTATTGTCAAGATATCACCTCTTCCCAACTTGATCTAGAGAGTCACTGCAATCTCAATCAAAATCTCAGCAAGTAATTTTGTAGATATCAACAAACTAATTCTAATATATGGAGAGATAAGACCCAGAATTGGCAACACAATACTGAAGGAGATAAAGTTGCAGAACTAAGTACCCAACATCAAGAGTTACTATAAAGCTACAGTAGTCAAAACAGAGAACAGACATATAAATTAATGGAACAGAATATAAATATAAGAATATAAGCCCAGAAATAGACCCACTATATATAATTAGTATATAATATATATGACTATATACGTATAACTATATGTAATTACAAATAATTATATATAACTATAGTTACATATATAATTATATATATAGTTATATATAATTAATACATACTACAACTGTGAGAAATAAAAAGTTCAATCGTCCATTTTTAGAATATAGTACTTAGCCTTAATTGGGATGTAAGATCCAATTGTAGTCATTTTGAGATCCAATTGTTACAATTTTAACTATAGCCCTTCCCTTGGCCTGCCCCAATTTTAAAACTGACCAAAAGCATAGATTGTAACCCTGAGCTCCTCCTATCAGACCAAGGGGCAGTGCTGTGTTAGGAATTAAAACAGGTAGACTTCCTGCCCAAGTGTGCTTGCTTGCCAGACTTTTGTAGCACCCCCTTCTGCATATGTAAAGTTTGCCTTGCCAAGATACTTCCAAGCATGTTTGATTCCTTGTGGCAACCCAGTATTTCTTTTTTTCAAATATTTTATTAGTTATTGATGGATCTTTATTTATTTATTTGCTTATATGTGGTGCTGAAACTCAAACCCAGTGCCTCATACATGCTAGGCAAGCACTCTACCACTGAGCCACAACCCAGCCCCGAAAACCAGTATTTCTAAAAATTTAGGCAACAAACGTGGGGGCTCCATATGTCACCTAGGAGGTTGTGGGGACTCCCTGCTTAGAGGAGACACGTCCTGCTGCCTTGTGACAGCTTCAGAGCAGGTAAGGAAATCTCAGATCCCTGAGGCCAATAACAGACCCAAAATTCAAAAGTGGATCTGCAGTGCAGGAAAAGGGCCCTAATAACCACCATAGCAATCAGGTAACTTCATGCTTAGACCAAGGTAGGAAAATTTATTCTTAAGAAAGTACTTCCTTCGTGGTCAAGACATCCCAGAAGTTGTGTGAGTGTGACTGAGAACCTCTATTCAGAAATAGGAAATCATACTCAGGAAAGCAGGATAAGGTGGGGGCAGGTGCAAGAAATCCCCAGTGAGGAGAACTGAACATGGGCTATAAAGAAACCTCCAATAGGGGGGTTGAGTACATAAGGGGAAACTCAATTATAGGAACCTACAAAAAAAATGGGGAATAAAAATTTGAGACCTAGAGACTGGGAGGGACAATGGAAAGATCTAATATGTACAAGTCTTCTTTTCCTTTGAAGATTTCTAAGCAGGGAAAATAAACAGTGGTAATGCTGAGAGTAAATCTGCCCCATGGAGGATGAGCAACCACGTGAATCTTTGATTTCAGTGTCCTCCACTGCTGACAGACTCTATTCCTAATGTTCCCAATTGCACAGGCCCTTTTCCTGTCTGGTCCATATTGTAAAAATCTATTTTAATTTCTAAAGTGTTAAATCTGATAGTTCTTTTGACTCATACCTGTAGGGATTTAACAGCTACCAAATCTTTGTTTCCTGTTTGTTTCATGTGTACTTGTGCATATTTGTATCATGTCTATGTATGTGCTTGTGTCTATAATCATGTACATGGTCTCAGAATTGGCTTATAAATAAATGAGTACTCATAAATTTAAGAATGGATTCAAATGCCTTTCAGTTCATATGACTTAAACAAAACTAACAAAAATGGTCGATCTAAACTAGTAAGAAAAAAGATGCCTTTGAAATTACTAACCCATACATTTTTCTAAGTGGCCAGCCAATCAGTGTTGGTTTCTATAAAATGTTTAAAGTGCTACATCCTGCTCTGCTGGATGTCCACTAAATGTAATTAAAGCCATTTGGGCCAAAGGGATCCTGAAAAAGTAATCTATATTAACCAAAATTTTGTTTAAGGAGGAAATAACATGCCCCAAGAGGAAAATAAATAAATAAAATTACTCCCTTAAGAAAGAGGCATTATAATGGTGTATTAAGAATTGTAGGGCTGGGGATGTGGCTCAAGTGATAGTGTGCTTGCCTAGCATGTGTGAGGCACTGGGCTTGATTCTCAGCACCACATAAAAATGAAATAAAGATATTGTGTCCACTTAAATAAATAAAATCTTTAAAAAAAAAAAGAAAGAATTGTATAAAGGAGGCCCAATTTCACTCAAATGTTTTGAGAACTGTGTTAAATAAATGCAAATGAAGAGACAAAAAAGAAAAAAGAATTGTAATGCAAAAAAAAATAAATAGAGAGAAGGGGGTCTGAAGATGGCGGCAAAGGGAGTGCATTACCCCCGTGTACCGCGTCACTGTGCAGGAGAATGATGAGTTAGAAATGCTAAAAGCTATCTTGTTAGGAATTTCCAGCAAAATTGGGGTGCTCCAAAACCTAGAGGAAGGATTTCCATCGCACGAGGATCAGCTACGGGGGCTCAAACGCAAGAGATTTGTCCGCACGGAGGGTCACGCTGCTTATTCAGCAAATCGCCCGGCGGCTAGAGTCTGCGGCTAGAGTCTGCGGCGCACGCTGGGAAACGAGGAGATAGCAACGCAAAGATACAGCGCTGCAGTTTCCGCGGGCTTCTGCCAGCTGTGCAATCACCGTACTAAGTGCTGAATTCTGGGTTTGAGACAGGGGAAGGAAGCGGTCCAATTCGGTTCTCCACACCGGTCAGACCACAGAGGAAGCCAGCAGCCACCATCTTGGAGAGCTGATGTCACCATCCCTGTTTTCGACTGATCGCAGCTCATTCAGCCATAGAACAGGTAATTTCAGGCTGCCATTCGCCTGCGGCTCGCAGACAAATTACTCAGGCTCAGTGCTAATTAACCCGCGGAAACTGCTTCTTGGAGCCTGCTCCTATCAGAACATACACTGAGCACGGAGCAGCCGAATTCCGGCTCCCGGAACTGCTCTGACCCAGGGCTAAAGAATCCGCGGAAACTGCTTCTCGGTCCGGGTCCTGCTGAATACTGTGGAGGTAAATACCAACCGAGCCTTCATAGGCAGTGGCAACAGGACTGAGACGGGGCTTGTGAGGGCCGGTCAGGACTCACCCGTTGCTTTGGTCACCCGGCAAAGGGAACGAAATGCTGCCATCGCATGGGATACCAACATGGCAGAGATCTGATGTCATCAGAAAGCGGCAGAGGAGAGAACTTCATCGATACCAGCGGCGACAGAAACAGTTGGTCTCCTGGTAAAGAAAGTGAGTCACAAACACCCGAGTCTCTCTCACTTTGTCATCAAGCCAGAGGGGCAGAGCAGAGCCGCCACCCGCCACCCGGAACAGGCCCAGCGACCCGCCAGCGTGACCCCAATTGGAGTAGGGGCAGAGCAGAGCCGCCGCCCACGCCTGCAAGGTAGGTAGACCTGCGACTCACCGGCAGCACAGGCCCAGTGGTCCGCGGGAGTGGTAGGAGGGGCAGGGCAGAGCCGCCGCCCACGCCTGCAAGGTAGGCAGACCTGCGACAGACCGGCGGATCAGGCCCAGCGGCCTACTAGCGTGGTACACACGTCACCAAAACTGGAGTAGGAGCAGAGCAGAGCCTTCACCCACGCCCGTATCAGGCCCAGCGGCCCGCTGGTGTGGTAGTCACATAACCCCAATTGGAGTAGGGGCAGAGCAGAGCCACCACCCGCACCCGCAAGGTAGGCAGACCCGTGACCGACCGGCAGAACAGGCCCAGCGGCCCGCGGGTGTGGTAGGAGGGGCAAGGCAGAGCTGCCGCCCGCCCCTGCAAGGTAAGCAGACCTGCGACAGACCGGCGGATAAGGCCCAGCGGCCTGCCGGCGTGGTACACACATCACCCCAATTGGAGTAGGGGCAGAGCAGAGCTGCTGCCCGTTCCCGCAAGGTAGGCAGACCCGCGACCGACCGGCAGGACAGGCCCAGGGCCTGCCGGCGCGACAGACACGTCACACCAATTGGAGGAGGGGCAGAGCAGAGCCATCGCCCGTGCCTGCAAGGTAGGCAGACCGCCGCCCGACCCGGCAAGGGAGACTTTTCAACTATACAAGAGCAATATAAATATATAGGGGGAAAAATTTTTCAAAAACACAACAGTTTCACCAAGCAGAAAGAAACGCAAGCAGTATGAAAAGACAAGAAAGGACCACAAGCAATGCAGGTCAACTCAACTTTAGAAGAGGTAACAGCTGCAGCAGATGGAATGTCAGATAAAGAATTCAGGATATACATGCTTCAGATGATATGGAGTCTCTAGGAAGACATTAGACAGCAAAATCAGACAATGAAAGATCACTTCGACAATGAATTACACAAACAAATCCAGGAAGCAAAAGATCAACTATACAGGGAGATAGAGGTTATAAAAAACAAACAAACAGAAATCCTAGAAATGCAGGAAGCAATAAACCAACTTAAAAACTCAATTGAGAAAACTATCAGCAGAGTAGAACACTTAGAAGAAAGAACATCAGACAATGAAGACAAAGTATTTCAACTTGAAAAGAACATAGACAGCTCAGCAAGACTGTTAAGAAACAATGAACAGAACATCCAAGAAATATGGGATAACATAAAGAGACCAAACTTAAGAGTCATTGGGATACAGGAAGGTATAGAGCTCCAAACCAAAGGAATGAGCAATCTATTCAATGAAATAATACAAGAAAACTTCCCAGACTTGAAAAATGAGACAGAATCCCAAATCCTAGAAGCCTACAGGACGCCGAATGTGCAAAATCATAAGAGATCCACACCTAGACACATTATAATGAAGATGCCCAACATACAGAATAAGGAGAGAATTTTAAAAGCTATAAGAGAAAGGAAGCAGATTACATTTAGGGGTAAGCCAATCAGGATAACAGCTGGTCTTTCAACACAGACTCTGAAAGCTAGAAGATCCTGGAATAACATATTTCAAACACTGAAAGAAAATGGGTTCCAACCAAGAATTGTGTATCCAGCAAAATTAAGCTTCAGGATGGAAGATGAAATTAAAACCTTCCACGATAAACAAAAGTTAAAAGAATTTGCAGCTAGAAAACCATTTCTTCAAAACATCCTCGGCAAAACATTACAGGAACAGGAAATGGAAAATAACAATGAAAACCAACAGTGGGAGGTAGGACAATAAAGGGGGAGGGGGAAATAATCATAGAGGAAAACAAACCATGTTTAGTAACATAAATAAACAAATATGGCTGGAAAAACAACCCATATCTCAATAATGACCCTAAATGTTAATGGCTTAAACTCACCAATTAAGAGACACAGGCTAGTAGAATGGATCACAAAACAAGACCCAACAATATGCTGCCTACAGGAGACGCATTTGATAGGAAAAGACATACATAGGCTGAAGGTGAAAGGTTGGGAAAAATATCACTCATATGGACTTTGGAAACAAGCAGGAGTGTCCATACTCATATCAAATAAAATAGATTTCAAGCCAAAGTTAATCAAAAGGGATAAAGAGGGACATTACATACTGCTCAAGGGAACCATACACCAACAAGACATAACAATCATAAATATATATACCCCAAACAATGGTGCAGCTATGTTCATCAAACAAACTCTTCTCAAGTTCAAGAGTCTAATAGACCACCATACAATAATCATGGGAGACTTCAACACACCTCTCTCGCCACTGGACAGATCTTCCAAACAAAAGTTGAATAAGGAAACTATAGAACTCAATAACACAATTAATAACCTAGACTTAATTGACATATATAGAATATACCACCCAACATCAAGCAGTTACACTTTTTTCTCAGTAGCACATGGATCCTTCTCAAAAATAGATCATATATTATGTCACAGGGCAACTCTTAGACAATATAAAGGAGTAGAGATAATACCATGCATCTTATCTGATCATAATGGAATGAAACTGAAAATCAACGATAAAAGGAAGGAAGGAAAAAGCATGCATCACTTGGAGAATGAACAATAGGTTACTGAATGATCAATGGGTTATAGAAGACATCAAGGAGGAAATTAAAAAATTCTTAGAGATAAATGAAAACACAGACACAACATATCGGAATCTATGGGACACATTGAAAGCAGTTCTAAGAGGAAAATTCATTGCTTGGAGTTCATTCCTTAAAAAAAGAAAAAACCAACAAATAAATGATCTCATACTTCATCTCAAAATCCTAGAAAAAGAAGAGCAAAACAGCAGCAAAAGAAGTAGAAGGCAAGAAATAATTAAAATCAGAGCTGAAATTAATGAAATCGAAACAAAAGAAACAATTGAAAAAATTGACAAAACTAAAAGTTGATTCTTTGAAAAAATAAATAAAATCGACAGACCCTTAGCCATGCTAACGAAGAGAAGAAGAGAGAGAACTCAGATTTTTACTAGCATACAGGATGAAAAAGGCAATATCACAACAGACACTTCAGAAATACAGAAGATAATCAGAAATTATTTTGAATCCTTATACTCCAATAAATTAGAAGATAGTGAAGGCATCGATAAATTTCTTAAGTCATATGATCTGCCCAGATTGAGTCAGGAGGATATAGACAACCTAAACAGACCAATATCAATTGAGGAAATAGAAGAAACCATCAAAAGACTACCAACTAAGAAAAGCACAGGACCGGATGGGTATACAGCAGAGTTTTACAAAACCTTTAAAGAGGAACTAATACCAATACTTTTCTTTTTTTTTTTTTGTTTTTTGTGTTTTTTTTTAATTTTTTATTGTGGGTTGTTCAAAACATTACAAATTTCTTGACATATCATATTCCACACTTTGATTCAAGTGGGTTATGAACTCCCACCTTCACCCCATACACAGATTGCAGATTCACATCAGTTACACATCCATTGATTTACAAATTGCCATACTAGTGTCTGTTGTGCTCCGCTGCCTTTCCCATCATCCACCCTCCCCCCTCCCCACCTCTCCCCTCCCCTCCCCTCCTCTCTCTCTACCCCCTCCACTGTATAACCCTGAGGGTCTCCTTCCATTACCGTGCAATTTCCCTTCTCTCTCCCTTTCCCTCCCACCTCTCATCCCTGTTAAATGTTAATCTTCTTCTCCTGTTCTTCGTCCCTACTCTGTTCTTAGTTACTTTCCTTATATCAAAGAAGACATTTGGCATTTGTTTTTTAGGGATTGGCTAGCTTCACTTAGCATAATCTGCTCTAATGCCATCCATTCCCCTGTAAATTCTATGATTTTGTCATTTTTTAATGCAGAGTAATACTCCATTGTGTATAAATGCCACATTTTTTTTTATCCATTCGTCTATTGAAGGGCATCTAGGTTGGTTCCACAGTCTTGCTATTGTGAACTGTGCTGCTATGAACATCGATGTAGCAGTGTCCCTGTAGCATGCTCTTTTTAGGTCTTTAGGGAATAGACCAAGAAGGGGAATAGCTGGGTCAAATGGTGGCTCCATTCCCAGCTTTCAAAGAAATCTCCATACTGCTTTCCAAATTGGCTGCACCAATCTGCAGTCCCACCAGCAATGTACAAGTGTACCCTTTTCCCCACATCCTCGCCAGCACTTGTTGTTGTTTGACTTCATAATGGCTGCCAATCTTACTGGAGTGAGATGGTATCTTAGGGTGGTTTTGATTTGCATTTCTCTGACAGCTAGAGATGTTGAGCATTTTTTCATGTACTTGTTGATTGACTGTATGTCCTCCTCTGAGAAGTGTCTGTTCAGGTCCTTGGCCCATTTGTTGATTGGGTTGTTTGTTCTCTTATTGTCTAATTTTTTGAGTTCTTTGTATACTCTGGATATTAGGGCTCTATCTGAAGTGTGAGGAGTAAAGATTTGTTCCCAGGATGTAGGCTCCCTATTTACCTCTCTTATTGTTTCTTTTGCTGAGAAAAAACTTTTTAGTTTGAGTAAGTCCCATTTGTTGATTCTAGTTATTAACTTTTGTGCTATGGGTGTCCTATTGAGGAATTTGGAGCCCGACCCCACCGAATGTAGATCGTAGCCAACTTTTTCTTCTATCAGACGGCGCGTCTCTGATTTGATATCAAGCTCCTTGATCCATTTTGAATTAACTTTTGTGCATGGTGAGAGAAAGGGATTCAGTTTCATTTTGTTGCATATGGATTTCCAGTTTTCCCAGCACCATTTGTTGAAGATGCTATCCTTCCTCCATTGCATGCTTTTAGCCCCTTTATCAAATATCAGATAGTTGTAGTTTTGTGGATTGGTTTCTGTGTCCTCTATTCTGTACCATTGGTCCACCCGCCTGTTTTGGTACCAGTACCATGCTGTTTTTGTTACTATTGCTCTGTAGTATAGTTTGAAGTCTGGTATCGCTATACCGCCTGATTCACACTTCTTGCTTAGCATTGTTTTTGCTATTCTGGGTCTTTTATTTTTCCATATGAATTTCATGATTGCTTTCTCTATTTCTACAAGAAATGCCATTGGGATTTTGATTGGCATTGCATTAAACCTATAGAGAACTTTTGGTAATATCGCCATTTTGATGATGTTAGTTCTGCCTATCCATGAACAGGGTATATTTTTCCATCTTCTAAGATCTTCTTCTATTTCTCTCTTTAGGGTTCTGTAGTTTTCATTGTATAAGTCTTTCACCTCTTTTGTTAGGTTGATTCCCAAGTATTTTATTTTTTTTGAAGATATTTTGAATGGAGTGGTTGTCCTCATTTCCATTTCAGAGGATTTGTCGCTGATATACAGGAATGCCTTTGATTTATGCGTGTTGATTTTAAATCCTGCCACTTTGCTGAATTCATTTATTAGCTCTAATAGTTTCTTTGTAGAGCCTTTTGGGTCTGCTAGATATAGAATCATATCATCTGCAAATAGTGATAATTTAATTTCTTCTTTTCCTATTTTTATGCCTTTAATTTCTTTCGTCTAATTGCTCTGGCCAGTGTTTCGAGAACTATGTTGAAGAGAAGTGGAGAGAGAGGGCATCCCTGTCTTGTTCCAGATTTTAGAGGGAATGCCTTCAGTGTTTCTCCATTCAGAATGATGCTAGCCTGAGGCTTAGCATAGATTGCTTTTACAATATTGAGGTATGTTCCTGTTATCCCTAGTTTTTCTAGAGTTTTGAACATAAAGGGATGCTGTACTTTGTCGAATGCTTTTTCCGCATCTATCGAGATGATCATATGGTTCTTATTTTTAAGTCTATTGATGTGGTGAATAACATTTATTGATTTCCGTATATTGAACCAGCCTTGCATCCCAGGGATGAATCCTACTTGATCATGGTGTACAATTTTTATTATATGTTTTTGTATCCGATTCGCCAGAATTTTATTGAGGATTTTTGCATCTAGGTTCATTAGAGATATTGGTCTGTAGTTTTCTTTCTTTGAAGTGTCTTTGTCTGGTTTAGGTATCAGGGTGATGTTGGCCTCATAGAATGAATTTGGAAGTTCTCCCTCCTTTTCTATTTCCTGAAGTAGCTTGAAAAGTATTGGTATTAGTTCTTCTTTAAAGGTTTTGTAAAATTCTGCTGTATACCCATCCAGACCTGGGCTTTTCTTAGTTGGTAGTCTTTTTATGGTTTCTTCTATTTCCTCAATTGATATTGGTCTGTTTAGGTTTTCTATATCCTCCTGACTCAATCTGGGCAGATCATATGACTTAAGAAATTTATCTATGCCTTCACTATCTTCTAATTTATTGGAGTATAAGGATTCAAAATAGTTTTTGATTATCTTCTGTATTTCTGAAGTGTCTGTTGTGATATTACCTTTTTCATCCTGTATGCTAATAATTTGAGTTCTCTCTCTTCTTCTCTTCGCTAGCATGGCTAAGGGTCTGTCGATTTTGTTTATTTTTTCAAAGAACCAACTTTTAGTTTTGCCAATTTTTTCAATTGTTTCTTTTGTTTCGATTTCATTAATTTCAGCTCTGATTTTAATTATTTCTTGCCTTCTACTTCTTTTGCTGTTGTTTTGCTCTTCTTTTTCAAGGATTTTGAGATGAAGTATGAGATCATTTATTTGTTGGTTTTTTCTTTTTTTAAGGAATGAACTCCAAGCAATGAATTTTCCTCTTAGAACTGCTTTCAATGTGTCCCATAGATTCCGATATGTTGTGTCTGTGTTTTCATTAATCTCTAAGAATTTTTTAATTTCCTCCTTGATGTCTTCTATAACCCATTGATCATTCAGTAACCTATTGTTCATTCTCCAAGTGATGTATGCTTTTTCCTTCCTTCTTTTATCGTTGATTTTCAGTTTCATTCCATTATGATCAGATAAGATGCATGGTATTATCTCTACTCCTTTATATTGTCTAAGAGTTGCCCTGTGACATAATATATGATCTATTTTTGAGAAGGATCCATGTGCTACTGAGAAAAAAGTGTAACTGCTTGATGTTGGGTGGTATACTCTATATATGTCAATTAGGTCTAGGTTATTAATAGTGTTATTGAGTTCTATAGTTTCCTTATTCAACTTTTGTTTGGAAGATCTGTCCAGTGGCGAGAGAGGTGTGTTGAAGTCTCCCATGATTATGGTGTGGTGGTCTATTAGACTCTTGAACTTGAGAAGAGTTTGTTTGACGAACATAGCTGCACCATTGTTTGGGGCATAAATATTTATGATTGTTATGTCTTGTTGGTGTATGGTTCCCTTAAGCAGTATGTAGTGTCCCTCTTTATCTCTTTTGATTAACTTTGGCTTGAAATCTATTTTATTTGATATGAGTATGGACACGCCTGCTTGTTTCCGAAGTCCATATGAGTGATATGATTTTTCCCAACCTTTCACCTTCAGCCTATGTATGTCTTTTCCTATCAAATGCGTCTCCTGTAGGCAGCATATTGTTGGGTCTTGTTTTGTGATCCATTCTACTAGCCTGTGTCTCTTAATTGGTGAGTTTAAGCCATTAACATTTAGGGTTATTATTGAGATATGGGTTGTTCTTCCAGCCATATTTGTTTATTTCTGTTACTAAACATGGTTTGTTTTCCTCTTTGATTATTTCCCCCCCCCCTTTACTGTCCTACCTCCCACTGTTGGTTTTCATTGTTATTTTCCATTTCCTCTTCCTGTAATACTTTGGCGAGGATGTTTTGAAGAGATGGTTTTCTAGCTGCGAATTCTTTAAACTTTTGTTTATCGTGGAAGGTTTTAATTTCATTCTCCATCCTGAAGCTTAATTTCGCTGGATACACAATTCTTGGTTGGAACCCATTTTCTTTCAGTGTTTGAAATATGTTATTCCAGGATCTTCTAGCTTTCAGAGTCTGTGTTGAAAGATCAGCTGTTATCCTGATTGGCTTGCCCCTAAATGTAATCTGCTTCCTTTCTCTTGTAGCTTTTAAAATTCTCTCCTTATTCTGTATGTTGGGCATCTTCATTATAATGTGTCTAGGTGTGGATCTCTTATGATTTTGCACATTCGGCGTCCTGTAGGCTTCTAGGATTTGGGATTCTGTCTCATTCTTCAAGTCTGGGAAGTTTTCTTGTATTATTTCATTGAATAGACTGCTCATTCCTTTGGTTTGGAGCTCTGTACCTTCCTGTATCCCAATGACTCTTAAGTTTGGTCTCTTAATGTTATCCCATATTTCTTGGATGTTCTGCTCATGGTTTCTTAACAGTCTTGCTGAGCTGTCTATGTTCTTTTCCAGTTGAAATACTTTGTCTTCATTGTCTGATGTTCTATCTTCTAAGTGTTCTACTCTGTTGGTAGTATTCTCCATTGAGTTTTTAAGTTGGTTTATTGCTTCCTGCATTTCTAGGATTTCTGATTGCTTGTTTTTTATAACCTCTATCTCCCTGTATAGTTGATCCTTTGCTTCCTGGATTTGTTTGCATAATTCGTTGTCGAAGTGATCTTTCATTGTCTGATTTTGCTGTTTAATGTCTTCCTTGATACTCCAGATCATCTGAAGCATGTATATCCTGAATTCTTTATCTGACATTCCATTTGCTGCAGCTGTTACCTCTTCTAAAGTTGCGTTGACCTGCATTGCTTGTGGTCCTTTCTTTCCTTGTCTTTTCATACTGCTTGTGTATCTTTCCTGCAGGTGCGGGCGGCGGCTCTGCTCTCTCCTTATTCCAATTGGGGTGTCGTGGCTACCACGCCGGCAGGTCACTGGGCCTGTTCTGGGAGCTGGTGGCGGCTCTGTTCTGCCCCTACTCCAATTGGGGTGACGAGTGTACCACGCCGTCAGGCCACCGGGCCTGATCCGCCGGTCGGTTGCAGGTTTGCCTACCCTGCAGGCGCGGGCGGCAGCTCTACTCTGCCCCTACTCCAAATGGGGTGACGTGTCTGTCGTACCAGCAGGCCACTGGGCCTGTCCCGCTGGTCGGTCGCAGATCTGCCCACCTTTCGGGCACGGGTGGAGGCTCTGCTTTGCCCCTACTCCAATTGGGGTGTCGTGACTACCCCGCCTGCAGGACGCTGGGTCTGTTCCTGGCAAGGGAGGCGACTCTGCTCTGTCACTACTCCAATTAGGGTGGTGTTTGTACCACGCCGGCAGGCTCCTGGGCCTGATCCGCCGGTCTGTTGTAGGTCTGCCTACCTTGAAGGCGCGGGCGGCGGATCTGCCCTGCCCCTCCTACCACGCCTGCGGACCCCTGGGCCTGATCTGCAGGTTGATCACTGGTCTGCTCACCCTGCGGGCACGGGTGGCGGTTCCGCTCCGCCCCCACTCCAATTGGGGTCACGTGACCACCACACCGGCAGGGCCTGATCCGGGCGTGGGAGAAGGATCTGCTCTGCCCCTACTCGAGTTGGGGTGACGTGTGTACCACACTGGCAGGCCACTGGGCCTGACCCGCCAGGCTGTCACAGGTCTGTTTACCTTGCAAGCGCGAAGGGCGGCTCTGCCCTGCCCCTCCTACCATGCCCATGTACTACTGGGTCGTGGGTCTGCCCACCTGGCGGGTGTGGGTGGCGGCTCCGCTCCGCCCCCTCTCCAATTGGGGTCACGCGGTCACCACGCTGGCGAGCCGCTGGGCCTGCTCCGGGGGCTGGCGGCGGCCCGGCTCCTTCCCTCTGGCTCGAGGACAAATTGAGGAGACTCGGGTGACTGAGCCTCACCCCCCTTACCAGGAGACCAACTGCTTATGTCACCGCTGGTATTGATGAAGATCTCTCCTCCACCGCTTTCTGCTGACATCAGATCTCTGCCATGTTGGTATCCTATGCGAATGGCAGCATTTCGTTCCCCTTGCCGGGCAACCCAAGCAACGGGTGAGTCCTGACCAGCCCTCAGCAGGACCCGGACCGAGACACAGTTTCCGCGGGCTCCTAGCCCCGGTCCAGGGAAGTTCCGGGAGCCGGAACTCGGCCGCTCCGTGCTCGGTGTAAGCTCCTATAAGTGTAAGCTCCAAGAAGCAGCCCCCGCGGGCTCAGTTCCGGGAGCCGGAATTCGGCTTCTTAGTGCTTGGTGTATGCTCTGATAGTAGCAGGGTCCAAGAAGCAGCCTCCGCGGGCTCCGCAGCCCTGAGCCAGGGTGGTTCCGGGACGGTTCCGGGAGCCGGAACTCAGCCGCTCCGTGCTCAGTGTAAGCTCCAAGAAGCAGTCCCCGCGGGCTCAGTTCCGGGAGCTGGAATTCGGCTTCTTGGTGCTTGGTGTTTGCTCTGATAGTAGCAGGGTCCAAGAAGCAGCCTCCGCAGGCTCCGCAGCCCTGAGCCAGGGCGGTTCCGGGACGGTTCCGGGAGCCGGAACTCGGCCGCCCCGCGCTCCGTGTTCACTCCGATAAGATCAGATTTTAAGAAGCACCCAGGCGCTGAACCCTAGCAATCTGTCTGCGAGCCACAGGCGAATTGCAGCCTGAAATTACCTGTTCTATGGCTGAATGAGCTGCGGTCAGTCAAAAACAGGTGTGGTGACGTCAGTTTACCAACATGGTGGCTGCTGGCCTCCTCTGTGGTCTGACCGGTGTGGAGAACCGAGATGGACCGCTTCCTTCCCCCGTCTCGAACCCAGAATTCAGCCCTGAGTGCGGTGCTTGCGCGTCTGGCAGAAACTGCAGCACTGTAACCCTGCGTCTCTATCCCAGCGCGCGTTGCAGACTCTAGCCGCGGGGCAATTTGCTGAATAAGCAGTTTTACCCTCCGTGCGACAAACCTCTCGCGTTTGAGTCCCCGTAGCCGATCCTCGTGCGATGGAAATCCTTCCTCCAGGTTCCGGCGCACCCCACTATTGCTGGAAATTCCTAACAAGATATCCTTTAGCCGTCCTGACTTGTCATACTCCCACACAGTGAAGCAGCACACGGGGGTAATGCACTCCCCTCGCCGCCATCTTCTCCCCCTATACCAATACTTTTCAAGCTACTTCAGGAAATAGAAAAAGAGGGAGAACTTCCAAATTCATTCTATGAGGCCAACATCACCCTGATACCTAAACCAGACAAAGACACTTCAAAGAAAGAAAACTACAGACCAATATCTCTAATGAACCTAGATGCAAAAATCCTCAATAAAATTCTGGCAAATCGGATACAAAAACATATCAAAAAAATTGTGCACCATGATCAAGTAGGATTCATCCCTGGGATGCAAGGCTGGTTCAATATACGGAAATCAATAAATGTTATTCACCACATCAATAGACTTAAAAATAAGAACCATATGATCATCTCGATAGATGCGGAAAAAGCATTCGACAAAGTACAGCATCCCTTTACGTTCAAAACTCTAGAAAACCTAGGGATAACAGGAACATACCTCAATATTGTAAAAGCAATCTATGCTAAGCCTCAGGCTAGCATCATTCTGAATGGAGAAAAATTGAAGGCATTCCCTCTAAAATCTGGAACAAGACAGGGATGCCCTCTCTCACCACTTCTGTTCAACATAGTTCTCGAAACACTGGCCAGAGCAATTAGACAGACGAAAGAAATTAAAGGCATAAAAATAGGAAAACAAGAACTTAAATTATCACTATTTGCAGGTGACATGATTCTATACCTAGCAGACCCAAAAGGGTCTACAAAGAAACTATTAGAGCTAATAAATGAATTCAGCAAAGTGGCAGGATATAAAATCAACACGCATAAATCAAAGGCATTCCTGTATATCAGCGACAAATCCTCTGAAATGGAAATGAGGACAACCACTCCATTCACAATATCCTCAAAAAAAAAAAAATATTTGGGAATGAACCTAACAAAAGAGGTGAAAGACTTATACAATGAAAACTACAGAACCCTAAAGAGAGAAATAGAAGAAGATCTTAGAAGATGGAAAAATATACCCTGTTCATGGATAGGCAGAACTAACATCATCAAAATGGCGATATTACCCAAAGTTCTCTATAGGTTTAATGCAATGCCAATCAAAATCCCAATGGCATTTCTTGTAGAAATAGAGAAAGCAATCATGAAATTCATATGGAAAAATAAAAGACCCAGAATAGCAAAAACAATGCTAAGCAGGAAGTATGAATCAGGTGGTATAGCCATACCAGACTTCAAACTATACTACAGAGCAATAGTAACAAAAACAGCATGGTACTGGTACCAAAACAGGCGGGTGGACCAATGGTACAGAATAGAGGACACAGAAACCAATCCACAAAACTACAACTATCTGATATTTGATAAAGGGGCTAAAAGCATGCAATGGAGGAAGGATAGCATCTTCAACAAATGGTGCTGGGAAAACTGGAAATCCATATGCAACAAAATGAAACTGAATCCCTTTCTCTCGCCATGCACAAAAGTTAATTCAAAATGGATCAAGAAGCTTGATATCAAATTAGAGACACGCCGTCTGATAGAAGAAAAAGTTGGCTACAATCTACATACTGTGGGGTCGGGCTCCAAATTCCTCAATAGGACACCCATAGCACAAAAGTTAATAACTAGAATCAACAAATGGGACTTACTTAAACTAAAAAGTTTTTTCTCAGCAAGAGAAACAATAAGAGAGGTAAATAGGGAGCCTACATCCTGGGAACAAATCTTACTCCTCACACTTCAGATAGAGCCCTAATATCCAGAGTATGCAAAGAACTCAAAAAATTAGACAATAAGATAACAAATAACCCAATCAACAAATGAGCCAAGGACCTGAACAGACACTTCTCAGAGGAGGACATACAATCAATCAACAAGTACATGAAAAATGCTCACCATCTCTAGCAGAGAAATGCAAATCAAAACCACCCTAAGATACCATCTCACCCCAGTAAGATTGGCAGCCATTAGGAAGTCAAACAGCAACAAAGGCTGGCGAGGATGTGGGGAAAAGGGTACACTTGTACATTGCTGGTGGGACTGCAAATTGGTGCAGCCAATTTGGAAAGCAGTATGGAGATTTCTTGGAAAGCTGGGAATGGAACCACCATTTGACCCAGCTATTCCCCTTCTTGGTCTATTCCCTAAAGACCTAAAAAGAGCATGCTACAGGGACACTGCTACATCGATGTTCATAGCAGCACAATTCACAATAGCAAGACTGTGGAACCAACCTAGATGCCTTTCAATAGACGAATGGATAAAAAAAAATGTGGCATTTATACACAATGGAGTATTACTCTGCATTACAAAATGACAAAATCATAGAATTTGCAGGGAAATGGATGGCATTAGAGCAGATTATGCTAAGTGAAGCTAGCCAATCCCTAAAAAACAAATGCCAAATGTCTTCTTTGATATAAGGAGAGTAACTAAGAACAGAGTAGGGACGAAGAGCATGAGAAGAAGATTAACATTAAACAGGGATGAGAGGTGGGAGGGAAAGGGAGAGAGAAGGAAATTGCATGGAAATGGAAGGAGACCCTCAGGGTTATACAAAATTACATACAAGAGGAAGTGAGGGGAAAGGGAAAAATAATAAAAGGGGGAGAAATTGATGACAGTAGAGGGGGTAGAGAGAGAAGAGGGGAGGGGAGGGGAGGGAGGATAGTAGAGGATAGGAAAGGCAGCAGAATACAACAGACACTAGTATGGCAACATGTAAATCAATGGATGTGTAACTGATATGATTCTGCAATCTGTATACGGAGTAAAAATGGGAGTTCATAACCCACTTGAATCAAAGTGTGAAATATGATATATCAGGAACTATGTAATGTTTTGAACAACCAACAATTAAAAAAAAGAAATATTAAAAAATAAATAAATAAATAGAAAGAAAGAGGCATTAATGGAGATCCATTCTCTTCTGGACAAATTTTTAAAACATGAATTGATTCAACTTTCCCAGATACCCTAAATATATATATAACTAGATATATGTATATATTTCTGAAAGCTTACGAGAATACCAAGCTGGTTTCTCCAACACAAAATTTAATTGGGGATGTATTTATGTCATTTAATGTTCTGTAATTGGATAAAGGCAACCTTTTATCAATAAGATATATATAAATTTTTGTGTTACTCTTTACATGGAGATGAGAATTTAAATGTATTTTTGGAAAGTAATAAAGAGAATCTGGTTTGTTTAAGTTAAGAGCCCTCATAGCCTCTGTTTGACTCATGTTGCTGTAATGTTGTATTATGTTAACTGATATTCAGATAGATTCAGGAAATAATATATGAGAACTTTATAAAATGATATCTAAGAGGACCCTAAAAAATCAGCTTCAGAAATAAAGCACATTACCTAAGATTTGTCCAAAAACCCATCTCACCTGAGATAAGGCTTTACCTCTAACCTAGTCCATGTTAGAATTGTTCCAAAGTAAGCCAGAATTAAGCACATTTGAAGTTATGTTCACAAGATAAATTTTTTGTTGTAAGGATTACTATGATCTCAAAATAAACAAGGGATATAATACATAATTAAAGGTTTGGGATTATAAAATAAATAAATAAATGATTCATGTTTCTTGGTTTATAGCTATTATACAAACTGAATATGTTTCTACTCTTAATAGTGTTTTTCCCAAAGCACTCCTTCTAATAGAATAACCTGTGTTAATTTGAGACAATAAGTCATCACCTATAGGACAAATAAAATATAAAGCTGACTTCCAGTACCAATACTGAAAGGATAACAATAAAATTATAGACATTGAAGTTAAAACACAGTACTCCTACTTCAAGACTGGTGAAACTGACCTGCTAGATGTTTAAAATAAAAACTTGGAGACCAAAGTTAAGGAAGTAAAGGGGCCAAGGAAAAAGCAGCCAATATTTTGGCCCTTGCCCTCTAATGTCATCCAGGATTCAGGTAATGACAGGACCGCTCTAAGGGGCCTGCAACTCTGGTAAGGCACCTGACCTCCCAGTCAGGGGGATTGAGAGGACCCTAAAAAACAGAAACCAACCAGTGCAAATTCTGCAAAGAGGGGGGTGGCAATGGAAATGTCCATAATGTTTTCCAGGGCAGCCACATATGGTCAGCAAGACTCTGACCCATCCTGGCAGATAGCACAACTGGTAGAGGAAAAGCTAAAAGAGCCAAAGGCTTCTGACATGTTCCCAAGAATGATCCCTGACAAATCTCAGCTGACCCCAACAGTAGATAGGAAAAAGGTCAATTTTAACTACCTTGGTCTTTAAACTGCTAGCAGGAGAGTATAACCAAAACACAGGCATCCATGGACATTTAAAACATAAGACAATGGTTCTTTTACTTAAGATGTACATTTGTGTCAGTCCTCCCAAAAGTAAGTAAAACTGGGAGATTATAAAGGAAGAGTTTTTATAAAGGAGTACCTGATAAATATCACATACATCTTTGTCAGAGTCACAAGTTTGTTGATTGAAAGTTCCAGGCCAGCCTAGGCAACTTAGCAAGACTCTGTCTCAAAATAAAAAATGAAAGGAGCTGGGCACCACCCCTGGGCTAAATCTGCAAAAAAGAGAGGAGGCAAAGACCCTAACAGACTCCTTAGCAATCAGGGTGTGTGTGTGTGTGTGTGTGTGTGTGTGTGTGTGTGTGTGTATCAAATAAGTGTACAAAAAGATGCTCTACTTCATGTGTCATCAGGGAAATGCAAATTGAAATAAGAAAGTGCCACTTCACACCTGTTGAGTGAATGGTCAAAATTCAGAATAGTAGCAATACAAAAAGATGGCAAGGATGTAGAACAAGAATCACTTACTACATGTGGGGATACAAAATAGTACAGACACTTTGGAAGACAATTCTTACAAAACTAAATATACTCTTACAAGATGGTCCAACAGTTAAAAACATGTCAAATCTACATAAATACTTGTAATCAGATGTTTATCACAACTCTATTCATAATTGTCAAAACTTGGATGTAATCAAGGTGCCTTTCAGTAGGTGAATGGATGAGTAAATTGTGTTACAGGTAATGGAATATTATTCAGTGCTAAACGAACTATCGAGTCATGAAGAATGTGAAGGAACCTTAAATGCATATTATTAGTGAAAATAGCCAATCTGAAGAGACTACATATTTGGGGCTGGGGTTGTGGCTCAGTGGTAGAGTGCGTGCTTAGAAAGTGTGAGCCCTTGGGTTTGATTCTCAGCACCACATAAAAAGAAATACATAAAATAAAGGTATTTTGCCCATCTACAACTGAAAAAAAATTTTAAAAAAAGAAACTATATTCTACATGAGTCCATCTATATAACATTTTGAAAAAGATGAAACTATGGAGAAGTTAAAAGATTGATGGGTGCCAGGAATTCCTGGGGTAGGAGAAATGAATAGGTAGAACACAGAGGATTCTTAGAGCAGCGAAACTATTCTGTATTATCACCAGAACAGATACACGTCATTGTACATTCATCAAAACCCATAAAATGAATAACAGAGTGAATCCTCATATAAACTGTGGACTTTATGTAGTAATACATCAGTGTAGCATCATCAAATGTAAGAAGCACACCACTCTGGTGGTTCATATTGATATAGCAGGATTCTATTGCATAAGTAAGGGACAGGCAGTATATGGGAAATCTCTGTACCTCCTTCTCAGTTTTGCTGTGAGTCTAAAACTGCTCTAAGAAAAATAAGGTAAAACAAAGTATTAATTTTTTTAAAAGTTATGGAGCTTAAAATATAATTAATAAGAAACACAGATTATAATTTTTCACTGCTAACAATTGACTTCTATATTCTACTTTTATTCTAAACTTCAAAGAAGTATTCCTTTATTCTCTCACAATTATTCTAACATAAATTCCATATAGATATTTTTCATGTGTCATATAAAGGATTATTAAAATTTCCGTTAACTTCTTCCTGAAATAGTTTTATCTAAAGTTAGTACTTAGAGCTGGGGATATAGCTCAGTTGGTAGAGTGCTTGCCTCACATGCACAAAGCCCTGGGTTCAATCCACAGCACCACAAAAAATAATAATAATAATAATTAAAAATTAAAAATAAACTCACTGAACTAGCTACCTAAAGTGATACCTTTAAATTCTTTCATACAGCCTCCTGTTAAGAAAAACAAAATTATGCTTTATTTAAATTTTGTTTGATTATTTCTTAAACAAACATAAATCCTCATGCTATTACAGCTATCTTCATTTTCATGCTCCATTTTAATAATCATCTATATGTTTCATTCAAAAAATAATAATCAGGATTATTTTGATAAACAAAGTTTATCTGTACCTGTGTGATAAGAAAACTAAAGTTTAAAATAATGTAAAAACTTTTATATTAAAAAATCTATACTGAACTACTCCAAAAAATGGGAAGAATCAACACAAAATATTTAATTGTACTATTTCCCTATATGAACTATCAGAGCTGACTTCTCCATGGATCCTCATGAATTGAAAAAATCCCCATGAATTGTTTATGAGGTTTATTTAAATTCAGTTTGGAGAATTATACAACAACCACTCCAAAGGCCTAACACTCATTATACATAAAATAATAAATGTGTTACTTAGCCATTAGGCTTTTTTGCTGAATTGCAGCCATATTTCTGTCAGGTCAAGTGTTGATCTATACATGAGGGATTAATATGACACAAAACAATAAAGCATAATCCTCCAGTATATTATAATCTATTTACTCAATATGCTAAGAGGATTTCAGATTTTAAAATTATACAGGAAGTAATGCTAGAAATGTACATAAAACAAAAATAATTTTCTTAAAATACTAGGTTGGGGTTTTTTGTTTTGGTTTGGTTTAGTTTGGTTTGGTTTTGGAATGTTGGGAATCAGATTCAGGGCCTCGTGCATGGTACACAAATGTGCGACCAATAATCTACATCCTCATCCCCTAAAATATTAGGTATTAATGATATGTAGCATGAATGGATATATTTTAAAAGGTGAAATGAAATACTTAATTTTTAAGAAGTAGGCTTAAATTACAGTAATTGGTAAGATTTTATATGAAATAAAAAATGAAATCTCAAATATGGAGATTCATTTAAGGGAGGGGTCTATGTAGAAGACAGCATTCTGATTTTATGATCACTATGTAAAGTTACCACTACCAAAAGAAGAGAGATGGGCTGGAGATGTAGCTCAGTGGTAGAACACTTGCCTAGTGTGCTCAAGGCCCTGATTCAACCCCTAGCACCACCAAAAAAAAAAAAAAACAGTGATAATGCTTACATAATTTACAAAATAGAGTGTAAAAATATTGTCAAACAAAAAAAATTCTTGTTTTACTCTGTACTTATTCAAATTATACATAAAATATATAAAATTATTCATGATGTGTGCCAGAGATAACAAAATTTTTTTTCAAGAAACTGCCTTGCTCATAACCCTGGAAATGACAGGTCCTTAGTGCTGATGACCCTATTCCTTCACTCCCAACATCATTCCTAGAACGCAACTAATTGAAGCAATCAGATACTCTCTCCTGCAGATTTGGAATTAGAATGTGGACATTTAATTGTAGGTAGGAGAGCCAAAGTCATGTAGACTCCATCTGAGGCTATTGCCTCTAGACTGTCATGATGAAGCCATGTGCAAGTGCATGTATGAACAGGAAAATCAGTTTACAATGAATGCAGAAGAGAGAAGCAAACAGGAAGAGAAATGTCATCAAACCAGAAAGCTGTTTCTATGAGGCAACAGCAGTTGAGTAAGATAAAACATCCTTTTAAGATATCAACTCTCATACAACCAGAGAAGTGAAAAACAGTACTCCATTTGTGTACAATGAATCGAAGAGCATTCTGCTGTCATGTATAACTGATTAGAACAAATAATTTTTTTAAAAAAGATAACAACTCTCTCATCCTTTTTCCTTCAGCCTTTTTGAATGGTTTTCTACTTTTACAACCAAACGTTTCATACACAGAGTTTCACAAAATGGGGACTTCCAGAAAACTGAGAATTCTGAAGAAAGAAAGAACAGCAAGAAGAAAAAAAAAAACCTTTTAAATTCTCTTTAAAATATCTAAAACTGGCTTCTTCAAATGTGAGAAGAGGGGGCTGTGGTTGTGGCTCAGTGGTAGTGCTTACCTAGTAGCTGTGAGGCACTGGGTTCAATCCTCAGCACCACATAAAAATAAATAAATAAAATGAAGGTATTGTGTCCATCTACAACTAAAAAATAATAATTTGGGGGCTGGGGATGTGGCTCAAGCGGTAGCGCGCTCGCCTGGCATATGTGTGGCCCGGGTTCGATCCTCAGCACCACAAACAAAGATGTTGTGTCCGCCGAAAACTAAATATACAAACAAAGATGTTGTGTCCGCTGAAAACTAAAAAATAAAATATTAAAATTCTCTAAAAAATAATAATTTTAAAAAATTTTGGGAAGAAAAATGACACCCATTAAGTATATATGGTCCTTTATCCCTCAGTAATCTGCAGTACTTAAACTGTGACACTTTCTCAATCCAGAAAACCATTTTGTTCTTATTCTTACAGGATGTCATTGTCAAAACTTAATTTAGGCATCTAATTTACCTACTTTCGGCTTAGTTAATTTTATTTTTAAAATTTATTAATCTTAGATTATTTTATCATTTGAGAAAACATCACTTTATTTTTTATCTTTACCCTCTAGTTTTAATTAGTTTATACTAATCTTAACTTACCTTATTATATTACTATTTTTATAATATTACCACTTTAAACTTATTTTCACCATCTCATTTAATATTTCATTAATTTTCATTCACATAGGTTATTTCTCAGAAATACATGCCTCAAATTTATTTATTTTAATTTTCCCCTAACTTTGTTTGTATTCATTATAGAATATTTGAAAAGTAGAATTTATAAAGAATACAATTTTATTTATTTTTTCAAAGAACCAACTTTTTGTTCTGTCAATTTTTTCAATTGTTTCAATTACATTGATTTCAACTCTGATTTTAATTATTTCCTGTCTTCTACTGCTTTTGGTATAGACTTATTCTTCTTTTTCTAGGGTTTTGAGATGTAATGTTAAATCATTTATTTGTTGACTTTTTCTTCTTTTAAGGAATGAACTCCATGCAATGAACTTTCCTCTTAGAACTGCTTTCATAGTGTCCCAGAGATTTCAATTTGTTGTATCTGTGTTCTCATTCACCTCCAAAAATTTTTAGTCTCCTCCTTGATGTCTTCTGCAACCCATTGTTCATTCAGTAGCATATTATTTAGTCTCCAGGTGTTGGAGTAGCTTTTATTTCTTATTTTATCGTTGATCTCTAATTTCATTCCATTATGATCTGATAGAATACAGGGTAGTATCTCTACTTTTGGGTACACTCATACACTGCTGGTGGGGCTACAAATTGGTACAGACAATATGGAAAGCAGTATGGAGATTCCTTGGAAAATTGGGAATGGAACCACCATTTGACCCAGCTATCCCTCTCCTCAGTCTATACCCAAAGGACTTAAAAACAGCATACCACAGGGACACAGCCACATCAATGTTTATAGCAGCACAATTTACAATAGCTAAACTGTGTAACCAAACTAGATGCCCTTCAACAGATGAATGGATTAAAAAATTTGGCATTTATACACAATAGAATATTACTCAGCAATAAAAGAGAATAAAATTATGGCATTTTCAGGTAAATGGATGGAGTTAGAGAAGATAAGGCTAAGTGAAGTTAGCCAATCCCAAAATAACAAATGCCAAATGTTTTCTCTGATATAAGGAGGCTGATTCATAGTGGGGTAGGGAGAGGAAGCATGGGAGGAATAGACGAACTCTAGATAGGGCAAAGGGTTGGAAGAGGAAGGGAGGGGGCATAGGGTTAGAAATGATGGTGAAATGTGATGGACATTATTATCCAAAGTACATGAATAAATACATGGATTGGTGTGAATATACTCTGTATACAACCAGAGATATGAAAAACTGTGCTCTATATGTGTAATAAGAATTGTAATGCATTCCACTGTCATATATAAATAAAAATCAATTAAAAAATAACTTTTACATGAAAAATTTATTAAAAATTACTTTTTTATATCTAAAAAAAGAATAAAATTTTAAACATTTCTTTTATTCTCCTTTTCTATGAATATATTTTTTTTATAAGACTGGGATCACATAACATATAAGTTTAATTACCATTTTTAGCTGGACATGGTGGCACATGCCTGTAATCCCTGTGATGCAGGAGGCTAAGGCAGGAGGATTGCAAGTTTGAGGCCAGCATCAGCAACTTAGTGAGGCCCTAAGTACCTTACCTCAAAATAAAAAAGGGCTGGAGATGTAGATCAGTAATAAAACACCCTGGGTTCAATCTCCAATACAAAAATAATTTTTAATGACTGTTTTCTAATTACACTTAAACGTTTAACATTTAGATGAGTTTCCCTTTTAGAATTTACATCAACACTAATGTGTTTACACTATTTTTTACATACATATTTCCAATTATTTCCTTAGGTAAATTGGAATGTTATAAGAAAAAAACAAATGAATTATGAAATATATCACAAAGCTTAACATGAACTCTCAGGTAATCATATTGGAAAGTGGTATATTTATTTTATATCTTCATGAAACTGGTTTTGGTTTTGAGAATTTAACATGTTGTTTTCTTTTATTCTGGACAATTTTTCAAACATGTCTGACCACTTAATTTCTTTTTTGTTAACTGCTTCTTGCACCTCTAAAATGGAATTATCCTTATTAATCTTGCTGATTACAAAAATTACAGGTCTTTTGAGGATTTGAGGGGAAGGTGGAGTAAAAATATCCCATCCCAGATTCTTTGTCACAACCTAACAAAATAATTAAAAATACTTTTTAAAGAGCAAAGAAACCAAACTAATAAAGAAGGAACAACCATTTTCACAAATCTTAAAAAGATAATAACCAAGGAAATGTGTGGGATAGTTATGATCTCCCCTGCATCCCAAAGTAGGTTTTGAGGGGTTTGTTTTTGGTGAGGGATGGGGAAGGTAAAGAAATTGAACCCAGGGGTGCTTTATCACTAAGCTACATCCCCAGTTCTTTTTTGCTTTTCATTTTGAGACAGGGTCTATCCAAATTGCTAAGGCTGGCTTGAACTTACAATCCTCCTGTCTCAGCCTCCCAAGTTGCTGGGATTATAGGCATGTTCTACCACACCTAAGTCTAAAGAAATTGTTCTCAAGTGGCATCAGAAAAATCATAAAGTTTCTTACAGGTAGGTGCCTCAATTTGAAAAAAAGATAGAAAAAGTAAGTAGATGGCTCAGGGAAAAGAGACTGAGAAGGTCGTCAGAACAGAGAAACTCCAAGTAACTAGATGCCAGTAAGGAAATGAGGAACTCTACCCCCATCATTTTTAAAAAGGCAGAGTTCACCATCCACAACAATAATGGAAATTTAGCAAAACTAAAGAATGTTAACTATTACAAACTAAATGTTGAAGTAAAAACAGATAAGCAAAATGGATAGGATGTTTTTATATAGTGAAGAAAAGGCACTAGGGTTACACATAAACTTAGGGCATCCCACACAGGAAAAGGATATCCTCCTGTTAAGCGGAATGAACCCTGGTCCAGAACAGGCAATAAAATATCAGAAAAGAAAACCTAATCCTTTAAAAAGGCTGCACAAACACCAACTGAATTACCCTCTCTATTCCCCTAAACCCCAATTGTATGAGTGCAGAAAGCAGATGCACAGCATCACCCAAGAGCCCAAGCTCAAAGAGGACAAACTGGTCACACAGAAGTCTAGAAGAATTCACCCATATTATAGCAAACAGAAAGTCAGAGTAGGAAGAGCAAATCAATTAGAAAATCATACAGCAGCATAATGAAGAGAATAAATTGGCATATAAAAAACTCAAAAATGGAAGCTAAGATTATTGAGTTAAGTTCTTTCTTCTTTTCTAATATAAGCATTCAGCACTATAAAGTTTGAGGCCAGCTGCAGCAATTTAGTGAGGCCCTAAGCAACCCAGCAAGACCTTGACTCAAAATAAATAATAATGATGATGATGATGATGATAAAAAGTAATGGGGATGGGGATGGGGTTATGGCTCAGTGGCAGAGCGCTTGCCTAGCATGTGTGAGGCGCTAGGTTTGATCCTCTGCACCACATAAAAATAAATAAAATAAAGAGATTGTGTTCAACTACAAGTAAAAAAAAAAAAAAAAGAAGTACTGAAGATATAGCTCAGTAGTAAAGTGGCCTTAAAAAGACATTCTCTGTTTTTTTCAAATTTTTTTTAATTTTTTAATTTTAATTTGTTATATATAACAGTATGCATTATAATTCATATTACACATATAGAGCACAATTTTTCATATCTCTGGTTGTACACAAAGTAGAGTCACACCATTTGTGTCTTCATACATGTGGTTAGGGTAATGATGACCATCACATTCGATTGTCTTTCCTACCCCATGCCCCCTCCCTTCCCTTTTCCCCTTTGCCTTATCTAGAGTTCATTTAATCTTCCCATCACCCCCGCCCCCTGCAGCATATTATGGATCAGCATTCTTAAATCAGAGAAATCATTCAGCATTTGGTTTTTGGGGTTTGAGTAATTTCACTTAGCATTATATTCTCCAGCTCCTTCCATTTACCTGCAAATGCCATGATTTTATTCTCTTGTATTGCTGAATAATATCCCATTGTATATATGTACCACATTTTCTTTATCCATTCATCTACTGAAGGGCATGTAGGTTGGCTCCACAGTTTAGCTATTGTGAACTGTGCTGCTATAAACGTTGATGTGGCTATGTCCCTGTAGTATGATGTTTTTAAGTCCTTTGGGTATAGACTGAGGAGTGGGATAGCTGAGTGAAATGGTGGTTTCATTCCCAATTTTCCGAGGAATCTCCATACTGCTTTCCATATTAGCTGCACCAATTTGCAGTCCCGCCAGCAATGTATGAGTGTGCCTTTTTCCCCACATCCTCGCCAACACTTAATGTTGTTTGTATTCTTTTTTTTAAATTTTTTTAAAAATTTATATAAGACAGCAGAATGCATTACAATTCTTATTACACATATAGAGTACAGTTTTTCATATCTCTGGTTGTATACAAAGTATATTCACACCAATTTGTGTCTTCGTACATGTACTTTGGATAATAATGTCCATCACATTTCACCATCATTTCTAACCCCATGCCCCCTCCCTTCCCCTCCTACCCCGTTGCCCTACCTAGAGTTCATCCATTTCTCCCACACTTCCTCTCCCTACCTCACTATGAATCAGCCTCTTTATATCAGAAAAAACATTCCGCATTTGATTTTTTGGGATTGGCTAACTTCACTTAGCATTATCTTCTCTAACTCCATCCATTTTCCTGAAAATGCCATAATTTTATTCTCTTTTATTGCTGAGTAATATTCCATTATGTATATACGCCATATTTTTTTTATCCATTCATCCATTAAAGGGCATCTAGTTTGGTTCCACAGTTTAGCTATTGTAAATTGTATTGCCATAAACATTGATGTGGCTGTGTCCCTGTGGTATGCTGTTTTAATGTCCTTTGGGTAAGACTCAGGAGAGGGATAGCTGGGTCAAATGGTGGTTCCATTCCCAGTTTCCCAAGGAATCTCCAAAACTGCTTTCCATATTGGCTGCACCAATTTGTAGCCCCACCAGCAATGTATGAGTGTGCCTTTTTCCTCACATCCTCACCAACACTTATTGGTTTATATTCTTAATAGCTTCCATTCTGACTGGTAGTTTTTGTTTGCATTTCTCTAATTGCTAGAGATGATGAATATTTTTCATATATTTGTTGATTGGTTGTATATTATCTTCTGAGAAGTGCCTGTTCAATTCCTTGGCCCTTTTATTGATTGGGTTATTTGGGGGGTTTTTTGGTATTAAGATTTTAGTGCTCTATCTGATCTGCCTGTGGTAAAAATTTGCTCCCAAAAATGTAGGTGCTCTATTCACCTCATTGATTGTTTCTTTTGCTTAGAAGAAGCTTTTTAATTTGAATCTATCCCATTTATTGATTCTTGATTTTCATTCTTGTGCTATAGGAGTCTTATTAAGGAAGTTGGAGCCTAATCCAACTGATTAACATTCTTAAATTATGCACAAATTCTCCAATTCTCCATATAAGCACCCTTTTGATATTGTTTTCTAGTTTAATTAACATTCTTTTTTCTTTATATTTATTTTTTAGTTGTAGTTGGACATAATACCTTTATTTCACTTATTTATTTTTATGTGGTGCTGAGGCTCAAACTCAGGGTCTCGAACATGTGAGGCGAGCACTCTACCACTGAGCCACAACCCCAACCATAATTAACATTCTTAATCATGAAAAAATTCTCCAATTCTTCATCTAGGCACCTTTTTGATATTGTTTTCTAGTTTAATTCCATATTGTCAGAAAACAGACTGATTTCAATTTTTGAAAATATGTTAAGGTTTTTTGACCCAGGATATGGTTTACCTTGGTCAGAGGAGAGCCAACTATGGCCTTTGCATCAAATTCATCCCCTGCTGATTTTTGTGTGAACTACAAATGAGGAAATTATTTTCACATTTTAGATGACTGAAAATGTCAAAAGAAGAATATTTCCTGATGTGAAAATTACATGAAATTCTAATGTCAGTGTCCATAAATAAACTTCTGTTGGAACATAAGTACTCATTTATTTATAAGTTGTCTAAGGCTGCTTTTGTACTGTAATGGAAGAGTTGAATATTGTGACAATGACCATATGCCTCACTATACGTAAAATATTACTCTTTGGCCCCTTACACAAAATATTTGCTGATCCCTGATCTTTTACTTTCCATAAGCACTAGAAAAGAATATGTATTTTGCTCTATTGGGTGGTACATTCTCTAAATTTGACTAGATCCAGCTAGTTGATAGCATTACTCAGATACTGATTTTTCTCTCCTACTTTTATCACTTTTTGAGGAGTACTGAAGTCTCTATAAGTGAATTTTACCATTTCTCCTTTCAGTTCCACCATTTTTGCTCATGTATTTTGAATCTCTGTTTGGTGCACAGATATTTAAAATCTTCACAAATAGTACCCTTTGTCATTATGTAAGGTCCCTGGTAATTTTCCTTGCCCTAAAATCTATTTTTTTCTGATACTATTAGCTACCTCCAAACATCTTTTTCTTAGTATTTCCATGATATGTCTTTCTCCATGCTTTTAATCTCATTTCATTATATTTAAAGTAATTTTCTTGTGGAAAGATGTAGTAGGGTCTTTTTATTATTAAATCTGACAATTGCCATCTTTTAATGATTATTTCTTTTACCATTTACATTTAATATAAATAGGGTTTAAATTTAAAACTACCATTTTATTGTTGTTTGTCCTCTTGGTTTTCATTCTTGCTTCCCATTTCCTCCCTTTTGAATTATTTGACTATCTTTGAATATTCTTTTTTATCTATTCCATGAATACTGTACATCTTATTTTTTTAGTGGTTGCTCTAGGACATTACAATAAACACAACTTTTCAGTCTTCTTAGAATCACTATTTTAACAATTCAAGTGAAATAGGAAACATTACCATAATAAAGATCCTTTTAATTCTTCTGTGTTCTGATATTATCTCATATATGAAATCTACATACATTGAAACCCCTGTTAGAAGGTGTTATTTTTTATTTCAACTGTCAAATATTCACTAGAGAACTCAAAAGAGAAATTGTCTCTTCAACTTACCTATTTACCTTTGCAGTTGTTCACACAAATGAACAGATGGTACCAGACTGTTCACACAGCTCAGTTTGATACCCAGTTCCCCCAATAATCCTTCATTTCCTATCTAGTTCCCTAACATTCTTCATTTCCTTCCTCAAATCTCACTTCCTACTATTTCTCTTCTTAGTCTCAGGAAATGACCTTGCATCCTAATTCATTGATTTAAAAAAAAATAAAAGCCATCAGCCAAGAATTCCTCAAATTCTTGCTATCACACTTAAACTGATCTGTACCTATCCATTTCCCAGGACAGGATTAAGGGGTTAACTGACCAAATAGCTGCCTAAGTGCTAGCCTACAAGAGGCATTATAACATCACTGGAATTCATTAAGGGACACTTTAATGCAACTACTTCATCAGCAGACATATATGCACTGATCCTTAAAACCCTAAAGTTGATAGCATTTGAGAAAAAAAAATTAAAATACTTCTTACCGGTACCAACCTATCTCTATCAAATATTTTTGCAAATAGTATCTACTTATTAGATTATGCAGTGCTACTGAAGGTTACACCATCAATCCTGATCCAGATGGATAACAGGCACTTCAAATCAACAGTCACAATATGAAGAAAATTTGAAATTAAACCATGCATTGCATGGTGCTATTTACCAGGAACAAGTAATTTATTTTTTTAAACCTAAATTTGAAATCATTAATATGCTTCACAGGAACCTATCTGGTTCAGAAAACAGCACAAGAAAACTGATTAAAGAACAAAATACAGAAAAGTGAAAAGCATGCTGCCAACATAAAAATCAGAAAAATAACTTTAAAACATATTTTCAACAAGACTTGCTGACTTAATAATTTATTAAACAATATTATATAGCACCAATTATGTGCCAGGTACTCTTCTGTGAAACCAAGCATACGATAATAAACAAAGACAGACAAGGTTACTCTCTTATGGAGTTTACATTCTATGAGGAGCTGACACTAAACCTGTAAGTGAAGATGACTTATAGTAATAAACACTATTTTAAAAAAATAAATAAGGTGAGGCCAGGCATGGTGATGCATACCTGTGATCCCAACTACTCAGGAGGATCACAAGTTCAAGGCCAACCTGAGCAACTTAGGGTGAGATTTTTTTTCTCAGAAAAAAGGCTGGGGATGTAGCTCAGTGGTAGAGTGCTTGCCTAGCAAAGGCAAAGTTCTGGGTTTCATCCCCAGTACTTCAAACAAACAAGCAAGAACAAAACACTCATGGTGATATGATAGAGAAGACTGGGGCTTGAGAGGATGCTGGTATAGCTGGAAAGTAGTCAAGGAAAGCCCACTGAGATACAAAAGATCTCATAAATAAAAAGGAACCAACCTTGGAAAAATAAAGCAAAGTCTCAAAACAGAAACAAGCTTGATCTTTGAAGAATAGGAAAAAAAGTAAATAAATAACCTCTCTGTGGCTACAACACAATAAACAAAAGAAATAAACTGTAAAAGATAACTTTGGAAATGTTGAGAGTTGTAAAGATCAATACAGGCCACTATTTCTATCCTTCATGAGTGCGAATAAATAATGCTACCTTATTTTTTTTTAGAGAGAGAGAGAATTTTTTTAATATTTATTTTTTAGTTTTCGGCAAACACAGCATCTTTATTTTATGTGGTGCTGAGGATCGAACCCAGCACTGCGTGCATGCCAGGTGAGCATGTTACTGCTTGAGCCACATCCCCAGCCCAATGCTACCTTATTTTTAAGTACCAGGAAAATGATGAATTTTATCAAAATGAAAAATTGAATATATATATATATATGCTATATATATTATATGTTATATACAATATATGCTGTATATATTATATATTATATATGCTATGTATATTTATATGTTATATATATGTCATATATATGATATATATGTAAGTTAAGATGTTAAGCTATGTTCTGTGCATGAAGTTAAATCTTTTATTACAAACATAAACAGGAATACAACTTTTTTTTAAACTAAAAAGTCAATATCTTCCTACCCTGAATAAAATATTGAACAAATACTTGAAGGAGTCACCGTTAAGATTTTCCTTTCTACTTTGGTACTCAACGTTTGGAATAGGAATCACTTCTGGCCTCTGGAACTCATCTCTGCCCACTGGTCTGATAGCACATGCTGCTCCACTGTATAAGAGAAAGGTGCCCCATCTAGGTAAGCAATCTCCACACCAGGACATAAGCTTAGCAGATAAAGCACACAATTTCAGTCCTCCCTTGCCCACTTTGCCCAGCATCCTTGCACTGCTATTCAAGATGGCCTTAACAACCACCTCCTTGGAAGTTTTATCAATTACCCTTTCTCCTATATCTTCCACTACTCCTCATGAGTAAAGAACATGTGTTCAGAAACTGTCCAAAGGTATGTTTTTCCCCTGAGAAATGCATTATTATATATCTATCATTACAGTATTGCCGAAAGCTTGACTGAATGCTGAGGCTTTGAATGTTTTATTAATCAGAAATAATCAGTCATGACAGTTCAAAAACTCTCATCTCTTTATTAAAACCACTGTATCTGTGTGGGTAGTTTTAAAACCATGTATACACCTAGGTATTTGTGTCCACACCCTACTTCCTATGGGTATGTGAGATATCACAGTTTGAGAATAAATTTTTGGATCATCTAAAACTCCAACTACCATATATCTGAATCTTGGCATTACAGCTAATTATCCTGCCAAAAATAATGATGCAAAAACTGGCAGAGATGCTGATTTGTCTGTCAAGAAAATCTTTTAAAGATAATATTTTAAAATTTCCTAGTCAGCACTTAAAATTTTTGACTGTCTCTAAGCAGAATAGGTACCTTAAGCAGGGCTTGGTGGCAGGCAACGATAGCCCCAGCTATTCAGGAGGCTGAGGCAGGAAAATCCTCTGAACCCAGGAAATTGAGGCCAACCTTGACAACATAGTAAGACTTTGTCTCTTAAAAACAAAGAAAAAACAATATAGGTACCTAATATAGTCTATAATTTTAACAACAAATGGCCAACTTGTATTACCTGGATGGTAAGGTAGGAAAATTATTAAGACTAAATTTGATAGTCTAATGAGATTAAAATTTACACATAAGGTATATTTAGGAAATTTTAATTTTAAAATAATTTATAATAATGATGTTCATTTGTGATAATGACACAAATGAATTGTTCCCCCTCTTCAATCTAACAAAAAAATATTCACAGATTTGACAAATTTCAGGAAATTGAACACTCTGACCTTGGTCATGCTTTCAGACTACCTGAAGTAACCCTGGAGTACAGAGAGAATTTAGGTTTCAAAAATAAGTCATGGCCTTTCAACAAAAATCAGAGCTCATTTGCTTTGAACAAAGTGTTTTATCCAGTTCTTCTTCAGTCACTAGAAGTCATTATGAAATATTTTTGTAACAATAACAGTAAAATAGTCCAAATTTAGAAAAATCAAATATTACCCATAATCCCATACTCCTAAAAAATTTTTCTTCTTTTTAAGTATCTAATCACTTTATATAAACAGCCTTAGTATGAAAAGCAGATATATTCAGGGGAAGGTTTTTAAATATATTGAGCTATGTAACCAAAGGGAAGAAGTCAATTTCAAATTAAATGTAAATCAAAAATTTGATTCAGATCTTAAGATGGAAATAAAAATATATTAAAATTCTAGAATTAGAGTGACTTGCTTTAGCAGGGATTCAATCAGATTTTGAAACAAATCATGAGCTGTAATATTAAGAGTTAACAATATTCAACTATCAAAAACTTTTAGATAATTTACAAATTAAATGATCTGCTATCTTCCTATTATAGCATTTTGCTTCAAAATAACTTTGAGGAGGGGGCTATGAGCAAGAAAGAATAAGGCTAGCTATGGGCTGATAATCATTAAAGCTTTTTGATGGGCAAATGTAGATTAATATATTTGTCTACTTTATATCTTAAAATTTCCAAAATGAAAAGAAAACATTTCAAGAAAATTTTAAAATATACAAACTAGGGAAATCATGCCTTTACTTTAAAATCTGTTAGTTCAAGAATTGCCATAAAGAAGTTACTCTATTCAAAATGTAGTGACTGTATTGTCTCTCTAATAAACTAGGGTCTATCTACTATTTACCAGGAACATCATCCAAAGGTAATATGCTGAGGGATTCTTCTATCTGCTTTCTATAGGTATCAGAAAACTTCTGAAAGGGAGAGGAAGAGCTCATTCATTCATTCGACAGATAATATTTTAATAAACAAATTGTGCAGTATGTGGAAAGGTGATAAGTGCTGTGGTGAAAAATACAGCAAGGTAAGAGAGCATTGAGATAGGGATACGGCTGGATTGTCAGGGTGGCCTCACTGATAAGAAGACTTTACAACAAAGACTTGAAGGGGGAAAAGAAAGTGAAGCCCTTGGCTATCTGGAGGAGGATCATTCCAGACAGAGGGGATAGCTAATGCAGTGGTCCTGAGGCGAAGTACAGCTGGCATCTTCAAGAACTATCAAGAATGCCAGAATGGTTAGAGCAAGTGATGAGGTTAAAACAAAACAAAACAAAAAACTATAGATGGGGAGGTCAGAAAGATAACAGGGGAGAGGGGTAAGTAAGGGATTAAGGAGGGATTTGTAGGCCACCATAAAACTTGCACTTTATGGGAATGGAACCACCATTTGACGCAGCTGACCCTCTCCTCGGTCTAAACCCAAAGAACTTAAAAACAGCGTACTACAGGACACAGCCACATCAATGTTTATAGCAGCACAATTCTCAATAGCTAAACTGTGGAGCCAACCTAGATGCCCTTCAGTAGATAAATAAATAAATAAAATAAAGGTCCATCTGCAAGTAAAATATATATATATATTAAAAAATCTAATTTCATACCATTAAGTAAATTAAAAGTAAAGAATCTATCTCAGGGAACATATGGACATTTAATAAATATCAGCTCCATTACGTGGCAGCCTCAGAGTACATCCCATGTGATCCTTGAAAACTCAATCCTAGTAGCTCAAAGGGACACCAAGAGGAAAAAGAAAGGTGTCGCACTAATTCAAGTAAGAATGATTTAGAATTTAATAGTTAAGGTACTTGAGTTCAGATGTCTATATTAGCATTGTACTAAAGGATATATATGTTTCTACACATGTACACATACACACACAGATACACATACATTTCCATACTTTTAATTTGATGCTTTTATTTTAAAGGGCTTTGAAAATAATTTTCCCAAGATAGGGGGCTTTCTGTACATAATATGACCATGGCTAATATAAACATTCACTAATACTCACAAAAAATATACAAATAAAAAAACCCAAACAAGATCCCAAACCTCAAAGTTATCACTTTATTGCAATTTCCATATGGAAGAGGGAGGAAAATATAAAACTAGTTTTTTTACTTGGAAGTAAATACTTCTTTATCAATATTGAAAGAAATACTCTAAAATTATTGACTGTATTTTAATGGTAAGCCTTTGAGTTTTATAGAGATGCAGAAATTTCTGTGGTAACTAGCATTTACTTCTTTCTGCTCCTCCTCATTCTTATCCACTAGCTAATTAACCTGGGACAGACTACATGAAAATTGAATGTTTGGATACTTGCCTTTATAGGTGATAAATGATACCATTCAAGTAATTTATCTTCTTCCTTTCTTTTTCTTGGAAATTTTGTCTTCCAATTTTACAGGTAGCAACTAAATATCAGTAATTTGCCACTTCCTTCCTCTGCTGACAAATACAGTCAAACAATTCTCCTTAAGTGGCAGATTTCTGTTGCTGAGGGAGGGGCAAAGAGTGCTTTGTCAGGGAATGTTTCAAATAAATTGCCAGGAGCCATGTGTAATCATAAACTGTCCACTCTGACTGACACTTCCCCCTTGTATCCAAGGGTACATAGGAAATTACTGCCTTGGTGTAGGAGAGAGGGATCTGGGTCATCCAGCTTGGTGGGGCATCTTGCCAGTTCTTCATCTCCAGTACTGGCCCTAACCAGTCAGAATCCGGAAGATTCCTTTAACACACTGGGCCTTTTCCTAACACCATATTCTTTCCCATTGGGCTCCTCTGCTGTTTTGCCTTAAGAAAACAAAGTGCCCCAATTCTTTTTTGGTTTTTGTTTTTGTGGTGCTGGTGATTGAACCTTGGCCCTCACACGTGCCAGGCACTCTACGGCTGGACCCCATCCTGAGCCCCCAAACTCTTTTAAACAGTGAAAGAAGCAATGGATCTTTTAAATAAACACATCTGTGTTTTCTTTCCTGCTAGAAGCATCTTACCTCAATACGGGTGGTGACAATAACATTTAGGATAACTCAGACCTCAGGCTACTCTTTGTAGATCCTGAAGTAGCAAGAAGTAAGGGTTTCCATATAATTTGTGCTCTTTTGTGCATTTCATTCTCTTTGACTTTTCCATCTGATCTTCCATTTTGCTTGAGATTTCTCCAAAGAATATAACTTATTTCTATGTTTAATTTGGTATCCTTTCAAGAGAAGCAGAATACATTGAATGCTGTCTTCTCCAATCTACATGTAATCCTTTTTATGAAATTTTAAACAATATTAACAAAAGGAAAATTTTAACCTCCATACCAGGTTTAAGATCATAGGACATCCAGTGCTGACCTGTTTCACAAATTTTGGCCACTCCACCATCCTGCCACTTCTAGGTTGATATCAAATGCGGTCATGCACTAACAGTTTTTCTTAGTTTTTTAAAATATTTTTTCCTAGGTTCATTAAATTTCAAATTTTGGGATTGAATTGTTCCATAACAGTCTTGTGGAATGGAAGGGCTTTGTAAGTACGAAGACATACACAACTTGAAAAGTTCTCCAAGAGACCATGGGCTGCCTAGATTCTGCTAGGGGTGCATTATAGACATTGTTGTCTTTATCTTCAAAGTGCAACCCACAGAGTCTAATATGTACAGAGGGGATATTATTTTAAACAACTGAATTCTACAATCTCCAAAGGACTCCACAATGGAATAGTTGGAGGAAATACTGCATCTTTTCCCTAGTAGGTTGTCAATACCCACTGACACATTAAAAGGCTGTAAAAACTCATGCAGTTCAGAGTTTTTTTTTTTACTTTGACTTCAGAATACCCCCCCATTCATGCTCTGTTAACATGTCAAAAGCTGGTAAATGACAATTTGAAAATCAAAGTCATTTTTAACATTATTCTCCATGGAATAGCATCTCCTAAGACAATTTTTTTAATTTATGTAAATTTTAAAATGTTTTGTTTTGGAAATTTGGTGGAGAAATTTATAATTATTATAATTATTGGGATGCTACTGATATTAAGTGGGCAGAGAGCAAGTGTATAGAAAGTAGGACAGTTACATAGAACAAAGACTTGTCTCAGTCACTTTCAATTTCTAATGTGTAATCATGTAAGGGAAAAACTTATTTATAATTATGTGAGTCTGCACTCTAACACTGTATTACATATAAACACAATATAGTGTTGCTTAGTAGTAATATGTACATTTTTCCAGGAATGCAAAGTTTTGAATTTTGTTAAAAGTTGAGAAAATCACACACACTACCCAAAAACACCACTTAAGATACTTTTCAGAGGGCTGGGGTTGTAGCTCAGTGGTAGAGCACTTGCCTCGCATGTGTGAGGCTCTGGGTTCGATCCTCAGCACCACATAAAAATAAATAAAATAAAGGTATGTGTCCAACTACAAATAAAAAATATTTTTTAAAAATGGCATGGCTAAGGTCCAGATTGTAAAATACAGTATATTTAGGATAAAATAATTTATCAACACACCTATGTGTCTAGTATTTGATTACACTGGACAACAAAAAGGTTTAATATATATTTGTCTGCCTTCACAGAACTTATAGGGTAGTTAAGAAAACAAGGCAAAAAACAAAGAACTGAATGCCATACAGTTACTATCAAAGCATTTGTGAAAAAAAAGTCATCTTAGGCAATGGTCTTAGGATCCCAGGGTGGTCAGAAAAGCCTCAGGAAAAGGTAGAGTTTCCATTGTGCATTCAGATTTAACAGGATAGCGTCAGCAAGGACACAGAAGGAACTGGCCTAACTGCCAAGTGTAAGGAAGAAAGGATAATAAGTTTAGATAACTGGAGGGACCAGTGAGAGAGAGAGAGAGAGAGGTGGTGAAACTAAATAATGAAAAGCCACAGAAGGCACCTGAACCCAAATTTAAAGCAATGAACAAAATGAAACCCCTGCAGACTCCTAGGGAAAGAAGTGAAGATGAGAAGATTGATGGCAACATATAGGATGGACATTAAGTATGGGGGGTGGGAACACAATTATGAATGACCTCAGGTAGTTGGGAAGAGGAGTTTGACGTATGAAAATTGGTTAAGTTTTAGATTTGATGAAATTGAGATGATCAGTTGGAAAAGATAACTTAAAAATAACAGCTGAGGGGCTGGGGTTGTAGCTCAGTGGTAGAGTGCTTGCCTAGCATATGTGAGGCACTGGGTTCAATCCTCAGCACCACATAAGGATACATAAATAAAATAAAGGCATTCTGTCCATCTACAACTAAACAAAATATTTTTTTAAAAAAAAATATAACAGCTGAATCTCTCACCAGGATGAATGAGCTCATGGAGAGAATGAACAGAGAGAAGGTAAGAAGTGGAAGACAAAGCCTTGGGCAACACCCACAGGTCAGAAGACCAAAAGAGCCAGCAAGGCAGCCAAAGAAAATGAATGTTAATTTAAATCCAAGTGATAAAATTATGGAAAGCTTTTCTTCTTGCCAGGTGGGAGGCAGAAGATAAAAATAATAGCTGATTATTTACTAAAATTTAAGAAAGATATGGATCACAGAGTCATGACAGTTTACTGATGTGACAATCTTATGAACTTTTAGGTTGATATCAAATATCATAGCACTCTGTGTAAGTAACATATACATCCTTCCATGAAGGACACTATTTAACAGAAAGACGTACTAGTCAGAGAAAACGGATCCTATCATATATAAGTGAGTCAACTGACTCATGGATGCTATTATAAACTTTCAGAAAATAACAGTAAGCACAAATGAGCTATAAACCCACCATCAATCATCACAGAAAGTTGCATCACCATAAGAATTACTCTGACTCAATCTAATAAAGAAATTGCCTAAAGAGCAGTCCAGCGTAGAGCACAGATTGAGTTGTACGCAATAACAGAGGTAATAGCTGCAGAGATCTCGACATTCTTCAAAAACTCTCCTTCATTATATATGGTCATGTACACTCAAGCTATTTATATTAAGTCTCTCCATCTTATGAACTCGCTCTAGATTGTTTTAACAGTTAATTCTGCAGAACTTAATCAATACACCATCCCATTTTAATTGCTAACTGCAGTTGCCATTTACAAACATGAAGAATTCTGTGTGAATGGGATAACCCATGTCCCAGTTTTTCTCAGTTGGTTTACACTTGCTCTTCAGGGAGGATCATTAATAGCATTCTCTTCCATGTGCCTCATATCAATGACACCAAGCACACAGGAAACTTTTGTAAACTACACTTTTCACTTCATGTTGATTCCTAAATAACAACAACAACAAAAATACCTGCCATATTCAATGCACAACCATTACAGTTGCTAATAACTTGTGGAATCCTGCTCACACTTTCAGGTCAAGCCCTGAGACAGCTAGGGACTGCCTCCTAGTGGTGGGGTGATTCTAGGCTGTCCCTGACCCTACTGTTTCAATATCTTGCCAAACCTGGTGATGTTCTCCATACCTACCCATCAACTTTGTTCCCCTTTTCAACCCATACTTTTCCTTCTTGTGCTTAATATGCTATTGTTTTTCCATATTCAAACCAAGTTAATGAGAAATGAATCCCAAATACAAAAATGAAAACCATGTATAGAAGATTTCATTTTAAAAAATAGCCTTGATTTTCCCAGAATTCAAGAATGTACACTTTTGCCACATCTGTTCAATATCATACTAGAAGCTCTAACCAGAGCAATTAGGGAAGAAAAATAAAATAAAACGAATTCAAACGGGAATGAAAGAAGTATCACCACTCTGTTCACAAATGACTGTGACTCTTTTTGGTAGAAAACCCTAAAACGTCCACATAAAATCTGTTAGAATGTACAAACAAACTCAGCAAAATTGTAGGATACAATATCAATATACAAAAAATCAGTTGTATTTTTATAAGTTAGCAATGAGTAACCTGTAAATGAAATTAAGAAAACAATTTCATTTACAGTGGTATCAACAAAGAATAGCTATTAGAATAGCTATAATTAAAAAAAACAGGAAATAAATTTTGGAGAAGATGTAGAAAAATTGGAACTCTTGCACACTGTTGATGGGAATATACAATGAATGATATAATGTTTAGTGTAAACTGTATAGTGTGGTTCCTCAAAAAAAAAAAAAACAACTAAATTATCATATGATTCAGCAATTCCATTTCTGGGTTTATACACAAAATAATTAAAATCAGGGTCTCAAATAGATATTTGTTGCTATAGGCTGAATTGCACAACCCTCCCCACCAATTCCAAATGTGCAAGTCCCAACCTGCAGTATACCTCAGAGTATAACTATTTTGGGAGACAGTGCATTTCAAAAGGTAATTAAGATTAAATGAGCTAATATGGGTGGAACCTAGAGCAATATGATTGGTGTCCTTATAAGAGGAAGAAAATATACCAGAGATGTGCACATACGTAGAAAAGATCACAAAGTGAGAAAATATCCATCGGTAAGCCAAGGAGAAAGGTGTCAGTAGAAAGTACTCCTGCTGACCTTCTAGAACAATGAGAAAATAAATCACTGTTTAATGGATACAAAGTGGTATCTCATTGAGATTCTGATTTAGATCTGTCTATTGATTAGTGATGTTGAGCATCTTGGAGAAATGTCTATGTAAGTCTTTTACCGATTTTTATTTTCATTCTTCAAAGACATAGATCTCTTTGGGAGGGTAGAGGGAGAACGGGAACAACCTCAAGAGAGATAGATGCCCTTAAGGTAAAACAGGGATACTCTTTCAAGGGAGAATGTGGGCTATCTGGGGGGGGGGGGGGGGGGCGGGGGGGGGGGGGGGCAGAGGGGGAGAGAGAGAAAGAGAGAGAGAGAGAGAGAGAGAGAAAGAGAGAGAGCGCTGTGTGTGCCCTTGTGCCCATTTTTATATCAGGTTATTTGTTGTTGTTGAATTACATGATTTTTTTTTTGGTATTTTGGATATTAAGTCCTGATCAGACATATGATTTGTTAATTCTAGGGATTGCCTTTTCATTCTGCTGATAGTGTCCTCTGATGTACAAACATTTTTCATTTTTGATGGAGTCCATTGAAAAATATTTTTTTTAGTTGGACACAGTACCTTTATTTAAAACCAGCATAATTCTGTTCTCTCTCATTAGTCTGTGGATGGACTGAGTTCCATTAGGCAGTTCTATACTCCATGGGATGATGCCTGGGGCTGAAGTCAATGAAGAGGGAGGTGGATTTTGGTATGAAACATGTCAGATGGCTCACTGATGGGTATGGCAGCTTGCCAGAAACATCTAGAAGACTGGCTTCACTTGGGATGTGGGCTTTTCTCTCTCCATTTTGTTTCAGGCACTTCCTTTCCAAGAATTCCTCCAGCAGGGAATAGTACTTAAGAGGCACTTCAGGTACAAAAGTTATAACTTCCACAGATAGACTGAGACCTGGAACTAGCACAGCATCACTTCTGCCATAATCCTTGAAAATGAGTGAAAGGGTCAGATTTATTATATTTCATTTTTGAGGACCTTCAGTATATGCCCAGGTCAAAAATCTACAATAAGATCATCCTAAGATAGAGCTCTAGACCCCTACTGAGTTCATGCTGACTACCTGCCTGGGAAAACAACAGTATCTATAGAGCCAATGGCTAATATTCACTATCCCAATTAGCCATGAATGGAAAGTGCAAGGCAGGTACACAGGGTGTTGTTCAGTTTTCTTTACTAAGTTACCACTCATCAGCTTCCAAAATTCTATTGAATATCTCTTCTCAGATTCTTTTTGCTCTCTTATTAGAGTTTGTCTTTTTTCATTTCTTAACTTTCATTTCAGTGCATTTTCAAGAGTAAAAATAGATATATTCAATTAATTATGTTTATCTTGAAGTTGCTTTAATGAATAGGGGCTGAATTTATTTCAAAATCTATAAATTTATCATAAGAAGATAACTAATCTACAGCCAGTGGATAGAAACTTCTTCAAGTTTCTTTAAAGATTTACTTTATTCAGAATTCCAGATATAATCAATATATATTTTAATGAAAAATAATTTTCCTCTTAAATTTTCTCTATTAAGAACACTTTATAATGAGAATGCATGAAAAGAACCAGTTAATATGAAAAAATATATATATAATAATGTTATTAAGCACTAACCCTTCTTCCTCCAGATAAATTACAAAAACACTGTGGCCACAATTCAACTGTGTTGTGTGAGCTTTAAGTAAACATTTGGACTCCAGTCACCAGGGGTTCTCTTTTTTTTAGGGAAATCTGCAAAAATCAGCATATGTAAAAACTGTTAATCTGTCACTATTCTGACTAAACCTAAGGGGTACCTGACTCACCAGCACTTTCTAGACTGTAAGTTAGCAAGGGCTGTCAGAACTGACATGTTCATCAGTATTATAAAACTTGTAATAGCATAGAGCATGTTCATTAATGTGTTCTCTGAAAAAGACACAAATTTCTTCAGCAGTGTTGAGAATGACTTACCTTTAAAAAAAACTAATTTTATCTAACTTTGTATTCTAAGTCTATTTGAAATAAGTCACCCTTTTAAAAACAATGAGAGTTCAGGACATTTTATCTGTCCTTTAAAGATTTTTATTCTTTCAGTTAGCATTTGTCCAGAGCAGTATGCTCTAGACTCTTCAACCAGAACATACCCACAGAAAACAGCCCAGATAACTAATGAAGCTGTGTTTATGATACAGCAAACTATCACAGCTTTAATTGACTTCAGAAGAAGTAATCAATGAAACTTTTCTAAAATAATTTAGAAGTATCTGTATTGTATCTTTTAAGCAACATTTTCCCTGCTCACAATGTTTTAGCTAATGCATGCATTTCTATTTTTTCTCCTAAGGTTAGCACGATTCTTAAGTTTAATTCAAGTATTTTGGGAGTACTGTTATGTATTAGGCCCAGCTAGGTGCTAAGAATACAAAGATTAATAAAACATGTTCTTTGTCTTCAAAGACCTCATGATCCAGCATGGGAGGCAGATATATAAACTAATAACTATAAAGCAATATGACAAGCACTGCAATAAATGTCTGAACAAGGTGGTATGGGAAGCCCAGAGGCAAGAAGGATTCATTCTGTTTGGGAATCGTGGTGGAAGGAAGATGATTTTCCCTGTGGAAGGAAGTGGAAGAAGATTATTCCAAGCCAAGGGAATAACATGAAAAAAAAAAAAAAAGTCAGAATGAACAAAAGCAGCTTCTTTGGGAAACAATAAGTAAACTATGGGGCGGCTATAACATGGGATTCCTGCAGAGTAATGGCAGAAGTCATGTGACAGATCTAAACTTCTTGTTACAATGAAGGCAATGAAAAGCCACAAAAATGGGAAAGAGAAGGCTGGGGATATAGCTCAGTTGGTAAAGTGCTTTCCTCCTATGCACAAAGCCTGGGTTCAATCCCCAGCACCACCACCACACACACACACAAAAAGAGAGAGAGAGAGAGAGATGTAATTGGTGTCTTTTCAAGAAAATTCTGTAGCAGTGTGAAAGACTGATCAGAGAAAAGAAATAGAAGAGAGGCAGAAACCAATTAGAAAGCCATTTTGCCAGAGAAGGTGGAACTCTGAGCAGTAATTGTGGAACTAGAGAGAAGGGAATGAATGGATTCAAGATGCATTTCAGAAATAGAATCACCTAGACATGATGGATATTTGGATAGAGAGGAAAAGGGAAGGAGAGCCAAAGATGCCACCCTGTATTTTGGCTTACATGATGATTTAATCTGAATAGAAAATACTAAGGATTAAAAAAAATCAAAGTATTTTCAAGACATACAAGTGAAGAGATCCAAAAGAGAGTGAGATATGAGGGTCTAAGCTAAGAAGTGTAGACAGACTTTTGGATTTAGTAATATAAAGAAATTTTAATATCAGTGACTTGGAAGCCTGAGGTAGGAAGATCACAAATTCAAGGTCAGTTTCAGCAATTTAGTGAAACACTGTCTCAAAATTTTAAAAGGGTTATATAGGTTCAGTACCCAACTCACCCAACACACACAAAAGATGACATTTATAGGCACATGAGCAGATGAAGTTTCAAGAAGGAAGAAGAGGAACTAATACCAAAATATTGCATACATACAAAAAGCCAAGCTTTAAATATTTAAAGAAAAACTTTTAAGGAAGTCTTTTATAAGAAAATATGGGAAAATATTTTCATCATCAAGAGGTAAGAAAATATTTCTTACACGAGACACACAAAAAGCATCAATCAGAAAAAGCTTAAGAAATTCAGCTACTTAAAAACACCATAAAAGAGAATGAAAGTACAATTCACAAAGTGGAAAACAATATTTGTAACACAAATAACTGATAAAGCACTAATATGCAGATTATATAAGGAGCTCTTACAAATTAAAGAAACAAAATAGTGGATGTGTGTGGGGGCGCGGGGGGGATATGAGAATTGACACTTCACAAAAGAAATCCAAAGAGAGAACAAACATAAGAAAAGGAGTTCAATCTTATCAATCATCAAGAAAATAAAAATAAAACCACAATGAGATGTCACTACATATCCAACAAACTGGCAAAGTTTTAAAAGTCTAATAATACTAAGTTTTGGAAAAATATGGAGGAGCACCTAGAATTCTCATTTACTATTTGGGAACATAACCAATTTAGAAAATTATTCCAGTACTTAGCTAAGTTGAAAATATACATGCCTCATGCCTCAGAAATTTTACTTCTAGGTTAAAATCTATAGATTTGCCTCCTTATGTGCACCAGGATATACACAAAAGAATGTTCAGAGTGGCATGTTATAATTATTGCCTCAAATTAGAAACAACCCAAATGCCCACCAACAGTAAAAGAGAAATAAATCATGGCGCATTCATACAGTGGAATACCATAAAGCATGCAGCAATGAAAAAGAACACTGTTATGGATACATAATAACAAAAAGTGTAAACATAATATTAAGTAAAAAAAGTTACAAAAATGTATCATAGAGTTATATTCATATAAAATTCTGAACACAAAAAATGAATCCATAGTCTTTAGGAATGCATACACAAGTGGTTAAATTAGAGAAGAAATGCAAGATAAACAACAGGATAATGGTTACCTCTTGATAGACAAATGGTCCAGGGATACCTGGGGAAATTCTGCAGTCTTAATAATATTCTATTTCTTGACCTAGGGGGTGATGATTTCAGTGTTGATAACCATTTCATAAAATGAGCATATAAACCTAATGAATATTTAAATAATTTTATGACACTTTAATGAACGAAATTTTGAAATGGTCTTACAAGAGATATGATAGTGAAAAGTAACCCAAAAGTCTTGATTTAAGGATAAGTAAAAGCGACGAACACTGCTGAGGGTGTAGCTCGGTGGCACTTGCCTAGCATGCATAAGGCCCTGGGTTCAATCTTCAGCACTGCAACTAACCAACCAACCAGAAAGAGAGACTAAGAAACCATGTTATCATGTCCATTCAAAACTGATTTTGAATAACTCTAAAAGGCAATTATGTATCTGGGACCAGTTACATGTAAATTTTTTTTTTCAAGGCTGAGGACTAGATTTCATTCTTTCATTTAACAAACATTGTTGAATCCCACTATCTGTCTAGCACTATGCCAAGGGCTAAGAAAACTCTCCTATCATTCAGTTTTCTCTTGGCTTGAAACACCACTGATTTCTAATATTTCTTGGTATAAAAGGATTAGCTGACTTATTGACTAGAATACAATCTGGGGGAAAAACAATAACAACAACATAATTCAGTTGCTAAAAAAAAAAGTTCAAATAAAAGGTATGCAAGAACCATCAGGTTCTGGTTTGAGTACATGATAAAGTTTACACCTAGATAGAGAAAATATAAGGAGAAAAAAGGGGGCTGGGGATATGGCTCAAGCGGTAGCGCGCTCGCCTGGCATGCATGTGGCCCCGGTTCGATCCTCAGCACCACATACAAAGATGTTGTGCCCACTGAAAACTAAAAAATAAATATAAAAAATTCTCTCTCACTTTCTCTCTCTCTCTCACTCTCTTTTAAAAAAAAGGAACTAGCTGTTTTTTTTCCAAGCATGACTAAGAAAGGGCAACCTTTATTTTATTTTATTTTGCATCAGGTAAGGGCAATATTGAAGAGGAATAGAATCATAAAATGAGGGTTTTGAAAACTGAAAAAATAAGCCAGGCTTGGTGGAAAATCCTTTAATCTCAACTACTCAGGAGGCTGAGACAGGAGGATTCCAAGATTGAGATCAGTATGGGTAATTTACCAAGATCCCTCTCAAAAAATAAAAAATTCTGGGGTTGTAGCTCAGTGGTAGAATGCCCCTTGGTTCAATCACCAGTATAAGAAAAAAGAAAGAAGGAAAAGAAAAAATAAAGAAACCTGAAGAAATAAAGATAAAATTATATAAGATTTTTGCTTTTGAATAAAGGAAATCTACAAAGTGATATGATTTTATTACACAAGGTGTTAATCCACTTTTAAGTCTTTAGACCTAGCTCTAAAAAATAAATATTTACCTAAAAAGACAAGGATTTGCCATCAGTTAGATTAAGAAACCAGGTTACAAACAATGAAACTCAAAAAGAATTAAAGGCATCTTACTACAGTGATACATGCATACCCATTGTTTATGGCAGCACAATTCACAATAGGGAAACTATAGAACCAGCCTGGGTCTCCATCAATGAATGGATGAAGAAGAAAATGTGGTCTATGTACACAATGGAGTTTAAAGAAAAATGAAATTATGGCATTTGCAGGAAAATGGATGGAATTAGAGACCATCATGTTAAGTGAAATAAGTCAAACTCATTTTGGAAGCTAAAGAGGAAAAAAGAAAAACAAAGATGGGGTAGATCTCCTAAAAATCAAAAGGAGATCAGCACAGGAAAAGGACCATGGGGTGGGAGGTAAGGCAGGAAGCGGGGATCAGAGAGTGACATTGGCCAAATTATGTTGTCATACTGTGTGCCTGTGCGATCCCATCAACATGTACAACCATAATGCACCAATAAAAATTATAGGAAAAAAAAAGCTTAGTCAAAAACATAAAACACCTTGGGCTGGGGATGTGGCTCAAGCGGTAGCGTGCTCGCCTGGCATGCGCTCGGCCCGGGTTCGATCCTCAGCACCACATACCAACAAAGATGTTGTGTCCGCCGAGAGTTGAAAAATAAATATTAAAAAAATTCTTAAAAAAAAAAAAAAACATAAAACACCACCTATAAACATGAACCAACCAAAAAGGAATTTTGAAATTACTTAGAAATTAAAATTAATAAGGAGTTAAAAGGGGAAATAGACTAAATGTAGTTAATCAGACTATTTAATATTTAAGATCCCATTACTATCTCTGATTAAAATGAGATTTAAGTGATGCCCAGAAATAGAAAGGTAAGAACATCCTACACAGTCATTTTCAATTACCAAAGCTCAAATGTCACAACTTCAGGTTGGGGGTATAGCTCAGTGGTAAAGGGTTTGCCTAGCATGCCAGAGGCCCCGAGTTTGATCTGTAGAACAAAATGAAGGGAAATAAAGGAGGGAGGTGCTTTCCAACTTGGTTGATGTTAACTGGTAATCTGATCCTTAAATGATGTTTAAAAAATTAATGTTTAAATACACTAAAAAGTTTAGGTAGTTGATCAAGCCCAGGGCCTCACATACACTGGGCAGGCTTTTTTTTTTTTTTTTTTTTTTTTTTTTTTTGGGCAGTGCTGGGGATTCAACCCAGGGCCTTGTGCATGCAAGGAAGGCACTTTACCAACTGAGCTATATCACCAGACCCTGGGCAAACATTTTAACTGAGCACCACTCCCAGGAAGTTGTTCATTTTTAATATGAAAACAATCTTAAATATATAAAAGTATAGATGCTGAAGCTGTATATGCTTTCCCTCAGCTTTAATGGTCAATTCAAATGCTACTGGTCATGTATACTCAACCCATTTCCATTCTTCCTCAAATATTCTGAAGTAAGTTCCAGATATCATATTATTAACTTCCTAGGGGCTACAATTTGATGGACAGGTACATGAAGTCCAAAAGAGAGGTATTGGCTAGAAATATATATTTGAGAGTCACCAGCAATGAAATCAAGACTTGAAGCTATAGCTTTGAATGAGTTCAAAGATAAATGCTTGGGAAACAGGATGGTTTCTTTCGGTGCTCTTTTATTAAGAATCTAAATAGACATAAAGCACATTTCTTCATCAAGTAAGAAACTATGAATTTACAAAGGCCTATAGAACTTTTGTATCTTATCATTCAAGGTGTTTTTCTCCCTTAAACAGGTATCTCTGTATAGTAATAGTTAATACTCCAAAGGATTTAACAAAATACCTAAAACATAGATATATTTTATGTAACATCAAATTTAAACACTGATATCGTAACCAAATGCAAATCTACTTTTCAAAGTATTTGTTAAAAACTTGTCACTTCATGTATATTTTACTATTCTTTAAAGTGTAAAAATCTGTTTTATAACTTCTTTCATATATATTTCACAGTAAAAATTTTAAAATAACATTTAAAAAGAAAATATGATTCCTATATTGAAATAGCTATGACAGATGATAGTATATCTTAGAAGCATTTAGAGCTTTGAACATACATATTTGTGTACTAAAAATATTTTATAAGCTCTTTAGACACCAAGCTGTTGAATCAGAGACCGTTTATTCTTACATTTTAGTTTTTACCCCCCAAGTGTCAAAATTAGTTATGATTTATTTATACTCCACTTCAATCCCGAAAAAAAAAAATTGGACTCAAGCTCCTTAAATCCTAATTTTACAATCCACTTTAAAAGAATTTCTAAAATTTTCTAAAATAGTTTTCATAAGCTATTCAATAAAGATTAACCTTTTTAAAAAAGTATTTGTGACCTTTGGAATGGAATGTAATTTTGTCGCTTTGATTATATTAGCCACAAGTAAAGGATCTAAAGGGGGTAAAAGATGTACAATTTTTGAAACACAATAGATTTTCAAAGTTCAAATTTTGATGGGTAGTCATTGATTAAATGGAGCCTAAGTCTTATTTGATTAGAAAGAACTCTGAAATATTTAAAGCATATCCTTATCTTTCAAGTAATAGTCCTAGAAACATAAATGTACATTTTTGCATATTAGAGTAATATGCAATTTAGTTTCAAGCACACCACATTTCTTTGCTTAATTTTCTTCCTAAGTAAAAATTGGAACATTTAAAAGCAGTTTCTACTTTAGCTCTATCATTTTACCAAAATTACTGAAGACTTTTTGGCAAATATTTTGGGTCTTTTAAAGCTTTTGAAGGACTGCACCTAACATGTTCTAAGTAAAATCCAACTCAGTTTAAAACCACAATTAAAGAAACATTGGATCAAAATTGGATGTTGTTTCTCTCTCTCTCTCTCTCTCTCTCTCTCTCTCTCTCTCTCTCTCTCTCTCACACACACACACACACACACACACACACACACTTCAATTCTTTTTTCAGATACCAGTAAATATCAACATGCTGATTAAGAGGCATAATTGCTTTCTCAGGAATCATGTATTAAACTGTGGGGGGGGGGGAAGCTTCTGGTTTTTCAAAAAGTACAGTTCAAACACCCAAACATTTATCTAAATGGGTACTTTAAGATAATGGAGATATTTTCTTGTTGTCAAATAAGCAATGCATTGTTACATTAATTTTTAAGTTGGTGGTTTTAATTATTGTTGAAGCTGAGTTTTTTTTTTCATTTTAGACATTAAAATGTATGGGGGAAGGGAGAGAAAGTTGGAAAATATAGAATAACTTGCTGAGAACTCGTTCTGTTTTTAATTAAGGAATTTTATAAAGATATCTTGTTGCTGTTCTTAAATTAATTCTGCATCAGAAGCCAAGTGATTTTCTGGTCTTGAATAGTAATGATACAGACTCTCTTTACCAAAAACGTATATATTAACTACACTCATATATGAGATACATTTTATTTCTGTGTCTCTAAAGACAACCTTGGTGCTTGTCAGGCATTAATGACATCATTAACATTATAATTAATTCTGCCAGAGTGAGTAGTGAATTTACCTTTTATTTTCACAATTAAAAAAAATAAGAATTTAGCTGTGGAAACTGCTATTTTGACAAAATACATGAAAAAACTCGAAATTTTCTTTTGACACAAGCAATCACTTAAGTTTTTTGGTATCTCTTCTATAGCAGACATGAATTTGCTGACATTCAGTCTGAAGTTTTCCCCTGTTTTTCCTCTCAGATTTTCTCCTCGCGTTTGAAATTCTACAGGTTTAAGGATTTTTCTAAAACAGCAATTCACAATTTAGAAAAACGTTGTCTCTATATACCCTCAGTAACTGGCATGAAAGATAACAAGGGAAAACTCTTCGACAAACGAGGTTACTTTCACCAAATCTTTTTGGAGTTTCAGCAAATTCAGGCAGTGCCCTTGAGAGTTTTAAGATTAAAAAACAATCTTTAAAACTCACAAAGGTGACCCATTCTTTACCCCGCAAAGCACCTCACACAAGTTCACTTAAGGGTAGATTCGTTGGCCCTTTACCCTGCAAGCAAAGAACACAAGCTCCGAATAGAAAACATGAACATTTCGTTGAACATTAAGAGACGTCTTAACGTTAAATTTTCTGAGGTTGCTGAATCTCCTAAGTTCCTTAAATAATAGATGTGTCGCGAACACCCAAAACCAACCAGAACAAACTGCCTCCCTCGACAGAAGGGCGAACTGAGGACGGTTCTCAGAGAACCCGCCTGTTAACAGGTGGCCGGCCAGGGAGGGACCTTCCGCTCAAGCCACCGTCGCGGCCTGGGGACTCTTGGCCCACGCGGGAGCCCCCACTCCCCCCCCCCCCACTTCCGTATGGCCACCTCGGGCCGCGAGCAGCTGGGCAGAGCCCTTGCCGCGCTGTCCCACGCCCCGGCGTCGGGGCGGCCAGAGGTGGCGCCGCAGCCCCGCGGGCCCCGAGCCTTCCAGCTCCTGGTTTGCACTCAGCTCGGCGGGGCCTCCCGCACAGGCAGGCAAGGAGGCCTGGAGAAGAAGCACGTGCCTCTTCTCGAAGCCTCGTGCCCTGGCCTCCGCGGGCCTAACCGCCGGTGCCCCGCCTACCCGAGGGCCCAGCTTCTGGACGCCACCCGGCAGGTGGGCCAGGGCTTCGCGTCCGACCTTCCCACCCGCAGCCTCCGCCTCAAGTGTGGAGTTCAGGAAAGTCCCAGGCCGACGGAGGCCAAAAAACCACTGAGAGGAAACTGAGGTCCAGTGATTCGGGTACCTTGCTCCGGAGGTCCCAAGGTTGTCTGAGCACCTGTGCAAATCCGCGTCTCCGGGTTTCCTTCCACCTAGTAGCGAGAGGCCGCTGGGCCCCACAGAACACGCCTCAGGGAACGCGGGCGGAGGCAACCCAGCACCTGGGCCTGGAGCAGAGCTGGCAGCTGCAGCGCTGGCAGCTGCTGCGTGGGCCCGAGCGGCCGGGGCCAGGGCAGGCAGGGCCGCTGAAGGGAGCGCCCACGAGGCCTGAAGCCCAGGTGCCTAGGCCCGTGCGGCGCGAGCTGGAAACCTCGGTGACCCGGTAGCCTGGCCGGCCTCCACGGCACGTGCGGGCCCCGCACCTGAGGGGCCACCTGGGCAGGTCCGATTTGGCCGCCTATTTCACTGTAGGCGGCGCCTAAGGGAGGGCCTGAGTGGGCACCGCCCGCCCTGCCCGCAGGCCCGTGTTTCGGGGCTGCGCAGCTGGACCTCGTAAGGCCAGGCCGGGGCTGCGCCCTTCAGGGAAGATTGGTTTGTTGGAGTGGAAAGGGTGGGTCCGAGCCCAGCCGTCCAAATCCCGAGGGAGAAGGTAGCCGCGAAGGCTTTTCCCCAGCGAGGGCGCGCAGCCCTGCGACCTCGCCGGGCGCTGGGCCCTGGGGAGGGGTGGTTGGTCCATCTCGGCCTCACTGCGTGTCCTCAGGTCTCACACGCAGTTGAATAGAGGATGTTGGTCATTTCGCAGGAAACTTTTCGTTGTTTCCTTATTTCCTTCCCTCCCATAGACAAGTTTAGCAGCTTCTCAGCCTTACACCCAGGAGGTTTCAGGCCAAACAGTCTGGACAGTTCCGGGCTCTGCATTTCTAGGGAAGCATCCCCCTCCCACCCCATACACAAACTCCTATCGTCCCTCATTGGAAGGGAACTGACCCCCAAACCCAAACTGGGCATCGTGTCTCCCTGCCGCAGTGAAATGCGTCCTTGTCAATTTTTCCAGGTTTTGTGTTGGTATGTTTTAAAGAAACTTTACACTATGAACAAAGATAAATTGGCTACTTCTGGCGCAGACAGAGGGTTTAGAAGGGCGTCTTAGCACGTGGTAAGAATGACTAGGATCCCCCAGCCGCAGTGAAGCCACCCGGGACAGCTCAGCAGAAAGGGAGGTTGTCTGCTGCCAACATGCAGGACACAGATCGGGTTTTTGTCGTTTTGTTTTCTTTTCCTTTTTGGCTCAGCTCTGAGAGCATTACAGAGCTATCCTTTCCCGCCTCCCGACCCTCTTCCCCTCCCCCTCTTCTTTCTGGTGCAGGCAATTAGGGTGAAGAAATCAGTGCCAGGCTCCTGCCTCTGAAGAGAAAGGAATTGCTTCGGGAATTGAGTCCTGACACCTGTCTCTGTCCTGGATGGCTACGGGGGTGCGGGGTCAAAATGCGGGGGGGGGGGGGGGGGGAGGCCAGGCCCACACAGGGTGGGGGTAGGGGATACACTCCCTAAAAGAATGTTTTTGGGGGCTCTTCTTGTCACGTCTTCCCACTCATTCTTTGGCCTCCAGCTCTACGCAGGTCATTAACACGCGGGTTATTAGAGCAGTTTCCCTCGCTTTTAGCCCTCCGAGACTGGGACCTGAGGGTGGAATCAGAAGAGCAACACTGACAAGCCTTTCATTGATTTGCATTTATTTTCGGGAAATAATGTAGATAAAGAGGAGGGGAACTGCCTTACATTTCAACAAGTAATTTGTGATCTTCACATCGGACAAATCAAATTTACAAATTACTTTCCCACCTACTGGACGAAGCGGCCAAAACCAAAATTGATACACAGGCGCGCGGGCTCTCCACAGATTTCGGAGAATGAAGGTGCACTAAAAACTCACTAGACAAAACAAAGATGTTTAAAGAGAGAGAAGCCACAGAGGAATTGGAACTGGGGTGTAGGGCCTGGGTTTGTTTTTCCATACTGCTGTATTTTTACCTTTTTAAATTTTTGTTTGTTCTGTTTTTGGTCTCTGAGCTGTAACTTCGACCCTGTGTTCAGACAGAGTGAGGGTCTCAGTCCTGTGCTCCCCACAGAGCCTAACCTCCACCCCTGTATCCTGACTTGGCTATTTCCTCCACACTCCTGATCCTCCGCGCCCAGCTTCCTAGAACCAAGAAGTTCTCTTTTAATAAATACACAGAAGAAGATGTGAAGAGGGTAGGACAGCCTTGTAACAACTGAAACAACAACAACAACAAAAAAAAACTCCATCGTTTAAAGAAGAGGAAGGGGGACAGAGGGAACATATTTTTTGCTTTTGTTTTATATATATGCATATATATATATATATATGTGCTGTATATATCTTAAAGTTCTGTTTCCTGGGCGCTACACAAGAAATGCTCAGTTCCACCAACAGCAACTAGAAAGTTTTAAGTGGTCCCTGGAACGGACCCGACTATGTACAGCATTTCCGCCAAGGCGGAAGCTTGAACCAGTCCAGCGCAGGGCGGGGGATGCGGCTCTGTGCGCTGAAGGCTGGGGGCGCTTCTCCTGTGGGCCTTGCCCAGAGCACCCCGCTGGGGAGGAGGAAACGCTGGGAAACTGTGGCCTGCAGGCGGGGAGCAGGATCTAGGGCAGACGAGAGGGGGAGGGGGAGTCTGTGCGAGAGAAACACTTAGTGGTTGTTCAGGTTTGGAATAGTGTGTGGGTGCACTCCAATGGGCATAAACACGCCTGTTAGTGACTCCAGTGTCCAGAAAGAATAAATAAAAGTGTTGGGCTCAAACAGTAGGAAAGCGAAGAGCCTCCGAAGGCTGCGAGTGCATAATAGCTGTCCAGAAAGACTGGAAGGGGTGTCTTAGGAGTTTGGTGGGATTGACAGCGAGAGCACCCAGCAATCCCGCATAGAACGTGTGGGCCAAGCCGAAGCACCGGTCCCCCCATCCAAGGGGTAGGCAGGTTAGCACATCCCTTAAGCAAGTGGCACAGAGATGGGGATTGGCAGTGCAGACAGTGGGCATCTTTTGGGGGTATGAAAATTCAGTTTTTGGAGAAGCAGAGGCAAAGGCGGGCGGTGCAGCAGCAGCAACAGGATGGGGCCAATGAGGGCGCAGGTAGTTGCGTTCTTCTCCTCTTGCTCTTCCTCCTGGGTTCACAAGACCTGGAATCTCCATGAGGCTTGGTCTTTATAGTCCAGACAGTCGGGCGAATTGAAGTTGAGTTTCCAGGCGGAGGAAGCAGCGGTGGCGCCAGGCTCCTTGTAATCCAAGCAGTCGGCAGAGTTGAAGGCAAGCCCCGAGCCACCGTAGCCTTGGTGGTGGTGGTGGTGGTGGTGGTGATGGTGACCTGAGGACTGGCTCAACGGGTGGTGCGCGTGCGGGTGGTGGTGATGGTGGCCAGCCATGGAGGAGGGTGCCATGGGGCTGAGCTGGTGCGGGTGGTGATGCGAGTGCATGGGCGCTAGGTATGAGCTGCAGTCCACGCCGCCAAAGTAGGAAGAGGAGGGCGCGGGATAGCCCTGACCATAGCTACCGCCCTGGCCATAGGACATGGGGTAGGACGCTGCTGCCGTGGCGGCACCTGCGGCTACCGAACGCTGCATACATGAGGCGTTGCTTGGAGCGGCCAGCGGCTCGGGTACTGATACAGAGGCCGGCGCTGAGCCGGGTGAGATGGAAGCCGGGCTCCAGATGGATGAGGCAGCGGGCGTGCTGAGCGACGACGCGGCTGCCACCGCCGGGTTGCCACCTATGCCCGCAGCCGCAGCAGCCGCGGGGTTAGCGGAGGCGCTGGAGGCCGAGCTAGAGGACGAGGCCGAGCTGGACACAGCCGGTGGCGTGAATTGGCCGCTGCTTTCGGAGCCGGAGCTTTCCCGCACCGGAGACGACTTCTTCTTGACTGGGCGGCTCTTGGTTCCGCTCCCGCTCTGCTGCTGCTGGCGGCACTTGGCGCGGCGGTTCTTGAACCAGACCTGCAGCAGGCCGGGTTTGGGAGAGCGGGTTAGGGGGGCGAGTGGAGCTTACTGCTCCTCCGCCCCTTGGACCCACTACCCCGCCCAGGATCTCGAGTCCCTCTCAGTCCAAACCTCAGCCCCTCCCTTTCTCCGGCCAGCCAGACACTGCCCCCTCCCCCGCACGTCGGTTTCCAGCTCCTGCACCCTCCCCCATCCCTCTGCGCAAAGCCCCTCCTCAACTCGCTCGGGAGTAGGGGTATGTACTTTCCCCTCGTTAGCGCAACTCAGCCTGAAGGCGGAACGTTTGCGTCTGTCCATCCAGAAGTTCAGCCATCTCTAAACTGCTGGTGGCTGCTTCCCCCAAACCCCAAGTACGTTTGGAGGCCCTGATTCTTAAGGACGGAGCTCAGGAAACCGCAGAGAGATACTGAGCAGCGGGGTGAGGAACAGTTACCAACTTTGGGGCCCAAGCAGTTTCACTGAGTTGGCTCCTGGAAGCCCGAATGGGCAGGACAAATGCTTGGGTGGGAGTAGGAGCAAGGCTGGAGGCCAAACAGAATCAGTACCCAAGTACTAGGGGCTTCTCTGGAAGGAAGCTTGAGTGAGATTTCGTTGGACTTTTTTGGGGAACCCAATGGAACGGTGAGTTATAAAGTTCTCCTTCTGGAGGGCCCTCAGCACATAAAATTGTATTCTTGGTCCTTTCTTAGCTTTCAGGAATGTAAGCCTAGACAAAGACCCTTGAGAGGGGTTCTGAGTTAGAATCCCAACAATACTGTTGGAACACTTTCATCTCAAACATAGAAATAGCAAAGCCGACAGCCAGGTTTTGTTCTTGGAGTCCTCCCGGGGCAGAGAAAGTCTAATCAGACCGACGCCACTCGCGGAGCTTACTCCCAGGCAGAACACCAGCCTCGGCTAAGCTGCACTCACGCGTTTCCCGATCCCCAGGATGCAATGCAAGGACAGGGGCAGAAATCAGGCCTCCTAGGGCAATTGCCAAGTATGGGGCAGCCAAGGAAGCAAGGGCAAATGTCGGACCCTCAGGGCACTCCTCGTTGGGGAATCTAGCTCTCCTCCTGTAATCCTAAAAACGACTTTCAATACCGAAGGCGCCCTGGTGACAAGGGCTGGATCCAGGGCTTTAAGTCATTTCCTTTAACTCTGTCCCCCTTTCCTGGTTGACGCCCAGCGCTAGGGGGAGTCCGAGAGGGGGTTGTCCAGTCTGTAAAACCGCCCCCACATCGGACCACCCTTCTCAGCCAGACCTTTCCCGGCTGGCACCAGCTACACTATCCTGACCCAAAAAACCTCTAGAAGCCCGCACCTGGACTCTGGACTCTGGCAGGTTGATTTTGAGCGCCACCTCCTCGCGCATGAAGATGTCAGGGTAGCGAGTCTTGGCGAACAGCGCCTCAAGCACGTCCAGCTGTGAGCGTGTGAAGGTGGTGCGCTCCCGCCGCTGCTTCCGCGGGGTGGCTGCGGGGACATGCGGGCGTCTCGGGTCAGCGGTGGCGCTAGAGGGCTTGGGCAGGTACCCTGGTAGGCTCAGAACCCAGCCACGGCAAGAAAAAGCCAAGCTCGGAGCAAAAGAAACTATCCGGGTGTTGGGGACGAGGGTTAAGCCTAAGAGGCCACAGGTGGGAGAAAGTGTGTATATTCCACTGGGGCACGAGTCTCCAACACCTAGGGCTGCCCACCTCCCTGTTTCTCAGAGGTTGAAAAGGAAGCCATGCAATCTCCCTTCCTCCACATCTCCCCACACCCACACCCACTCTATGGGTGAGGGATAGAAAGTGGGGGAGAAGGAGCGCAGAAACACGGCCTGGAAAATCCAAGGGAATAAATGCGGGTAAAAGAGTGGGAGCTAGAAAAGAAATACTGCGCTCGCTCAGCTAAGTCCTCCACTATACCAGAGCAAAAGTTGGTGCAGGTCACTGGTCTAGAACACAGTTTAACTCAGTACAGTGAGCCGCTTTGCATAATGTAAATTTGGCTTTTATATCAGGGTCCAGAGTGTCCACATTCCTCATTCAATGTTGGGAGCAGGGGGCAGAGTCTCACACACACACACACACACACACACACACACGAAATAAATAAAAAAAATAAATAGCCACACGTGGAAAAGGAATCACTGGGTAAATGTACTCTACGCAGGACATGGGATGACAGCAGGAGACGACAGGTTGCCAGTGTGACCAAGCTGGTAAGGCACGTTTTAAAGCTCTGTCCACTTCACCCACCCAGGACTCTGCCCATATGCCTGTAGCGGGCCACGCATGTAATACGGAAATTAGATAACCTGATTCCTGGGCCTGTTTTACAATAACGTGGGCTCAAACTTTAGGGTTTGAGGCTCCCCAACATTTGTAGGGATTGGGAGCTGGGGCAGAAGGGCCAATGCTCACCCGGATAGCCCACAGAGGGGTGCAGAAGGTCCATGGCCGGCCCGGCTAGGCCCAGCCCATTCATGCCATATGGGGGTTGTTTGAGGTAAGACATCATGCTAACAGCCGGGTAGAGGCGCCCCGACGGATCCAGGGGGCCTGGGGCCAGGAGGGATGCAGGGTTCCCACCGCGAAGTCCTTCAAGCTGTTGCGTCTGGGGGCCTGGCCTATGGAAACAGGAGACATGAAAACCGTCACTCTGAGCCACTTCGGCTTCCAGGTTTTGTCCAAGGAGAGGAGCTTCGGGATGGGGAAAGAGGCAGCGCAACTGCGCAAGGGCAGTCAATTCGGCTCCACAAGGCCTCAGCATGTGGACCACAGCTTCCTTGTGAAAAGTAAACTTTTCTTCTGGATCGTCACTGCCTCTTTTCGGGCTTGGCACGGGCTTAAGACACTCGTAGGGTGTCGACAAGAGTAAAGAGAGGTTAAAAGTGCAGTCAGGTTGAGGAGGTCAGAGCCAGAACCACGAAGTTTGGAAAATCCCAAGTGCAGGCAAAATTTTGAGTCGGGGGAAGTCGGCTCCATATTGCACAAGCAAAAGTTCCCTAGGCGCCCAGACGGCAGACCGCCCAGAGCGTGAGGGGTTGTTTCGTTTTGTTTCAAATGTTTTTGAAAGTAAGGCAAAAAGGTGGACAATTGTGAGGGTCAGACTGGGTTAACTCGGAAGGCTAACTGCACCTCGGGCTCTCCCGATACCTAGCCCACTTGGGAGACATCATTCCTTCAAAGGTCTCCACCGTTGCGCCCCTGCCCCAGAGCCCGCCATCACCATTTCAGCCGACCTGTCGGTGCCCAGTCACTGAGCGGAAGCTCCCCCGAAATTCCACCGCACTTCAACCTCAGTCACCGGCCCCGACCCAGCAAGTCGGCCAGAAGACAACGAAGGGACCGCTGTATAAGCGGCAGTTCCAAGACGCCACCGGAGGTCTGGGTTGCCTCAACCCTCCCTTCTTGGCCCGCGCAGGCCGGGCCTTCACTTTCCCCAGTCTGGCTGCGCACAACCGGATCCCGTCCATCGGATCCCATCAGAGGATGAAGGGCGACCAGACCAGCGCCCCAAAGGCCCTCGGGGATTCAGGAAGACTGGGTAGAGCAGGTCGCCTGTGCTCTCTGCCATTCTACTAACTGAACCCGCGGGCCCCAGGACACGATCGAGAATAGAAAACTAGGCCTCATCGTCAAAGCCCACGCAGACTGGAGCTGGAAGGTCGAAGCATGGCTTCCGCAGCTGCTCTGAATCCGTGGCGCTACTCTCAAGGGTCAGGAAGGGGCGCTGGGGAGTGGGACTGGGACCTCAGAGGGCCTTCTCACTATACCCCGCTTCGCGGGAATTCTGCAAAGCAGGCCAGGGAACCCAGGTTAGCGAATTCAGAGAGAGAAAAGTCTGAGCTAAAGAAGACTCCCATTCCAACCCCCGCCTCCGCCCTGGGGGACCCAGGACCCGGGTTAGGGACAGCCAGTTGTCAGGACAAAAAAAGGAAACAGCGAGGGCTCCTTGGGTCAAAGGAAAATGGGACTCCAGCCTCGGCGATTCTGCTAGGGTGCAGCGTGAGTTTTCAAAGACTTTCTCCAAACTTAGCACCAAAGCCCAGTGACTTCGGAGGAGGCGGGGGAGGGGGCGCCGGGCCGCAGCAGCGGTCTGGGGTCCTCCACACACCAGGAGGGGAGCCAGGCCGCTCCCCCAGCCCCGCCCACCTGCCGGGGACCCGGGAAGCCGCGGTCGTTCTGAGGAGGGGGTTACACGAGTAACCAACGCGCTCCCGGAGTTCCGGGCGGCCCCGAGGTTTTCTTCTTACCTGCCCTCAGCTGTCGGGGCCGCTCACCATCTACCTGGCTCCCTCAGAGACCCGCCGGGCAGCCAACCTGCAAAACAGAGAGGCACCGGAATTACCCCGGCGGCTGATTGAGGACCCCCGGGCTTCTTTCTTTCCCCAACTTCCTTCCTCCCATTTTTTCCCCCAGTAGCTTTGTAAGTATCCCTCTAGGTTTCACTTTATTGCACACTTTGTTTGCAAAGCTCCACACACTCCCAGGACATTGCCTAGTCCGGAACCCAGCCGAGGGCCCTCCAAGGGGGAGGGGGATGCGAGGGGCAGAGTTGGGAGGAGGCTCGGCTGGCCTTTGCCGCTGCACTCCCGGTGCAACGTGGAGGCGGCGGGGACTGGGGAAGTCCTGCAGAGTCACTTTGCAAACTAAATAAATGAAGCAATTTACCTTGTCGGAGTGGCTTGTCTTGCTCGGTTGTTTAGGTGATTGGAAATGTAGCCTGATGAAGATTGATCACCTTTCTACTGCCCTCCCCGGGTATGTGAACGCGAAGCGAGTGCGTAACGAGGCTAGGCCGCCAATCGGGGGCCCTGGGCGAGCTGAGTGACAGGAAGCCGGGCAATGGCTGTGCGAGCCGGGGGGTTACCTCCGCGCGCCCCCGCCCTCCCCCGCCTTCTACACCCCGCCCTCACCGCGCGCCCGCCCCGCCCCGGTCGCGCGCTAACTCTGGGGCTCCGCTGGCAAATTCCGCGCAGAGGAAGGCGAGGAGGGCTAACTGAGCGCCGGAGTCCCTGCCGCCGAGGGGCCGCGGATCCCGAAGCCTGCCTAGGGGCCCCCAGCCCTTCTTTCGCCCTCTCGGTGCTCCCGAGGGAGTGGTAGAGAGGCGGGGTGCAGGATAATCGGACTCTTCTCACCGCCCGGCTCCTCGGCCGGAGTGTGGGCGCGAGGATTCCCGGGCGGCGGGCTAGAGGAGCGTGGGTCCCCGGCCCCTTTCGCAGCGCGATGGGCCCCAGCGTCTCCTTTCTTCACCCCCACCTGCAGACAGACGCCGCGGGCAGCTCGTGCCGGCGCAAGCTACTGTGCAGAGCGCGGGAGCAGTTCTGGGCGCGCAGATCCCTCAGCTCCCCTGGACTCCCGCGCTTGGGATAAGCACCCGCAGGGGAGGCGCCGCCACTTACCAGCTCCTCATCATTTCCAGGAGTTCCTAGTCCTTAAAGGTGTTTGCAAGTGTTACAAACTTCTTTTGAACCGTTGGAACCCTGTGTCCCCTTTCTGTCACACACACCCTACTTCTCAATCTAAGGTTTGGGTAGGAAACTCTTTTTCGTACTGCCTTCCCTTCCACGTCTTCACCTACGAGACAGTCTGGTGGGAAATGTGCCCCTAGACCCCCTACCCCTCAATTTCTTTTCCACATGTTGTGGAAGAAGCTTCCTTGAGGCGGTTTCCCCGGATTGTTCGTACCGGCGAAGCCCCTTTCCCAGTGGAACAAACTTGCCGAGCACATTTACCTGTAGGGACTTTGTAAAAAGTGTTTTTGGCCCAACCCTGAAGGAGGCAATTCTTTTAAATGAACACCTCCTATTGAATATTAGGCACCACTTTGCTCCCTTTCGAGGAATTCTTACCCCTTCCTCTTAATCTTCCACCACCCCCATCCCAACAGGCGGAGTGAAAAGTTTGAACGGGAGTAAGTGTGAGGGCGAGTCAAAGAGCCGCCAGGCGCACCGCGGTGGGGAGCGCCCGAGCTGCCTGGCCGTGGGGTCGGGCACAGAGAGCTGACAGGGCGCCGGGCGAGGAGGAGGAGAAGGAAGGGGGAGCCCGCTGAGTGAAAAGGGGCCGCAGCCGCCGCTCATCAAAGTGCTTTCCCCTCCCCCAAGCGACACTTTCCTTTGGAGTCCGAATAAAATACGGTAACAGAATATGATGGAGGGCACACTGTTTCCTTAACTGCTTCTCAAAGGACCCGGGAGATCTTCTTAGGACCTTTAATAAGGCTTTGGTCGGTTCTTTTGTTGATCTCTCAAAATCAACTCCTTCTAATTGAAGTTGGAGCTGAAAGCGAGCTAATGTTCAAAGAAAGTGGCCGCCAGACCAACGAAATTACATTTTTTTTTTTTTTGGACGATGAGGGAACATCTAATCAAAGGGGCAAGGAAGGAGGGGTGGGAGTGGGGGAGTACGAAGGAGAAAAGGAGGTTTTACAAGATCCTTCTCTGGTTCACAAAAGTCAGCGACACGGGCGCTTCTCTCCAGAACAAAGACACCGCGGCCCATTCACAAAAGGGAGAGAAAGAGAAAGCAGAATAAAAGAACGAGAAGAAAGGAAGAAAATGGGGTGTGTGTTTGGGGGGAGATGGAGAACCTAGAGAACCTTTAAAGGAAAAGATACAGCACAGGGCGCAGCTCTGGCCCAGGCGGGGACACACCTTAGGCTTGCGCAGGCCCCCACCAGTAGTAGCTCGCGAGGCCCATGGTCAGCTGTCCGTGGCCTGGAGCTACGGAGATCCTTGTGAGGTTTTAAAATAGAAATGAAATATCCCCCTGTCCCTTACTCTAGGGAAAGGCGCGACCTAGGGCGCACTAGTTTGTGGGGAAGAGTATGCGGACGTCCTGTGGGGCTCGTCGGGGGCGTCCGCTTGGGTAGCCTAGCGCTGCCAGAGTTTTCGGCCTGTGCCTTGTGTGCCCAGGTTGGCTCTCCGGTGTCGGGACAAGTGCCCTGGCCGGATCCCGAAACCTCTCGTACTCCCGCCTCCTCCCGGTGGTTTCGCGGCAGCAGCAGAACCTGGCCTGGTTCCGGCGTGGCGAGGTGGGGCTGCGTTGCGCATTGGAATGTGCCAGCGCCGTCCCTAAGGCCCGCGGCGCAGGAGTCCGGCGTTCTCGGTTCCAGATGCTGCCACCAGTCTCGGGGAAGTCGGGAGGTATCAAGTAGCAAGGATTTTTCCCCCTAATGAGAGTATTTATCTAATCCCAAATTGTGGGCGAATTTTCTTAATGCTCAGCCCATAAAACCCCGGGATTAAGAGGAGAGAAAGAGAGAGAGAGAGGAGAGGCGAGAGGGAGGAGAGTGGAGAGGGAGCGGGACTGAGATGAAAGTTTCTTGAATGCTGCGCAGAGGATTGAGGCGGCGGTCGCTAGGCAAATTTCCAGGTGGGAAACGCTGGGCCAGAAGCCGCGACCATTCTAGCAAACGACGGCGGCGCGGGGAGGGGAAAGTGGAGACAGGTCTGGAGGAGGGGAAGCCGTCTCAGCTTAAAATCCGTGACCCAGGCGGGGGCGAGGTACCTGGGCCCCGAGACCCGGATCCACCATCCAGGTGACTTCGAGGTCAGACCAGACTCTGGAGGACAGTTGGGACAGGGGGAGGAGTTTTGATCCCGAGCCGAGGGTTCCTGGCCAGAGGCGAAAGTTCTGCACTGGCCTGGGTACTGTGTCCAAGCCAGCTCGCAGCCAACGTTTCTGCCCCCGCGCAACCCCCAGACCCAGTGTTTGATCCCACAGCGCGGGCTTTCGGGTTTGGGTCCCTTGGCGTGCTGGGTTCGCGCCTGCCTTTGGGAGCCTGCCCTTGGGAGCCTATCCCTGGGCACTGTGCAGCGAAGTCGGGACCAGCACTCTGATCGCGGGTCTGACCTCGCTAGTCCCCGGGGTCCGCGCTCCACCGCCGCTGAGGGGCGTTCGGGTGCCGCGGAGCAGCCCAAATAGAAACCCCGTGAGCCTGGGGACTGAAGCAGGAGGGGCAAGAGGGTCGCACAGCTGCCCCCAACCACTCTAGCAAATCTGGGGCTAGGGAAGGTTCGTCACTTGGCTGGTCCGGCACGGCTTGGGGGCGGGGAAAAGTCGCCTTTCTTCGAGGCCCCTCAGAGGGGAAGTTTCCAGGAATCCAGCCTAAATAGGATGGGTGCCGTCCCCGCCAAGCCCCAGGCTGCTTGGGGCGGCCGGTTTCCATCTGCGAGTTCCCAAGGGGTTAGAGCGGGTTCTGAGTTTTCCTCAGAGAGCAGCAGTTCGCTGTTTTGCTCGAATAAAGAGGGCAAATACTCGATTTCATTTAGTTCCATTAACTTTTTTATAACTTAAAAAAATTCTTGTCATGAAGGAATTATACCTTGGCAAGTTTTTATCACCTTGAAAGACCGGCAATTAGAAGGAGCAGCATACTTTTCGAAGGAAATTGTGTGTGTGTGTGTGTGTGTGTGTGTTTTGGGGGGGGGGAATGAAAGGGAGAGAAAAGGAAAGAAAGAGAGGAAGTGAGAGGGAGAGGGGGAGAGAGAGATATGTCTAGGCTAAAGTGTAATTGCCAGTGTTTTCTCTTAAGTTTCAGGACTTGTTGAACGAGCTTTCTTTGTTTGGACACCCCGTAGAGGAGTGATGGAAACTACCATAGAATAGCCACTTTTTTTCTGTGGCGTAGAAATTCTTGTTAGAAGTTCTCTTTCTCTCATCTCATACATACGAACCCGCACACATTCCTCCCCCAATCCACCTTTTCCAACAATAACCTTCTTCCTTTCACTTCAGTACCCACAGACTTGCTGGTTATCCGAAGACAGAGTTCAGAGTTCTCTTTTATATGACTGAAAAACTGTAACAATTAAACAATGCAGAAAATTCATCATAATATTAGCATTTCTTCAGTGGTGTGGAATCACAAATTTCCTCAAATCTTCAACAGAGATGACCCCTTCCCTAAAGAGATAATAGTTTACACTCCTTAAGAATATGACTAATTAGTTTTCAATTTGCATTCGTGTGTCAGCAGGGCTCCTCCGAGATGGTGTAAACTTACTCAACTCCAAATACAGTGCAGTATCCTGCCTTTCGTTCCAGAGGGCCATTTTCCACATGAAAAGTCTTAAACTTCCACCCAAGTTTTCATTGCAAGAAAAACAGCAGCAGCATTTAAGGTAAGAAAGTTTCTGCTTTTATTGAAAATTTATATATGACTCAGTATTGTAATAAATAAACATAACCATTTTCACAAAATGACAGTACTATTATGCTAGAGAAGAAAATATTAATGGGGGATTTACTTGTACTGGCAAGACAGACTTTTATCAATACAGAATAAATATTAACAGCATTCTTGACCCAATGTCTGGACCCAATTAAATGTAGAAACCAAGCAAGATGTAATAAATAATTTTCCAGAGAAAAAGGTGGCGCATTCTCAGAAGATAAAATTGTCTTTGTAAACTGCTGCATATCAATGAGTCCCATCCTACAGCTCACCTTCAAACCACAGGACTTGTCTCAGGCTCCCATAGAGGGTCATCCTCCGAGGAAGGCAGAGAACTCTATTATACTTACAGTGAAATGCAAAACAACTGCAGAAAATCCCACTGGTAATAGAACAGTTTTATAAGTATATTGAATATGATCTAACTATGAAATTTAGGTAACAGAGTAAGTGGTACATATGGTAGGACTGGAAAAAATCATTCATGACATTTTTCTTATCCCCCAGTTACCCCCCTCCCACTGTCATTATGCTATTACCACCAACAATAACAACAATAACAACAACAACAAGGTTTCAAATTTTTTCTCCCATCAAAAGAATAAGGGAAAACAATGAGGGAAGCATTTTTCTTTTTTTTGAACTGTTTCTTGAACATCTCCAATACCAATCACTCACAAGGTGTCTGCAAATCTATTTCACATGATTTCAAAAACATGACTAGCTCACTCACACACACACACACACACACACACACACAATCCTAAAACTCTAAAACAGGGCTGTTTTAGAGTTCTGTATATCATCTGGATAGGATGGCGGAAAATGGGTGGTGGTGGTGGTACAGAAGTATAATTCAGCCAAACAAAACGTTAAAAGTTTTAAATCAACGAGTTCGACTGTTTCTGGCCTGGGGACCCAAGAGTAAAATGTTGGGAGATTCTAGTCTGACGGCTACTGAAGAACACATTTCTCCTCTTTCTTGGCCATCTTGCCTTTGTTTTGCTCCAGAGTTCGCTCCAAATGCTCGTCTTCTTCTTCGGCCCTGGACGTCAGACAAACAGGAAACAAAATTATTTTTTCTTCGTGGAGGGCAGAGCAGCACTCCCCACTTGCCGGTATTTGGATCCCCAATGGTAAAGGAATGGGTAGCGCGGGGCTAGCAGGAAGCTGCCCCGCCCTTCCCTAGGCCTCTGGTTTGAACTTTCCGAAAACTTCTCGGCCCCTGGGCAGGCGGCCGCACCTGGACCCCAACCCCAAGGTCCACTCACTGCTTCTCCTGCGCGTCCAGATCCCTGACAAGCGCGTCACGCTTGTTCACCAGGGCCACCAGCTCATCCAACAGGAGCTGCTCACGTCGCTTCTGGGCCTCGGTCTTCTGCCAGTCTGTAGGGAACAGGAGGCTAGTTACCACGGCAAGGCCTCAGCACCCCCCCGGCTCCCTCCCTCCCCCCCTTCCCGCTTTTTTCCACTTTCCTTATATCTCTAAGCAAACTATGTTAATGGATCCACTAGCTAGTGTTTTCTATGGAGTCTGGCTGTTGTGGTGAGGGTGCCACCCCTAAAACTCTACTTTCTAAATATTTCCCGCACATAGAGATGGGTGCGGCAGGGTTGGAACCTGCTAGAGACCAGGTGTGAGCCGGCGGCCAGCGGGAGGTGCGCACCTGTATCCAGGCAAAGTGGGGGAGGGGAGCTGAAGGACAGAGAGGTTGGCCCAGGGTGGTGGTGGGAGCTGGTAAACGAGGAGGCGGGAAACAGAGATGGGCGATAAAATCATTCTGAAAGGCTAGAGAATCTGCTTGAGAACCTACCCTCCTTCTCCACCCCCACTCTCACCTCAAACAGCCCATTCTTCGCTAATTTCCTCCTCGCTCTATTTTAGCAGTTGGATGTATCTCACACTGGGCGCCATATGCTTCACAATAACTTTAAAAGTAGTGAATCGGCTAATTAGCATTTTCTTTGAAGTAAAAAATAAATTTGCTCTGCAATATTACACTGCAGCTCTCGATCGCATCACAGCCAGTTTTCTTTTGGAGACGTTTGCTTGGTAGTTTCAAATCAAAGCACTTTTGCAAAGGAAAAAACAACATATTTCTTTTTGAAACCTCATGTTAAAGGTTGGAAAATCCGATGGGCAGTGATCTTTCCAAGGGTGGAGACCGTTTTCATGAAGGTTTTAGGCCCCAATAATATATTCCCTAATCTTTGCTAGTCTGATAATTAATTTCCTTAAGATGAGCAGCAGTTTCATTTAATAAAAACAGGACCGAATCGAACATTTAAAACACTTTTGAAACCAAAGCCAACTGCTCTGTGGCCAGACTGTGAGGGCTTGTAACTGTCAATCAATTCCCAGTCTACCCCGCCTCCCTCATTAGGAAGGTAAACAATGAAAAGAAGAAGTAGATGATGAGGCAGATAGCAGAACAAATGAGGACCTAGAGGGAAACAGGACACCAGCTTAAAAAAAAAAAAAAAAAAAAAAAAATCGTGGCCACTGACTTTGCAGCCCCCTCCTCCCCCAACAAATGCACTTTCCAAAAAACAGAGAAGTGCAATCCTTTCGGGTTTCTCTCTTCTCTCTCCATTGCCCTGGGCAATCATGTTAAAACTCACATGGCTGGTGCTTATTCAGATAAACCTAACAATGCACACCGCTGGTTACCATGTGAATCTTCACAAACCACACAAGAATGTGCTGGTTCAAATCCCCCCCGACCCCCTCCAAAGCAAAATTTATTCAAGACAGCAAACTGCTCAGCAGCTTTATGAAAGCAAATGGTGCTAGAGGGAATTCTATCTTGTATTTACAAATTAAAAATTAGATGCATCATCATGCAATAAAGGTTAGAATAGCCACAAAAAGCTAGAATAGTTTATTCAATTTGATCACGATTCCTTTCATTATAAGCTCAAACACATAAATATATAAAAATGAAACATGCCATATATTAATTATCTACATTCGATACAAAACATCACAAAATAAATACATTAAATAACGAAACATTATTATATTCTTATTTAAAAAGTGAAATATCCTATAGCATGGAGAGGAATAAAGAAACCATTATTTTGGAATCCTTTTTTCTGAGTGAAAGAATTCTAATAAGCAAAACTAAGAGAAGCCACATTTATCTCAAATTTACTCTCTTAAAATGCAACTAAAGACAGAAATGCTGTACAATTTTCTATCTGGTTTTTAAAATAATCTTATTCTAACCAGCAAGTAAATTAATAGACTCTCCAGGCTAGAAAGATCTTTAAGGTCATTTATTCTAAATCCAGATGATTGCAGTTCTAGAAATATTAATTCAGAAAAAACTCTATTAAATTTATAACAAAATTTTAACAAAATTTTATAATTATTAAATTTAGCATTGACGAATATTATTTAATTTTTAACCTCAAGAAATCATCCTGATTATAAGTTTAGATTTATAATTCTACTAAAACATTTTGATATCATCTTTACACCTAGGAAATAAACTTTCTCCACCCTATGCAAAAAATATTATCAAATTGAAAATTTTAAAAATTTAAGAAAAAATAAAATTTAACAACAGGCACATACTCTTTTAAATTACTCCTATGAACTTGACCAGACACTTTCACAGCTTTAATTAATAACTTAAAATACCAGCACTTCTTTAACATTTGAAAAATTAGGATTTTTAACATATGGATAAAAAAGGAAACTTTTTTTAATCCATAAAGTATTTTAAAAAATCTTTAATCTTAACTTTTCCAAGCTCACTAATGACATTTCCCATTGGAATAAAAACGTTTTAAAATTAACAACATTTTGATGATTTTCATCATTTAAGAGTTAAATTTGACATCAGAATTTTAAGTATTCTAGCACAAGTTTATAGGATTTTGCATATTAAATCTGCTATTACTACATTAATATCTGTTTTGAAATATTAGTCAATTATACAGCAAATAGCTATTGCAGTGAACAGATTCTACATTAGCCAAATTAGACTTTATGTATTTGCTTTCTCACAGTACAAATAAATTACATATATATGTACACATATACACACACATACATATTATATATATTTGAATGCTAATTTTGGAAATTAAGAAAATTATTTTGCTCATTTCTTTGTAAAATATTACATTTAAAATTGGTCAAGATTTACACAAGATATTCACATGACTAAATTTAAAAAATCCACTTTTAAATAGCTACACCTAGACATGTCATGTTTTAAAAATCTGCATGTAAGTTTCTGTGTTACCTGTTATGCATTTAAAAAAAAGGATTACTCACCTATAACACCAGTCACAGCTAGCTAGCTGCACTGACTTTGGCTTGGACAGACTACAATGTGGGTTCTGATTAATTTAAAGATTCCAGTGTACTTTTGCTACAAAAGCCATATCCTCTCACAACAAATAGGATTAAGTTTTGATGCTGCATTTGAGCCAAAGTGTTGAAATAAAGAGATTCTGTTTATGTCCATCTGCACTGAGCTGTTTTGTTAATTTAAAAACTCTTTTTCATATATAGGGCCAATTATTCATTCCCCAATTCAGTTTACTTGCTGAAGTTGATAATTACCTTGAAAAAAGGCAAGAGAAATACCTATAAACACTTTAATAGAAAGGACCTAAAGTTCTTGTAGTAAACCTTCAACCTCGCCACTATAAATAAGCCTGGCACTTTGATGAAAATTAACACTAGTTTTGTAAAGAGCACATTGGGGGATTGCAGTCAAGTCTTATCTTTAGTTCCAGTCAACTAGCAATCCTGAAAGAGTTTGCATCATCATCAGAACAGGCCATTTGATAGGATTCTACTGCTGTACCTAATCAATCTATGGAAGACTGTGGCTGTGCTGTGTAACAAAGCTAAAATAGATTTACAAATGGGGTTTTAGGGGATAAGCTCCTCCACAGGATTACATATTGATTTTAAATATAAAAAGCTTATCATATAAACCATAACTACAAAAATAGTGAACCTATGCATAAATCCCTTTAGAAGAGCACCCACTTCAAACTCTAAGCCAAGAATAAATCAAGATGTACAAAATCCTAGAGAAGATCCATTTCTTGTGCAGAAAATGAACATACCACTTTCTGAAAGCCCACCCCAATGTGTGCAGAAATGAATTTATCTTTCCTAAGGGGGCATTAAATAATCTGGAACAAAAAAAAAAAAAAAAAAGAAAAAAAAAAACTATAGGAAAAGTATCTAAAAGATGTTTGTTAGCTTGAGGGATCCTACAACTTAGCTCAGTAGAGTGAAACTCCTGCTATGAAAACACCTCAGGAAAAAAGGGTAAGAATAAGGCCAAAGTGATTATAGATTCTCAGAAGAATAGATGTATTGAATATTTTTTCTCTCAAACCAAGCTGTTAATATTTATTTCAGTGTACTATGGCTATTATATGCCTTCCACTTGATGAATGGTTTCAGCAGCAGATTTACTTGAAATGATTTCAGTTTCTTTATTAATTAATTAAACTATCTATGGCTAATAATAAGAAGAGATCAGGAAAGAAGAGAGAAATGAACTTTAAAACAAAGAAAAGTGAAACAAAACCAACTATTATTGACTATTCATGTTTTTCTGTGGTGTTTTAACACTCAAAAAGGCTATTGAATTGTTTGTGTCCATTCGAAGGGCTGGCTGAGAGTTGATCTTCACAATGATCAGCACCTCTCTAAGAGCCCTGCCCACATCCTGCCCAGGCTAGTGGGACAGGCCTCTCTCTCCAAGAAAGTGTCTTTATTTGTAATCAACAGGCTGTTCCTTTCCTCAAGTATCCTTTTTCCCTCAACCAGCAAAGGAAACTGGCAGAGAGATTCCAGGCACTGTCACATATGGGACAATGTAATTGAGAGAGAGAGAGAGAGAGAGAGAGAGAGAGAGAGAGAGAGAGAGAGAGAGAGAACAATAACTCAAAGCCCTGACAACTGCACTACAAGCATTTTAAAAAGAAAAACATTGTTTTCCCCTCTTCTTAAAAGAAAATGAGTTTCTACTGTTTCTATGTATGTATAAAAAGATTAGGCAGATAAAATTTTAGATTATTTAAGACTGTTAATTCTGTATATAGGAATAAGACTGTCATGCATAAGGTCCTCCTTTTTAAGTATTTTTTTAATAATACTGGCTTTGGGGTATGGAACCAATGTCTGCCTTAAAAGTCAACTCTATATAGGAGAGGATGGGTAAAAAAAATTCAATAACACTTTATATTAAGTGTAATGTATAATGAATCTATAAAGAATATACTGTATAATGAGATATATTATACATACTATATATATACATATATATACATATATTCCTATATAAATAGTATTGCTGCATCTACTTTTCAACTATTTAGCTTTTCCAATTCCAATCTCCTTTAAAGACTATGCTATGACTATAAAAACTACTTATGGAAGAAAAATACTGTTTAGTGTACTTGTGAATTTTTATTTCAATGGCAAGTTTCACAAAACTGCTTAAATAATTTTCACAAATTTTATTTCCTATATAAGTGGTATAATTTAATACATTTAGAGAGTCATTTGAAAGAAATTGGCTAACTGAAGCCTTTTAAAATAAAGTAAATCAAAATAAAGTAAATTTCTAAATGAGAATATCCAAATGTCACTGATATTTATAAAATGAGACAATGGATATAAAAGTAATTAAAAATAAAACTTCTGTAACATATAAGATAGTATGTAGATAAATAGAGTACTTTTTACTTGATGACAATATTATATTAAAATATTTTAAGAATATAAGACTTCATTTGGATTTCCCTTACAAACTTAAATTTCTAGTTTCTGAACTAATTAGAATTGACTTATTATGGATCAGGTACCTTATCAGGTGAAGAACAAAATTACCATGGACAGTCAATGGGTTAAGAGGTCAATATAGAATAAGAAAATCAATTTGCATTGATTAAACAAAAGATCCATTTTACAGAGCCCAAAGGATTAGCTTTTAAGCAGAAATCTTTGAACTATAAGGCATTTTCAACTGAGAGATATGTACAGAGAAGGGCATTATAAAACACCTAGGAATTTTTACAAAAAAAAATGTATAGTAAATGCTATAGTTAAGGTGGCCAATATTTATTGACATTATAAACATGCACAGAATTACTATATAATTAGTTAAAAAACTTTCTGAAAAGTGTGAAAGTGTGTAATTTTTTTTCTTATGCCAATCTTTGCCTATTTACTTAATAGGAGCTGGACTCTTAAGATCTATAGTAGACTGCACAGTGACATATTTTAATGTTGACATCAGTTAAATATTATGGTAAAATTTAGAGTCTAAGGTGAAAAATCAAAATGATAAATCTTTTCTGAACCTCTTCAGTGGAAATAACTTTAAATGGCATAAAAGTAAAATGTAATTAAATCAACTCTCCTTATTTTTTTCACTTAATGGAAATTTAAGCTACCTGAATCAAAAGTTAAGACAATTTTGTACTTAATAGCAAACATAATGATTATCTATCTGATTAGAGTCCTTAGATTCATATGTATACTACTTTCTACCAACAAGGCATTTATTTACATGATTCCTGTAGACCTTAGTAGAGAAGATATAGTAAAACCAGACATGTATTGCACTCTTTAAATCTCTTTGACAATTGACACCTCATCCACCTCACCCACCACTGCATTTCTTACCTTCAATAGCTAGCATTGCCCGCAATTCCCGGTTCAGCAGTTCATACCGCCGTTCCAAATCATGTTCTTTTTCCCTAGGCAAGTTGCAAAAGTTCATCAATATGCTAATTACTAAATCATTAAACACTTAAAAGAACCTTTAGGTTACATTGATTTTAGGACTCATAACTGACTTTTCTCTTTAACTTTAAGCCACTCCAAACAAATGATATACAAAAACCTAAAATCTTTCTCAGCTGAATATTTACTAATGCTATTATTTTCTTCTTTGAATTCTTGAATGGCACAGAGGTATATTTTAATCTGAGGATAAGTAGTCCCATTCTTCAAAGCTTCTTGTATTAGGTGCCAGATATAAGACTACTTTCAAAAATGTTTTTTATAGTTCATAATCAACACTCTTTTATTCAAAACTCTATGTGAAAAGATTATATAAGAAACATGAAAATATTACTAGCACAAATTTAAAAATGGAGACAAAGATTCTGGATTAGTTAAGTTTTGTGCTTCATCATAATTCTTTTATCAAGTTCATAAATGATAGGAATTATAAAAGTAGATTTTTCCAACAAAATAAAAGATAAACCTGGCCATTCCCACACTAGGTGGCATACCATAAGAACTTTGCTAGTGAGCAGAAAGGAACAAGCATTAGTGAACTAACACCAAAGACTAGAATGTTTACATTTGATCTATTCTCCATTTAACTTTAATTCCTACAGTCATAAAAAGGTCACTTCTATTTAAGTAATTAAGCTCTTATCCCAAAGTTTAGATTAACATTATCTGTAGACAACAAATGTATTTTTGTTCTTATAAAGTGTTATTTTATTTTTAACTTAGAACTTGTTCAATAAACTTCAATTTTATTTTTCTAAAGGGTTTTCCTCTAACTATTAATATAAACCCAAACTCCTTTTTCTGCACAAGTGATTTATTTCCAAAACATAAGAACTGTTTATATACCTTGACTTTTTGTAAAACAAACACTTTTTCAGTGTTTAATCACTCCATTTACAAATTTTTACTGTTTGGATGGAAACAGTGAAAAAATGTATGTATATATGTATATTTACTTTTTAATATAAAACATACTGTAATAGAGTATAAAATATACTGTAATTTCTAAGGAAAGAAAAAAATTGAGCTCAATAAATAGGAAACTTTAAAGAAGGCAATAACAGAAAGCCTAATGCTATAGGGAAAAACAAGCTCAGTCATGAGTACTTACAGTAGAGAAAGCTGGTTCATTCTTCTTATTAAGGCATTTTTCTTATTAACTAACATAAACCATTCTTGCATCATAGCTTCTTCTTCTTCTGTGTTCTTTGCTGTGTATAAAGAGTTACTTCTTATTTATATGACATTTTATAAGCCAAATGATAGTTTAGCACAAGTTTTTTAACATTACAAAAAATATTTTAAATATTCCAATACTATATATAAAACTGCTTATAATAATATAAGATTAAAGTCCAGGACCTGAAAAAATAATTAGTATTTAAAACATATAAGCCAAACTTCTAAAGCTGACATTTTTCAGCATGTATATTTCAGTCCCCCTGGACATACCTATAGATCATATTAACACTAAGTACTGTAAACAAAATGTTCCTCCTTTTAAATCCTCCCTAGAGGCTGACTGGCTATTATGTTTCAGTGAAGAACTGCTGGTGATGACAGACATATGGTCATGATTTAAAAAAATTGAAAAATCATTATGAGGATCATAAGACTAGCAGAAAGATCAGAAAAGTCCAAAGATTGTGTGAAAGCTTCTACTTGTATCAATTTAGTTTTTCTTTTATTTCCTCCCTCAAAGTAAACTAAAGATTATATATATGTGTATGTATATATATATGTGTGTGTGTGTATAAATATAAATTTAAAAAAAAAAAAAAAAAATATATATATATATATATATATATATAGAGAGAGAGAGAGAGAGAGAGAGAAAGAGAGAGTATTACAAAAAGACACCAACAGGTCTCTGTGAAAAAAACACATTACAGTGAAAACAATGTTTAGAAAACATTTGATTAGAGAAACAATCTAAAGTTTGTAAAGTTACTGATTTCATAAGTTATACTTCATACCCATTCCATCATCCGTATCACTCTACTTCTCCCCACAACACACCAACAAAAGCTAGTATTAAGGATTATAATACAGTACACCATGTACTTAGTATTGTTCAGGTAGAAGTAGCCCCTAATTATACTCAAGAAAAATATCGATTTTTCTCACATTTTTCCTTCCTCTGCCTTAAAATTATACCTAGTCAAATTTATAATTCTTAGCCTTTTCTCCCTGAATTCCACCTATGCTTGGTTTATTGCTTTACTAAGCCATTATTTAATATTACCAGTCCAACAGCTGTATAGAATTCATGGGATTAAGTTAAATAGCTGACAAAACATTAAATATCCCAATTACGACTATTATCCCTGAAGTTTTATTTTCTCTTTAAGTGAGATGGTTTCTTTTACATTTCAAATATTATGAGTCCATTTTAAAAATTCAAAAAATACAGAGGTATATGATTGAATAAATGTCAAATCCTCTTTCACTGACCCCACCCCTCCTCACCTCCTCACTCCATTTTCCTTCTCCAGAAGTAGTATATTTCCTCCCAAATCAGACAGCTCAGCTGTCTATCAAACACATGTATATACTTTATCTATAAACACATCTAGATTTCTCTCACAGATATGAGTTCATATTATATTGTGTCCTAGGATTTATTATATCATGTGTCCAAATATCTACTTCATATTGATGCATAAGTTATGGGCATTCCATAATTAATTTAACTATTTCTACATTAATAAAAATTTAAAGATATTTAAAAATAAAATAGAATATAAAAAACTGATCTGTGTACAAAAGATTAAACATGTATTTCAAAGTATCCCTATAAAACAGATACGTGTTATTATTCATCTTTGGGGAGAACAGTGGGGATATGTGCCTTCATTAAATGCTGTTAAAACTAAATGGTATGAAGCCGACTTAGGATAGATTCTTTTAGAGTCTGAACAAAAGTCTTTATTGTTTTACAGTATTTTTAATCTCTCCTTTAGGGTAGCTGGTTTTGTATTCACTTTGGACCATGTGATGTCTTGACACTGGTCATGTGATACAGGCTGCGATAGGCACAAATCCCTGGGTAGCAACAAAAGAAGAAAGAGTAAAAAGAAAAAGCTGAGAAAAAGCTTGCAATTTGGAAAAAGGCCAATTGTACCCTGGTGAAAGCTTTTTTGATCAGTGAAATGACACATGTGTGCAATATTAATAGGTGTAGATTTTATGATATTTTATTTTCTGATTAAAGACCTAATTCTTGTGTTTATAAACTAAGTAGCTTCTAAAAATATAGACATATTAAAACTTTGTTTTGAGATTAACTTAACCTTTAATTGAGGCTTTCAGGCAATACTAGAAGCAACCAGCCTACACTTAAATTAGCATCATTTTCTTCAATGGAACACCGCTTCCTTGAGTATAACAATATTGATGTGGAACTGTATTATTTTCAGTTTAACTTATGCCTATGATTTCTAGGTAAGAATCCAAGATCCCCTGCCTCTAATTGTTAGGAAATCTCTAATAATAAAAGAGTCTCATGTTTCAAAAGGAAATAAGCCTAATGATAAATATTTAAAGACACATTACACATTGTTACATAGATTATTTAAATTAATTGAAAAACATCTGTATCACTAAATCCTTATCTGAAATTGTATATGACGGAAATCTATTCTAGTAATAAAAATTAAAGTTTCTTCTAATCCATCACTACACTATTGTTTTTAGGGGTTTTAAATTTTTTTTTAATTTAAAAAGCTCTTAAAAGCCAGTAAGTTGAACCATTACAAATTAATCCTGACTTTAATAACTGGTTAAAGACCCCTTTAGCTTTATAAGTAACAAAAAATATTAAAGCCTGTGATCACAGTGAGCTTTTCTCATTTCTCCTCTAACCATTTGTTATTTAATCCAATACTAGTAATCCAATTTGTCCATCAGACTTTTAAAGGGCAGAATGCAACTTCCTCAGCTTAGACACTTTTCAAAGTACAATATATTTTTCAAATGAATGCTGGATGTTTCATTTTTCCCAACTGTTCCTAGCTCTAATGCACGAGGAAAAAAAGAACAAGATGAACATTGTTCATACTGATTAAGTAAGAGCTCATTAAAGAGCTGTCAGTGCGGTACTTTGAATATGCATGAAGCATATAATCAGATCTAGTACCGTCACTAGAGGAGAATACGGTAAGTACAAAGGATTGATTTAATTACTTAGAGTGGGCTGTGGTGGTAAAGCAGTCTTGTTAGCGCAAAAAGAAAAAGAGGTTGTATTCTGGCACTGTTATAAAAAAGGCAGTTTTAGCTTCTGCCACAATACCTAATCTCAGAATAAAGCACTTTACATTGTAGCTTAAAATGAAGACTGTCATTATATTATAAAATGGCCATAAATCATTTAATCTTGTTTAACCTCACCTAGCTAACTACCTCTCTTTCAAAATTATCTTTAATTTGTAATACAACCACATTTTTGTCACCTCAGAACTAGTACTGGTATTTTTTATAAATATTAAAATTTTTTCAATTTCATGATCTGAAAAATTCAAGACATACTATTGAAGGCCATTTTGAAATAAAAAGTGACTTCTACAGTCCAGTATACATTTACTAAAATTTAAAATAATGCCTGGGATGTTGCACTATATTTTAAAATATGGTACACCTCCTGTTTATTTTATTACCAATAAAGCATCATAAAAAGCTACCCATTTTCACCTTAATATTAATATAGTCTCTAGTAATATATTTTGTATTTTGTTTCCTTTAAAGACTTCTGTTTTTTATTTTGCCTCCAGATATATAATGTTCTTTCTGGTATCACACACTCTCTTAATGTCAGTTTTTTCTCTCTTAATCAATTGTAGTTGAAGTATGAATTGTGAAAATTATTAAGAAATCAAAACAATGATAATGGCAGGAAAATAGCTGTTAAAATGACTTAAAATTATTCTTCCTCTCACACAGTTAATAAAAAGAACTTCATAGACAGCAGCACATTTTACACAGTACTACATGTAATATACTTAATAAATATTAGTTGACTACAGTAACTACCTTTATATTCCATTTCCTCAAACAAACAAGATTTAAAGTTATATAATTTCATTTAGGAATTCATTTACTAATCCAAGAATTTGTATGTAGTTTTCATTTATTTTTTTCAGAAGTAGTGTTTTTTCAGTATGTTTCAAATGAATAAAAAAAATGATGTCAGAATCTTGGAATTATTAATCATATTTTATTTTATTTTTGCAGTTCTAGGGATTAAACTAAGGACCTTATGCATGCTAGGCATCTACCACTGGGCTACAGTGCCAGCTCTGAATCTTATTTTAAAAACTGGCTTCTAAATAAACTTTTCCTAATATTCTTTTCAATATAATATCATCTATTTACAAAATTATATTTTAGACAGTGAATTCTTATATAAATGCAAAATAAGGAATGATAAATACAATTGTAGCTGAATATAGGATGGATTCAATGGGAAAAGGTAAAACCATATAGTTGTAATACTGTTGTTATACATGTAAACAAAGCCAAGGTTTTCAACCATGAAAACATTAAAGAATGCTGAAATCTTGCCACAATCCCATAGTGGGGAATGGCTGACTAGTATCAAATACAGCTCTCTTAGTACATCACATTGAAGTTAAACCAAATATAAAACCAAAAATGCTGACATTAAAAATTGTCCTGATGGGGATTATAGAATGATATTTAAAATACTTTATTACAATGGAGAGACACTTGAAGTATCCAACCAGCTGTTATCAGAGAAGATTTTACTTAATGGAGGGGTCAGAGGCATCAACTCCAAAGCCAATAAATACCATTGTCAAACTATAGTTTCCCAGTTTTAGAAAATATTTAAACTTAGGAAAGAATTAAAGCTATATTAAGAAAATAAATTTTACTATATAAACAAGTGTTTCTGCTCCAAGAATATTCCTAATCAACATTAAAGAAGAATATTTTATAATTCTTATTGACATTTTAGCATCAATTATCTTATTTGTTTAACATGATATATTTACTATAGTATTAGGAATATAAACTTTAGGGCTGGGGATGTGAAGCGGTAGGGCGCTCGCCTGGCATGCGTGCGGCCCGGGTTCGATCCTCAGCACCACATACAAACAAAGATGTTGTGTCTGCCAAAAAACTAAAAAATAAATAAAATACTCTCTCTCTCTCTTTAAAAAAAAATAAACTTTAGGGAAAATGTGCCTCTTTGTTTACATAAAATAAAAACTAACACATTCTCTCTCAAAATAAATACATATTTTATTTACCCATTTGGAAAAAAATAAATGTGGGGAGATAGTTGAAGCCACATCATTCTACAGTTCTGACAGACTTCCATGCATGTACTTCCTATGGAAGTAGGCATAGACAGCTTCATCAAAGTTCTTCCTCAATTAATTTATACACAATTTATTTCTATAGGTTGGAAATTAACAGCAATTTTATTGAACCAACTCTTTAATGGGGTATGAATAGACTGTTTTTATACCAAAGGCCTATGTTAGATTTCTGAAAAGGTAATAAACTAAGCTCAAAGTTAACAAAAAAAAGCACTGAAGTAGTCATCATGGGAAAAAGTATAACTGATGAAATTTACTTATAGTTTCCTGTGTGTGTATTGCTGGGGACCAAATCCAGGGTCTCATACATGCTAGGCAAGTACTCACCGCTGAGTTACATCCTTAGACTATAGTATTTTTTTTTAAAAAAATGACCTATGAGATGGGGCTGTATTCATAACTTTCACTGCTAAGAGACTTTAAAGGTATTAATATGATACACATTATAGGCAATGCATACTCCCCCGCCCCCCAGTACTGAACTATACTACTAAGCTACACCTCCAGCCCAAGTGCATGCCTATTTTATTCATTTTATTTTTATTTTTTTGTAGTGCTAGGGATTGAACCCAGGGCCTAGCGCATGCAAGGCAAGCACTCTACCAACTGAGCTATATCCCCAGCCCTGCATGCCTATTTTGACTACCTATATATGGGTATTTGGCTTAAGTTAAATTACTGAGGCTGGTTTCAAACTTGCAACCCTCCTCCCTCAGCCTCCCAAGTCACTGGGATTATAGGCATGTGCTAGCAAGCCTGGCTTTAAGTTAAAATTCTCAGAACTCAAGGGCTGTATTTATTTTTTGAAGGTACATCTAACATATTTTGTAAAAAGAGAAAAAATACAGTCACTTTTACAGACATCAATCTACAGAACAAACAGTATTTTACTTGGAGAATCAATTATGTACCCTTCAATAAGGGGGAAAACTTGAACTGTGAACCACCCTTACAGATGGATAGCACTCCCGCCCCAGTAATTCTTCCTCCTTAAGTTTGGACTGTACCAGGCAGACTCCCCTTTACCCTCTCCCTGTCTAAGAGCCATCTCACAGTCATGTCATGTGAATGACTACAAAGAGATTCTAGCCAGCACAGTGGCTCATGCCTGTAACCCCAGAGGCTCCAGAGGCTCAGACAGGAGGATCGCAAGTTCAAAGTCAGCCTCAGCAACAGCAAGGTGCTAAGCAATTCGGCGAGACCCTGTCTCTAAATAACATACAAAATAGGGCTTAGGATGTGACTCAGTGGTTGAGTGCCCACGAGTTTAATCTAAACAAAAAAGTTCTAAAGGTTCTAGAGACAGAGACATTAGTGTTAAAAGACAAACATGAATAAAATTATTTCTTGAAAAGTGGGAGCGGAGGAAAACTATTTCTATTTTAATATTTGTTATTTTAAGATGTGGTTTTTAAATACAGATGTATACATAAGCATGTTCACTTTATCCAGCGGCACAGGTGGGTCTGCAGATGAAAAAAATAAAAACACTGGATCACCACTGGACACTGGATCACCAGTGCCATTTCTGCATACAAAAGATAGTCACAGCCATGGTGAGACAATAATGTGACTGGGCACCAGGTAGTGAAAGTCACTTACAAAGGGTTTTAGAGACTTAAGAATAAAGTAAGTCAGAGACAATAGCACACATCTGTAATGCCAGCTACTTGGGAGCTTGAGGCAGGAGGATCCCAAGTTCAGCCTGGGCAACTTTGTGAGACTCTGTCTCCAAACAAACAAACAAACAACAAAAAAAAAGAACCCAGAATGTAATTCAGTGGTAGAGCACTTGCCTAGAATGTAATGAATGTATGAGACCCTGGATTTGATCCGTAGTGCCACACACATACCTCCACCCCTCAAAAAGAAAAAAAAAAACACAAAAACAAAGTAGATCATGGGATATTGATGAATACAAAGAATGAAAGAGATAAATTTTAAGATAAAAAATTACTGACAAGTGGAATACTTCTAAAATTTTATTATTATCAAAAAATAAAATTTACAGTCTGAAGTACAAATTGATATAATTTGAAGAAAAGCAAAATGTTTCACTAGGAAAGTAAGTTTTCATCTTTTTTTTTTTTTTTTTTTTTGTGTGTGTATGTGTGTGTGTGTGGTGCTGGGAACTGAACCCAGGGCCTTGGGCATGTGAGGCAAGCACTCTACCAACTGAGGTATATCCCCAGCCACAGTTTTCATCATTTTTTTTACAGGAAGGTATTTTGATATTAAAAGCACCGCTCCTTTAAAATCAGTTTATGAAATTGTCAATGTAGATGAAGTAGCTGATTTATTAAATAGTGGGTGAGAATGAGATTGGATTCATTGAATTTAGAAAATTAAATACAATTTTTAAAACAAAAGGACAAATTCAGGTAGATTTACCACAGATGTGCTTTTTCTAATAAAGTTTCTCCAAAGATATATTATGTAGTTAGCTACTTTTCTAGGTAGTTTCCAGTTTGCTTAAAGTCTTTAAAAATATCATCAAGAAATCTTCAGAGCCTCCAGTTTCCAATAATAAATGAATTAAAAAGTACCCCATTGTAAAACCTGTACAGTTATGTTCTCTTCCATTCTACTCCTGCTTTGATCAAGCCTAGAGTCAGATAACCAGGCAATACTAGGATATAAGCTTAATTATTTACTTTCTTAATTTATTTTATTTTTTGTATACAGCATGCCTGTATTTATTGGTTAAGTTTTTTTATGAAGTGCTAAGAATTGAACCCAGTGCCTCTTATGTGCTAGACAGGTGCTCTGCCACTGAGCTACAGCCCCAGGCCCCCTTATTATTTTTTTAAATATATATTTTTTAGTTGTCAGTGGACCTTTTATTTTATTTATATATGTTGCTGAGGATTAAACCCAGGGCCTCACACATGCTAGGCAAGCACTGTACCACTGAGTCACAACCCCAGGCTCCCTCCTTATTTTTTAATTGCCAAAAATAACATACAGAAATTGTTTTGGAATATGTACACATTGTGGTATGTCTAAATTGAACTGATTAACATAGGATTACCTCATATAGTTTATCTTTTTTGGAGTGAGATGAAAGCACTTAAAAATCTACTCTCAGTAATTTTCAAGAATAAATTTTAACTATCGTCACCATGTTATAAAATAGAGCTCTTGAATTTATTCCTTCTGAAATTTTGTACTTTTGACCCTAGTCATTCCCACTTTACACCCTACCCTCTGTACCCCGTTCTCTGATAACTACCATTTTACTCACTACTTCACTGAGTTCAACTTCTTTATATTCCACATATTAGTGAGATAATTATGTTTGTTTTTCTTATTTCACTTAATGTAATGTCCTCATATGTACCTTAAATATCTTTATTCCATGAGGAAGAGCTAAAGGGAATTATTCCTATCTTCTACTAGCCTTTGGCCACATTCATTCTCAAACCACAGAAGTTTAAGCAAAGAAGGATGGTGCAGAAGCTTCTGTGGCAGATTTCTAACTTGAGCAGGGTTTCAGTAATTACACATCTTGAAACAAATGCAGTGAGTGCTGTTTTTCCAGGCCAGGTGACTGGTTAGTTTCAGCACCGTAATCCCTCATCCAATACCCCCTTAGTTTTCTTAGTGGAGCTATTCTCTTCAGTACAGTACACAAGAGACACTCACAATGGACTTGTGCCATTTCCTAAAGACATAAGAACAACAGTGTCAAAGAGACACTGCCATATTTCCCTCATCATGTCACTGACAGCCAATAACTTCCTTATAAAGTGGAAATAATGGTAATGATGATGATTATAATAGCATGGAATATTTAATGAGGTTATACAACTTACCTAAAGTTAGCTAGTGATGGAACAGTCCTCACATAGTCTTGTGAACCACCATTCTTAGTCACCCACTTAATACATGAGGACTCATAGGTAATTGGTCTTAACAAAACAGGCTCTTTATTTTGAGTTCAGAGCAACCTTAACAAAACCTTCAGAGTGACTCTCATAAACAAACAAGCTAACAAACAAAAAAACCCTATCTCTGGCATTAGAGGGGTAGAGCATTTGCCTAGCACATACTTTAAAGCCCTGGGTTTGAACTGCACCCCCACCCCATCAACACACACACACACACACCAAAAAAAAAAAAAAGAAAAAGAAAAACAAATTCCACAAAAACCCAAACTACCTTTGATAGATAATAAAACTCACATCCTGTTCACTTAGTTCATCTATTACAGAGGATTTCAGTAACTTTTCCCATGCAGGCAAATAGGATTTAACAAAGATCTTAGTACTTCACAAAGGAAGTCAGCTTTTCTTCCTCACTGAGGTGTCCATAAAATCCTTGAATTATAGGTTAGTATGAGGTACCTTCCAGAAACAGGATACCAAGAATAGACCTGTCTACTTCTTCAGTAACCTTGATTCCATTGGGGCAATGGAAATAGTAGTCATTTAATGAAAATGTTCAAGCAAGAATATTCAGCCTGGCATTGAACTATCAGGGTAAAGTTTCAGCTCTGCTCTTTAAGAGTTGTTAAACTTGGATAGGTTATTTATCTCCTTAGGCTTCAGTTTCCTTATCTTTAAAATTGAGATAAATGTACTACTTTGAAGAGTTTTATGATGACTAAATAAATTAAAATATGTAAAACACTTAGAATAATACCTGGCCTAGAGTACTGGAAATAACATAATGGTGTTATTTTCACTTTCTCTCTTGTACCCCACACATCATTCACACACACATACACACACACACACACACACATAAATAATTTATATTACATTTGTTTCTCTCTCTATACCCACACATATATACATACATACACACAAACACACACACAAAGTAGAATTCTGCTTCATAAATTTAAAAATAAATTAAGAAGGTACATAATTAAGCTTATATCCTGCTTCAGGATCCTCCCTTGACTCCTAGGATTTTCTAGGATTTTTTTTTTTTTTTTTTGGTGGTACTGGGGATTAAATCAAAGAATACTCTACCACTGAGCTACATCCCCACCTCCCCAGCCCCTTTTAAATTTATTTTGAAACAGGGTTTAGCTAAGTTGCCCAGAATGGCCTTGAACTTGTAATCTTCCTGCCTCTCTAGTTGCTGGGATTATAAGAATTATGTAAGTTTATAAGAAGGCAATACAATGCCTGCCTGATTCCTAGAATTATTAATGGTACAAGGTATGGTAATCACAGTGATCCCTCCTGGAAGAGTCTCAGAGTTTCTCTCACTGCCAATGCAAGCACCAGAAAGACCCACTCACAGAAATAAATATGCTAGACAACATGGTGCAAATATTAAGGTGTTTATTCCATTGAGTGCTTTCTTTTTTCTTTTAATTTCTTCCTTCCTTTCTTCCGTCCCTCCCTCCCTCCCTGCACCCCCCCAGCCCTGAGCATGATATTTCTAATTTCTCTACATATCTATTTTCCTAGAACAGTTAATCAAAATGCATCCTACAATCACTTCATCATTTTCAATCTACCCATGCATGGAATCCCATCAACTCCCCACTACTCATATTTCAAACTCTCTTTCCCTGCCCCCCTTACTTTCTTTTAGAACTGGGTATTGAACCCAGGGTCTTGCACATACTAGGCAAGCACTCAATCACTGACCTACATTCCTGGTCCTCATTTTTCTTTTCTTAAAGGAGCTACTCAGATGCAAATTATGAGACATTTCCCTTCCCAAGGCTGTACATACTCTAGGAAGTCTATTCCAAAGGTCTTCTGGCTAATAGCAGTTTCTTCAGTCTGAAATTCAGAGAAAATCTAATGTGATTCCCAGAATCTCTGGTATTCCCAACAACACTTATGTTTAGATTTCTCTTCAACCTAATCTCAGGATCTGTTAAATTACCACTTTTAATGTGATACAATTTTTAAAATATCCCTTCCTTAACCTGAAGAACTTTATAATATATCTCAATAGTCCATGTCAGATTCTGACATAAATCTTATGAGCCAATCTCCAGCCTTTACATATATGGCCCTGTGTCTATTTTTTTCCCAAAGCTGTAGTCCACTTAAAAAGGGTCAGAGCAATAACATCTAAAATAACTTACATTCCCACCGAAAGTTATGATCAACTTTAAATATGTTTGTTCTTTACAATGTATTTGTTAATAATTCCATTATTATCAAATATAGTTCACAATTAGCAAAAAAGCTACCTAGCTGGCACTGATAATTTTTAGCATGATTAAAAAAAATTGGGAGCTAGGATGTAGTCCACTGGTAGAGTGGGCAATTAGCATGCACAAGGCCCTGGGTTCAATTCCCAGCACCACAAACAAACTATCCTCTAAAAACAAAGAAAAATAATATCCTAATGAAATTATATTGTATAAAGCTGACCTTTGTTGGCTTTATGAAATAGTTGGCACTTTTTTTTTCTAGAATGGTATTTTACTTTTTTTTTTTTTTAATACTAGGGATCAAACCCAAGGGCTTGCACATGATAGGAAAGTGCTCTACCACTGAGCTACCGCCCTAGCCCAGTTTATTACTTTTAAACTGAAATGTTTACTACAGTTTTATTTAACTTTTAACTTTGATTTAAAATAAGCACTTGAGGGGCAGAGGGTGGAGCTCAGTGGTTCAATGCTTGCCTAGCATATGCAAGGTGCTGGAATTGATTCCCCAGCACTACAAAAAAAAAATAAGCATTTGAATTAGTTGGCCTTGATGGTGGATACCTGTAGTTCCTGCCAAGGCAGGAGGTTCACTTGAGACCTTCTGAGAAACACAGTGAAACCCTATTTCTTAAAAAAAAAAAAGATAATAATAATAAAATAAGCACTTGAGTTAAAACAAATGGTATTTATTAGAAATGTTACATTTTGGCTCCATTTAATTTATTCTCATGAGAAATTAAATATTTATGACTACATTAGTGATTATTTTTCTGTTGAAAATGATTTATAACTGAAATAGTTTATCAATTATAAAAATTGTTGTGGACTTCAATGCTTTAAAATTAAAACTCATTTTTTTAAATGAAGAAATGCTGGTGCTTTATACAATTTGTAGCTTTGGCCACCAAGTGGTGCTAGTAAGTCAGAATGAACTGGCATGAAATTGGGTGGCTTTAGAGTGGGTAAAGAATGGAGAAGCAGTATGCAACCAGTCAGCAAGGGAAATGCAAGGGAAACTTGTAATTGAGATGTCCATTACTTATGCACCGTGAATTCACATGTCATCTCCCACTTCATATCACCAGTTTAAAAACAAAAAGGAAACTATTCCATGTATTCTTATGTTGATGGTAGAACAGTTTTTGAAAAACTGTTTACTTTCTTTTTATTTTTTTAAGATGAGGAGTCTCACTATGTTGCCAGTTCCTGGATTGAAGTGATCTGTAAGCCCCAGTCTCCTGAAGTAGCTGGGACGGTAAGCATGAGCCATCAGTCCTAGCTTGGAAAATAATTGTTTATATATGTATTTGGACTAAAATTTATCCTTTAAGGCTAAGACTAATCTTTCTCTATAAATTTCATCCAAATCCATTAAAACAAAAACAAAATTTTTCACAGAACTGATCAACACACATTAAAAATTAGTTGGCAATATTAAGCATTTAAAAATATCTATTTTTAAAAAAATTTTTTCTTTTTTTTTGGAATTTTTTTAATATTTATTTTTTAGTTTTTGGCGGACACAACATCTTTGTTTGTATGTGGTGCTGAGGATTGAACTTGGGCCGCACGCATGCCAGGCGAGCGCGCTACCACTTGAGCCACATCCCCAGCCCTCTATTTTTTTTTTTTTTTAAAGATACCAACTCATCAGTATTCCTTAATTGTAGAAAAACAAAAGGAAATAGCGCCTTTCAGTGAATGAATGCCTTTCTTGATCCAAATTACAAGTGATATGTGAGGACAGAGAACAGATACAATGACTATATATGTTCAGTTTTCTTATGTAAAGAACCTAGAGGCTTAAGAAACATTATAATTTACCATCCACTAGAAAAAAAATTGGCAAGGTCTCCAAGTAGAATGAATAATAATTCGAAAGTAGAATTTCTAATCCCAGATAACAAGAGAAAATTCATGGCTATATAACTGGACAGTTCTATCCCCAAGAAGAAGGGACTGACAAGATCAAGTATGCACCCAGTTCATTCTCTATATTATTATCAATATTTTTAAAGGAAAGTGTTTCCATGTAGGGAAAACTGGAGAAAGGTGTCAGAACAAAGCTTGCATCTTTCTACCAACTACCTGATTTTGACTCTCGACTGAGGAGGCAACTCACACACGTGTCCTTCTCTGATGTCATTCTTTGTCAAATTGTGAAATCTTGGTTCAGGTTCTTAGGATAGTGTAAGGATGAAACAGAGAAAGAGAAAATCCATTTGTAAAGTTGATTCCTATATGACGTCCTAAAATAGGTTTCTCAAAATACAATATTTAAGTTCAGTTTGCTTCTGGAAGTGCCTTTAAAAAACTCATAAAAATTAGCATACCAATTCAAGGGACTAGTAAATTTCCTAAGGTTTCATCCTAGTTATTTATTTACATGAAAATTATGGTATTTGTGCAACTGTTTACCAATATATAATAATTAATAGATAATTTAAGGGTTAAAAAACAATAAGAACAATTTTTTAGTCTTATGCCAAGTTCCCAAAACTATTCTTCTGGTATTTTTTTGAGGGAACGAAGAATAGAAAGTGAGAGAGAGGGAGCGACAGAAAGATGGGGAAATAACATCAAAGAAAAGAGTTATAGAATGGAGATATGCGTATCAGGAGCTAAGAAAAAAAATTAAAGTAAAGGTAGAAACAATAACAAATAATGAAACTTACTACTACAACTGACAGCAACAGCTGCTTTTGTACTAAGTGTTCACCTTCTGCCAATTCTGAAGGTATTACCAGAGTTTTATTCTTTTTTAAAAAAACAGCTAAGAAAACAGACTCAAAGAGTTTTAAGTAAGTTGTCCAAAACCAGCTAAATTCCAGCTGGGATCTTACTGATTTTAGAGTCCCTGTTCTTAAATCTCAGTACTGTGTTTAGCATATCTTTAGCCATGTGTTTCTCAAATGCGATGTGGATTACCTGCATTTGAACTGCCTAGATGGGCCCAGTCCCAGATCCACTGAATCAGAATCTTTAAAGCAGGACCTTGACAACTGTTTTTTTTTTTTTTTTTAAACCAACTCAGGCTTTTTATGGATATAAAAGTTTGAGAACCACTGTCTTGGCCCTTTCACAAAGAAGTCACTGAGATTAATTTTTTTTTTTTTTAAAAAAGAAAGGGTGATATTCCATGTATAACATGTTATTTTAGCATTGGCATGACATTACACAAATTTAATTTCACATTCAGAAGAAAAACATGTTGCTGCCAAATCAGTTCAAATGCCTAAATTTTATTTCATAGATAGTTGCTGAGAAAAAACACATTTTCCTGGAATTTCTACTTTTTTAAATGCGAAAAATTTGTATTGCACTCTAGAATAAGGATATACCTCACTTAAGGAAATAGGTATGTTCCAAATTGAAAATTTTGGTGGTGGGATAATTCTTTAGGTACAAAAATTATATTTTATATTTCCAATTCAAAATTTCTAGTAGTGGAAATACTGTCTAAAAATCACTGGTAGAAATTATATACATTTTTTTTCTGGATAAATGAATAAACATGAGTCAGCAGATGAAAGTCAACTTAAGACTGTAGATAGTAAAAAGCTGGGGCATACAGTGACTGCCAAGGAGAGAAGAAACAAATGTCAGAAATGAGAATCTTAGTAGGCTCTCTGCATTTCTGAATCAGAAGTTTCTTTCTAGAAATGCTATAGTCCAATGCCTACTGCATAAACTAGAATGATTCAACAATTGAATGCTGCTACTTCTACATAAAATTTATGTATTTTCCTCCTTAAATAGTCTAAATAACGACACACAGGTAGAAATGAATATTAATATTACAATTAGCTGAACAAACTGTGTAAGTAAAGAAAACCTGAAAGTATGATATTAGTTTCATTTATAACCACAGAAAGAAAAAAACTATAGAAAGAAGATAATTTAGGAATATTACCTTTTTTTTTTTTCAATGCTAAGGATCAATCTAAGAGGCTTGAGAATGTTAGGCAAGTGTACTGAGCTACATCCTCAGTCCAGTATCACCAATTTAAAAAATTGAAAATGTATAAAGTAAAGAAGAAAAACACTATAGATACATTACAGTTAAATTTTCTTTTTAAAACAAACTTTACTATTGCCTTTACACTGCATATTTAGTCATTATTAATTTTAATAATCAAATGCCTATTATAGTATGCATCTAACACACAATAACAAAATATACAAATGTAAAAAGAGAATAATAGTAATTTATCTATCTATTTATTTATTTAGTATTGGGGATTGAATTTAGGGCACTCAACCTGAGTCACATCCCCAGTCCTATTGTGTATTTTATTTAGAGACAGGGTCTCAGAGTTGGTTAGTGCCTCACTTTTGCTGTGGCTGGCTTTGAACCCAAGATCCTCCTGCCTCAGCCTCCTAAGCCACTGGGCTTACAGGCATGTGCCACCATGCCTGACTAGTAATTTATTATTATAATTACTTTATTTAATGCTTGATGATGTCTGTAAAATTCCTAGCATATTAGTGTTTTTCATCTTTGGGTATCTTTTATTTCAAAGAAGACGGTGTTAGTCAGCATTTCATTCATGGGACCAAAATACTTGAAAAGAACAACTTAGAGGAGGAAAAGTTTATTTAGGCTCACAGATTCAGAAGTTCAGTCCATTGTGAGCCAATTCCATTGGTCCAAGCTGAGGCAGAACATCATGGTGGAAGGGCTTGGCAGAGGAGCACTACTCTGCTCATGGCAGACAGGAAGCAGAGAGAGGAGAAGGAGAAGGGACTATAGGGAAGATGAACCCTTCCAGGGCATGACCCTAGTAAACTACCTCCTCCAGCTACACCTGACCTGCCTATGGTTATCACCCAGTTAGTTAGTCCATTCAATCTAGGACGGACTGATTAGGTTATAGTTCATAATCATTTCACCTCTGAATAGTCTTGTACTAACATAGGAACTTTTAGGGGACACTTTATATACAAATCATAACAGAGAGCTTGACAAATTTAAGAACTGAAGAGATCATATACATAATATTAGCTTGCAAAGAAAGAGCTGAATAAATGCAAGCTAATATTATAAAGCATATGCTAGGGCCTGTGCAAATGCTTGATACAAAGTAACTAAATTCTCACAAATCTCTTAGCTAACATACCTTATCACTTTCAACCCAGTGTGTCCAAAAATTAAATTAATTATTATCATTACCCAGGGGGATTTTACATTCTGTATAGTACCTTGAACATAATCAGGGATCAAAACATATTTGTTGAATGAATGAAAATCCTAAGACGTAAAATATAAATGAATTTCATCCTTTATAAGAGTTAGAGTTAGGTCCCCCCCTCCTCCCATTTTGTGGGTTTTGTTGCAGTGCTGAGGATCAAACTCAGGGCCTCATAAATGGTAGGCAAACACTACTATCAAGTTAGTTCTCAATTTTTATGTTTAAGGCCATAGTGTCCTTTTATTACAATGGAAACTTAGGCTCACAGCCCATAAAGCTGAGATAGTAAGTAGGGATGAATATAGCAAAAGGTAGAGTGGTGCCCTGGCTATCATCCTCTCAGGCAAGATCTCAACTCACTGCTGGAATGGCCCAGTCTGTGTTTTCAGATGAAAGTATACTTAGGATTAAGCATGAAGAATAGCCTCTCCTGTAATTACATCAACAGCAGTGGAAGACAGAGTTTGATATATCATGGACAGGAGTACTGAAGAGAAAGTGGATAGAGAAACTTGGAAAGTTGGGTCTTGACTCATTGTTCTCCTACCTAGCTATGATTCTGCTAATCAAGGATGTAACAGAATCACTTGTCTGACATGTTCTTTTATGCTTTTTTACTTTTCTGCATATTGCACTAGAATATAATTGCATGGTATTATATTACTTCTTGCAATTAGAAAATTATGTTATATTATTTTGCATTCTTAGAATTAGGTAACAAAGTAGCTAAAATCTTTACACAATAAAAAACACAGATTCATAAAACAGACCAATAACCTCATCTCATTTACCAAAAGTGTGTTAGCATTTTATTTCCAAAAAGGAATGGACACTATCAACTCTTCAAGTGTATAAAAGAAAGTGGCTCATTGCCCTAGAAATTGTGTTAAAAACTCACTTTGCAGAAAATTTATAAACAAAAAATGTTATATGTATGTTTTTAAACTAGCTTATTTATTATGACATAGATTAAATGCCCTATGAATTATCAGTAGTAATTATTTCAGTAGAGAAGAGGCTAACTTTAATATTTCAGAATCTTAGACATAATTTTTTTTACTTTACAGTATCAATTTCCTTCAGTTTGTCTCTACTTATGAAAGATTCTTTTGGAGACACATTATAGCCTTGCTTCTCTATTTGATATTTTGTGTGTAGAGATCAAATGGAAACATTCTACTTATTAAAGTTTATTAAAACTAAAAATTTCATTTTTTAATATTTATTTTTTTAGATATAGGTGGACACAATATCTTTATTTTATTTTTATGTGGTGCTGAGGATTGAACCCAGTGCCCCACGAATGCAAGGCGAAAGCTCTCCCTCTGAGCCACAATCCCAGCCCTTAAAAACTTAACATTTTTTATTTTTAATATGGCATCTCATGTTAGAAAAAACTGCATTATGGACAAATCTATATTTCTTTTTAGTTTTGTAACTAAAATAGTTATCTCACTAAGTTTAGTGTAGAGTTTTAATGACATGGCCTCTTTTCTTATAATAACTTATATGGAAACAGGTATATATCTACTATAAAATAAAATCTCTATGCAAAAGAGAGACATTTTATTACACAAATCCCAATTCCCACCCATAGTTAGGAAAGACATAGAAATATCATACTATATAGAATTTAGAACTAGCAAACTATAAAAAACTGTTATGATATTTATAGTCTCTACTTTATCCTGACATTAAATATGGTTCTTCAAGTTATTCCTATTATTGTAGGATTTCCTCCCCCCTTCATTTTGTTAGAAGTAGGAATATAGAGCTGGGAATATAGCTCAGTTGGTAGAGTGCTTGCCTCACATGCACAAGGCCCTGAGTTCAATCCCTGGAACAACAACAACAACAAAAGTTTGAATGCATTACAATATCTTGTATTTTATTTATTTATTTATTTATTTGCAGTTCTGGGGATTGAACTCAGGGCTATGCACATACTGGGAAAGTAGCTGTACTGTTGGGTCACAACCCTGCCCCCACATTACAATATCTTTAGAGGCAAGATCTGAATTATGTGAACAAAGTACAATGTGCAAAAATATAATTTTTCAGGATAAGAGAAAACTTAAGGAACAGAACATAGGAATATCAAATGTATATGTTAAATGCGAAGAACATTGGCAGAAATGTTCACACAAAATCTGAAAGGTGTTACTTTTTCTTATCAAACATCCTTTCCTGGGTATTTATTAGTTGTAAAGAGTTAGTTTAACTCCAAGTTCAGATATCTTAATTTATAAAAATGTTCCCAGTTGGTTTTCATTTTTTCTTTTCAAGATATGGACGTGGTGAGAGATGGAGTTGAGGACTGTCATTCCCCCAGTAAGTGTACAGTGATTGCTAGAGAAAAGGAGGATAATGAAAAACATGTTTCTTTGAAATATATAATTAAAAATGTCATAAAAGTAGGGACAGGGGATGTGGTTCAGTGATACAGTGCTTGCCTAGCATGTGTAAGGCCTTGAGTTCAATCCTCAGCATAAAAAAGAAAGAAAGAAAAGAAAAAAAGAAAAAAAAAGAAATTTCATAAAATAGGCAATCTTAACTTTATGTTGTTCTCTATACCCTAAACCATTAAAAACTACATAATCTGCCATTTTCTAAATTGCAGAATCTAATGCTTTCTATAGATCTTGCTTTAATGTTAATGAATTTAATAGACACAAATAGCTAGCATCAAAGATACAGTGAAAAGCAGAATACTTCAAGCATTTAATACAGCTAAAGGGGCAGATTAGAGATCAATAACAAAATCACCTGATAAAAAAGGAAAAAGGTGTTGCATTAAAAGGCTTTTTGCTTTACATGTGAAACAATACTGAGAAACCTGTATTTTAGCACTTGTACTCAACAGGCACTCCAAACTATGCAATGATGAGAACAGAGACCCATCCTTTCTAATAATCTTGTGACAAAAGCTAAAAGACATCATCCTATTAACTAGTGATCTCAACTGCTAATGCGGAGTACTTCCTGGTGCCTTTTATGTAGAATGCTGCTATTAAAAAACCACTAAACATTCACTGTGAACAACACAGAATCATTCATCTTTTATCAGCATCTCTTGTTAGAAGAGTATGAGTGGGGCTGAAGGTGTCATTGATATTATGGAGTGGAAATTAATCAGAAATTTTTCTCATATTTTCTTCATCTCACTAATTTACTTTTGTTCAAATTTCCTCCTGTTAAAAAGTTCATACCCAACCCCCTGTTGTACTCTTTTAAGTTGAGAATATTCAACGAGTTCGCCCACTGAAAAGCACCAGGTCCTAACACAAAAAGCATTCGAAATTCTCATTTAGTTGTCTTTATTTTGCTAGCACCATGTGGTCCTTGAAGATGTAGAAAACACGGGAAGCCGAGTAAAGATCAGAGCAAGCTCATTAGCATTCTGACAAAATTGGAGTGGTGGAGATGTATAGTTTGCCTAGTTTGTCGTTTTGAAAGCTACCGGTGGTAAGCTTTCTATTTCATTGTGCCTTTGTCTTTTGGGGGGGTTTCAAAGCAGCAGGGTATTTGTTAGCCCTTGGTTTGCACAATGCATTGTGGGAACCTTTCCTGCACATTCAGCCCTATATTAGTATCATTCCAGTTTGAGTCAAAAAGTTTTTTTCACTATTTATGAGAAAAGGACATGTGTGTAATTCTTAATGTATACACTTAATAATGCATTTATTATAGCTTTTCCTTTCCCTTATGCCTGAATCATGGTGTCCAAGGAGAGTCAGAACCTAAATTAGGTTATTTTCAATCATTTGCAAATGTTGCCACTTATTTCAGACTATAACAGTAAAGAAAATATACTTTTTTTTCTTAGTCATAAATGACTAACAAATAACACAGGATTGAGTTAAAGTTCAAAAGCTTAGTGCTCAATATATAAGATTCCAATTCTATTTTTGAAACCACTATAAAGAAAAAAAGGGGTTTGTGCTTTAAAATTATGTAAATAAAGACTGCCTCTTAGAAGACTTAAATAAGTTATTAACGTACTCATTGGATTTTCTTCATTGTCATCTTTTCTTCCTCTTTTTTTTTTTTTAATGTAAGACTTTTAAGAGCTAAAAGCTACATTAATGCTACTATTCAACATGAATGTTTCCAAGTTGCAATGTAATGGATAAAGGTCTTTGGGGATGAATTTATCTGCTAAATCCTTGTGGTTGCCCTCCTATCTTGGATGATGACCCAAAAGAATGTCAACAGCTCATTTTCCCAGAGAGCTGGAAGGAGTCCCTATGCAAGACATAATCTGCACATTCTCAAAGAACCATTTCAAACATTATATTGCACAAGCTGTTTTAAGTGATTTTCCTCTCATCTCTAGTATCCTAACAGTACGTTGGACATCAGTGCCTCTAAAATGAGGGCTAAATAAAGTTTTACAAGTAGCTTCTATGTATGACATATAAATTTTTAGGTCTACTTTCAATGTACATTTTAGAAACTGTTCATTGTTACAATAATGTTTATGGTATAAGTGAAATAATGTCTAAATTAAAGATTAATATATTTCATAATTGTGAAAAATATATTTTATTATTAGTTATTAATTTTCTTATTAGAATCAAATCTCCTTTATGGGTACTATCTATAGTCTTTAAAAATTTGTAATTAGGGCTGGGATTGTGGCTCAGCAGTAGAGCTCTTGCCTAGTATGTGTGAGGTGCTGGGTTCGATCCTCAGCACCACATAAAAATGCACAAAATAAAGGTATTATCCAACTATAACTAAAAAAAAATTGACATTTGTAATTATTATCACAAGGCCAGGAGAAGTTAAAGAGTAGTGGTGAAGCCAGGCACAGTGGCATATTTCTGTAATTCTAGTGACGCAGGAGATTGAGGCAGCAGGATCACAACTTTGAGGCCAGCCTGGACAATTTAGCAAGACCTTGTCTTAAAGTAAATTTTTTTTAAGGCATAGAGATTTAGCTCAGTGGTAGAGTGCCCCTTAGTTCAATCTCCAGTACTGTTAACAAACAAACAAAAAATAACAACAGCAACAATAAAAGACCAGTGGTGAGTAAAATATAGTATATGAGTAAACTGATAAAAGTAGTTTAACATAACTGGGGATGTAGCTCAGTGGTATAGCCTTGCATATGAAAGACTCTAGGTTGAATTCCTAGCACTACAATCAAAACAAAACAAAAACAAACAAACAAAACAAAAAACTTGTTTAACAGTAAGAGAATGAACATTTATTTCTACATGAAGCCTTTGATGAGGCAATATTTGATTATATCATGTTTTACTTCTTTTCTACAGTAAGAAACTGAGAGCTTAAAACAATGACCCATGCCTGTAATCCCAGATACTCAGGAGACTAAGGAAGGAGTATCATAAATTGGAGGCCAGCCTAGGCAAATGAGGGAGACCCTGTCTCAAAATAAAAAATAAAAAGGGCTGAGGATATAGCTCAGTGGTAGAGCACTTGCCTAGCATGTGAAAGCCCTGGGTTCAATCCCCAGTATAAAGTAGTATGTTGTCATAGGGATTAGCTTTTACATATTAACTGTTCATAGGCATGTATTCAAATGATATAATTTTACAATATTTCTAATTTAAACTCTAGCTTCATCCCTTACAGTTTTTAGGTTTTATTCTACAATTTAAAAGACCATTCTTTAAATAAAACACAATAAAACCAGAAAAGACATGCTATGTGGCATTTTGTAGTTATGATGTGGCTACTTATGTATTATTAGAACTTGAAACTTGACTAACTTAAAGCTTAATATTAAATGTATCCCAGTATTGAGCTGGTCTGCTGATAGTCTTAAGTAAAAGAAATGGATGTTACCTTAGTCATAATGATTGAATTAGTTTTATTCTTTTTGATATCAATAAGGCTGAAAATTTGTTTTTTTCAGTGCATTTTCCTACCAACATTTCTTGAATAAAATCATTTGTATTACTTAAATTGGAGAGTGGTCAGGAGTATCTAAATCCAGCTTTAAAACAAATATTTTAACCATTACTTTGCTGTATGGAAAGCAGACTATATTCCTTCTAAAAACATTTCAAAGTCATATTTTCTTGAATTTAGACTGATCATAAACAATTTAGATTTATTATACCAAGATTGCTGAAATATCACTGTGGTAAACAACTACAAAAAACATGTAAAGAAATAGGACTTCTTAGGGCTGCAAATAAATAATTTTATAACTTTTAAAGCAGACTATATTTACATTTATAAAAATTTCAAAGTCCAAAATATGAAGTGGCTAAAACATTATAAGTAAGCAAATGTAATGTATAGCTAGACAAGCTACACATATACTAACATTTTTATATTATATCAAACTTGAAGCTTCATCACAAGTATTCACACTATACTGGTGTTTAGGTTCCTACAACTTAAGGGCCAGATGTTTTTCACAAATGACCAACAATTGTAGTTAGAATAAATTAATGATTGATTTTTTAAAGCTTTGATGGAATTAAGCATACTTCTTTTCTCAATGTGCCTATGTGAATGTTTGCCTGTTAAACTTCTTCTTCTTTTTTTTTTTTTTTTGACAAGTGAGGCCACCCGGCAGAAAACAACTGATGCAAAACCCAGGAGTAATCCCCTCTGTTTAGTTCAACACTATGGTTAGCCTTAACACTGCCTCTATTATCCAATGGATTTAGAGAAACTTTCATTTATTTGTTGGCCTCAGTTTTCAATTCTGTTGCCCTCTTAAGGAAACCTAGACTTATTCCTATGTAAATTCATTTGCATACTGGTATAAAGAAATGTTCTAGAAAATTGATTTCCCCAGCAAGCTAAATAGGAGTTGTGTACATATATAGTGTAAAAAAAATAAGTAAAAAGAATCAAGATATAAGTTAATAATATATTAAAGATTTTAAAGCATATAATAATCTTCATGGCACAGGACTAGAGAGAATTTTTTTCCAACAATATTTTAACAACATATGGATATGAACTTAAAAAAAAAAACAAACTGAAACCTCTGGAATCTAAG